>NW_027361743.1:23490000-24090000 GCF_039654945.1 Dendrobates tinctorius | reverse complement strand
TTTCTCCCCATATATACAGTATGATGGCCGCAGTTACGCCCCATATATACAGTAGGATGGCCACAGTTACGCCCCATATATACAGTAGGATGGCCGCAGTTTCTCCCCCGTATATACAGTAGGATGGCAGCAGTTTCTCCCCATATATACAGTAGGATGGCCGCAGTTTCTCCCCATATATACAGTAGGATGGCCGCAGTTTCTCCCCCGTATATACAGTAGGATGGCAGCAGTTTCTCCCCATATATACAGTATGATGGCCGCAGTTTCTCCCCATATATACAGTATGATGGCCACAGTTTCTCCCCATATATACAGTATGATGGCCGCAGTTTCTCCCCATATATACAGTATGATGGCCGCAGTTTCTCCCCCGTATATACAGTATGATGGCCGCAGTTTCTCCCCATATATACAGTAGGATGGCAGCAGTTTCTCCCCATATATACAGTAGGATGGCAGCAGTTTCTCCCCATATATACAGTATGATGGCCGCAGTTTCTCCCCATATATACAGTATGATGGCCGCAGTTTCTCCCCATATATACAGTAGGATGGCCACAGTTTCTCCCCATATATACAGTATGATGGCCGCAGTTTCTCCCCATATATACAGTAGGATGGCCGCAGTTTCTCCCCATATATACAGTAGGATGGCAGCAGTTTCTCCCCATATATACAGTATGATGGCCGCAGTTTCTCCCCATATATACAGTATGATGGCCGCAGTTTCTCCCCATATATACAGTAGGATGGCCGCAGTTTCTCCCCATATATACAGTAGGATGGCAGCAGTTTCTCCCCATATATACAGTATGATGGCCGCAGTTTCTCCCCATATATACAGTATGATGGCCGCAGTTTCTCCCCATATATACAGAATGATGGCCGCAGTTTCTCCCCATATATACAGTAGGATGGCCGCAGTTTCTCCCCATATATACAGTAGGATGGCAGCAGTTTCTCCCCATATATACAGTGGGATGGCCGCAGTTTCTCCCCATATATACAGTATGATGGCCGCAGTTTCTCCCCATATATACAGCATGATGGCCGCAGTTTCTCCCCATATATACAGTATGATGGCCGCAGTTTCTCCCCATATATACAGTATGATGGCCGCAGTTTCTCCTCATATACAGTAGGATGGCCGCAGTTTCTCCCCATATATACAGTAGGATGGCCGCAGTTTCTCCCCATGTATACAGTAGGATGGCCACAGTTTCTCCCCATATATACAGTAGGATGGCCGCAGTTTCTCCCCATATACAGTATGATGTCTGCAGTTTCTCCCCATATACAGTAGGATGGCCACAGTTTCTCCTCATATACAGTAGGATGGCCGCAGTTTCTCCCCATATACAGTAGGATGGCCGCAGTTTCTCCCCATGTATACAGTAGGATGGCCACAGTTTCTCCCCATATATACAGTAGGATGGCCGCAGTTTCTCCCCATATACAGTATGATGTCTGCAGTTTCTCCCCATATACAGTAGGATGGCCACAGTACCCCCCTATATACAGAAGGATGGCAGCAGCCCCCATATATGCAGTATGATGGCCCCTGGTTTACCCCATATATGCAGTATGATGGCCCCTGTTTTACCCCATATATGCAGTATGATGGCCCCACAGTCCGTTCATATAAACCATAATAAAGTTTATACTCACCTTTTCCTGATTCCTGGCACCGCGGCCTCCGTGTCCTCTTCTGGCCTGTAGAGCGGCACGAGACAATGATGTCATCGCGCCGCCTGCCAGCACAACACAGTCTGTCTCATAAGCCACAGACCACGGCTGAGACAGACTATGAAGTGCGCGGCCGTGTCTGCTGCCGATCACATCACAGCACAGCAGACTCGGCCGCACGCAGTACACTGTGCTGGGCCATCAGGCGGCCGGCCCTGCACAGCTGCTGGGGAAGCGGCCCGGGGGGCATTTTCCTCTCTGTCACCCGGCCCAGCCCGCCCCTGGTCTGGTCGGTCCAGGTCAGAAAGCCTTCCCCCCCCCCGGCAAACCTGCTGTCTGGCTAGGTGGCTCCAGACATGGAGCAGGAGAGGTAACACCTTTTGAGCTCTTCTTCCTCTTCACCCCCTTACAGCTGTGTAGCCCCATTCACAGGAAGCAGTGATGTTCTATTTGTTTTGACACCTCTCTATCATGGCCAGCAGTAAGACTTTTTAGATATTTGTTCTACAGTAACTCTACAGTAGATCGTACCAGATAGGCTAGCGTTCACTCTCCATCAATAAAACTTGCTGTAAGGTGACCGAGGGCGGTAGCCGTGGATGAGCTGCTGCTCCAAAATGCCCTGGGACTTTACAGGAAAATCATGTTCCAGTCCCAATGTGTTGGCAGGTGTGCATCACACTCATTTATAGGCCACAGGCCTGCACTGTCTCCAGGCCTCCATCTTCGGGAGCCGCCACACATAAAACTAACTGGATGTGCTTATTTCTGTTAATGTTGATGATTATGGCTTACAGACTGACTATTAGTAAGGTACGTGGCACACCCTTACTGTATATGATGGTCTGAGTTGTTAAGGGTGCTACTTCCTTTGGAGCCAACCACTGAGCTCCTGTAGAATTTATTAGTGAGGATTAAGGAATTGCAAACCGTAAGATATGTCGAGATGCTTAATTAGAATTTATTCAGAATTTCTCATATCTACAGATCACACTGTAGTCATAAAGGAATACGGAGCATTTGGGGCATATAACCTTTATCAGACGTGCAAGTAATGGTCACTGTTCACACATTAAAGTCCATGGTATGGAGTGGGCTTCCCCCAAAATAAGGCTAACCAGGATTTAGAACTGAATCCAGTGTGTGGCATGACAAGTATTCCTGTACCAACAACAGTTTGATTTATACATAAGATATTCTGAATAAATTCTAATTAAGTACAGCCCTCTTGGCTTTTTACCTATTTTGTTACATTACAACCGGCATTTAAATATTTTTATAATCCGATTATTTAGTGCTGACGCATCACAAATCTAAGTTGTTGAAGTGAAGTGAGAAAAATATAGGCATAAATAAAATTTATGGGATCAAATAACTAAATATTGGCATGTGCATCTGTATTCACTTTTGCTATAAAGCCCCTAAAAATTTCAGGTGCAAGCACATGCTTATTGAAAAGAAGTCCCCCTGTGTGCAGTCTAAAGGCCCCTTTACATTTAGCGATGCACCAGCGATCCCGATACGACCAGGTCAGGATCACTGGTGCATCGCTAAATGGTCGCTAGTGAACTGCCACACAGGCAGATCTCACAGCAATGCAGCAGCGATCTAGCGGTCGTTACTTACCTTTCAGACGCGGTGATCCTGACGTCCTCCCGTCGCTCGTCGGCGCCAGCAGGGAGAGCCCGATGAGAAATGGAGCTGCGCGATCAGCGATGGACAGCGGCGGAGCCGGTCGGAGGTAAGTATCACACATAGCGATATCGCTAGCGATATCGCTGCTGCGCCACCAAATCGGTGATGCTTTAGCGATATTGTTAGCGATATCACTATGTGTAAAATCCCCTTAAGTGTCACATGTCTGTCAGTATATACACTTTATCTTTTCTGAAAGGCCACGGAGACTGCAACACTTAACAAGAGGCATCACTAACCAAACACCATGGAGACCAAGGAGATCTCCAAACAAGTCAGGGACAAAGCTGTTGAGAACAAGGGTTGGTTTATAAAAAAAAATAAAAAAATTCATTCTCTGATGATCCCCCAGAGCACCATCAAATCCATTATCATCAAATGGAAAGAACATGGTGTGACAACAAATTTGCCAAGAGAGGGCTGCCCACCAATACTCTCAGCCATGGCAAGGAGGGCATTAATCAGAGAGACATCACAGAGACGAAAAGGTAACCCTGAAGGAGATGCAGAATTCTTAAGCAGACACTAAAGTATCTGTCCACACGACCACACTAAGCCATACAGCCCCTAAAGGTGACCTTTATGAAGAGTGGATAGAAAAAAGCCTTACTTACACAGAAAAATTGTAAGGCTCGTTTTTAACTTTTCATCCATTTAGCTAAACGCTTTGTCTGGCACCAAACCAGCACAGCTCATAACCCCAAAAACCAACATCCCCACAGGGAAACATGGTGGGGGCAGCATCATGCTGTGGGAATGGTTTTCAGCAACAGGGACGGGGGAAATGGTCCGAGTCAATAGAATCATAGAATCATAGAATCGTAGAGTTGGAAGGGACCTCCTGGGCCATCTGGTCCAACCCCCTGCTCAAAGCAGGATTTGCTAAATCATCCCAGTCAGATGTCTGTCCAGCCTCTGTTTGAAGACTTCCATTGAAGGAGAACTCACCACTTCTCGTGGCAGCCTGTTCCACTCATTGATCACTCTAACTGTCAAAAAGTTTTTTCTAATATCTAATCTGTGTCTCTTCCCATTCAGTTTCATCCCATTGCTTCTAGTCTTTCCTTGTGCAAATGAGAATAAAGTTGATCCTTCTACAATGTGACAGCCCTTTAGATATTTGTAGACAGCTATTAAGTCTCCTCTCAGTCTTCTCTTTTGCAAACTAAACATTCCCAAATCCTGCAACCTTTCCTCATAAGACAGGGTTTGCAGACCGGTCACCATTCTGGTCGCTCTTTTCTGAACTTGCTCCAGTTTGTTGATGTCTTTTTTAAAATGTGGTGCCCAAAACTGGACACAATATTCCAGATGAGGTCTGACCAAAGAGGAGTAGAGGGAAATAATGACTTCACGTGATCTAGACTGTATGCTTCTGTTAATACATCCTAGAATTGCATTTGCCTTTTTTGCTGCTGCATCACACTGTTGACTCATATTCAGTCTGTGATCTATTAGTATACCCAAGTCTTTTTCACATGTGCTGTCACTTAGCCCTATTCCTCCCATTCTATATATGCTTTTTTCATTTTTATTGCCCAGATGTAGTACTTTGCATTTCTCCCTGTTAAAAACCATTCTGTTAGTTGCTGCCCACTTCTCCAGTTTATTTAAATCTTTTTGAATCCTCTCTCTCTCTTCTCTAGTATTAGCTATCCCTCCTAGCTTTGTGTCATCAGCAAATTTAATCAGTTTACCCTCAATTCCTTCATCTAAATCGTTGATAAAGATGTTGAACAATACAGGGCCCAGGACAGAGCCCTGTGGTACCCCACTTGAGACATTCTTCCAACTGGATGTGCAGCCATTTACGACCACTCTTTGGGTCCGATCACTAAGCCAGTTATGAATCCACCTAACAGTTGCCTTGTCCATTCCATACTTAGTCATTTTTTCAATAAGGATTGTATGAGAGACTTTGTCAAATGCTTTGCTGAAGTCAAGATATACTATATCTACAGCATTTCCTTGATCCACCCAATCAGTGATACCGTCATAGAAGGAAATTAAGTTAGTCTGACATGACTTATTAGTTAGAAACCCATGCTGACTCTGTTTAATCACTTCATTCTTATCCAGGTATTGACATACATGTTGTTTAATAATTTGTTCAAAGATCTTTCCTGGTATAGAAGTCAGACTCACCGGCCTATAGTTGCCTGGGTCCACCTTCTTCCCCTTTTTGAAGATAGGAACAACATTTGCTCTTCTCCAGTCTTCTGGCACTTCTCCTGTTCTCCAAGAATTTTCAAAGATTATGGAGAGGGGTTCAAAAATTTCTTCTGCTATCTCCTTCAGTACTCTGGGGTGTAATTCATCTGGACCTGGAGACTTGAATTCATTTAGGTTAGCTAAGTGTTTCCTCACTATCTTTCTGTTTATAGATATCCTGGATTCTTCTATTCCCATAATAGGACAGTGAATAACAGTTGATGTTGCATTTCCTTTCTGAGAGAAAACAGATGCAAAATAGGAATTTAAAAGTTCAGCCTTCTCAACATCCTGTCTTACCATTTCATCATTTTCATCCTGTAAAAATCCTATAGCATCTTTGACTTTTCTTTTACTTTTGACATATCCCCAAAATCCTTTATTATTGCTTTTGACATCTCTTGCAAGCCTCAGTTCATTTTCAGCTTTAGCTAATCTGAATTGTGCCCTGCAGGTTCTGCAGACAGCATTATATTCTTCTTTAGATATGCCTCCCTCTTTCCATTTTATAAACATTTTTTTCTTCCTTTTTAGCATGTGCTTAAGTTCTGTGTTCATCCATCCTGGTTTCCTTAAATGCTTCCTATTCTTCCCTCTTTTCGGAATTGTTAACAACTGTGCTTTGAGAATTTCATTTTTCAAGATTTCCCATCCTTCCTGGACATTTTTGTCTTTAAGGATATCCAGCCATTGGATCCCTCCAATTCTCTTTCTGAATCCCTTAAAATCTGCCTTTCTGAAATCTAACCTTGACGTCTGAGTCTTCACAGGTCTTCCACCTCTAGTTATCCAAAATTCTAAAATAGCATGGTCGCTACCTCCTAGGGTCCCAGCCACTTTTACCTCCTCAACCATTTCCTCCCTGTTTTAATAGGAAGATGGATGGTGAGAAATACACGGTTTTCCTTGAGCAAAAACCTGTTTCAGTCTGTCAGTGATTCGAGAATGACATGGAGGTTCACTTTCCAAAAAGATAATGAGCCAAAGCACACTGCTAAAATCAACTTTCGAGTGGTTAAGTGGAAATGTGTAAATGTTTTGGAATGGGCCAAGTCAAAGCCCAGACCTTAATCCAATTGAGAATCTGTGGTCATACTTGAAGATTGCTGTTGACTTCACCAGAGGAAACCATCTAACTAGAAGGAGCTGGAACAGTTTTACCTTGAGGAATGGGCAAGAATCCCAGTGGCAAGATGTGAAAAGCTCATAGAGCCAAAGCGACTTGCAGCTGTACTGGTGGCAAACAGAGACTCTACAAAGTATTGACTTTAGGGGGATAAATAATTATGAACAATTAAGTTTTCAGTTATTTTGTACCAATTTGTTGTTTGCTTCACAATAAAAATAAAAGCAAATGTTCACAGTTGTAGGCATGTTATTTACATGGACCAATGCAAACCCTCAAAAAACATGAAATTCCAGGTCAGGATGTAGTAAAACCCGAAAAAATGCCAAGGGGTGAATACTTTCACAAGCCACTGTAACATTATGTGCCTTTGGCTGGCGTCACACTTGGGAGTGTGATGCGAGAAACTCGCGTGTCTCTCGCATCAATACCCGGCACTGCCGCCAGCAGTTCAGCAGGAGCGTTCAGCTGCATAGAAATACATGCAGCTGCACACTCCGGTGCCGCGTGCCAGGTATTGATATGAGTTTCTCGCATCACACTCGCAAGGGTCACCCCAGCCTTATGGTGTGTGTCAGAATAAAATTAAGATCCATAAAAACATCCCCAAGGAAGCGACATGCCCCCTTACATTGAACATACGGGTGGGGGGGAAACAACCTATAACGGAGAAGAGCTTACAATCCAACCTTCCTTTTGATGTTGGATTAATTTTAACTAGGAGGAGAACTGCAAAGGTTGCCTTTGTTCCAAGACGCATCCTGGATTCAAAAAGGATTTTTCTGAGAGTGGTCTAGGTTTTGTGCCTCCATTGTCCGGATGTGAATATTGGAGTTTTGTATCGATAAAATATTAATGGGATATAGATTTTCAGTATCGTATTTAAGGAACGAACAGAAAACATTCACTCACATCACCGTTATGATAGTAGAACCCCTCCAACTTAATAATGACCAGATAGATGATGCGAACTAGTGTAAATCCAAATGAAGGAAAGACAAACTCTTTCGTATAGCAATATGAACCAAACACTGCCACTAAAACTGCATGTGTGATTTCAGCCTGCGTTCCCACGATGAGCATTTGGTGAGTTTTTGATGGCCCACATTTCTGCACTAGTGATGAGCGAGTATACTCGTTGCTCGGGTTTTCCCGTGCATGCTCGGGTGGTCCCCGAGTATTTTGGTGTGCTCGGAGATTTAGTTTTCCTGTCTCAGCTGCATGATTTGCGACTTGTAGACAGGCTGAATACATAGACGTCAGTGAGGCTGCGTGGAGTCCCCTGGCTGACCTGAGGTGAACTGATGAGCGTGGGAAAAAATGCAGAAATTTTCCCACGCTCATTAGTTCATCTGCGGGCAGCAAGGGAGGCTACGCAGAGATAAACTAATTCATTCTGGCAGTGGTTTAGAGAGGGCTGGTTGCATTAGCAACGGTCCCATTCTAAACCACAACCCCTTCTGATGGATTGCAGCGGGGGACCTGACTGACCAGCGGAGAGGTAAGGATATGGTTGCTTTTTTGTTTTATTTTTGTTACAGGTCGATGGTTTAGTTTTGGATTAACAGAGGAATAAATCTTGTCAAAACCTTGGTGTCTTTATTTCGTTAAAATAATTTTAATTAATGTGTTTTTTTTAACCCTTTAATAGTCTAGGGTTAATAATGGATCCGTGTCTTATTGACACCTCTCCATTATTAATTGGCTTATTGTCACCTTCCAATTGCAAGGTGACATTAACCCATTAACATTAACCCATTAGCCACCGCTACAGGGCAATGGGAATAGAGAGGCTAAGTGCCAGAATATATGTGGCTCAATGACATTATATATATATATATATATATATATATATGTATTCTATGTGTATATATCTATTCTTTCGTTTGTGTTTTAACCTGTCATTGGGCTCCATTATATGTCCACTTTGCAAGCCGCCGACAAAATCTCGGCAGACGGATGTCACACGGCTGCTTAGATGCGATAAAATCGCATACTCGCATGAAAATCGGATGACAGACGGATCACTATTCATGAAACATTTGTGTGATTGTGGTCCGTCAAAAACGGACCGATTTTTTAGATGTTTTGTGCGACTCCAGCCTTAGACAAAACTTTGAGACATTTGTGGCGCCCCTGAGGGTTCAGTCGCCACAGAGGTACTGCTCCTCCTCCTGAGGTGTGGTACTCCACCATCCAGGTAAGGTGGGGACACCTGATCACACTCCAACACCTGCATCCCACTCAACATAGTAGTGTAGCAAAGCACCTCCCTGCTTTTAACACGAAGAGTGCTGGGAGGTGGGTGGAGCTTAGTCTGCACCAAAAGATTGGGAAGAGTTTAGGATTGTCAGTCTGTCACAGGAGTCAGACTAAGTCAGTCTGACGGGGTCAGAAGGAGAGAGATCCCCGGAGTGGGATGGACGAGGGAAGTGCTGCAGCGGACCTCAGTGACCTGGGTCTGCTGGCACACGAAAGAGACATTGATGGAAAGCCTGACTCTTTATAATAAAGATAGATTTGAACAGAACGTAAGGAGGAGGACTGAGGATTAGGGTTAGAGCAGAACCCTTCCCAGGTTCACAGCGCAAGGCCGGGGTCCGGTCCCCAAGGTTGTATGGATACTAATGGTCCTGCAGCAGACACTGGAGGAATAGAAGTTGTCACCACTTTATTCCCACACAAGACTTGGGGGCACAACAGCAACGTGAGTGAGCCGGGACTTAGTAGCAAGGAGTCCCCGAAGCAGGCTACAGCTGTCTGCCATACAAGTAGAGTTCATAGGAACATCTGACAGGAGGAACTCCAGTGTAATTCAGTACTGAAAGTACTTCACTATAGGCGCAAAAAGGGAGACGTTCAGAAAAGGCACATGTTGGCGGAGTGTGGGAAGGGAGTACTTCATCTTGCCTGGAGGTTGGCTGAGCTCCTGACCCGGAGGACACGGCACGGATGCGGGCACCTGTATGCACAACAGACTGTGAGTAAAGCTTTGGAACTACATGCCCGGGTGTCCTCCACTTATTCCTGCGCCAACACACTCAGCACTGCTACATCGCTGTGCCTGACACTGCACCAACTACGTCTCCTTTCTATCTCCTACACTGCCCTGGGACTACTGCCCTACCTGTGGAGGGCCACAGCATCATTGCTGCACCACACCATCTGTCCCAGAGGATCTGTCTGCAGCGTCGGCTTAACATCTTCCTTGCCGAACACCACAGGTGGCGTCACGAATCATTCCTATACCAAATTTCAACCATTGCCCACACATGCAATGAACATTTCTGCTGTCTACAATGGGCGCCCAGGGCCACGGACCGGGTCACAGCTGCCGTGACAAAAACCCCCTCTTGGAGATCCGCGGGCCTGGTACCGAGTACCCCACCAGCCCTGGGAGGGCGACCCACATTCATGTGTGGATTTTATGAGTTTTTACGGCATTCAGTGTGTTTTCCATCTGTGCATTTTCCACATCTAATGCAAGGCTTTGGGGAAAATCTGTACATAAAACTCAGCATATCTGCAAAAGAAATTGACATGTTGTGGATTTGAAACTCGCACAGTGAGAGTGTGTGGGAGAGAGTGTACCAGTTGCAGACCCTAATTAGTTCACCAAAATGATTGCCGGGTATTTTTATTTATTTTTTTAGCAAATCAAATTGCAAAGCGTTTGATCTAGGAAGATCTTTGTCGACTGAAGACAGATCAAAGATCCTTCTATATACGTTTAGGTCTTCACTATGTTCTACATCACAGGAGAGAAGCTACAAGATTCTAACAAGATGGTGTAGATGCCCTTCAGCTGTCCACTCTATATTCCCAGTAGTCCCAGATACTTGTTGGAGATGCCTACATGAGGTGGGCACATTTACTCATATATGGTGGCACTGTCCGCCCATAAAAAACTTGTGGTCAGCAATCTTTGATCTACATAATAGATTGTCTATTTTCAACATTAGACCTACAATGGAAGCTGCCATACTGTCCTTGAGTGACATTTCAGTCTCCAAATTCAAAAAAGGTCTTCTTAGGCATTTCCTTACAGCTGTCAGGAACTTGATCCCCAGATACTGGAAGCAGGTAAGATCACCTTCTCGTTTTGAGTTTGTCGATAAGCTACACTGGGTGCAGAATTATTAGGCAAATGAGTATTTTGATCACATCATCCTTTTTATACATGTTGTCCTACTCCAAGCTGTATAGGCTTGAAAGCCAATTGCCAATTATGTAAATCAGGTGATTTGCATCTCTGTAATGAGGAGGGATGTGGTCTAATGACATCAACACCCTATATAAGGTGTGCTTAATTTTTAGGCAACTTTCTTTCCTTTGGCAAAATGGGTCCGAAGAACGATTTGACGGACTCTGAAAAGTCAAAAATTGTGTGATGTCTTGCAGAGGGATGCAGCAGTCTTGAAACTGCCAAACTTTTGAAGCGTGATCACCGAACAATCAGGCGTTTCATGGCAAATATCCAACAGGGTCGCAAGAAGCGTGTTGATAAAAAAGGCGCAAAATAACTGCCCATGAATTGAGGAAAATCAAGCGTCAAGCTGCCAAGATGCCATTTGCCACCAGTTTTGCCATATTTCAGAGCTGCAACTTTACTGGAGTATCAAAAAGCACAAGGTGTGCCATACTCAGGGACATGGCCAAGGTATGGAAGGCTGAAAAACAACCACCTTTCAACAAGAAACATAAGATAAAATGTCAAGACTGGGCCAAGAAATATCGCAAGACTGATTTTTCTAAGGTTTTATGGACTGATGAAATGAGATTGACTCTTGATGGGCCAGATGGATGGGCCCGAGGCTGGATCAGTAAAGGGCAGATAGCTCCACTCCGACTCAGACGCCAGCAAGGTGGAGGTGGGGTACTGGTATGGGCTGGTATCATCAAAGATGAACTTGTGGGACCTTTTCGGGTTGAGGATGGAGTGAAGCTCAACTCCCAGACCTACTGCCAGTTTCTGGAAGACACCTTCTTCAAGCAGTGGTACAGGAAGAAGTCGGTATCGTTCAAGAAAAACATGCTTTTCATGCAGGACAATGCTCCATCACATGCATCCAAATACTCCACAGCGTGGCTGGCCAGTAAAGTTCTAAAAGAAGAAAAAAAGAAAAAAAAAATACATGGTCTCCTGGTTCACCTGATCTGAACCCCATAGAGAACCTGTGGTCCCTCATAAAATGTGAGATCTACAGGGAGGGAAAACAGTACACCTCTCGGAACAGTGTCTGGGAGCCTGTGGTGGCTGCTGCACGCAATGTTGATCGTAAACAGATCAAGCAACTGACAGAATCTATGGATGGAAGGCTTTTGAGTGTCATTGTAAAGAACGGTGGCTATATTGGTCACTGATTTTTTTGTTTTGTTTTTGAATGTCAGAAATGTTTATTTCTAAATGTTGTGTTGCTCTATTTGTTTACCTGGTGAAAATAAACAAGTGAGATAAGAAATAAGATAATCCTTTAATCGTCCCACCATGGGGAAATTCAGATGGGTATATATTGGGTTTTTATTAAGTTGCCTAATAATTCTGCACTGTAATAGTTACCTGCACAAACAGATATCCTCCTAAGATAGCCAAATCTAAAAAAAAAAAACCCACTCCAACTTCCAAAAATATTAAGCTTTGATATCTATGAGTCTTTTGGGTTGACTGAGAACATAGTTGTTATTCAATAATAAAAAGAATCCTCTCAAATACAACTTGCCTAATAATTCTGCACACGGTGTACAATGGTACTGTACACCGCATCAGAAACTGCTGCGGATCCGCAGCAGAATCCGCAACGTGTGCACATGGCCTTATTCAGAGAATTACAGACTTTTCTGTCCCATGGGATAACCCTTTGTGTCCATATAGTCCAGACTTGTATCACATTATCTGTATTGTACACGAGGCACGGACCGGATAGACCTCAACCACAAAAAGCAAGTTACTTACAGCTCACATCAAAGGACTGTGGCTATGGGCTCAGGTCACAATTACTGCCACTAAGAAGGGAAAATGGTGATTATATAATACATAGCCTAAAGGTCTAAATTGATGGAAAAGCTATGTGCACACGTTGCGGATTACCCTGCGTTTTTTTCCACACGGATTTGGCTAAATCCGCAGGTAAAATGACCTGCGTTTTACCTGCGGTTTTAGTGCAGATTTTGTGCAGATTTCCCCTGCGTTTTGACACCTGCGGATTCCTATAATGGAGCAGGTGTCGAAACGCTGCGGATCCGCACAAAGAATTGACATGCTGCGGATTTCAATCCTCAGAGAATCCGCGCAGAAAAATCCGCAGCATGTGCACATCGTTTTTCATTTCTCATAGACTTTAATGGTACTGTACAATGCAGCAGAATCGGCAACTTGTGCACAGACCCTAAGAACTTGGTTTTTACAAAATGCAGCATGTCACTTGTTTCAGGGTTTTTCACCCATTGCAGTGGATGGTGCAAAAAAAGCTGCAAAATGCACAGGTATCGGTTTTTGCTGTGTTTTTGGTGCCAAAACCTGATGAAGTTGAAACAGTTTTTTTTTATGCACTAAACTTTGATCAGCACAAGAGACAAATGTACCCTGACAAAAACACAGTAAAAAAAAAATGTGAACATAGCCTTAGACTATTTCACTTTTTTTGGGGATTGGAGAAGCAGGAAGCTCATCTGCATATTTCCAGTGCATTCTGGGAAGAGGAGAAGAGTCGCCTTAAGCTGATCGATCGCTGGGACTTGCCGGGTCTCGCTGTTTGAGGACAACGCACAACCAGGGATTGGAGAAGCAGGAAGCTCATCTGCATATTTCCGGTGCATTCTTGGAAGAGGAGAAGAGTCGCCTTAAGCTGATCGATCGCTGGGACTTGCCGGGTCTCGCTGTTTGAGGCCATCGCAAAACCGTGCGCCGTCATAGACTGCAATAGCAATATGGAAGAGAAGAAGATCCACATGGTCACCTGCAACACATGCTACATGTTTACGGATCTTCCAGCCCAAAAACTCAACTTTAACTGTCAGAAGTGCAAACTTGTTGCCCTCTTAGAGGAAAAGGTGCAGGGACTGGAAGAAAGAATATCAACATTGAAGGTAATTAAAGAACATGAGGACTTCTTGGATGAAGCAGAAGCAACCGTTCAGGATACGGAAAGTGAGAAAAGCTTCAGAGCACATACAGAGGCTGAAAAGTGGAGCCATGTGATGAAAAGAAGCAAACGGATCAAGTGGTCATCACCACCCACACAGCTTAGCAACCAATATGAAGCCCTCATGCTGGATAACAAAAATGGCACAGCTCAGGATGATACCGTAGCTACAAGAGAAGACACACTATCAACAAAAGAAGTTACTGTGTCAACAAAGGCGGAAACAAATGACACTCAAAAACACTCACGAGCAACAAGCAGTGCGTCCGGAATGAGAAGAGTGGTAGTTATGGGCGACTCACTACTAAGAGGCACGGAGGCAACTATCTGCAGGCCAGACATCAAGGATGTGGCCAACAGGATACCAACTATCCTCAAATCCAAGGACAACTACCCTTTCCTACTGATACATATAGGCACAAACGACACGGCAAGAAATGACCTACCTACTATCTGCGAAGACTTTGAAATTCTGGGGAAGAAAATAAAGGAACGGAACGTACAGGTTGTTTTCTCATCAATCCTCCCAGTCGATGGTTATGGCATCAGAAGATGGAATAGGATACTAGAGGTGAACAACTGGCTACGACGGTGGTGCAGGCAGCAAGGATTTGGATTCTCGGACCATGGCGTGAATTACCTCTACGATGGACTTCTCGCAAGAGATGGGATACACCTCACAAAACCTGGGAAACACACATTCGCCAGACGACTTGCCACACTCATCAGGAGGGCTTTAAACTAGAAGAGGGAATGGGAGGAAAAACAGCAGACAAGAACATGCAGCAGAAGGACAAACTAATCAAGGATACTAGATGTGGTAAAGAGGACCCAAGACAGGGTACTCAGAAGAAAGCTAAGAAAAAGGAAGCAAAACTTCTTTCCTGCATGCTGACCAATAAGATTGATGATCTGGAGTTGGTAATGTATGAGGAAAAATACAACAAAGTAGGAATAACTGAGACATGGTTAGACGACAGCTATGACTGGGTGGCTAACTTGCAAGGATATGATTTGTTTAGGAGGGATCGTAAAAAAGGAAAGGGGGTGGAGTCTGTCTATATATATATATATATATATACATACACACACTCACTGGCCACTTTATTAGGTACACCTGTCCAACTGTGTGTTAAGACTTAATTTCTAATCAGCCAATCACATGGCGGCAACTCAGTGCATTTAGGCATGTAGGCATGGTCAAGACAATCTCCTGCAGTTCAAACCGAGCATCAGTATGGGGAAGAAAGGTGATTTGAGTGCCTTTGAACGTGGCATGATTGTTGGTGCCAGAAGGGCTGGTCTGAGAATTTCAGAAACTGCTGATCTACTGGGATTTTCACGCACAACCATCTCTAGGGTTTACAGAGAATGGTCCGAAAAAGAAAAAAAATCCAGTGAGCGGCAGTTCTGTGGCCGGAAATGCCATGTTGATGCCAGAGGTCAGAGGAGAATGGGCAGACTGGTTCGAGCTGATAGAAAGGCAACAGTGACTCAAATTGCCACCCGTTACAACCAAGGTAGGCAGAAGAGCATCTCTGAACGCACAGTGCGTCGAACTTTGAGGCAGATGGGCTACAGCAGCAGAAGACCACACTGGGTACCACTCCTCTCAGCTAAGAACAGGAAACTGAGGCTACAATTTGCACAAGCTCATCGAAATTGGACAGTAGAAGATTGGAAAAACGTTGCCTGGTCTGATGAGTCTCGATTTCTGCTGCGACATTCGGATGGTAGGGTCAGAATTTGGCGTAAACAACATGAAAGCATGGATCCATCCTGCCTTGTATCAACGGTTCAGGCTGGTGGTGGTGGTGTCATGGTGTGGGGAATTTTTTCTGGGCACTCTTTGGGCCCCTTGGTACCAATTGAGCATCGTTGCAACGCCACAGCCTACCTGAGTATTGTTGCTGACCATGTCCATCCCTTTATGACCACAATGTACCCAACATCTGATGGCTACTTTCAGCAGGATAATGCGCCATGTCATAAAGCTCGAATCATCTCAGATTGGTTTCTTGAACATGACAATGAGTTTACTGTACTCAAATGGCCTCCTCAGTCACCAGATCTCAATCCAATAGAGCATCTTTGGGATGTGGTGGAACGGGAGATTCGCATCAGGGATGTGCAGCCGACAAATCTGCGCCAACTGTGTGATGCCATCATGTCAATATGGTCCAAAATCTCTGAGGAATGCTTCCAGCACCTTGTTGAATCTCTGCCACGAAGAATTGAGGCAGTTCTGAAGGCAAAAGGGGGTCCAACCCCTTACTAGCATGGTGTACCTAATAAAGTGGCCAGTGAGTGTATATATATATATATATATATTCCACTTTAAAGCCCACACTAAGAGAAGATATACAAGAGGGAAATGAAGAGGTGGAGTCTCTATGGGTGGAGATATAAGGAGGTAAAAGTAATAAAATCCTCATAGGGGTTTGTTATAAGCCACCAAATATAACAGAAACCACTGAAAATCTATTATTGAAACAAATAGACAAAGCAGCAAATCACAATGAGGTGATTATTATGGTGGACTTCAACTACCTCGACAGACTGGGAAACTGAAACCTGCGTATCTCAGAAAGGAAACCAATTTCTGTCTGTGACCAAGGATAATTATCTGTCACAACTTGTGCAGGGCCCAACTAGAGGGACAGCCCTTCTGGACTTAATTTTAAGCAACAGGCCAGATAGAATAACAGAAGTACCAGTCGATGGGCACCTAGGGAACAGTGACCACAATATAACACAATTCCACTTGTCCTTCAGTAAGGTGCCCTGGAAGGGGGTTACAAAAACGAATTTAAGGAAAGCAAAGTTTGATCTGCTTAGGCTACTTTCACACATCAGGTTTTCGGCGTCAGGCGCGTTCCGGCGTCGTGCCGGAGCGCCGGATCCGGCAAATGTTTTGTAAAACCGGATGTGACGGATCCGGTTTTCGATCCGTTTTTCGACGGATTACGCCAGATCCGGTTTTTAAAATCGCCCCTTGTGGCCTTCCGAAAGGGATTGGCTACTGAAAAACTATATATAGCGTGTTCCTACAGCCCTTCTTTGACAGATTGTAGAGGAGAAAGTGCAGGTTGGAGAGAAGAGCAAGTTACTGACGAAGATGGATGTTGTGATTGGAAATATTTTGAAGAATTTGGCGGATTTTACAGCGGAGGCGAATCGTTTGAGGGTGATTGTTCTGGAGGAGAGAGCGAGACAGCAGCGCATCAAGCATCGTAGACGACGTTTGTGGATCCACCCCATCACAGCCAAGAGAATGACGCGTGGGGTCTATTCTACGCTCTGCATGGACCTTCGACGAAACCCGGATAAATTTTTTGGATATGTTCGGATGAAAATGGAGAATTTTGATTACTTGGTGGAGCGCATTGCACACCTCATAAAAAAATCGGACACCTATTGCCGCTTCTCTGTTTCACCCGCAGAGCGTCTGATGGTGACTTTAAGGTAAGCCACATTTATTGGATATGCTCGCATCAGAGCACACTTTCACTGCAATCTTGTTGGTGGTAGTTTGTATCTCCAAGTGTTATAGCTGAGTTTTGGTATGTAATGCTGTGATTTTAAACTAATTGATTGTTTTTTTAATTCCCACAGATTTCTTGCAACTGGAGAATCCCTTTCGTCACTGCATTTCCAGTACAGACTCGGGATTTCCACCATATCTGGAATAGTGAAGTAGACATGCCGTGCACTGTGGGACTCCTTAGCTGAACAGTTTTTACCAGAGCCCACAACAGAGAGGTGGATTGAAATTTCAGAAAAGTTTCTACAGATATGTCAGTTTCCGAACTGCTTGGGCGCTGTGGACGGGAAACATATCCGCATTGTAAAGCCAGCCGGATCGGGATCGGAATATTTCAATTACAAGAAATATTTTTCAATTGTCCTCATGGCCATCGCTGACGCGGAATACAAATTTATTGCTGTTGATATTGGGGCCTATGGCCGCTCAAATGACTCTCAAGTTTTCAAACTGTCTGCTATGGGGCGTAAACTGTATGGAAACACCTTCCAGTTCCCACCCCCTAGACCGCTGCCGCAAACATCTGGTCCACCTATGCCATTTGTCTGTGCAGGGGATGAAGCCTTCCAGCTGTCAGAACACCTTTTGAAAACGTACTCTAGCAGAGGATTGTCAAGAACAAAACGCATTTTTAATTACCGCCTCACAAGAGCAAGAAGAATGGTTGAATGTACCTTTGGTATTCTGACAGCCAAATGGCGGGTCCTATTGACTGCGATCAACCTCAAGACAAACTGTGGACGAGGTGATCAAAGCTTGCGTGGTACTCCACAATTTTGTTATCTGCAAGGAACCCATTTCCATTGAGGACACCTCTGAAGAAACCACCTTGCAAGATTACCATGACATTACCACTAGAAGTTCTGTGACGGTTTCAGTAATGACGGACAATTTTGCACTATACTTTATGTCACCTCAAGGCAGAGTACACTGGCAGGATGACAGAGTGTGAAAGATTTGTGCCCAACCAAACTTGTGTACCTTCTGTACCAACAGTATATACCTTTGCCAACCAAAGTTGGCTATCTTGTCATGGTCTTAATATTTTTACCTTTAGGCCACAGGTGTGTACCTGGTTGTGTTTTATGCAAAGTATTTCACCTTTTAACAAAAGTTGTGTACATTCTTAGGAAATCACCAACAATAAACACAACTTTTTAGGTGAAATACTTTGCTTCAAACACAACTGTGGCAAAAAGCTAAAATTAACCACAGTTATATACCTGGTTTTGAATACCTTTTGACCTTTGAAATACCCTGTATTTAACCTTTTTTTTTTTAAAACATATTTCGCCGCAGAAAGAAATGACAGACAACCATTGTAAAACGATAATTTAACTTTTATTTAAAATATTTTTTTTTTTGCAAAATGTTTTTAAAGTTAAAAAAACTTTTTTAATAAAGGTTTGAAACCAAATGGGCATTTTTATTACAAAACACACATTATAAATCGGTGTAGTGTGGGGTGGAAATACTGCTGGAGGGGCTGCGGGACACTTCGACACTCGGAGTGTGGAGAGAGGACTGGGATCGTGGTGGGGAAGGAACAGTTAGAGGTGAAGGTGTGGAAAAAGCTACAGAATGGGTGGACATGTGGGAGGCAGAAGAGGTGGTGGGCGGTGGAGTGGAGGGTTGGGCAGGGACTGTAGGAGCAGATGATGTTGATGGAAAGTTGTATGGGGAAGGAATTTGGTACGGGGAAGGAGTTTTGTACGGGGCAGGTTGCTGGAAGTGGGGAGATGTCTGGTACTGGGGAGGTTGCTGGTACTGGGGAGGTTGCTGGTATGTAATAGGAGGGGGAGGATGGAAAGTGGCTGGAGGGGGTGCAGGTGGAGGAACTACTGGGGTGGGAGGAGGAGGTTGGGAGGTAATGTGCTGGAGAGCACCGTGGCATGAATGCATTACATGCATCTGCTGGGTAGGAGACAGCGTTTCCATGCGCTCCACAACAGACCTGAAAAAGGTGTGGTTTGGCGAAGATCTTGCTTCTGAATGCATGGTTTGCAGAAGTGTCTTCACCTCCAGAATGCTGGAGTTGATCTGCTGAAAGCCTGCGGAGATTTGCTCTGACAAGACTTTTAGACAGTTCCGGAAAGATGCATTCAGATGCAAGAACTCTTGCGCATAAGTCTTTTCCTGACCCCTCTGCCGCTGCCGCCCAGTACCCGCAGGTGTACTAGAGGTGGCAGGGGCAGAAGGGTGGGGTAAAGGGAAAGCGATCTCCTCACCAGCAGCTTCATGTAATGTAGGCGGCCACGATGCTCCTGTGCTGGTGGATGGGACAGATGGGTCGAATGTGTGGGAAGGCTGGGAAGGTGCAGATGTACCGGGGCGGTCGAAGTGTCCCTCGGTGCCGGTCTCCTCAGGGATCGCCTCAGAAGGGTCCAATCGTGCAGGCTCCCGAGTGCTGCTCACCGTGCTGTGGAATAAAGAGAAAAAAAAACAATTAAAATACTGACATGGCATGGCCCTGGCTGAAAAAAAATTGTTACATCTAAACATTTTTTTTTTTACATGTGGTGTGTAATATTTACCTTCTGGTGACCATTGTATCCCGGAGGAACGACAGGGCTCGTGCGTACTTGTACTAGCTCCTGCATCCTCCAGATCCACTCGGGGCCCGCATCTCTTTATTGAACTCCTTCTTGAAACAATCCCTCACAGACCGCCACCGCCTCACAATTCTGTCCCCTGAAACGAGAAAGGAGTGGTTAGTATACAACATCAGTGTTTCCCAAACTCCAGTCCTCATGGTCCCCAGGGGTCATGTTTTCAGGATTTCCATAGTAAATAGAAATCCTGAACACATGATCCGTGGGGACCACGAGGACTGGAGTTCGGGAAACACTGGTTTACATCAAGCAACCGGTACTGTATATACTTACGCTCTTTAATCTGGGCCCCGAGCATAGAGGTCCTCCCAGCGGCCCACAAGGAGCGAACAGATTGTTACCCGACAACTCTGGGAGGAAATCAGGTGAGCATGGCGGCGGTCAGTAAAATAGAAAAATAGCAAAATTAGTCACCACACTTAAGACATGAAATAAAAAGTGTACCAAAATTTAACTTAAATATTATACTTACACGCTGGTGACCGCCGCGTTGCTGTCGCCGACGACCCTGGGAGGCACTGCGAGGACCTCTTGGCCAAGCACCAGATTGGGAAGACTAGAGAAGAAAAGAAAAAATTTATGTGTTTGGATGTTGGCATTTGTTTGCTGTGTGAGGTCTGCGGTACATTGTTTTCTATGTGTTGTGTGTAGTGTGATGTTGTGTTTCTGCGTTTGATGCAAAAAACTTACCAATTGTGAGCCCACTCCAGGTGTCTGTCCACCCCTTCCTTCTTCTTCTGGGAGCTCCTCTTCAGCTTGTGATTTCTGTTTTGAAATAAAAGGCAATGAATAGACATATATTCCAGAGATGATGGATTTTGGAAATAAAAACTTACCGTCAAACGCTGACGATGCGAGGGAGGGCTCCCAGAAGATGTGCTGTCATGTTGCTGGCCAGACTCCATGGCTGTGGGTGGTGCTGCTGCTGCCACTGCTGCTGCTGCTGCATCTCTTGAGCGGCTGTTGAATAAAGAGAAACAAAGGGCCAATGAATATATCTTGATATTCCATGGCCCTAGTTTTGAGGAATGGGGGATTTGATAATTACCGTCTCTCATCTGCTGCTGGACTCCCCTCCCGTTGTTCAGCATGTTCCCTTTGCTGCTCCATTTGGGGTGGTGGTGGTGCTGCTGCAGTGATCTCCTGCCTTCTCCTGCGCCTGGTTCCTGTCTTTGGTGGCATGTTGGGTGTGGCTGAGGGTCCCACTGTCATGCTTTTATATATGTGTGCTGTGGGCAGAGCTACTGAGCATGCTCAGACCCAAAAAACCGGATCCGGTGCATTGCGACGCTCAGACTTTCATTGTGTGAAAAAGCCGGACGCGCCGGATCCGGCGTGTCCGGCTTTTTCGCCGGAGACAAAAAACGTTACAGTTGCCATTTTTTCCAGACGCCGGATTGCGACACATTGCCGGATCCGGTGAAAACCGGATGAAACGCATGGCCATCCGGCGCAAATGCAAGTCAATAGGGGGGAAACCGGATCCGGCATTGCATTTCACCGGATCCGTTTTTTGTCAAAAGAGCCGGATCGCGCCTGACGGCGAAAACCTGATGTGTGAAAGAGGCCTTAGAGAGGACCTTCGCCGAATTGATTGGGACAATGTCCTCAAAAATAGGAGCACAGAAAATAAATGGGAAATATTTAAATCCGTTTTACACACCCACTGCGAGCTAGCCATACCGTACAGAAACAAAAGGGCTAGGAACAGGAGAACACCAATGTGGCTAAATAAGGATGTAAAAGGGCAATAAATAACAAGAACAAGGCATTTAAGAAGCTAAAACAAGAAGGCAATGAAGAAGCATTAAAAAGTTAGAGAAAAAAATAAAATGTGTAAAAAACAAATACATTTAGCAAAAGTGGAAACTGAGAGACTCATTGCTAAGGAAAGTAAAACAAACCCCAAACTATTCTTTAATTATATAAACAGTAAAATGATTAAAATTGATGGTGTCGGCCCTTTAAAGAACAATGATGGTGAAATCATAGAGAGCGATGTGGGAAAAGCAAATGTTTTAAATATTTTTTTCTCAACAGTGTTCACACAGGGGAAATGCAGAGTGATAATGTAAACTCCCCATTAAGTATTACCTGCCTAACCCAGGAAGAAGAGCAGAACCGCCTTAGTAAGATTAAAGCTGACAAATCATCAGGCCCTGATGGCATTCACCCTCGGGTATTAAGGGAGTTAAAGTAATGTGATATAAGGAATAGAGGCCTGTCTATTTAAAGACTCTATAGAAACAGGGTTTGTTCCTTTTGATTGGCGGCAAGAAAATGTGGTACCAATATTCAAAAAGGGGTGTAAAAGGGAACCTGGAAACTATAGGCCGGTAAGCTTAACATCTGTTGTGGGTAAAATTTTTGAAGGGTTTCTAAGGGATACCATTATGGAATATCTCAATGTTAATAAATGTTTAACTCAATACCAACATGGATTTATGAAGGATCGCTCCTGTCAAACTAAACTGATCAGCTTCTATGAGGATGTAAGCTCTCAAATGCACCAAGGAGAATCATTGGATGTCATTTATCTCGACTTCTCTAAAGCATTTGACACTGTCCCACATAAGATTGGTAAGTAAGATGAGAAAGCTTGGGCTAGGGGAAAATGTGTGTAGATGGGTAGGTAGTTGGTTTAGTGATAGAAAACAAAGAGTGGTTATTAATGGGGCATACTCAGATTGGGCCAGGGTTACTAGTGGGGTACCACAGGGTTCTGTATTGGGCCCCCTACTATTTAATATATTTATTAATGATCTAGTGGATGGCTTACACAGTAAAATATCAGTATTTGCAGATGATACAAAACTATGTAAGGTAGTTAACACAAAGGAGGACAGTTTGCAACTACAGACAGATGAGTAAATTGGAGAATTGGGTTGAAAAATGGCAAATGAGGTTTAACACAGATAATTGTAAGGTTATGCACATGGGAAGGAGAAACAGATGCTACAATTACTTACTAAATGGGAAACTGCTGGGGAAATCAGACATGGAAAAAGACTTAGGCATCTTAGTCAATAGGAAGCTAAATTGGAGTGCCCAGTGTCAGGCAGCTGCCACCATAGCAAATAGGGTCATGCGATGCATTAGAAGAGGTCTGGGGACACGAGATGAAAACATAATTCTCCCTCTGTACAAATCACTCGTCAGACCACACTTGGAGTATTGTGTGCAATTTTGGACGCCGGTGCTCAAGAAAGACATTACTGAACTTGAAAGGGTTCAAAGGCGGGCTACTAAAATGATAAATGGAGTTGGTTCACTACAATACCCAGAAAGGTTATCAAAATTAGGTCTATTTACTCTAGAAAAGAGAAGAAGACTTAGGGGAGACCTAATATATATGTACAAGTATATCAGAGGGCAATACAGAGATCTCTCCAATGAACTGCTTGTACCAAGGACTGTGACAAGAACAAGGGGGCATTCTCTTCATTTGGAGGAAAGACAATTTCTGCACCAGCATAGAAGAGGGTTCTTCACGGTAAGAGCAGTGAGGCTCTGGAATTCTCTTCCTGAGGAAGTGGTGATGGCCAACTCACTGAATGAATTTAAGAAAGGAATGGATGCTTTTCTTGTGAGTAACAGTATAGAAGGTTACAAATAACAGAATATTATAGGTAGATGATTGACCCAGCTTAGGGGAAGGAATTTTTTTCCCTATGGAGAAAATTGGCTTCTACTCTGTGGGTTTTTTGCCTTCCCAGGATCAACAATGCAGAACAGCTGCACTAAAAATAGACTGAACTAGATGGACATTAGGTCTTCCTTCAGCCTTCAAAACTATGTTACTATGTTTTGTTGTGCAACATTAGGCTTGGTTTCTCCACTGAAAAAAAAACACTAGTCAATGTGTTTTAGAGAACTAGTGAGGGTATGTGCACGTGCTGCAGATAAATCCCAAATCTGAAATAGTCATGCTACATCAAGTAGAACAAATATTTT
The DNA here is from genome assembly GCF_039654945.1 of Dendrobates tinctorius. Classification (NCBI taxonomy): domain Eukaryota; kingdom Metazoa; phylum Chordata; class Amphibia; order Anura; family Dendrobatidae; genus Dendrobates; species Dendrobates tinctorius. The sequence goes on along the minus strand of NW_027361743.1, from coordinate 24,066,027 downwards.
TTAGTCAGGCGTCGTGTAACCCAAGCCTTAAAAAAAAGCGTTGCAACAGCGAAAGTCATGGTGAAGTCATGGACCGGACCGCGACACCCATCGGACCCGCCCCCCGGTGAGTATAATCTAAGGCGTTTTTCTTATCTTTCAGGTTACATTGAGGGGGGCTTATCTACAGCATTGCAGAATGTAGGAGATAAGCCCCTGATGGCGGTAGCCGCAGCTCATAGGGCTAAAAATAGGGGTCAGATTCCCATTAAAGAAGACCCTCCACCAGGTCATGAGTGGCCAATTTTTGCTCTTATTTTATTCCTGCTGGTCCTCCGAGTTATCCGGATTTTTTTTTTTTTACATTTTCAAATCTGCCAAACTGTTCTGGAGATGAAAATATTTTATTTGGTGATCATTTTTATAGTCTTGATAAAGGGGGTCTTTACCATTTTAAAGTGGGCACTGAAAAAAAAGCCATGAAAAAATGTTGCAGCACGTACGTCACCCATTATTCCACCCCAGGATTATAGAGCATTGTAGCACTTACAGGCAACGGGATTTTCAGGATAACCTATTGCTTTACTTTCAATTACTTTTTTTAACATTTTGTGGCAATTTTATCCAGAACATCTGAAAATGCAGGTTAGGAAAAAAGTGGTCAGACAATCCGTGCTGCGAATCACTATAAACTATTATTACAGTGGTCTTTATTCGACGCGTTTCGAAGTTTCACAGAACTCCTTCCTCAGGAAAAAAACCACATGCAAGTATCATGAACAGGTTCTTAAATAGAAAAAACAGCACACTTGTCATTAAGGTGCTCGGCGTCTAACAGGTCACAGACAAAATATATATAAATTTCTGTTATAAAATTATTATACTTGCTTTATAAAATGACTTGTATATTAATTCAAAATGTCATTTGAAAGATTATTTTATTCAGAAATTTCACGGTATAATTTTGTTTCTCTATACATGTTGTTGGATTTGGCATTGTTTGTGTGGTTTCTTGGTGGCTCTCTTGAGAGGATGTTCTCCCTGTAAGGTATTTCTTCTTTTTCCCCCGTTTTTGGAGGTTCTTGTCCCTTTCTTTTTAAATTTTCTTTTAATAATTTTTTTCCGTTGATTGTTAATAAAGATAATTTTATAACAGAAATTTATATATATTTTGTCTATTAAGTGTCTACCATGTGTTCAAGCAATAACCTGTTCATGATACTTGCATGTGGTTTTTTCCTGAGGAAGGAGTTCTGTGAAACTTCGAAACGCGTCGAATAAAGACCACGGTAATAATAATTGTTCATATTGATTTGCAGCGCGGATTGCCTGACCACTTTTTCTCCTATCCTGCATTTTCTACGTCGGTCCCTCGTGGATCTGTGGTTCCTGCAGCAGCAAATCCTCCATGCTTATTACAAGCTCCATCTGGTGAGTGCATTATTTTTAAATTGATATACCTACACTGGATAATGCAAAATTGCACTATTTCTCTTCAATAGTATCCAGAACATCTGAACAATCAATAGAGCAAAGTGGAGACTGGGAAGGAAGAAAACAGGAATAATTATAGCCACAAAATGTAGCTGACATTTCACCGTTCTATGCATTAATAGGAGGTAGATTAAATGGCCAAATGCATAGGACAACCCAACATCTCACCTATATGGATATATGCAAGAAAAGAGTAACAAAAACATAAACGATAACATCTAATAGAAAACACAACCATCGCAGATGTCATAGTGTATTAACAAAAAAAGAAAAAAAAAAACCTAATTTCAGTAAACCAACACTGCCTTCTAGTGGGCACAAACGAAAATGCATACACGTGGATCCTTAGCATTTTATTTTTTATAAATGCCATTACTTACAGGGTTCTGTCCACATAAATAAATATATATATATATATAACGTATATATAGTTAGTAGATATAAACCCTTCAAACCCCAGCCTGTTTTTATCTTCCTGACCAGGCCAAATTTTACAATTCTGACCACTGTCACTTTATGTGGTAATAACTCTGGAACGCTTCAATGGATCCCAGTGATTCTGAGACTGTTTTTTCATGACACATTGTACTTTATGTTGGTAGCACATATAGGACGATATTTTCATTGTTTCTTTGTGAAAATATTGGAAATTTGGCAAAAAAAAAATTTTAGAAAATTTCGCAATTTTCCCTATGGAGAGAAAACATGGATTTTTGTGAGTACTCACCGTAAAATCCTTTTCTCCGAGACGCTCATTGGGGGACACAGAGACTGTGGGGTGTGTGCTTCTGCCGTCTGGAGGCCGACACTAAGTGTACAAAAAAAGAGTTAGCTCCTCCTCCGCCGCATACACCCTCGCCCCTAGGCCGGGCGTAACTCAGTTTAGTGCATAAGCAGTAGGAGAACGCGCCTTAAACTCAGGCAAGAAACTATATGTCTGAAAAAGGGGGCCACCCTAAACCTTGTACAAGGATTTGTATAACTCAAAATAAGTAAATGCCAACTGGCTGATAGGGTGGGTGCTGTGTCCCCCAATGAGCGTCTCGGAGAAACGGATTTTACGGTGAGTACTCACAAAAATCCATGTTTCTCCTTCGTCTCATTGGGGGACACAGAGACTGTGGGACGTTCTAAAGCAGTCCTCTGGGCGGGATCTTAGCTCACCCAATCCATGCTAATTTGCGCCCCTGATTAGAGGTGCGCAACTGCTGCCTGGAGAATCTTTCTTCCCAGGCTTGCATCCGAGGATGCCTGGGTATGTACGTTATAATGTTTGACAAACGTATGCAAACTGGACCAGGTAGCTGCTTTGCATACCTGCTCCGCTGAAGCCTGGTGTCGCAGTGCCCATGAGGCACCCACTGCCCGTGCCGAGTGAGCCTTGATCCCTGCCGGAACCGGCGTGCCACTGATTTGATAAGCTTCTTGGACCGTCAGGCGAACCCATCTGGCCAAAGTCGCTCTGGACGCAGCGAGCCCCTTCCGCCGCCCCTCTGGAACCACGAATAGAGAGTCTGTCTGGCGGAATGGCGCTGTCCTTGTCACATACCTTCTAAGAGCTCTTACCAGATCCAGGGTGTGCAAAGCCTTCTCTACCCTGTGCACCGGTGCCGGGCAAAACGAGGGTAAGACAATGTCTTCGTTGATATGAAATGCAGACACAACCTTCGGCAAGAAGGGAGGAGCTGGCCTTAAAACTACCTTATCTTTATAAAAGGTCAGGAACGGCGGTTTACAAGATAAGGCCGCCAATTCCGAAACCCGCCTAATAGACGTTATAGCTACTAGAAAAACGACCTTTCTGGACAGGTAAGGCAAGGAGACCTCTTGCAATGGTTCGAAAGGAGCCTCCTGAAGGGCCCTGAGCACCAAGTTCAGGTCCCATGATTCCGTCGGCGCCTTATAGGGGGGTACTAAATGTGCGACCCCTTGCATAAACGTCCTAACCTGCCAGACGGAAGCGACTTTTCGTTGGAAAAGCACCGACAGGGCCGAGATTTGCGTTCTGAGCGAACTCGGAGCCAACCCTGCGTCCAGCCCTGCCTGTAGAAAAGCCAGTACGTTGGGGATCGAAAAAACCAGAGGAGCCACTTCACGATCCCTACACCAATGGAAAAAAACTTCCCAAGTTCGATGATATACTCTCGCCGAGGAAGGCTTTCGGGCACTCACCATCGTGGCCGCCACATCGCGCCTGAATCCTGCCTGTGTTAACAGCCAAGATTCAATGGCCACGCCGTCAAACACAGGGCCCCTAAGTTCGGATGGCAGATCGGCCCCTGGGACAGTAAGTCCGGCCGATCTGGAAGACGCCAGGGTACGTCCACCACTAGTTGGACCAGATCTGCATACCAGGCCCGCCGGGGCCAGTCTGGGGCCAGCAGAATTGCTGGAACCTTCTCTCTCCTTATTTTCCTGATAACTCTTGGAAACAGCGGCAGCGGGGGGAACAAGTACGGGAGACGAAACTGGCTCCACGGGAGCACCAGAGCGTCTGCTGCGATTGCCTGCGGATCGAGGGATTGAGCGACAAACCTTTGTACTTTGGCATTCTCTCTGGATGCCATAAGGTCCACGTCTGGTGTCCCCCACCGTTGGCAGATCTGCTGAAAGATCTCGGGGTGCAGGGACCATTCCCCTGCCACGACCCCCTGTCGGCTGAGAAAATCTGCCGCCCAGTTTTCGACTCCTGGAATGTGCACCGCTGAAATTACCACGCGGTTTTTCTCTGCCCAACGCAGTACCAGTCCGACCTCGCGCATGGCTGCCTGGCTGCGCGTGCCCCCTTGATGGTTGACATATGCTACTGCTGTAGCATTGTCCGACTGGATGCGCACCGGCCGGTGTCTCAGGAAACACTGGAAATGTTGCAGGGCCAATCGTATTGCCCGTATCTCCAGAATGTTGATCGGGAGAACTATCTCCTGAACGGACCACCGCCCCTGGGCTATGTGACTCTGGAAAACTGCTCCCCAACCTTGCAGGCTTGCATCGGTCGTCACCACCAACCATTGTTCCGGGGGAAAGGGTTTCCCCTGGACCAGAGACGAGTCGCGAGTCCACCACCGGAGTGAACCTCGTACCAGCGGAGACAACTTGCACCGATGACTGAGAGACAGCAGCCTCCGGTCCCATGCTGTCAAGAGCGCATGCTGAAGCGGACGGAGATGGAACTGGGCAAACGGGATTGCTTCCATCGCCGCCACCATTCTGCCCAACACACTCATGCCGTACCGGATGGATCTGGTGCCCGGCTGTAGAAGGTTCCGTACCCCTTGCTTGATTTTTTGCGCCTTGTCCTGAGGGAGGATCACCAGCCCCCGGGAGGTGTCGAAAATCATGCCTAGGAACACGATTCTTTGGGCTGGAACCAAGGACGACTTGCTCCGATTGATCAACCAGCCCAGACGGGCCAGGGTATCCAGAGTGATACTGACATTGTCCTGGCACTCCTGAAACGACGGCCCCTTTACCAAAAGGTCGTCCAGGTAAGGTAACACCGTTATGCCCCGTGCATGCAGGATGGCCATAACCACCGCCATTATCTTTGTAAAGACTCTGGGGGCAGTGGCTAAGCCGAAGGGCAGAGCCACAAATTGGAAATGACGTCCTCCGATCGCAAATCGCAGGAACCTCTGGTGTGGGGGAAATATCGGAATATGCAGATATGCATCCTGCACATCGATCGAGGCCAGGAATTCCCCTGGATCCATGGCTGCAATGACCGAGCGGAGGGACTCCATCCGGAATCGCCTGACCCTGATGAATCTGTTCAGGATCTTTAGATCCAGTACTGGCCTCACAGTCCCGTCTTTTTTGGGGACCGAAAACAGATTGGAGTAAAACCCCTGCGACTCTTCGCCCTGCGGCACTGGGGCGATGACCCCTTTGCGCTGTAGCGTCATTATAGCCTGTAACAAACTCTCCGCCTGCGAATCTGTCTTGGAAAGTCGGGAACGGAAGAATCGCTGTGGTGGCCGTCCGACAAACTATCTTGTACCCGGACGATATTAGTTCTGCCACCCAAGTGTCGCGTGTCACTGCGACCCAAACGTGGCTGAACCCTAGTAGGCGTCCGCCCACTCTGTCGTCCGTAGGTACGGAGCGCCTCCAGTCATTTAGCTGGAGGTTTTTGGGACCTGGCCCCCCTCGCTCTGGGCAAACGGCCTCGGCCTCTACCCAGCGGATTGGCCCTGTAAGAGGCTTGCTTTTCCCTACTCTGGCCATCGTTTGCGGAGGAGTATGCCCTGGCCGAAGTCCCCCCCCAGGGGCTACGAAAGGGTCGAAAACGCCTCTGCGTTTGCCTGAATGCCGGGCAACTTCTCTGCTGCGGGAGGAAACTACTTCTCCCCCCTGTGGCTTCTGAGATAAGCCTATCCAGCTTCTCACCGAACAGCCGATTGCCCTGAAAAGGCAATGAGGTTAAGGATTTTTTAGAGATAGAATCCGCTTTCCACAGCCTCAGCCATAATGCACGCCTAATGGCGATCGCATTCGCTGCCGCCACAGCCAAACACTCGGCCGCGTCCAGTGAGGCGCTGACAAGATAATCACTCGCTCCTGATATCTGATTTGCCACCTCCAAGACCTCCGCGGGCAGATCCCTGTCTTGGAGGGCCTTATACAGAGCGCCCCCCCACGAAACCATGGCTTTAGCCACCCAAGTTGCCGCAAAGGAGGGGGCCAGAGCCGACCCTGCTGCCTCATATACCGAGCGGGCAAGCCCGTCCATGAGGCGATCAGTTGGGTCCTTTATAGAAGAAACACTGGGTATCGACAATAGCGATCTTGATGCTAAACGTGATACCGGTGGGTCCACTACTGGCGACTCTACCCAACCCTTATGGAGCTCAGGAGGAAACGGATACTTTGCTTGCAGCGCTTTTTGCATTGCAAAACGCTTATCCGGGTGTTCTCTATGTTTCTGGACTAGCTCCTCAAACTCCGGATGCGTGGCAAACCTTCTATGTGGTCGCCTGGATTTCTTGAAAGAGACCTTGTGACCTGAGGCTGTGGGCACATCGTCCTCGATCTCTAATGTCTGGTTGACTGCCTCAATGAGACTGTCCACCGAGTCCTGGAACCCCAGGCTTTCTAGATTCCAGGCCTCCTCCTCCTCTCCTTCATCCTGATCGCTCCCTGAGCTCAGCGACGGGGAACGGGATGCCCTAATACCCGCCGCCGAAGCCCCGGAGGGCCCGGCCGACGGGGAACGAGCCCTTTTGATATGAGCTTGCCTGGTACTGGAGCGACCTCTAATGGTTGGAGGGTCCTGAGACGAGGACGAGCTCTCTTCCGCTGGCAGACCACCATCCTTGTTCCTGCCCGGGCCTTGAAGGGATTCAATTGCCCTTGTAAGGGACAGCATAGAATGCGATAAGGACACCGCCCATTCCGGGGGGTCCTGACCCCTGGGTTCAGAAACAGTGGGGGGCTCCTGGGCGCGCTCCGACTCGCAGGCTTCACAATATTTACCCGCCTGTGCCTTTGGCAGCCTGACCCCACAGGACACGCAAACCGCGTAAAGGAAAGAGTGAGCTTTCCCTTTGGCAGACATACTTGCACAGGCTGAAGGCAGGGTAGAAGGAGGAGGAGGGTAACCCCTTCCCTGACAACCAGCGCGGTTCTCCAAACGGAGTTACACTCACCCACCGGCAGGGTCCCACTCCTGTTTGAAGTACCCCGGGAAGCTCCGGATGCGTGGACGCGAGGTGGTAGGGCGGAAGTCTCCTCTCCGGGACCTGTGCGCCCACCGTTTTCCACCCCTTGACCTCCAGGCCTCCTGCTCCTATACAGCGTGTCTCCCCGACGTCAGTGGGCGGGACTTCCGGCTACCACCGGAAGTCGGCGCGCGGCCTCGCGCGATACTCACGGACCTCCTCCTGCAGCGGGGCCGCGGCCGCCGGCGGGCTTCCGGCCGCACTCCGGTACACGCGGTGTGCGGCATCCGGGTGCAACGCCACTCTGGCTACCGTTACTCACCGGGGCAAACTTGCGGTGCGCTCCAGGAGCGGATCCCCCAAATATTAAAGGTGAGCAGGGCCATCCGCCGTGGGCTCCATCCCCGGCAGGGGGGGGGGGGGGGGGGGGGGGACTTCTGGTACCGGTTTCTTCCCCCTGTACTCGCCACATCCACAAACTAGATCGGCTCACCTGCGCCTCCAAATCAGCCCCTGGACTCACTACCAAGGGGTGGAAGGGGCCTCCATACATTGTTGTTGTAGGAGAGGAACAACGTGGAGGCTGACCCCTGGTTCTGCTCACACGTGCTCGCCTGATGAAGTTATGGGGAAACCGAATCCTCTTATCAGGACGCGTTGCCCCTCTTTTAAAAAATAGTTGTCTGGCAAAAAGTCCCAGATGTGTCCCTCGGTGCGGGAGAGGACACGTGGAGGGTTACTCACACGTGGTCGCCCGTTGATGATTTGGGGAGATCGGATCCTCTCTATAGGATCCGTCGCCCCTGTCTTATCTTCATAGAAAAAAAGGGAAAAAAAAAAATCTAGTCTGGAGCTCCAGACTGCGTGTGCCTCCATCAGACACTAAGCAAAAACTGAGTTACGCCCGGCCTAGGGGCGAGGGTGTATGCGGCGGAGGAGGAGCTAACTCTTTTTTTGTACACTTAGTGTCGGCCTCCAGACGGCAGAAGCACACACCCCACAGTCTCTGTGTCCCCCAATGAGACGAAGGAGAAAAAAAAAAACCGCTGTGCCGTGCTGCAGAAAAATCCAAGCGGAAATGCGATTTTCCACAGCATGTCAATTCTTTGTGCGGTTTCCGCAGCGTTTTTACACCCATTCCATTATAGGAATCCGCAGGTGTAAAAACACATGCCAAATCCACTAGACATCTGCAGTAAAAACGTGGGTATTTTGACCTGCGGATTTTGCAGAATCCGCACACAAATCCGCAACGTGTGCACGTACCCTTAAACATTTCTCATTTTTACAACATAATTTACAAGACGAATAATTGTGGTTGCCATTGCCAGATTGCTATGAGCGCCTCCCAGTGGTCGGGTCTCATAGAAAGTGAGCATTTCTGATACTTAGAGTAGGTTTTTAAAAATGCTACAAAAAAATATAAAGTTTAACCCCTTCCCGACATGTGCCGTACTAGTACTGCTCTGCGAGAACTGTGTCTCGGCAAACCACAGTACTAGTACGGCACTGCCATTTCCAGTAACCGCCCTGCATCACGCGGTGATCCGGTTAGGATGGCTGCTCCTCCTGAAAGCAGACCATCCCGGCACGTCACCACGGGGGGCTAACCCGTCCCCTCTTGTCAGTGATCGCTGTGATTGGCTGGTGAACTCTCACCAGCCAATCACAGCAATGTTACCTATAAAGCTGTAAAAAAAAAAAAAAAAAAAAAAAAGCATGTGACAGGCTGTGATCTGTGCTGGTGACACAGCACCAATCACAGCTGTCACAGTGGGTGAGGTGATCGCCATGTCACCTCACCTGATTAACCCCTATGGCGCTGATTGGCTAGAAGCTATTGTTCAGGCAATCAGAGCCAAAAGGGGTTAATCTAAAATAGGGATCATCGCCCTGCACGCCATCTTTACCTCAGATTTGGCGTGCAGAGGGGTTCACCAAGCCCCTCGGTGTCACTTGAAAGAATCCATTGGTGGCCAGTGCGATTGGCCCTGCGACCTCCTGCCTCCAAGTGCTGCTGCTCCATTAAAATCCTCCTGTGATCTGCCTGCTGTGTGCAGCAGTTCCTCCCCCACCTTTCCCAATCCCCCATCCCTGTTCCAGTATCCCACCTCCCCCTTCCCTCCCTCTTCCAATTGAATTTTTATCACTTTTTTGCGCTTTTTTCCTGTGCGCGGCGCCCTGCGCAGACCATTCTTGCTCTTCCTGTGTCCACAGCACTCTCGGTATTGCTGCTGTCAGAGACTGCGCCACGGGAATTTTTCTTTGTTTAGCTAGTTAGCGTAGCAGACGTCGCAGTCTAAGCGACGTCCCAATTTTTTTTTTTTTTTTTAGAAAAAAAAAAAAAATTAGTAGTCAGTACAGTGTAGTTTTAGACGTAGCAAAGCAGCGTAGCCGGCGTCCCTTTTCCCAGTCCCCGTCCACCCGTTTCATTACCCCCCCCAATGAATTTTTAGCGCTTTGTGTGTGTGGCGTCCTGCGCAGAGCATTCGTGCTATTCCTGTGTCCGCAGCGCTCTTATCAATACCTGCCCAGTAAGAGGTCCAGGTATGGAATAAAGCTGTACAAACTGTGCAAGAATACCTCAGGGTACACCCACAGATTTAGGGTCTACGAGGGGGAGGACACCCAGATTACCTCCCCTGAATGCCCCCCTGTCCTAGGGGTAAGTGGGAGAATTGTGTGGGAATTGCTGCACCCACTGCTGGTTAAGGGTTATCACCTCTACATTGATAACTTTTACACCAGCATCCCATTCTTCAAGGCCCTCTCAGCTAGAGGTACAGATGCATGTGGCATCATGCAAAAAAAAAAAAAAATCAGCGAGGCCTCTCCAAGCCGCTAGTTGGGGCAAATGCAGCGACAACATGCTGGTGGTCAAGTATAAGGACAAAAGGGATGTCCTTATCTTGACCACCATACACCGTGACAACAGCACCCTTGTCACGGTTTGTGGGTCCACAGCACAAGTTCCAAAGCCAGATTGTATCTTGGATTACAATCGGTACATGGGGAGTGTAGATCTCTCAGATCAGGTCCTCCAACCATGCAGTGCCATGCGAGAAGCCAAAGTATGGCACTGTACAATGCTTTTGTGCCGTTCCCATCTGCAGGCAATACGGGGACCTTCCTTCAGTTTCAGGAGGTAGTCATCAAGGCCCTAATGTTTGGCACTCAGGGAGGTAGGGGCCCAGTACGTCTAAATCTGATGGTGCCCGTATTGTCCCAGGTCAACATTTCCCAGGGCAGGTTCCCCAAACAGCGCGGAAAGGACGATCACAAAAACGGTGCAGAGTATGTTCCAAGAGGGGAATCTGAAAGGACAACTTACCATTGTGAAACCTGCCGAGAAACCTGGCCTTTGCATTAAGGATTGTTTCAAAGAGTACCACATGTCCACAAATTAATAAAGTTAGTTTATACCCTGTTGACACAACACACTTGTACCCCGCACATCTTACAAATAACACCACATTATAAATTCATACACCAGCAAAACCAAAATCATTATGATCATTACTATAAAACTATGCCTCTAGTTAAATTCCTTCAGGGGTGTAGTTTCCAAAATGTGGTCACTTGTGGGGGATTTAAACTGTCTAGGTACATCAGGGGCTCTTCAAACGCAAGATGACGCCCACAGACCATTCCATCAAAGCCTGCAATCGAAAACGTCACTCATTCCATTCCAAGCTCTGCAATGCACCTAAGCAGTGGTTTTCCCCCAAATATGGGGTATAGGTGTATTCAGGAGAAATTGCACAACAACTTTAGCAGACCATTTTCTCCTGTTACCCTTGTGAAAAAAAAATTGTTGCTAAAAGATCATTTTGCTGGAAAAAAAATGATTTTTTTATTTTTACGGCTTTACGTTCTAAACTTCTGTGAAGCACCTGGGGGGTTCAAAGTGCTCACCACACAGCTAGATAAGTTCCTTTAAGGGTCTAGTTTCCAAAATGGGGTCACTTGTCCGGGTTTTCCAGTGTTTAGGCACATTGAGGGTTCTCCAAACGATACATGGCATCCGCTCTCAATTCCAGCCAATTTTGCATTCAAAAAGTCAAAAGGTTCTCCTTCTCTTCCGAGCCCTGCCGTGCACCAAACAGTAGTTTTCCCCCCCATATGGGGTATCAACGTACTCAGGAGAAATTGCCCAACAACTTTAGTGGTCCATTTTCTCCTTTTACACTTGTGAAAATAAAAAAAAAAAAATATAGTTGCTAAAAATTATTTTTGCGACTAAAGTTGAATGTTCATTTTTTCCTTCCACGTTTCTTTAGCTGCTGTGAAGCACCTGAAGGGTTAATAAACTTCTTGAATGTGGTTTTGAGCACCTTGAGGGGTGCAGTTTTTAGAATGGTGTCACTTTTGGGTATTTTCTGTCATATAGACCCCAAAAAAGTGACTTCAAATGTGATGTGGTCCAAAAAAAAAAAAAAAATTAGTTGAAAAAACTAGAAATCAATGGTTAATTTTTAATCCATATAACTTCCTAACAAAAATATTTTGGTTCCAAAACTGTGCTGCTCTAAAATAGACATGTGGGAAATATTTAACTATTTTGTGCGATGACTTATTTAAGAGTATAAAAATTGAAAGCTTGAAAATTGTGAAATTTTCGCCAAATTTCCATTTTTGTCAAATAAACACGTCATATCAAGTAAGTTAAAACCGTTATCATAAAGTACAATATGTCACGAGAAAGCATTCTCAGAATCACCAGTGTCCATGCACGCGTTCTAGAGTTAATACTTCATAAAGGGACAATGGTAAGAATTTTTTTTTTAAATTGGCCCTGTCATTAACATGCAAACCACCCTTGGGAGTAAAGGTGTTAAGAAAAGTAAAAGTGAGGGTTTTTTTGTTTTTTTTTAGGGAGAATATCTGTGTGCAAAATTATTAGTGTGTGGAATTATTGGTCAATTGTTAATATGCAGAATTAAGCAGTAAAATTAAAATGTAAATTTTCCCCAATTTCCATCTGTTACAGTGAGGAAAAAAAAAAAATCAGAGCCCCCCCCTTGTTATCAATAACCATCATAAGTCTTCCATCCATTAAGTCTGTCAGTCTCTAACCCTGCCATTAATCAACTTTTTGGGCACCAACAACCCAGCCTCCCAGACACGGAAAGAGAGGCAACTGTTTGCCTTCACCGCAAGTCTCCTGTTTAATGGCCACAAGTTCTCCATAAGGTTTAGGTCGGGCGAGAAAGGGACATGATAATTATTCTTTTATCTTTAAGGCCTTTACTGGCAGTCGAGCAGTGGAGACTTCGATGTTGCGATGGAGCATTGCACAGCATTAAAAAAAAAAAAAAAAAAAAAAAATCCATCAACATGGTTTTCTTGAAAGATTGATTTTGAGTCCATCTTCAACTTGAAAAAGGTCCAACTATCTCATCGTAAATAATTCCAGCCCATAGCAGTTCCCACCTCTTCATTACTGGAAGAGAAGGTCTATGCCCGCTACTGATCTAGCCACAGGTACATCCATATGGTCTGTCAAGAGACACCTCTTGGCGGAAAACGCTTGCAGTTTTCCTGCAGAGTTGAGGCAGACCGAGAGACAGAGAGCGAGATCGAGAGACAGATCTCTCGAGGTCAAGAGATCTCTATGTGCCAGAATGGAAACCGCAGCTGTGGATCTGCAAAAAGAATTTACATGCTGCGGAAAATAAACCGCTGCGTTTCCACGCAGAATTTTCAGCATGTGCACAGCGTTTTTTGCTTTTCCCATTCATTTACATTATGTGCACAACGCACTGCGGATTTGAGGCAATTCCGGGCGGCCGGAAACGCATCAAAATCCGCAACATGTGCACATACCCTTCTTGTCTGTACCTTGATATTTCCCCTCCTGTTTCTTGGTCAGTGGTGGTCAGGTCCAGCCTTCCTTACCGCGGCCATGTCTGAGCATTTTGTACTTCTTTGCCTCCAGGAAGGCTGAAGTTCTGGAATATGACAGCACTGGAGGATAATGGCTTTCTAGTCACTTTACATTTGATTCTTGTCCCATCTTTGGCAGTTAATGGGTGGCTCCCTTTCTCAACATGTTTTTTTCCCCCCTATCTAGGTACCCATTTGCAACAAAACTTTTGATGGTTGTGATCACCCCCCAATATTCTAACAATTTCAAAGTAAAAACAAAACTATTTTTTTGGCCCAATTTCTGAGGAAAACAAGCTGCCCAATAATTCTACACAACTTGATAGAGTTAAAAGAAAAAAAAAGAAAACAAAAATGGGAGCTTGGTTTGAGTTGGTATACATGCAGCACATAAACACGTATTCACATTGGCCATAAAAGTATACAAAACCCACAAAAGACAAAATGAGAAAAACCCTGCTGTAATTAAATAAAAAGCAAAAGTGCATATAAATAATTCCGAGTACTTGGTAATACTGTATTTGATCAAACATAGCATAAAAGCCGTCCCACCGTCGACAAGGTGACTGATCGGGGCGACTATCAACTTGATAGAGTGTTGTATCCTTAGGCCTCACCCGAACCGATTCATCCAAGAAGCAGTCACATTTATAGAGCACCAGAGTCCAAAAATCTTCATGAACGTGATGATACGGTCATAATACTCTTCCGTAATAATTCTGCAGTGTATGCAAAGTGCAAAATATAGGGGAAAAAAAAAAACAGAATCCATACAAACATCTGGAAAAGGTATTTTTATTGAAAATTATTTAATTGGATCATTCTAAAATAAAACTCCTTTTGTAGACGAATTAATCCATGGTCACCACACGTCATCATTATTAGTGTCGCAGTCAGCAAGAGCCGGGTGCATTTGTAGTACCTTGTGGGCAATAGCTATGACATGAACTTAAAGGGAATCTGTCACCCATATTTAGTGATATCATGTAAAGATATCACTAAATTGTGCGTCCCATAAGGATTCTATTCAGGCTTTTGACTCCCCCCGACCCCACACCTTTGAGGCATAAATACCTTTTTTAGCTTGTTGGTGATGCATGCAAATCGCCGCGGTCCGGTGGATGTGGCTTAGTGGTCTTCTCCCCCCCACCTCCTTGGCTTGCTTCACATGAATACCATAGACGCCGTTGATTTCCGCGCTTGCGCAATGTAAAGGCCCCCGGGGCCTGCGCAGTATGCTTTGCCCAACTGTGGGTGAAGCATAAAATTGCTACTGCGCAAGCGCCGGTATTTTCCAGCGCGGTCTATGTCCCGGAAGTGTGTCCTGCATGTGAAGACTTCCGGGGCATAGACCGCGCTGGAAAATACCGGCGCTTTCGCAGTAGCGATTTTATGTTTCGCCCACAGTTGGGCAAAGCATACTGCGCAGGCGCCGGGGGCCTTTATATTGCGCAAGTGCGGAAACCAACGGCGTCTGACGAAGATTACGTGAAGCAAGTCGAGGAGGTGGGGGGGGACCACTAAGCCACGCCCATAGGACCGCGGCAATTTGCACGCATCCCCAACAAGCTAAAAAGGTATTTATGCCTCAATGGTGCGGGGTCAGGGGAGTCAAAAGCCAGAATAGAATCCTTATGGGACGCACAATTTAGTAATATCTTTACATGATATGACTAAATATGGGTGACATATTCCCTTTAATGGTGCATGAGGCTGGGACCTGTAAAAGTGGCGCACACAACGTTTCGTTTCCTGTGTGGGCCTCAGCAGTGGGACATCCTGTGATCAGCTTATAGTTTTGGGAAGGAGCTCAAAGAACAAGATACTGTTTGACAGTCACAGTCCTCTGGAATACATAGAGTCCTGTGAAAGTACAAAAGTTAAGTAACAAAAAAAATCACGATGGGAAAGGGTGAACGAAGTCATAACATAAGGCAAAGTGATGACTGAGGATTAAGGTTCACAGCGAGAGACTAAAATAAAGATTGACAGCAGCTAGCCTGTTTTTGTTTGATCAAAATTTCTGCTCTTCAATAAATGCAGTGGACATCCAGTGGGGGGGGGGAAAAAAAAAGTACATGTGGAGACTTTCCTCTGATTAGCCCAGTCTCCTCCTAGAAAGTGTCCGTATGCCCCTGCTTTTGGTAAATTCTTAATTTTGATTCCTTTCCAGACCAAAATACCCAGAACACCAACTGCTCTCAATCTGAGAATTAAAGTCCATTACATCCCTTTCCCACATTTTTTTTTTTTTTTAAACATTCATAAAATGATTCATAAGAGTATTGTGAAGTCTGCAAGAGACAAATGTGGAGTCTGACTGCGGAAAATTTTATAAATGGACATAAATGAAGACTAAATCATTGATGAGAAGAAGGAGTGGGAACTATCTGATAGATGCATAGAGTTTCTGTTCTCAGGCCTGGACTGGAGGACTGCGCTCATCTATAGACGACTTGTCCATACGTCACTCACGATTTCGTTGCCACCTGTCTCCAGGTAATAGGAGGATCCTATATGTACTAGGTAGGTGGTAGAGGCAACGCTTTTCCTAATATCCATAATACACAGACAGTACAGGAGACAGTGTCTGCTTGGGGGGGGAAAAAAAAAAAAAAAAAAAAAAAAAAAAGGGTGGATAAAAAAGTTTTTAAAAATATATTTTGCTAATTGGTGTCCTATAGGATAAGACACCTCATTACACAAGATTAGGAACTAGAAGTTGAGTTGCTTCATATTTGGCTTATTTTAAGAACTTTTGCCCATGTCCACGGCTTGTCGTACGTCGGCCACAGCTTCAGGAACCTTCACAGTCATCCCATTCATGAACGGCCGGAGGCAGATTTGGCAGCCGAGTCTTGAGCTACAGGGGAATAAAATACGGCATAAGATTTAGACACAAAAGATGCTAAACTCACGTGTGCGCTGACGGCTACTGAGCCACCAAAACAGAACTGTTTGTGCTATGACATTACAGAATCCCTGGAGGCGCTACATTAGAAGTCAATGGGGTCAGATGGGCTATGAAGGAAAGCCACAAGGAATATGTCAAAGGCAAACAGGGCAAGTGAGGTAATATCGGACATCTGCTGGAACGTGCGATCATCAGTAGGGATCATGCACGCTTCATGGCAGGTATTGAGGATCACGTGGTCTGTGATCCTTAAAAAATATAAATTAAAAAAAGCAGATTAAAAAACTTAAAAGTCCCCATTCAAGGATGTGACTCTCCACAAAAAGTATTAAGTTACGTACCAGTAACAGTATTTTTCAGAAGCCCATGAAAGCACCACGAGAGAGGGGATCCGCCCTTCAGGAACAGGAAACCTACAGACAAAAAGGGCAGCACCTCTCCCACGCATCAGCTGAATTACAGAGCTTGAGAGGCTACCATGGTTAGTGGCACAGCATATATACAACCCATTTATAATCTATATACAATCTTTACTCCAAATTAAGGCACGCCCATGAAACAAACTTCTAAGAGGAAGGAGTGCACCCCCACACGTGAACAAGGGAGGGAACTAAGGGTGCTGTCATGGGCTTCCGAAAAATACCGTAACGTAACTTAATACTTTATTCAGACTCTCATGACAGAACGAGAGAATTACAGAGATGTAAACTAACTTAGGGAGGGACTACAGCCTGCAGCACCCTTAGCCTAAAGGTGAGATCCGAGGAGGCACCCATATCTAACCGATAGTGGTTATAAAAAGGTGGAAGATGACCAGGTGGCCGCCTTACATATCAGGTCAATTGACACTCCAGATATCTCCGCCCAAAATGACGCCATGGCACGAGTGGAATGCGCCCTCAGGTTCTGCAGAGCCGGACCACCACCTGCTGTATATGCCAGAGAGATGGCCTCCCTAATCCACTTTGCTAATGTGCGTTTTGATACCCTAAACCCTTTCTTAGGACCTTGGAAGGATTAAAATAATGCGTTCTCTTTCCTCCAAGGATCAGTAGCCGATATATATTCTAGTAGGCATCTTAACATCTAACGCATGAAGCTTCTCTTTAGGGTTGGTAGGATTAGGGAGGAAGCAAGGGAGAACCATCTCGTGTCCCGTGAAAGTGTGGTGCTACCTTGGGCAAATATGCTGGGTCCGGTCTTAGGATTACTCTATCATGTAAAAACTCTGTATAAGGGGGCAGCCTGGAAAGTGCCTGTATGTCAGTTATCCTACGTGCAGATGTTATTGCTACCAAAAAAGATGTCTTAAGAAATATAATCTTTAACAAGGCCGAATCCAGAGGTTCGAATGGCTTCTCTGTCATAGCTGTAAGGACTAAATTTAAGTCCCATGGTATACATTTATCCCTGTGCATGGGTCTGGATCTACTAGCAGCTCTGATGAATCTAGTAACCCAGTAGTTGCTGGCAATATCACAGGTAAATAGGGCCCCCAATGCTAAAATCTGTACTTTTAAGGTACTTGTGGAAAGACCCAACTCGAGACCCCTCTGAAGGAATTCTAGAATCTGTCTCGTGGGTATTCCATCCCCGAGATTAAACTCTGAGGTGGACAAGAATCGCCTCCAGGTTCTAGCATAGATATTTGTAGTAGTCTGTTTTCTGCTCTTCAGATGGGTATTAAATTTTGGGAGAAACCTCTTTCCCTCAACAGTGTCCTCTCAAACTCCACGCCGTCAAATGGAGCCCCGTTACTTGCGGATGGTTGACTGGCCCCTGGTAGAGAAGATCCGGAAGGCTCGGCAGTACCAAGGGATCGTATACTGACGTGGTCCTCAGCCATGCGAACCAGGTCCTCCTGGGCCAGAATGGGGCAATTAGTATGACTCTTGCTCGATCTTCCCTGATCTTTCTCACCACCAGAGGTAAGAGGGCTAACGGTGGAAAGGCATATGCCAGGGAGAAATCCCATTTTATTAGGAAAGAGTCCAATGCCAGTGGATTTTCCCTGGGGTTCAGAGAGCAGAACTTTTTTACTTTCCTCTTTTCTTTGCTGGCAAAGAGGTCTACCTCCAGCTGACCCCATCTGCGGACAATCTGGTTGTAAACGTCTGTGTTTAAAGCCCATTCTCCTTGCCTTAGCGCCCTGCGGCTTAGAAAGTCTGCTTTTGTGTTGTCTTTCCCTCTGATATGGAGCAGTGTTAAAGATTGAAAATTTCTCTCGGCTATTTGAAATAGACGTTCTGTTATCCGCATCAGGGCCCCGGAGCGCGTTCCACCTTGGTGGTTGATATAGGCTACTGCTACCTGGCTGTCCGAGAGGATCCTCACATGATGACCCTGTAAGTACATGAGGTTTTTTTAACTGCCAACTCAATCGCCAACAGCTCCCTCTGGTTAGACAAGGTCTCAGTTTTGGAGTCCCATTGTCCCTGGACCACTATTGCCCCCATATAGGCCCCCCAACCTGAGGGGCTAGCATCTGTGGTTATTATGCGGGTTATCTGCGTTACCCAGGGCACCCCTGAAGATAAGTTGTTTTTGTCAAGCCACCATCTAAGAGATGTAAGGGTTGAAGGGCTCAATGATATCTGACCTTGTAGAGACCCCTCTAAGGCCGTGCTGTTGTATGTGTACAAACTTATCTGATGGTAGACACTGCTGCGTTTCTGAATTTAACACTAAGCCTAGGAATTTTTGGACTCTTAAGGGCTGAAATCGGGTGGATAATAAATTATGAAAAATCCCGAGGTGCTCTAGTCTGGACCTAGTCCTTTCTGAGATAGACAATGGTCCACCAAATCACCCACAATCAAAAAATTGTCTAACTACAGGACAATAAGGATATCAGACTCTCGTAGATGAGCCATAACTTCGGCCACTGTCTTCGTGAATACCCGGGGGGCCACTGAGAGACCAAAGGGGAGAGCCCTAAACTGAAAATGACAGATTAAACCGCCCATTGAAACTGCCACTCTCAGGAATTGCTGGAAGTCTGCGTGGGTAGACACATGATAGTATGCATCTTTCAAGTCCACGACTGCCATGAAACAATTTTTAAACATCTTTATTGCTGAACTGATAGACTCCATCTTAAAGGTTCAGTTAATCAAGAATTCATTAAGGGAACGTAAATTAATAATGGTCTTGAATGATTTATCTGGGTTTTGGATCAGGAGCAGGGGAGAGTAGAGGCCTCTACCTCTCTCAGATTCCGGAATCTCCACCAGGACATTTTTTAGGCATAGACTCAAGACTTCTGCTTCTAAAGCAGATTGTTCAAGTGGCGAAGACCATAGGGGAGATAGTTTAAAGGTATCTCAGGGAACATAACTAAACTCCAGCTTGAGTCCGGTGGCTATTACGCTCCGCACCCAGTCACTATTTGTGATCTGTAGCCATGCTGGAAGGAAGGCTGACAGTCTACCCCCCACAGGAATCGCTAGTCATTGGGCAGGTTTCTTTCATTCTCTTGAATGCCTGAACCTCTCCTATCCTCCCATCTGGGACAGTCTCTAGTAGGCGATGGGTTGCGCCTTCTTCCCTGACCAAACTTCCTTCTATTGAATGAACGTTGGTAGGATGCGGACCACAGATTAGGGAACTTCTTCTTGACGTCCCCCGCTTTATCAAGCAACTCATCCAGGACTGTCCCAAACAAATATTCTCCTTCGCACGGCTAGCACTTTAGCCACAGGGCTCTGCGGGCCGCATTGGAAAGTCCTGCTGCCCTAGCGGCCACTCTAACGGCATCAACTGAGACATCCATTAGGAAGGCTGCGGCCCCCTGGATTACTGGTAGGGTACCCAAAATTGTCTCTCTAGGAGCCCCCTGTTTTAATTGAGACTCCACTTGGTCTAACCAGACCTTCATGGACCTGGCCGTGCATGTTGAAGCTACTGCTGGTCTTAGGAAACCAGCTGCCATCTCCCAGGTTCTTTTAAGGAAGGTATCTGCCTTCCTGTCTAGGGGGTCTTTAAGGGTCCCCATGTCCTCGAAGGCTAGTGAGGCTCTTTTTGATGCCTTGGTGACTGCCGCATCCAATTTAGGGGCTTTGTCCCAAGTATTAACTGTCAGATCATCAAAGGGGTATCTGCGTTTGAGGGCTGGTGGTAATGAACCCCTCTTTTCTGGTTTCTTGCATTCCCTAGAAATTAGTTGTTGAATCTTTTCGTTCAAAGGGAAGACCCTTTGCTTTTTCTGATCCAGCCCCCCGAACATGACATCCTGCATAGATAACTGTGGTTTGGGATCCTCTACCTCCATTGTTCCCCTCACCGCCTTTACCAGCTTGTCAACCCAATCTAGGGACAGACAGAACCGACCGGAGTCCTCTTCCTCCCGGGGAGGATGAATCAGAGGAGTCCTTATTTCTCCTCCATTCCACCGAGGAGTCTGAATCCAAAGGGCCCATAACCTTTGAGCTCCCCGCTTGGGACAGGTATTTTAAGGTTTCTCTCATTTCTCCCCTGACTGTCTTTTAGCTTGCAGCGATACTAGGCAATTCCTCTGCCACCGTCTGTTGGATACAGGGGGGCACAACTTTATTGGGCATGAATCCGGTAGTGGGCATCCACAGACAGCGCATTCCCCGTGTTTTGCCTTACCCGTGGACTTCTTCCCCTGAAAATAAAACATAGGGGTAAGCTCCATCACCGAGTGAACATTCAGGTAGATCACTTACCAGTGCAGCAAATGGGTACCGGAGTATGAGGCTGTGTGCACACGCTGCGGATTTTGCTGCGGTTCCGCAGCGGTTTTAGCCGCTGCGGACCCGCAGCAGCTTTTGCTGCGGTGTACAGTACCATGATTCCCTATGGGAATCAAAAACCGCAGTGCAGACGGTGCGGATTATCTGCGGTTTTCAATCCGCAGAAAGAATTGACATGTCAATTCTTTCTGCGGATTCCCCTGCGGTTTGCCATCTCCTCCATTGAGGAAATGAAAAACCGCAGAGCAATCCGCAGGTAAAACCGCAGGTATTTTGACCTGCGGTTTCACCTGCGGATTTTACAAAATCCGCGCGGATGAATCCGCACCTAATACGCAGCATGTGCACACAGCCTGAGGGGGATTTCTCTCAGCCGATGCTCCCGTCCGTCTGGAGGAGCTCTTACGACTGAGTTGGTCACTCAGTTTGGCACGCTCCTTACTGTCCCGTAATTTCTGCACGACGTGCTGATGTTCCTCTAGGGGTGGCGGCGATGGTTGTCATTGCTGCTCTTCTTGTTCGCTCTCCATCATTGCATGCAATAATGTGGCCAGAAGCATGGAACCCCCCTTGGGCCCTGCTTAAATACCCCTCCTCCGGTCAGCAGACATGCCGTGCCCCCCCCCCCCCGATTGGTCTCTCCCCCCCTCAGCTGGTGCAGCTATCGCTAGGTGAGTCGGCGTTTACCGGGCACTTCTTCCGATGAGCGCCGCCATCTTAGTTTCTTCGCACCTGTGTAGTGGCGCCGCTAACCCGGAAGTGCCCGCGGCTCCGCCCCCGACGTCACCGCAAACACTTCCTGTGTATCAGGGAGCTACGAGGGACGCCCGGGTATCCTCCTGCAGCGCCTCTGGGTCCCGGACACCACTCGGTCGTGCTGCCAACACTAACCCCAGCCACCGTGCCGCTGGAGCAGGGAGACCCAGGCGCCATACTTACCGGCGGCGGCTTTTTTTCACAAAGGCGGATATCCTCCGGACTCCACTCCCTGCTGCAAACGCCACTGCCGTGCAGCCCAGCAAGGACCACTGTGGCATCTCCAGGAGCTCCGCACCTGGCCAAGGAGGAGACCCCCCCCCCCCCCCCGCTACCTGTGTCGGCCAGCCGTGGATCCATTCGGACTTCCATCTGTAGGATCCAGTCCCCTCAGGAACAGGAAACCAACTGATGCGTTGGAGAGGTGCCGCCCTTTTTGTCTGTAGGTTTCCTGTTCCTGATGGGCGGATCCCCTTTCTCGTGGTGCTGTCATGGGAGTCCGAATAAAGAAGTGTTATTTGACCGTGCAACACAGAATGACATGAAAATCACTTGTGTTGATTTGTGATAGCAGACATCTAGGGTGCAAGGGGAACTGTTCGGACCAGCAGAATTGTGCTGACCCAAACCATGAGCATCAGCAGAGAGCGATTACACGACACCATCCATGATTAGAACATAGAGGGCTGTAATATTTCGTCAGCTTCAGAGGAGAACTAAAAATCTATCGGAAAGATCCTACAAGCACTGCACACAATCAATACTGCTGGACACAGGCAGCAGTTACATTGAAGAAAAAAAAAAAAAAAAACAAAAAAAAACTTATCAAGTAAATTGCAGAGCTGCTTTGCAATTTTATACATTTGTGAACATTAGAACACCATCATAACCCATGTGTTCACTACAAGACTTTGCGTTTCAGGAACACGCAAAAAAAAAAAATCCTGGAGACCAACCATCCTGTAAGGGACAAGTTAGTCGTGAGACCAATCAGGAATGACAAGCTCCCCAACAAGCTGCGAGTCTAGCGAGCTACTTCTGAAGAGGTGACAATCCCTCTCATTTCTCTTCTTGTTCCCTCCAATTTTCAGCTTAGTGGTAGGCGCATGTGGCAAAGTTTCTGCAGCAGTCAGGGGTCTGTAGCCAATGCTTCCAGAGATCTATGTAAAACTTGCAGAAACAAACACACTTCTGCAAGGAAAACTGGCGCGTGAGAATCTTACAGACCCGGTAAAGCAATAAGCAGTAGGCCAAGAAGAGACATTACGTGTCAGTGAGTCCATAGGCCAGATCCAGCATATCCATCTCCTCATCAGTAACCGGATCCAGCTGTTGAAATATAGGATCCTCGAAGATGAGATGACAAGTAGAGCAGGCCAACGTCCCCTCACAAGCACCTGGAGGAAGACATGAAGGGTGCAATAGTCAAGGGAAGTATAACAACATTAAGCTCTAAGAGGATATTAGCAACTTGCAACAAAGTAAAATTCTTGGAAAATAATGCAGAATATGTAAAACTCGTAGAGAAAAAAAAAAAAACTCAGCTGTCAATATATGGGCGTTTGCAGCCCAATGGCTCCTAAAAATGCAATATTGCACCTGCTTTGGAGGTAGAAATGGGCCCCCTTACCAACTCTTGGACCCCTTTGGGTGCACCGATATGTCCCCCCCGGATGTTAACCCCTCATCTCCCATCTGCCACTTTTAAAAGAAATAAAATGCAAAGAAAAAAAAAAAAAAAGATCTAAAATCGAATCAATATTTGGTATGACCACGTTTTATAAATCTAAAAGAATTTGTGGTTCGAGATTTTCTGCAAAAAAAAAAAAAAAAAAAATATATATAAATAAAAAAAAAAAAATGTGCAGAGATTGTGCCCAGCATCTTGGAGAAATGACCACAGATTTTCTGTGGATGTCACTTGTGCCAATCCTTCCGTCTTCATGTAATCCCAGACAAACTATGATGTTGAGGTCAGGGCTCTGTGGGGGCCGGACCACCACTTCTTGTTCTTTATAATGAACACTTCTTTAGAGGTTTGTCCACTACCAGATAACCTCAGCTTAATCAGTACAGGATCAAATTTAAAATGAAACCAGAGTATACTTTTCTCCTAAAGCGAGGCCATTCCAGCGATGCAAGCACCGCTGTTCCCCATGTTACATTGCACCCAATGTTTTTAACGTTTACGGCAATATTGGAGTTCACATTCATTAATCGCAGTGTACCGATGCATTGTGTAAGTATGTGTTTGTATATTGGCCACAGCACACATATATTCAATTAAAGAAGCCCTCCTCCCATCAAAGGATTTATCCTCTTAATATATTGCAATAATATTATATAGCACTGTGTACTTACAATTGCTCATTTTGCCTTTCTGCCCAACAAATTATTTTCTCTGTTCTGTGTAGAAACAGGAAGTCTCTTGTCCCGGCATTTATCATTCCCCTGTTAAACTCCTGACCCAGCTGCTTCCTCCTCCCCTCTGCCAGTGACTTTTGCAATGGCTCATTACTTGTGCAGAGAAATTTGAACTCCTTTTCTACATAGAGCTTACAAAGATGCAGCTAATTTTAATCACTTGATGTCATAGGCCTAGTGGAAAAGAGAAGAAATAGCCGAGTATAAAGGCGAAATGGGGTACTACAAGACGATGGATGGGGGAAGGGGGGTCTCAAGTCATACAGCAGAACCAGGAGAAAAGCCAATGTGTGGTACAATAAGCTGGCCGTGTACATGATACAGATGGTAATGTATACATCTTTCATGAGTTCACAATGTGCAGACCAGACCAAGACCTTCAATCAGCTCCTGAAAGTAGTGATCAAGGCCCCAATATATTTCAGGAAGGAGCGGGCCCCAGTACTTCCGGAGCTGAAAGTGCCCGTGTTGTACCAAGACAACATTTCCCCGCTGAGATCCCTCAAGCTGGAAAGAGGAAGGTTGCATAAAAAGGTGCAAAATGTGTTACAGAAGTGGCATACAAAAGGACACAATGTATCTGTGTGACACCTGCGCTAATAAACCAGGTCTGTGTAGTGTATGAATGACTGTTTGAGTCTACCACTCATCCATGGACTGAAATTTCTGACTTCTACAACTCACGTATGCCACCACAAAAAAAAAAAAAAAAAAAAATTCACATACCAGGAAAAACAAAATGAAATACGGGGTCACTTTTAAGGGCGAGGGGTTCCACCGTAAGCACATCAGGGCTCTCCAAACATGACATGACACCCACAGACCAGTCCATCAAAGTCTGCGTCACCCCTTCCTTTCCGAGCCCTGCCGTGTGACCTACAGTAGTACCCCCTCCCCCACCCCCACCCCCATATGGGGTATCTGCGTACTTGCACAAGTCTTTTGGGGTCCATTTTCTCCTGTTACCCTTGTGAAACTAGAATTGGGGCTAAACCTTTCTTTTTTTTTTGGGAGGGGGGGGGTAGATCTGGATGTGATTTTTTTTTTTTAGTCATCAAGGCTCTACATTATACCTGGGGGGGGGGGGGGGGTGTCATGTTGCCTGCCACACATCTAAGCAATTTCCTTTGGGTGGAGGGGGGGTGATTTCTAGTTTCCGAAATGGGGTCACCGTTTAGGCACATCAAGGGCTCTCAAAACGCTACGTCTTGGCGATTCCAGCCAATTTTGCATTCAAAGAGTCAAATGGTGCAGCTTCCCTTCCAAGCACCCAAGCATGCTCGGTTAAGGCTAGTTTCGCACTAGCGTATCTTCACGCAGCGCACGGCACCGCTATGCCCCACCCCCTCCGGTCATCTCCTCCCTACTATCACACAGCGCTGTATGCGATCTGCGCACCCTAAATTTAGCATAGGGTGCGCAGACCGTGTGCTAGTAGGATTTTTGCGTGCGCTGCACACTTTTGAAGGTGCGCCGAGCGCACCCTATGCTAAAGATAGGGTGCACAGATCGCATGCAGCACTGTGCGATAGTAGGGAGATGACCGGAGGCCGTGCGGTGCGTGAAGATACGCTAGTGTGAAACTAGCCTGAGACCTTATCTGAGCACGTTCGCTCATCACTATTAATAAGATTCCTTTAAGAACCATGTTCATTGTACAGAACAGAGTCCTGGAAGTGATGATATGGCCCCCACACAGCCCTCATCTCAGAGTCTGCAGCATTACATGAAGAGACTGAAGGATATGTGCAAGTGACATCCATGGAAGATCTGTGGTCAGTTCTCCAAGACGACAGGAACAACTTCCCTGCCGAGTGCCTTCAAAAAACTGGTGCTCCTAGAAGTGATGCTGTTTGGAAAGGAAAAGGGCGATCACACCAAATATTGACTAGATTCATAATTCTTTTAATTCAAATTGTTTTATTCGTTGATAAATGCACACCATTTCCGAAAGCATTCTTTCCTTGCAGAATTTTCTCCACACCTGTAAAAATTCCACGCCGTTTGCTGCAGCCGTCGCCATCTACTTACCAAAACCATCGATGTCCAAGTTTTTTTCTACAACAAGGTCCAGAAGTGATTCTCCGATCTTTCCCTCTGCCACAATGGCCTCCCCATCCCGATTTACAAACTTCACTGTTACTTTATCTTCTGAGCTGCAAAGAGAAAAAGAAAAAAAAAGATAATTTGCACAATGAACATCCCATCTACTGGCCAAACCAGAGACCCATAACCAACAAGAACATAGCCAGATATCTGGTAAGGCCACTGGGCCACCTGTACACACCAGAGATGGCCTTTAATCCACATATATTAAAGCGCTACTCAAGGTTCTAGAATTTATCACTTATCCAGCAGATACTTGTTTAGATCTGATCACCCCAAATTTTGGCAAAGAAATGGGAAAATCACAACAAAATGGGTATAAAATCAGAGGCAGGTGTTAAAATCTAAAGCATACATGCGAACAGAAGAAATCTGAGCATTATAATGTACACAGTAGTGGAAGCTTTAAGGAAAATTTGCCAAATCTGCAGATGGGCTTGCTTTGCTATAGTGACACTGGAGTGAGTCATCATGTGGCCTTGCGGGACTCATGGGCTCACCTGTAGTCCTAGTTATAAAAAACAGGGTCAAAAAAGGTGCAGACAGGTATATTTTGTTCATATTTCAGCTACAAAACCCTTTACGGCAGGCACTTCCTCCACTATTATACAGATATCAATGCCAGGCAGTGCGCAAAAGTTGCCCAACTTGTTGAGCAACAGGTTTGCTCTCCTAAAGTGTTTGATACATGCCAACAAACAAGTGGGATATTCCTGGATTTATTTATTTTTTTTACATATCTTTTTCATTACACGTTAGGTTTGATTTGTGTTTTTTTTTTTTTTTCGTCCCCTCATTTTCAAGTCCACTATGTGCAGATTGTACAATTGAAGCAGACAGTTCTCTAATAGGTGCATATATGGATGGAGGTCCATAGTGACACCCACAACCTGCCGTGGGAGGTACAGTTTCTCCTGGTGGAGGAGACCCCGACAGCTGGCAAAGGCAGACTTATAGGACCGGCAACGCAGAAAAAAGCCAGCTTTCTAGTGCCACCAACTGGAGTTACGGTAGTTACTTTACGAGTCGTGATGAACAAACGTGCTGGGATCAGGTGTAATCAGACCATGCCCGAGTGCTAACCGAGTGACTGGCGTGCTCAAAATAAATGCTAAAGTCCACACAGCTGCACATCTCATGGCTGTTCGACAGCTGCAACATATGTAGGGATGACCCGTTAGTCAGGCAATCCCTGCATGTGATGCGGCTGTTTTAGCAGCCGTGAGACATGCAGCCGCGGGGACTCGAACATATTGTTCAAACATCTGAACATAAACTTCAAATATCAGAAGCAGGCGGAGGAGCAGAAGACCCAGTACATAGTCCCATCCCTGTGCACCTGCCGGTATCGCTTATCGCTGTAAGAAACTGCTGGACATTTCTTTTGTCGCTGGTCTCCCGCTGGCCAGCATGCATCGCTGCGTGTGACAGGCGGGAGACCAGCGATCTGCTGGTAACTAACGTACACATCGGGTATCCAAGGGGTGTGTACATTAGATACCCGAAGTGTACCTTAGTTACCAGCTCCCTGCATCAGTGCGCTGGTAACTAAAGTACACAGTGATGCCGCGCACTCGGCTTCGCTGGTGCTGATCGCTGGTGAAGCTGCCTGTCTGACAGCTCACCAGCCATCACATAGCGACTCACCAGCGATCCTGACACGTTGATATCGTTGTAGGGATCGCTGGTGAGTCGCTATGTGTGACTCCAGCTTTAGTCAATGGCATATGTGGAGACATCCCCATGTACACTCCCTTTATGATGAAGCAAAAAATATATCTGCAGCTTCAGACTTCTCACTCGTGTGGACAAGTCTCTGTGAACTAAACACTTAAGGGAATTGGTCACAAGGTTTTTGCCATTTAAAATGGAACCTGTCATGGAAATGGCATCCATTCTGCAACAAGCACTATATTATAGAGCAGGGAGAGATGAGCAGACTGATATATAGTTTTCAAAAAAAAACAAAAACACTCAATATAAACTTGTATTTTAATCCTCCTGCTCTTTCTGGGAGTTTGGGTCCAGTGGGTGGTCCTCCCATCAGGATGCACAGAGAAAACTTTCAGTCACTGATTAGGACCAACCACTGGACCCAAACTCCCAGAAAGAGCAGGAGGATTAAAATACAGGTTATAATGAATATTTTCTCCAGTGCACTTTTGATTAAAGGGGCTGTCCACTACACAAAAGGAAAAAAAAAAAACACCTTCTCAATCACTAGATTGCTCCCATGTATAACAGCCTGTACTACTCAGGTGCCAGTGCAGTTTCAGCGATGTTGGCACGGAGCCTCTTGTGAAGTCATGTGAAATGGACTCCCCAGAAGAGGTTAAGAGCTGGAGCTGCTCTGCGACTTCTTTTGAATGTCAGTTAGATCTGGAGGATGCTGCCAACTGATTGGCTGCAGGGCTTACCTGACATAACGTCACAAAAACTCTGGAAGATCCGCCAGCACAGGAGAGTACTGGCTGTTGACCAATATGTTCGAATAAAGTAATTGAGACTGACCGAGTAGAGAACAACCCATTTAAGAGGATTATTCTTATTATGCTACTAACATAAGATCCAGTCCCGCCATATGAGAAATATCCATGGCCTCTTACCAGCTCAAGAATACAAGCCCCAGTTGCTGCTTTGGCAAGGCTTGTTGCCAAAATTTGGGGGTACCCCACACCAGGTTCCCCCCCCCCCCCCCCCATTACAAAATCTCTACAGCGTGGGGTCACCTCTATTCTTAATAACCAGCCTTGCTGAAGCTGAAAGCTGAGGGTTGCAGCCTGCAGCTGTCAGGTTTGCCTGACTGGTTGTCAAAAATACAGGAGACCTTCATTTCTTTCTTTAGCATCGCGTATGCAGGCCGTGCGCAGGTATGCGTTTGCCGGCGCATGGGTCCTTTTGACGGTGCGCTGAGCGCAACAAAATTCAACATGGTGCGTTTGGCGCAGGTCGGCGCACCGTCAAAAGGACGCATGCGCCGGCAAATGCATACCTGCGCACGGCCTGCGTACCCAATGCTAAAGATAGGGTACGCAGGTCGCATGCAGCGTCATGCGCCCATAGGTGAAGCTGACCGGAGGAGGCAAAGCTTAGCGGAGGCCGTGCACAGTCTGACGCAGCTCCAAGGAACACAAGTGTGAAAGTAGCTGTACATTAGTAGCACCAATCCAACACTGGGAGAAAAAAAAAAAAAAAACCAACACACTGTTGGAGTGGTAATTTAATGTATATTTTCTATGATATGCCAGAGTTGCAGACTTATTAACTTGAGTATCTGTGTGTTTGCTAAGGGTAATCCTTGTTACACATACATGAAAAAAAAAATGGTGCGATGTGTCAGTGTTTAGCATCAGTGCATGGTCCTTCCCCCCCCCCCCCCCACATCAGTTTTTTTCATGGATAGATTACAAAGCTTTTCCTATGCTTTGCAATGTTAAGTACCACCTCAACATGGACTGTACCGATGCCATCCATGTTTGTCACAAACTTATAGACTTGTATTGGCCCTTCTCAGCAGTGACACTGGGGGAAAAAAAAATAATAAGATAAAAAGTAATATTGCACAGAGCACGCATGGGCGACAGTCATCTAAACGTGGAGTAAGAGTTTTCAGCCTGGGGGTAAACACGAGCACCCCTATTCACTGACAGCAAGGATCAGATGAGTGCACGAGAACGTTCCGGAAGATAAAAGCGTCTATGGGACGCACACATGGAATACGCATATATAAGACGTGGAGCCACACATTCAAGTCTATGAAGTCAGAAAAAAAAAAAAAAACATGGAAGCTTTTTATTTATTTTTTTTCCAAGATGTCCGTCAGGCAGAATATAACGTCCCTAGGAACGTTTTTTTGTCTCAGTCAAAAAGGCAGACAGTGACGGATCCGTCATCAGCTAGAATGGACGCCTATGGGTGGCCGATCCATTGCTGTCCATCAAAAAACAGATCCGTCATCGGATTCCATTTTTTCATTTCTGTTCCTTTAATTTAACCCCAAAAGTCTTTCTGGCACCAAAAAGTTCTCTCTCTCATCATGTTCCCTACATTCCAAAATCTGAAGTTTCGACTGAAGAAATGGATGAAAAAAAGAAAAAAAAAAAAACCACAGATGCAACTGATTACACGGCTCCGTTTTTTCCAGCGGATCTGCTAGATGGATCACTAAAAAAAAAAAAACCGGATCAGCTGCATCCGTTTTTCACCAACTTCGACAGATCCGTCATTCCGTCAAAACGGCGGATTTTGACTGACGCTGAAAACTGAAGTGTGAACCAGGCCTTAGGATCTGTGGGTGTGGGGGAGACGCAGCCTGACTACAGGGAGCCGACACGGCGTCACAACCGGCAGGTTTCCCCCATTTGCATCACAGATTCGTCTCCAAGTGATAAATTTGAAAAAAAAGAAAATTATAAATCTTTCATTCCATTTCTCACAAACCAGAATATTTACACCGAAGCGTCTGACCTCAGAGCACAGGTCGCTTATATAAACCAAAAGTCAATAATGAAATACGCCCAGTGCCCTCATATTTGAGGATCCCACCCCCTCACCCAGGAGACCCCCAACCAAGGTCTCCTCAGCACACAGGACCCCACCAGCACTGGCACCCACAGCCCCCCAGCGCCCCCTGCCGGGCACCAGTAATGCCCCAGCCTGTCACCTCCCAGAGCCCAGCTGTCACAGGATGGAAGCACCAGGGGTCTCAGCACAGCGTCAGGTAACCTGTGCCCAGGTAACCAGACCCCTGGAGACCTCCTCATTACCAGTCACCATATGGCTACACTGTGGGACTACAAGGCGCAGCGCAACCTGTCGGGGAATAGAAGAAAGTTCTGCCACAAACACCAGCAGCCTCCAAAACTACACATCCCAGAAAGCCCTGCGAGCAGACTCCAATACCATTAACTGTAAGAGAACGAGAAGCACGCCGGGAGCTGTAGTTCCCCACCACAGGAGCTGCTGTCAGCGGCGGCTCTAGGAGTAACTGTCCGGCCCGCCGGGGTCACAGCGACCTGCGCTACACCCAGGGTTACCTGAAGAGCCGCGCCGCTCCGGGGCCCAGACACCCTGCAGCCCTCAGCGGCCGCTGCACCGAGGACACTGCGCTCCTACACACGGCCAGGAGGCAGCGGGAGCCGGCGACCAGTCTGCACACCGCAGCCATGTCTGTCCCTGTGCGTGACGTAGGCGGGGCCCGGAACCTGCCGCAATGTTACACAAGAAGGGGCGGGGCGCAGGAGCTCCTCCCACTGCCTCAGTTCTGCAGGCGGCCAGCAGAGGGCGCTAACTACAGGTAATGAGAGAGCAGCTCCCCGCGGTGCCCAGGCTGGTGGACTATATGTGCACACGGTGCGGATCTGCAGCGTTTCAGGAGCGTTTCAGGCTCTGCGGGTCCGCAACAGATCTAGGTGCGTTGTACAGTACCATTGTTTTCAATGGTAAACTGAAAACCGCTGTGCACATGCTGCAGATTTTTCCACGGGTTCAAATCCGCAGCATGTCAATTCTTTGTGCGGATTCCGCTGCGGTTTCACACTTTCTCCATTGTAGAGGTGTGAAACTGCAGATAAACCGCAAGTCTTTTGACCTAAGAATTTACCTGCAGATTTTTCCAAATCCGCGCAGAAAAATCCGCAGGACAAAAATCTGCGTGTGCACACAGCCTACGTTTTTTGGCGTCAGTCACAATCCGTCGGGTCCGTTGCAGATTGTGAAAAACTGATGCAATGGATCCGTTTTTTCGACGGATCCAACTGACAGAACCATCGAAAAAGGTGTCCGTCACCTCCGTTTTTTCATCCGTTTTTTGACGGATCCAATTTTTTAAAATAGAGATAGAAAGATAGAATAGAAAGAAAGAAAGAATAGATACATTACCTGCGGTAACCTCTTCCCATGGATTTTCCCACGCTTCAGAGTTCACTCCCGGTCAGGCTGTGAGGGGGCGGAGCTTCAGTGACATCAGCGCTAGTCACTGAACCTCCGCTCCCAGCTGCTCATTCCTCAGTGCTTCACAGTCGGGGTGGTCGCATTAGCACTGCTCCCGGTTGTAAAGTATTTACACCCCAGGTATGGATTACGCCGTGGGACTTGACTGTTCGCCGGACAGGTATGGGTATATTGTTGGGTTTTTATTTTTTCTTTCAGGAGATCAAGTGCTTCGATTCAATTAAGAGAACAATGAAGATGGAAAACCTGTGTGTTTATTTCATTAAAAAAACTTATTGTGTGTTTATTTAACCCTTTTCTTAATCTAGGATTAGTAATGGATAGGTTTCTTATTGACACCTCTCCATTACTAACCCAGGCCTAATGTCACCTTACAATAGCAAGGTGACATTAACCCCTTATTACTCCACTTGCCACTGCTACAGGGCAAGTGGGAAGAGCCGGGCAAAGCACCAGAACTGGCGCATCTAATAGATGCGCCTTTTCTAGGCAGCTGCGGGCTGCTATTTTTATGCTGGGGGGGGGGGCCAAGATCAATAGCCCCATACCAGCCTGAGAATACCAGCCCTCAGCTGTTTGCTTTAGTCAGGCTGGTTGTCAAAAATGGGGGGGATTCCACGCCGTTTTGTTTTAATTATTTAAATAATAAAAAAGCATGGGGACCT
This sequence comes from Dendrobates tinctorius, assembly GCF_039654945.1. Classification (NCBI taxonomy): domain Eukaryota; kingdom Metazoa; phylum Chordata; class Amphibia; order Anura; family Dendrobatidae; genus Dendrobates; species Dendrobates tinctorius. The sequence continues at coordinate 24,033,476 of NW_027361743.1, read as the reverse complement.
CTCTATTCTTGGTAACTAGCCTTGCTGAAGCTGACAGCTGAGGGTTGCAGCCCCAAGCTTTGAGTTTTGTCTGGTTGGTTATCAAAAATAAGGGGAGACCCACAACTTTTTTATGTTTATTATTTATTTATATTCAGCGCAGGAGAGGCAGATGAATACTCCCATCCGCCGCTCCTGCTCTCACTGCAATTAGTAGTAGGTGTCGGATGATGGGATCAGTTGTCCTATCAGCTGACACCAGTGACGAGAGGTAAACTGAGCATGCTCAGTTAAAAAAACAGAATCCGTTGCTGTCCAACTTTTCAACGGAGACAGAAAACGTTCCTTTGTCCGTTGTCTTCGGCTGATGGACAAAGAATTTCCAACGGATCCGTCGAACAACGGATGAAACGTGTTGCCATCCATCGCTAATACAAGTCTATGGGAAAAAAAAAGGGATGCAGTGGCATCAGTCGCTGGATCCATTTTTGTCAAAATTCGACGGATTGTGACTGATGGCAAAAAACTGTGTGAAAGAGGCCTGAGACGTCAACTACAGTGTTCAGGGACTCCGCGCAGCCTCACTGACGTCCCTGGCTGACCTGAGGTGAACTAATGAGCGTGGGAGAAAATGCAGAAACTTTCCCATGCTCATTAGTTAATCTCCGGGCAGCCAAGGAGGCTGCGCAGAGATGAAATAATTCATTCTGTCAGTGGTTTACAGAGGGTCTGGTCACATTAGCACCGGTCCCTGTGTAAGCCACTTAACCCCTTCTGATGGATGGCAGCAGGGGACCTGACTGAGCAGCGGAGAGGTAAGGATATGGTTGCTTTTTCATTTTATTTTTGTTACAGGTCAATGGTTTAGTTTTAGATTAGCAGAGGAATAAAAATCTGGTCAAAAACTTGTCTTTATTTCATTAAAATAATTTTTCATTAATGTCTGTGTGTTTTTTAACCCTGTCATAGTGTTGGGTTAATAATGGATTGGCGTCTTATTGACACCTCTCCATTATTAATTGGCTTAATGTCACCTTCCAATAGTAAGGTGACATTAACACCTTCTTATTAACCCATTAGCCAACCCTTCAGGACAATGGGAATAGAGAGGATAAGTGCCAGACAAGGAGCATCTTATAGATGCGCCTTATCTGGGGTGTCTGGGGGCAGATTTATGTAGCGGGGGGGGGGGGCAAAAACAATGGTCCCTCTCAAGGCTATTAAAATCTGCCCTCACTCACTGGCTTTACCTCTCTGGTTGCAATTTTTACCTCGGGAGCCCACGCATTTTTTTACAACGAATTAACCCCTTTATTTAACACCTAGATGTACCAAATTTTGCACACAAACCCTCATCTAATTATTAGTCAGGGACATATAAAAAATACAGGAAATGAATTGGTTTACTGTATGTAAAGCATGTGTTATTTCATGTCGGGTTTTGTATTGATTTTACAGAAGCTGGTAATTGATTTAGCAGCTATTCTGCTATGTAGAACTCTATGAAATATAAATCTACCTATATATATATATGCATTCTATGTGTGTATATCTAATCTTTGGTTTCTGTTAGAAACCCTGTCATTGGGCTCCATTATATGTCCATTTTGCAAGCCTGCGAGAAAATCTCAGCATACGGATGCCACACGGATTACATACAGATGCTTACATGCGCAAAATACGCGGCCACACCTTGACAACGGATGACATACGGATCACTGTTCAGGGAATATTTCGGAGTATTTCGACCGTACAATAGGGTCCGTATTTTTATACGTTAAGTGTGACTCCAGCCTTATACTGTTACATCCTACTGTATATCCTATGTATTATACTTTGTTATATACTATATCCTATATATTATACTGTGTTAGGCTGCTGTCGGGGTAGCTATTGAGAGAGTGCTAAATTAACCCTTCTCGGTTGAGCCAGTGATGTCCAAATTATTCCACAGAGTGTTGCTAGCAACTCAAATGACCACACAGAGACGGGGGTCTCTGTACGGGAGGATCGAGACAGATCACCAGTCCCCTTTATTTTAGTCACTTCTTTTATAATCTTTTGCTTAATTCTCAACGACCAATAGCATCATGGTAACACTTCACTTTATAAGCCAATAATATTGCAAGAAAACCGGAAACTACATATATGTCCGTATCCAAAAGTAGTATAATGGCATATTCTTCAGAATTCTACACCCCTGATTCCCTTATCTTGCACCTGTTGGGAACAGTCTGGTTTCATGACAGCCCATCCCAATTACAAAAATTTATCTTACAGCAACAAAAATGGAGAAACGAAACCTTCAGAGAATGGACAAAATGAAACTTCAGCTTTGATTTTAGTTTTAACCCTTCACACTGGTTTCACACTTGCGTTTTTTAGCGCTGCGCCTCGTGCGCATGCGCATTGCTCCCCTATCTTTAACATGGTGGGCGCATGGTAGAGCGCTTGTACGCGATCATGTGCGTTTTCGTGTGCTGAGTTTTTTCCAGGTGTCCCAGGCGCACCAGACGCAACATGTTGCATTTTTCTGTGCACCCAACTGCTGCCAAAAACCGCATGCGCACGTTAGCGCTCGGAATATGCAAAAAAGACAACATTACAGTCTATGGGATCGCACGCGTGCACTAGGACATGTGCACTCATGCGTTTAAAATTGCATGTGTTTTTAGAGTTAACATAGCGACAAACTGGTTAAATCGCATGCGCAAAAAAACAGCAAACGCATGCAAAACGCTTAATGCATTTTTTGCAAGCGTTTGGAATGTGCACGAGGCGCAGCGCAAAAAAAGGCAAGTGTGAAAGTAGCCTTATATACTATATACTATGTATTATACTGTGTTATATCCTATGTATTGTACTGTGTTATATACTATATCCTATGTATTATACTGTGTTATATCCTATGTATTGTACTGTGTTATATCCTATGTATTATACTGTGTTATATACTATATCCTATGTATTAAACTGTGTTATATCCTATGTAAATGTAAGGAGGTTGACCGCTGTTGTCGGTGCCACCATTGGAACCCTGAACCTCCTCACGTCTGAAGACTACATTCCGATAAGTTTAAACTCATTCTTACTGAACTCTCATTCGTCCCGTATCAACCATGTGACACTCCCAGTTCTACCCTGTCCAAACTCCCTTTTCCATCCTTTGCCCTATTACCACTCCTCCACGCCCTGCTACTCACTGCATGGAGTATATTTGTTGTTAATAAAAACCTATTAACTCTTGATCTGTCTTCTGTTCGTGGTGACATCCTGAGTTCCTGCGATTTCTACATATTATACTGTGCTATATCTTATGTATTATACTGTGTTATATAATAATAATAATAATAATAATACATTTTATTTTTATAGCGCCGACATATTCCGCAGCACTTTACATTTCAGAGGGGATTTGTACAGACAATAGACATTACAGCATAACAATAATCACATACAGTAGATTATAACACATACCAAGAGGAGTGAGGGCCCTGCTCGCAAGCTTACAGTCTATGAGGAAAGAGGGAGACACTAAAGGTGGGTGGTAACAGTTACCCTGATTGTATGGACCAGTCATAATGTTAAGTGTGTAACAGTACAGACACAGAGGGCTAATGGAGGCATAAAGCATGTGGGAATGTGGGATACTATATCCTATGTATTATTCTGTGTTATATCCTATGTATACTGTCCTCATACACGTTAGAAGGGTGTGCAATGAGACATGTAGCTAAACCCCCTGTTTTCTTTAAGAAAAGAGGCTGTAAAATTGTAACCTTCTGTTATTGATTGCAGATGTGACAGGAAAGGGTGAAACTATAGGATGCAATAACAGGAGCATTTCAGAATATATAGCTGCACAGAGCATAAAATACAGAGTCTGCAATACACAGTAACATGAGGTAATACATAGGTACCATGAGGTAATACATAGGTACCATGAGGTAATACATAGCTGATGATTACCTATTTAATACAACAAATGTTATAAACACAGGATTATAACACCTGGATAGTTCTTACCAACTATGCTTAGAGCAGGCTGTTTAAGAAGCATGAAGAACACGAATGGTGTAGTTTCTCCTAAGACACATGGAGGAATAATGGCTGCTGTTCCCCTCACAGTGTCATAAACAAGACTATGATATAACAGGAACAATCCCACAATACATTGCAAATTAAACTAGAATCTATGCATTAAACGGCCAGCAGGTGGTGCTGTTACCTTACAGTATGAAATATATGAAGGATTAATACACACAAAAATACAATGTCTGTAATAATCGAAGACATAAGAAATGACTAGACCTTCTAGACAGCAATTATTTGGCTGGACAGAACACTCCCCGCTTGACATCAGCCGACGTCACTATTGTGTTTATTGGACGAGAACAGCAGAACGAGTTCCCCTACTGGCCTGAGGAACAATTTGGTGTCGCCTTGTTTTCCTATTTTTACTTCCACCTTACGTACGATTCCATCCTTACTTGGGAATGTCTGGGTAATGAGACCTAATGGCCATTCATTTCTTCGAGACTGACAGTCTTTCATTAGTACTATATTGCCAGGCTGGAGGTTAGGCTTGCTGGTTTGCCACTTTCTCCTCTGTTGCAGAGTAGGCAGGTACTGTTTTTTCCACTTGTCCCAAAAGGCATTGGAGAGACTCTGTACTTGTCTCAATCGACTCCTGTAACGGTCTTTAACATTAAATTCTCCAGGTGGAGAGCAATTAGGGTCGGTCTTCTGCGTAAGTAGCAGGGCTGGGGTGAGAACAGTTGGGTCATCAGGGTCACTGGAAATTGGAGTCAACGGTCTGGCGTTTATGATGGCTGACACTTCGGTCATGAATGTTGTCAAGCTTTCGTGTGTCAGTCTTGCAGATCCTTCCTGTAAGAAGATTGAATCGAGGATTCTCCTTGCGACACCTATCATTCTCTCCCATACACCTCCCATATGTGAAGAATGTGGTGGGTTAAAAGTCCAAGTACACCCATGTACACTTAGGTATTTTTCTACGTCCTTCATATCCAAGTTGGAAGAGAGTTGCAGTTCTCTTGCTGCTCCAACAAAGTTTGTGCCTCGGTCTGAACAAATATGTTTGACGGGTCCTCTGATGGCAATGAAACGCAGGAGAGCATTTATAAAGCACGAAGTGTACATAGATTCAATTACCTCTATGTGGACTGCTCTAATGGATAGACAAGTGAATATAATCGCCCATCGTTTCACGTTTGCGTGGCTTCCTCTGGTTTGTCGGACAATCACAGACCAAGGACCAAACACATCTAGACCGATGTTGGTGAAAGGTGGATCTGTGCTAAATCAGTCATATGGAAGATCTGCCATCTTCGGAATCTGTGACATACCACGAAGTTTCTTGCAAGTAACACGGTTAAAGATGAATCTGCACACACATCACTTAGCTCCAACTATCCACAGACCAGATGTTCTTAAGGCTCCCTCTGTGAACAGACGACATTGGTGGCTTGTCCGCTCGTGATAATGTTGAACAAGCAGAGTAGCTATGTGATGTTGTCCAGGAACTATCACGGGATGTTTCTCTGCAGAACCTATTTTTGCCTCTTTAAGGCGTCCTCCTATTCTTAAGAGACTGTCTCCATCCATGACTGGGTCGAGTTTCCTCAGAACACTATCTTTTGGTATTGGTTTTTGATTGGTTACACAGTCGATTTCTATGGCGTAGTTTTCCCGTTGTACAGCTCGGATAATTATATTCTTTGACTGCTCTAGCTGTAGAGCTGTGTGGACGTGTTTACCATGGTGCCAGTGGTCCTCAAAGTCTTGAGGTGTAGGTGCTAACTCTGCATGACCGTTCCTACATATCTTCTCCATGAAGGTTTAGAAATGGTCTTTCATCTTTGGTCTACTACAGAAGCTGTGCATGAGGGAGACAAAGTGTTTATAAACTCTGTTGTTAGGCAAGCGTTGTCTTTGAGGCTTGAAGGGTAGAGATGCAATCCAGCTCTTTGTTTTGTCCTGCACCATTCCTTGCTCCATCATCTCTAGGAACAGTCTATCTTCAAATTACATTGCTGTACTATTATCTTCTTTGGTGTTGCGGAAGACCGTACACCCAAGGTGATCTTGGTCGCAATTCTGAATGCAATCATCATTAGCACGACTCGCTAAGATACTTGGTGTTGAAGTGCTGTGTAGCAACTCCTTTATGAAGTAGTGATTTTCACATGGTTGAAGGAGAGAGAGATCAAGCGTACTGGTAAGCATGTTGTTAACCACTGTCGGTTTGTGTGCTTCTCCTAAACAGTCCTCTCCTACAATGACCCACCCAAGGTCGAGTCTCTGGGCATATGGAGCGTTGTGAGAGCCATTGATATGCTGCCTAATCTTGTGGACTCGTAGAATATCTCTCCCAAGGAGCAAGACTATTTGAGCCTCTGGGTCAAGGTTAGGAATCAGGCGTTCTATACGCTTCAGATGAGGATGATATGATGCCACTTCAGGCGTAGGTATCTCTGACCTGTTGTCAGGAATCTGGTTACATTCCAATATGGTTGGTAAGGGCAGACGCATTTGGCCATCTATAGACTCGACTACGTAGCCTGTTGCTCTCCTACCAGCTGTCTCTACTATACCGGCACAAGTTTTCAAAGAGTAGGGGGCACTGGGTCCTCTGTCGTTAAAGCTATCAAAGAAGGCAGACTTGGCTAATGACCTGTTACTCTGATCATCTAAAATCGCGTATACTTTGATGGCTTTCTCCTTTTCGTCTGCCGGGTAGTCTCTCACTAGGGAAATTTTAGAGCAGGACTTGCCTCCTATGAGATTTCCACAAACTTCTGTACACTTAGAAGTAATGGCTGGAGTGTCAGTATTTGAGTCATTCAGCTCCCCGCTATGCTCTTGGGGCAAAGCATCCGATGGTGGTCCAGGGTGTAGAACTGAGTTATGTTCGGTGCTGTCACATTCGGTACACCTTGCACTAACCTCACAGTCCCTGGCGAAGTGGGATGTTGAAGCGCAGCATTTGTAGCAGATGTGGTTCTCCTTAAGGAAGGCCTTCCTTTCTTCCAATGACTTTTCTCTGAAAGCTCTGCACTTAAAGGGGTTGTCCTGGCTTTTCACATAATCTCAGTGCATATCTGGGCTGCAGAATGGTGACAATAAGTAATTTACCTTCAGTGGCCAGTTTGCAGGGTTTCCAAGATATCATCTCTTGCTTGTAAGAAAAACGTCCAAGGGGGAGTGTGTTCTGGCATTGAAATGAGAACTGGTCATTTCCTCCTACTCTACTAAAAACCTGCCCTCCATAGCAACAACTCCACCCTCCATAGCAACAGGCTCTCCCCGACCACATGAACAAGTCTATCCCTCCTCACACAGTAACAAATCCTCCCCCTCTAGCAGCCTCAGTGCAGAGAGCAGCTGCTCCTCCCCCAGACACACGCTGAACAGTGATCTATGGAAAGTGAAACTATTGAGGAGGAAACGACCAGTTCTCGTTTCAATGCCAGAACACACACCCCTGGACGTTTTTCTTACAAGCAGGAGATGATATCTAGCAAACGCTGCAAACTGGCAGCAGAAGGTAAATTACTTATTGTCAACATTCTGCAGCCCAGATATGCACTGAGATTATGTGAAAAGTCCGGACAACCCCTTTAAGTAAGGAATGTGGCTTCTTGTGTAAGGGACACTGCCTGCTTGGGTCCTTGGATTTGTCTTCTCCTTGACCGGAGCTGAACTCTTTGCGAACTGAACCTGTGGAAGAAATGTTAGTTTGGTGGACCTCTACAGTTGTTCTACGAGGTTTACTAACAGAGTTATTGGCACATGACAGCATGAAATCAAAGCTAGGATCATTTCTAATTTTTGCTGGTTCTGAGACAAAATCTACAAACACATTGAATGGAGGAAATGGTACATTGTAAGTCTGTTTATACCTCGAACCATATGTAACCCATTTGTCTTGCATGTTATATGGGAGTTTTTGAACTATGGGGTTCACACCTCTAGCAGTGTCGAGATATGTCAACCCCACAAGATCTCCTTCTGCTTTTGCTACACACAACTCCATTAATAAGTCAGTTAATTCTCCGAGCTTTGAATAATCCTTGTTCGCTATTCTAGGAAAGTCCTCTATTCTTTTAAACAAGGCACTTTCTATAACCTCTGCCATAGCATTCATCAAGTCTATTCCAAATTCTTATGAGGCTGACATCTGGAAAATTTACATTAATGTCTCTGATTCTCTTTGCGTGTTTGGCAGATTCACCTCCTAGCCATTTTACCAAGAGATCCACTTCTTCACTACATGATAGACCTATGTCTCTTATGGTATTTTTGAAGGAGGCTCGCCAAGCCCTGTAGTTTTCAGCGCGATCGCTGAAACTTACAAGTCCCTTAGTGACCAACTCACGTCGAGCAAGGAACTTGGCAAAGTCCATCGTGGCTTGATTGGCACTGATGCCAGCTGATGCAGTGTTGTCAGAGTACATGTGTGCTGTGCGATCATACCTGTTAGATGTCTCTGGTTTGGTCCAACTGCTGTAGTACCTTTCTGAAGCGAAGGGATTCTCTTTAAGCCGGGATAAATTCCGGATCTTCTGTTCTGGAGAAAGATTATTGTAGTCAGTATCATCCCAATGTGTATTTCTTTGCTTTTGGTAGGGAGACTGATAGTTGGCTTTCTGGGGGTCCGAATTATCTGGTTGGCTTGGCTTATCGACAAAATGCTCTGCCTTCGCCTGTGGGTCTGGATCGTCATTTGATTTGGAATGCTGATGGACGTACTCTGCAGTACGCTGCAATGGATCGTGAGTAACTTGTTGTAGACCTAGCACACTACTGTGTCTGCTGTGTTCATCGTCAGAATATACGGCAGCTTCTAAGGCTTCTGCTTCTGCTATGGCAGCTGCTGCTTTTTCAATAGCAAGTTTCTGTAATGTTGCTTCAAGGCACGCTCTCTCTGCATCCAGGCATGCTTGTTGGCGTGCTTTCTCTGCATCCAGGCATGCTTGTTGGCGTGTTTTCTCTGCATCCAGGCATGCTTGTTGGCGTGCTTTCTCTGCATCCAGGCATGCTTGTTGGCGTGTTTTCTCTGCATCCAGGCATGCTTGTTGGCGTGTTTTCTCTGCATCCAGGCATGCTTGTTGTAGTTTCAACTCTATCTCTTGCTCAGCAAAGGTGCTTCTTGCTTTTGCCGCTTCAGCTTTTGCGCGGGCAATAGCTGTGGCATTGCTGACGGATGATGTCTTGGAGGAACCAACTCGTGATCTCATCTTGAAAGAGGATGCTCGTCCTTGAGACATGATTCAACAGTTAGGTGACCGTTGTGATATCCCTTTGTCAGCTCTGCGTGGATAATGGCGGGCTCCGTATGGTCCGATTATTCGGTCCGACCATTAGGAGGTTGCTGCGTATGGTCCGATTATTCGGTCCGACCATTGGGAGGTTGCTGCAATATCCGTATGCAATAACCGTATGTTTGGATAATGGCGGGCTCTGTAACGTCAGATCTTCTGAGCTTGTTGTCAGCAGGTGTTTCACTATACTGTCCTCATACACGTTAGCAGGGTGTGCAATGAGACATGTAGCTAAACCCCCTGTCTTCTTTAAGAAAAGAGGCTGTAAAATTGTAACCTTCTGTTATTGATTGCAGATGTGACAGGAAAGGGTGAAACTATAGGATGCAATAACAGGAGCATTTCAGAATATATAGCTGCACAGATCATAAAATACAGATAGTCTGCAATACACAGTAACATGAGGTAATACATAGGTTCCATGAGGTAATACATAGCTGATGATTACCTATTTTATACAACAAACGTTATAAACACAGGATTATAACACCTGGATAGTGCTTACCAACTATGCTTAGAGCAGGCTGTTTAGGAAGCATGAAGAACACAAATGGTGTAGTTTTTCCTAAGACACATGGAGGAATAATGGCTGCTGTTCCCCTCACAGTATCATAAACAAGACTATGATGTAACAGGAACAATCCCACAATACATTGCAAATTAAACTAGAATCTATGCATTAAATGGCCAGCAGGTGGTGCTGTTACCTTACAGTATGAAATATATGAAGGATTAATACACACAAAAATACAATGTCTGTAATAATCGAAGACATAAAAAATGACTAGACCTTCTAGACAGCAATTATATGGCTGGACAGAACACTATGTATTATACTGTGTTATATTCTATGTATCATACTGTGTTATATCCTATATATTATACTATGTTATATACTATGTATTATACTGTGTTATATCCTATATATTATACTATGTTATATACTATATATTATACTGTGTTATATCCTATATCCTATGTATTATACTGTGTTATATCCTATGTATTATACTGTGTTATATTCTATGTATTATACTGTGTTATATACAGTGGGGAAAAAAAGTATTTAGTCAGTCAGCAATAATGCAAGTTCCACCACTTAAAAAGATGAGAGGCGTCTGTAATTTACATCATAGGTAGACCTCAACTATGGGAGACAAACTGAGAAAAAAAAATCCAGAAAATCACATTGTCTGTTTTTTTTTTCATTTTATTTGCATATTATGGTGGAAAATAAGTATTTTGTCAGAAACAAAATTTCATCTCAATACTTTGTGATATATCCTTTGTGGCAATGACAGAGGTCAAACGTTTTCTGTAAGTCTTCACAAGGTTGCCACACACTGTTGTTGGTATGTTGGCCCATTCCTCCATGCAGATCTCCTCTAGAGCAGTGATGTTTTTGGCTTTTCGCTTGGCAACACTGACTTTCAACTCCCTCCAAAGGTTTTCTATAGGGTTGAGATCTGGAGACTGGCTAGGCCACTCCAGGACCTTGAAATGCTTCTTACGAAGCCACTCCTTCGTTGCCCTGGCGGTGTGCTTTGGATCATTGTCATGTTGAAAGACCCAGCCACGTTTCATCTTCAATGCCCTTGCTGATGGAAGGAGGTTTGCACTCAAAATCTCACGATACATGGCCCCATTCATTCTTTCATGTACCCGGATCAGTCGTCCTGGCCCCTTTGCAGAGAAACAGCCCCAAAGCATGATGTTTCCACCACCATGCTTTACAGTAGGTATGGTGTTTGATGGATGCAACTCAGTATTCTTTTTCCTCCAAACACGACAAGTTGTGTTTCTACCAAACAGTTCCAGTTTGGTTTCATCAGACCATAGGACATTCTCCCAAAACTCCTCTGGATCATCCAAATGCTCTCTAGCAAACTTCAGACGGGCCCGGACATGTACAGGCTTAAGCAGTGGGACACGTCTGGCACTGCAGGATCTGAGTCCATGGTGGCGTAGTGTGTTACTTATGGTAGGCCTTGTTACATTGGTCCCAGCTCTCTGCAGTTCATTCACTAGGTCCCCCCGCGTGGTTCTGGGATTTTTGCTCACCGTTCTTGTGATCATTCTGACCCCACGGGGTGGGATTTTGCGTGGAGCACCAGATCGAGGGAGATTATCAGTGGTCTTGTATGTCTTCCATTTTCTAATTATTGCTCCCACAGTTGATTTCTTCACTCCAAGCTGGTTGGCTATTGCAGATTCAGTCTTCCCAGCCTGGTGCAGGGCTACAATTTTGTTTCTGGTGTCCTTTGGCAGCTCTTTGGTCTTCACCATAGTGGAGTTTGGAGTCAGACTGTTTGAGGGTGTGCACAGGTGTCTTTTTATACTGATAACAAGTTTAAACAGGTGCCATTACTACAGGTAATGAGTGGAGGAAAGAGGAGACTCTTAAATAAGAAGTTACAGGTCTGTGAGAGCCAGAAATCTTGATTGCTTGTTTCTGACCAAATACTTATTTTCCACCATAATATGCAAATAAAATGAAAAAAAAACAGACAATGTGATTTTCTGGATTTTTTTTTCTCAGTTTGTCTCCCATAGTTGAGGTCTACCTATGATGTAAATTACAGACGCCTCTCATCTTTTTAAGTGGTGGAACTTGCACTATTGCTGACTGACTAAATACTTTTTTTCCCCACTGTACTATGTACTATACTGTGCTATAGCCTATATATTATACAGGTGCATCTCACAAAATAAGAATATCATCAAAAAGTTAATTTATTTCAGTGAAACACATTATATAGAGTCATATCAAAGAGAGTGATCTATTTCAAGTGTTTATTTCTGTTAATGTTGATGATTACGGCTTACAGCCAATGAATACCCAAAAGTCATTATCTCAGTAAATTAGAATACTTTATAACACCAGCATGAAAAAATGATTTTAAAATCCGAAATGTTGGCCTACTGAAATGTATGTTCAGTAAATGCACTCAATATTTGGTCGGGGCTCCTTTTGCATCAATTACTGCATCAATGCGGCGTGGCATGGAGGCAATCAGCCTGTGGCACTGCTGAGGTGTTATGGAAGCCCAGGTTGCTTTGATAGCAGCCTTCATCTCATCTGCATTGTTAGGTCTGGTGTCTCATCTTCCTCTTGACAATACCCCATAGATTCTCTATGGGGTTAAGGTTAGGCGAGTTTGCTGCCAATCAAGCACAATGATACTGTTTTTACACCAGGTATTGGTGCTTTTGGCAGTGTCGACAGGTGCCAAGTCCTGCTGGAGAATGAAATTTACATCTCCAAAAAGCTTGTTGGCAGAGGGAAGCATGAAGTGCTCCAAAATTTCCTGGTAGATGGCTGCGCTGACTTTGGTCTTGATAAAACACAGTGGACCTACACTAGCAGATGACATGGCACCCCAAACCATCACTGATTGTGGAGACTTCACACCAGACCTCAAGCAGCTTGGATTGTGTACCTCTCCACTCTTCCTCCAGACTCTGGGACCTTTCCAAGGTCTAGTGTGAAGTATCCACAATCAATGGTTTCGGGAGCCATGTCATCTGCTGGTGTAGGTCCACTGTGCGCATGTGCACTTTTTTCAGTCCCCTGTTGTGAGTTCATTTTCCCCTTCGTCACTGAGGTCTGGTGAACTCCCTATTCTGGTAAAGGAAGGTAATGAGCCTGATTATCAGGCACCTGAGCCTAATGAGGATGACTGGCTGAGTGGAGTCACGGACTGGATATAAGGCTGCCGACGCCCTTCTGCCCTGCGGGTGATTTCTCTGTGGACTTCTAGGACACCAGTCTGATTCTGCTCCTTTAAAGCTAAGTTTTCTGCTTTGCCTGTTAGCATTTGTGTTTTGTTTTTGTTTTCCTTGCTTTTCTGGATTCTGCCATTCCCTGCTGGGGTGAGCTGAATCTCCTTTTGCCGGTTGCTCTGTCTTCAGAATAATCCTGAGTACTGACATAGCTTTTTTGAAGCCTAGCGTCTTCAGGGCCTTTTTCACTGTCAGTCTGTTGGCTCTTATTTTCATAGGGTTTTTCACGGATTGCAGACAGCAGCCTTCCTGTCCTTTCCTATCTAGTTAGCTTGGGCCCCGTCTTTGCTCAGTCTATCTTTCTGTCTGTGTTAGTGTTTTCATCTTGCTTCACCGTCATTATATGTTGGGGGCTGCCTATTGCTTTGGGGTCTGCTCTGGGGCAGTTTAGTTTTCCCCTTTCTTTCTTTAGGCCTATTTAATTCTCCGGCTGTGATCGAGGGGTCTAGGGCATCGTAGGAACCCCCCACGGCTACTGTTAGTTGTTGTGGATAGGATCAGGGGTCTGCAATCCGATAGCTGCCAACCTCTCTGGTTTTCTGGACTTAGCTAGCATTTCTGTTTTTGCCTCCTACGGTGACTCAATCATAACAGTCCCCCATTAGACATTTCTTCCAATGATTGCAAATATCCAAGACTTATGCAAAGTATGTGAAAATCAGCAGGTGGTCACCATGATGACTGTGACAATAGTCACAACTCATGGTCAAGCTGTGAGTCAGAGTGGTCAAGGAGTTCAAGGTCAGAAGCCAGGAGGGTACGTCATAAACAGAACGAAGAGACAAAAGCGTAGTCAGGTAACAGAGGATAACAGATCAGAGCAGAAGGGATTAAACAGGCAGATGGTCAGAACAAAGTCCAAGGTCAGGCAACAGATCAAGCATACAGAACTCAAGGCACAGGGATGCAGAAACCTCACTTGTTAAATGTACGTCTGGCAGTGGTCTGGGAGAAGATGCTCAGTTAAGTAGGCATGGCAATTACCCGGGATAGTAAACACTTGGAGAAAGCCGACGCCTCCCAGTAACAGATTGGCTAGTCAAGCTGTAAATCAACACACACAGCTCAGCACACCCCTGAACCAGATTGGATGGCCATGCTGTCAAAGTACTGACAGCTTCAGCACGCCCTTGTACTGGACTGGACGTCCGAGCTGTCAGTAACTGCATCCCAGACACCCTGAGGGGTGGAACCATTACAGTACCCCCTTTTCTAGGGAGGAGGCACCAGACCCCAGGATTTCCAGAAATTTTAGATGGAAGGCCCTGACTAACCAATTGGTCTTCACATCTCAAGCAGGGACCCAGGATTTCTCCTCTGGTCTGTATCCCCTCAAGTGGATGAGGTACTGGAGGGAATTACGGACCCTCTGAGAATCCACAACTGTTATGAATGAGTCACCGAAGGAGGAAAAAACAAAAATACAAGCTAAGTCCAGAAAACCGGAGAGGTTGGTAGCTATCGGATTGCAGACCCCTGATCCTATCCACAACAACTAACAGTAGCCGTGGGGGGTTCCTACGATGCCCTAGACCCCTCGATCACAGCCGGAGAACTAAATAGGCCTAAAGAAAGAAAGGGGAAATCTAAACTGCCCCAGAGCAGACCCCAAAGCAATAGGCAGCCCCAACATATAATGACGGTGAAGCAAGATGAAAACACAAACACAGATAGAAAGATAGGTTGAGCAAACGATGGGGCCCAAGCTAACTAAAAGGACAGGATAGAAAAGCTGCTGTCTGCAATCCGTAAAAAACCCTACCAAAAAATGTCCCAACCGACTGATAGGAAAAACAGGCCCTGAAGTCGCTAGGACTTCAAAATGACTATATCAGCACTAAGGTAAATTCTGAAGACAGAGCAAAGAGACAAACTGATCAGAGACAAAAATGGAACTCAGCACATCCCCGACCGGGGATGGCTGAACTCCAAAAAGCAAGGTAAACAAAACAAAACTAATAAGTTCAATAGCCGAGCAAAAACTTATCTTTGGGAAGCAGGAATCAGACTGGTCTCCAAGAATCCAGCAGAGAAATCACCAGCGACTCAGAAGGGCGTCGGCTGCCTTATATCCAGTCAGAAGTTCCTGTTACCCAGTCATCATCTACCAGACTAGGTGTTTGGTAACCAGCCTCACTACTTTCCTTCACCAGAAGAGGGAGTTCATCAGACATCGACGGTGAAGGGGAAAATGAACTCACAACACACAACCCTCTGAACCTCATACTCCAGGCCTCTGTCTACTGAAATCGGAGGAGGCGTTGATGAGACAGACAACGCAGAAGGGACATACTACATCAATAGGGATTTATTGAATACGTTAGAGATGCGAAGGCATGCAGGAAGCTTTAACCTAAATGCCACAGGATTGACCACCTCTAGGATCTCATATGGACAAATAAACTTTGGACCCAACTTCATCGACGGCACTTTAAGTTTAATGTTCTGTAAGGTGGCTAATGGCCGCATAATTGTTGGGAGATATGTGTCACAGAGATCGCTGCTCTTTGTGATGTAACACGGAGTATTTTCTTTAGTGCATGTAAATACTAAGATGTCGTTTGATGCGCCTGGGTCCGTGTTGCGGGTAGCTGTGAGAAATGTGTGGGTCTGGCTACCCACATACCTCACATCTGGGAGTGGTTACAGCCTATATAATGAGGATGTTTGGCACATGGTCTGCGTGTTGGGAGGGATCAGGCCTCCTGTATGTGTGGCCCCAGACTGCGCCTGAGTGCTGGACATTACCTCAGCCTTTGTGCCCACAGGCCTGGCAGAGCAGAGCCCTGCTATGGACATTTATGCTTTGTTTTTTGCCTGATCTAAAGGCTGTTTACCTTTTGTTTGTGCTTATGGGTTTATGAAGCAATAAGCCCACATGAACATTTAAAGGAACATGCCTAATGTTTTCCTCCTGTCACACCCGAGTGAGTATAACCCCTATAGTTCCTAGGAGACAACCAAACCTTATCCCCAATCTTAAAAGCAGGATGCACTAACCATCTTCTATCGGCCTTTCATTTTTGGCAAATCTGGGCAGTCCCAGTATTCTTTTGATTCTCCCTCCAGACATCCCCAAGTCTCTGCACAGCGACCTCCACCCCAGGGCATTCAGAACTAATCCTAGAAAATTCACCAAAATGGGGATGAAAACCATAATTATGAAAGAATGGTGAGGTTCCGGTAGTTTGATTTAGGCTATGTGCCCACATTGCGTTTTAAAACGCACACTGAAAACTGGACTCCTTCCCAGAAATCGCGCGTTTTTTTCTGCGCGATTTCACCGCGATTCTGTTCACGATTTTCTCAAGCACTTTCCAAGCGATTTGAAGCATCGCTTGGAAAGTGATTGACAGGTTGGTCACACTCATCAAACATAGTGTTTGACAAGTGTGACCAGCTTTTTACTATTGAGGCCACCTATGCGGCATCAATAGTAAAAGATAGAATGTAAAAAATGCTAAAAAAAACTGAAAAAAAATCGGGGTATATTTACCTTCCGACGTCCCGCGCTGCCATCCCGGGCATCAGCGTTCCCAGTAATGCCTTGCGAGACCTGTGATGATGTTGGTCTCGCGTTACTATAGCGATCTCGCGAGACCACGTCATCACAGGACCTTGCCGCAAGGCATTACTGGGAACGCTTAGGTCGGGAATGCAGCGCGGGACGTCGGAAGGTAAATATACCCCGATTATTTATTTTTTATTCTTTTTTTACAGGGGTATGGTACCCAGGGCCTTGAGGACAGTCTCCTCTCCTCCACACCGTGGGTACCAACCGCACATGAGACGCTTAACTTCCCGCAAGGTGGGCATAGCCACATGCGGGAAGTAAGCGATTCTCATGCATTCCTATGGGTGCGGAATCGCGGCAATTCTTTGCGATTCCGCACAAAAGAATGAGCATGCTGAGTTTTTTCCGCGATGCGTTTCCGCTGCGGAAAAAAGCGCAGCATTAGCACAGCATGTGCGGAATGCCATAGGAATGCATGGGGGGCGATCTGTACACGATTTTTAAATGTTTTCGCGCCGAAAATCGTGGCAAAAATGCTTAAAAATCGCATCGTGGGCACACAGCCTTACTCGACTGTTGAAATCAAGCTTAGCGATTGGTAAAAGTGAAGGCTAGTCCTAGTGTCACGCTGCCACAAAGCACCTTAAAATTTGTTCCAAAGATTGATTTGTCCTCTCAGTTTGACTGTAACGGACTCAGCTCCTGCTGAGCCCATTTTTTGAGTGGACCCTCTGGGTCATGGCACCCACCCACCGAAGACGAGCTTACCTTGTGAGAATTCACCCCCTATACAGGGAGTGTCAGGGGCAAGACCCAGGGGGTGAGCCACCACGACTGCTGGAACCAGACGGCCAGCTCAGGGGGACACGAAGTGCAAGTGTCTGACTACAAAGACGAGCAGGAAGCAAGACAAGACGTAGGTGCAAGGCATCTTCATTAGGATAACTCAGGATCACATACAGTGCAAAAACGTGAGAAAGCAAACACGGAAAGATGCGTGCGTGGGCACGCCAAGGTCCATAGCATGGTATGTGCCAGGTGGCACGCCTAGGTACAGGTAACGGCACGATGGCATCGGACTCCGGACTGCTGGCAACGATCGACATCATCAAGGCATCAGGCTGCGGACATCAGCTCCAGACGTCAGGCCGCAGTCATCCAGCTCATGATCTCTGGCAGCGATCGGCAGGTTCCGGACATCCGGCAGGCAAACCAGGTTTCAGGCAAGGAGGCACGACAGATATCCAGGCATGGTGCGTGTTAGGGAACATGCCGAGGTCCAAGGCTAGGTGCGTGTGTAGGGGACACACCAGGGTTCAAGACTAGGTGCGTATGTAGGGTGTTAGGGTCGGCGGAACGCACCAGATATAAATAATAGGGGGTGCGTTCGCCGCCCAGGGTCCACCGTGCGGTAGGTGACAAGACCGCTGCTGAGTAATGGCGAATGCACCAAAAGGTGAAGTACTGCGCTCGGGTTAACGTCACCCGAACGCTAAGAGCGGCTCTGTTCACACACAGAGTCGCTAACACAAAAGACTTATGAGGACGCTGGCCCTGTTCACTTCACAGGCTAACCAGCGAGTGACGTTGCAAACGCAGACGCCAAGGACGCTGCTACTGCAGCGCGGCAATTACTATGGCCGCTGAACGACGGCGCCGGAATGACTGAGCACCGTCGGACGCTAGTGTGCAGTGCAGGAGGCACAGTGGCGTGTAGCTTGCCACAATCTGGAGCTGACTACCCAACAATCTGTCACCATTCGTAATAACCGAGGGAAGGGGTTTCAAATAAGTCAGCCACCAGTCCATGCATCCATCACCATACACACACAGCATAATATGCTACACTAGCGCATGGCCGAGCCGCCATGCGGGCTTTTTATAGCCATGCGCTTCCGGGACCTTCCAGTACTATAGGAAGGACCAATCAGATCCAGAAGGATCATCTTTATTCTCATTTGCACAAGGAAAGACTAGAAGCAATGGGATGAAACTGAATGGGAGGAGACACAGATTAGATATTAGAAAAAACTTTTTGACAGTTAGAGTGATCAATGAGTGGAACAGGCTGCCACGAGAAGTGGTGAGTTCTCCTTCAATGGAAGTCTTCAAACAGAGGCTGGACAGACATCTGACTGGGATGATTTAGCGAATCCTGCTTTGAGCAGGGGGTTGGACCAGATGGCCCAGGAGGTCCCTTCCAACTCTACGATTCTATGATTCTATGACATAGGACCTGCACATGTGACCCCTGCTCTCCACTGAGAAGACAAGTTGCGGGCATGCCCAGTAGCACGGCACGAGGACTTAGCCTCCGGAGCAGTTCCCTGCAAAGCAGGTGGTGGCAGCAACATCCAGGCTCACAGAACAAGTCTGAGGGAAATGCCTGGTTCGCCGAGAATGCTGAGCAGGAGTCTGAGCGGTCGGAGGAGAATGGGAGACCGCAGGATGTCTGGCTCTGGATTCCTGCTGTGCAGTGCCAGGAATCCGACGCCTAACATTATCCTCCCCCCTAGGGCCCCCTCCCCCCTGAGCACCGCCGCGATCAGGAGCGGTGCGTGAATGTTTTCCACTGGCTCCCAGGTCTGAGCCTCGGGACCATGACCCCTCCAGTCCACCAAATAAAATTTTTTGCCACGGACAAACCTGCGCCCCACGATGGCGTTAACCTCAAACTCGTCAGACGATAAGTCTGATGATCCGGCAGATGGCTCGGAAAACCGGGCCATGTGAACTGGTTTGAGGAGGGACACATGGAACACGTCCGAGATGGCCAAATGTGGAGGAAGAGCCAGGCGGTAGACCACCGAGCTAAGTCGCTCAAGGACCTTGAATGGTCCAATGTATCGTGGCGCGAACTTGGGCGACTCAACCCGCAGTTTAATGTTTCGGATAGAGAGCCATACCATGTCGCCAGGGGAGAAGCTTGGAGCCGGACGCCGGTGTGTGTCAGCGGAGATCCTCATTCTCTCCTTGGAAGCTCGGATAGCATCCTGGGTGCGATCCCAAATGTCACGTGCCTCCACCGCCCAGTCTGCCACCCTGGAGTCGGTGGAAGACACGGGCATGGGCACAGGGACGCGCGGATGCTGACCGTAATTTAGGAGGAATGGGGTTTGACCGGTGGAGTCGGCCACAGCATTGTTCAAGGCGAACTCTGCCCACGGCAGCAAGGATGCCCAGTCGTCCTGTCTGGCTGAGACAAAATGTCGAAGATATGTTATCAGGGTCTGATTGGCTCTCTCTACCAACCCATTCGTCTCGGGATGATAGGCCGAGGAGAGATTCAGCTCAATGCTGAGTAGAGAACAGAGCTCTCTCCAAAAACGGGACGCAAACTGAGGGCCACGGTCACTGACAATCTTGTCCGGCATGCTTTGCAGGCGGAAAACATGCTTGATGAACAAGACTGCCAGGCCCCGCGCTGAAGGTAACCGGGAGAGAGGTACCAAGTGCACCATCTTAGAGAAATGGTCGGTGACAACCCAAATGACCGTGCTGCCGCTGGACTTGGATAGCCCCACCACAAAGTCCATACCGACCATCTCCCAGGGCCTGTCTGCTATCGGCAGAGGAAAAAGAAGCCCAGCGGGCCGCTGCCGAGAGGACCTATTCCGGGCGCAAGAGACGCATGCCTCAATATAGTCCTTGACGTCACGGGCCATATGTGGCCACCAGTACGTCCTCGCCAAAAGCTCAGAGGTCCGTTTTGTCCCAAAATGTCCACCCACTCTGGACGAATGGGCCCAAGAGAGGACCTCCGGTCGCAGACGGGCAGGGACAAATGTCTTGCCCGGAGGTACTGACTCAAGGGCAACCGGAGCCACAGTCCTCAGATAGGACGATCAGCCGAGGCTCCTCCTCCTCTTCCTCCGATGAAACCACGGAGCGGGAAAGAGCATCGGCCCGGACGTTCTTCTCCCCGGAGAGAAAGTGGAGGGTGAAATGGAACCGGGAAAAGAACCAAAACCATCTGGCCTGGCGAGAGTTTAGCCGCTGGGCTGTTTGTAAATATACCAAGTTTTTGTGGTCGGTGAACACCTGGAAAGGGTGGCGAGCCCCCTCCAGGAGGTGTCTCCACTCCGAGAAGGCCAACTTCATCGCTAGCAACTCCCTGTCCCCGATGGCATAATTCCTCTCCGCCGGTGTGAAGGTCTTGGAGAAAAAGAAGCATGGATGCTTCCGACCTTGCGTGTCCTTCTGGAACAGGACCGCTCCAGCACCGACGGAAGAGGCATCCACTTCCAGAATGAAGGGCTTGTCTACATCGGGGCGATGTAGAATGGGAGCACTAGCGAAATGGGACTTAATGGTGGAGAAGGCCTTGGAGACCGGTTCCGACCACAACTTGGGATTTGCACCCTTCTTGGTGAGGGCTACCAAGGGTGCTACCAAAGTCGAGAAGTGGGGAATGAATTGGCGATAATAGTTTATGAACCCCATAAAGCGCTGCACCGCTTTGAGAGAATGAGGTTCCTGCCAATCCATCACCGCCTGTAGCTTGGCAGGATCCATGACCAATCCCTGGGCGGAGATGATATAGCCCAGGAAAGGCAAGGACTCCTGCTCAAACACACACTTCTCCAACTTGGCATAGAGGGAGTTCGCCCGCAGGTGATCGAAGACTTTGCAAACCTCTCTCCGGTGGGAGTCAATATCTGGAGAGTAGATGAGAATATCATCCAGATAGACTACAACCGAGGTGGTAAGCATATCCCGGAAGATATCGTTTACAAAGTCTTGGAAGATGGCCGGGGCATTGCAGAGGCCGAAGGGCATCACCAGGTATTCATAGTGCCCGTCTCTGGTGTTAAATGCCGTCTTCCATTCATCCCCATCACGGATGCGAATCAGGTTGTAAGCCCCCCGCAGATCAAGTTTGGTAAATACCCTCGCTCCTCGTAGCCTATCAAACAGTTCTGATATCAGGGGCAGTGGATACTTATTCTTAACGGTGATGGCGTTAAGACCCCTGTAATCAATGGAAGTCTTCAAACAGAGGCTGGACAGACATCTGACTGGGATGATTTAGCGAATCCTGCTTTGAGCAGGGGGTTGGACCAGATGGCCCAGGAGGTCCCTTCCAACTCTACGATTCTATGATTCTATGATTCTATGACGTAGTTCCCCACTCTTCTTCTGGACGAAGAAGAATCCCGCTCCCGCTGGTGACACTGACTTCCTAATGAATCCTCTTGCCAGATTCTCCCTGATATATTGAGACATGACCTCAGTCTCTGGGAGAGATAGGGGATAGACTCGACCCCGGGGTGGCTCAGCACTAGGCAAGAGGTCAATAGGACAGTCATAGGGGCGATGCGGTGGAAGGGTCTCCGCCGCCTTTTTGGAGAACACGTCTGCATACTGTCGATAGTGTTTGGGGAGCGAGGAGAGATCAGCGGGAACCTCGGTGGAGGCAACCTGAACGCACTCCCTCAGACATCTACCCTCACATGATTTACTCCACCCAATAATCCTCCCTGAGGACCACTCTATATGGGGGGAGTAATACCGCAGCCAGGGAACCCCTAGAAGTACTTGGTCAATACCCTCGGGCATGACGAGGAGGGATATCGTCTCCTGATGAGACAGGGCCACTGAGTACTAAGGGAACGGTCTGGTGAGTTATCTGTGAGGGTAGGGTAGTGCCGTTCACCACTCTGACGGTGACTGGTGTAGACATCATAACCAGGGGTATAGCGTGCCGTTGGGCAAAGGCTGACGACATAAAATTGCCCTCTGCCCCGGAATCCACGCAAACCTCCACCGCCAGAGTGGAAGAATCAAACCCAAGAGTCCCCTTAAAGGACAGCTTGGAGGAAAACGTCGCTGACTCTAGTGCGCCGCCTCCTACGGCCACTAGGCACGAGCGTTCTCCCTGCTGCTGTGGGCACCGGTTGGCACGGTGACCGGACTGCCGACAAATATGACTGCTCACAGGAGCTCGAGCGGACCGGAGCCTAGATCCCTCACGGGAAGCCCCCTGACGCTCGGATGCCCGATCGGAAGATTCCAGAGGTTTAGAAAAACAAGGTGCCAACCTAAACCTCTGCCTACACTGGTCCCGCTCCAACCCTCGCTCGGTAAAGCGAAGATCTATTCGGGTGGAGACAGTGATAAGCCCCTCCAGTGTAGCGGGAATCTCCCTGGTGGCCAGAGCGTCCTTCACATGGCCAGCCAAACCTCTCCTGAATGCCGGAATGAGGACCTTATCTGGCCACTCTAATTCTGAGGCCAGCGTCCGGAACTGGATGGCGAAGTGACTGACCATGGACGAGCCCTGTGATAATGCCAGCAGCCGGAGCGCGGTGTCATGGGTGACTCGTGGTCCCAGGAAGACCTGTTTCAGCGTGTCTAAGAACCGCGAGACACACTGCACCACATGATCACCACGCTCCCACAGCGGTGTGGCCCACTCCAAAGCCCTGCCCGACAGAAGGGAAATGATAAATCCCACTTTAGCCCGCTCAGAGGGGAATCGGGCGGCCAGCAGCTCCAACTGTATAGAGCACTGGCTTACGAAACCCCTACAAGCAGCACTATCACCCGAGAACTTCTCGGGCAGCGGGAGGTGGGACAAAGTCGGGACAGGGATGGCTGTGGTCACACGGGAGGCAGCCTCTGTGGCTGCCTGAACAGCGACTGCAGTAACATCCGCAGCTGAGGCTGAACGCTCGAGAGCCGCCAACCTGCCCTACAGCTGCCGGATGTACTGCAGCAGTCGCTGTTCATCCTCCATTACTAGCCAGACCCTGGCGCTAGTGTAATGTTAGGGTCGGCGGAACGCACCAGATATAAATAATAGGGGGTGCGTTCGCCGCCCGGGGTCCACCGTGCGGTAGGTGACAAGACCGCTGCTGAGTAATGGCGAATGCACCAAAAGGTGAAGTACTGCGCTCGGGTTAACGTCACCCGAACGCTAAGAGCGGCTCTGTTCACACACAGAGTCGCTAACACAAAAGACTTATGAGGACGCTGGCCCTGTTCACTTCACAGGCTAACCAGCGAGTGACGTTGCAAACGCAGACGCCAAGGACGCTGCTACTGCAGCGCGGCAATTTCTATGGCCGCTGAACGACGGCGCCGGAATAACCGAGCACCGTCGGACGCTAGTGTGCAGTGCAGGAGGCACAGTGGCGTGTAGCTTGCCACAATCTGGAGCTGACTACCCAACAATCTGTCACCATTCGTAATAACCGAGGGAAGGGGTTTCAAATAAGTCAGCCACCAGTCCATGCATCCATCACCATACACACACAGCATAATATGCTACACTAGCGCATGGCCGAGCCGCCATGCGGGCTTTTTATAGCCATGCGCTTCCGGGACCTTCCAGTACTATAGGAAGGACCAATCAGATCCGACATAGGACCTGCACATGTGACCCCTGCTCTCCACTGAGAAGACAAGTTGCGGGCATGCCCAGTAGCACGGCACGAGGACTTAGCCTCCGGAGCAGTTCCCTGCAAAGCAGGTTGCGCCACCATTGCTGCACCAGAGGTGGCAGCAACATCCAGGCTCACAGAACAAGTCTGAGGGAAATGCCTGGTTCGCCGAGAATGCTGAGCAGGAGTCTGAGCGGTCGGAGGAGAATGGGAGACCGCAGGATGTCTGGCTCTGGATTCCCGCTGTGCAGCGCCAGGAATCCGACGCCTAACATAGGGGACACGCCAGGGTTCACAAAACAAGACAGGGTGCGTGTATGGAGACACGCCAAGGCACGAGACAGAGTGCGTGTGTAGAGACACACCAAGGCACAAGGTATGAGACAGAGTGCGTGTGTAGAGACACGCCAAGGCACGAGGTACAAGACAGAGTCCTGAGTGTGCAAAGGGGCACGCCAGGGTCCAGGCGAGGCAGAGGCCTGCGTGTGCAGAGAGACACGCCAGGGACAGGGTTCAAGGACCAGGTTAGGACCTGTGTGTGCAAGAGGACACAACAGGGTGCATGGCCAAACCTGCGCGTACTATTATAGAAGCACAGGGAGGCATGCCATGGGCAGGCGAGGGCCTGCGCGTGCTTTAGAGAGCACGCAGAGCATAGTGCGGAAACAGCGTGAAGTACCAGAGGGCACGGCTGGGGCACTGGCTAGCTGATCGGTCTGTGGCACTGACAGATGGGCAAGACTCCAGCGAACCTGGCTGAGGCATGGCAGACGACACAGCTGTCACTGACTGACGAGCATGGCTGAGGCACAAACAGGAGGCTAGGAAGGCCAGGCGCATGCAAAGAGCATACGAAGAAACAGAGCAAGGGAAGACAAGACGAGAAACTAGGCAGGGCTTAAGCAAAGTACAGAACCAGGGATGGTAGCATAGGCAGAAACATGGAATCAGGTCAGAGCAACAACAGAGCTAGCAGTGGAGTGTAGGCCAGAGCCGGGCCAAGGGAGAACCTTGGGACTAGCCTAGAAAGGTGCAAGAGGGCATAATAGGAAAGAGTCTAGCAGCGAAGCGTAGGCGAAGCCCAGAGCAGGGCCTTGGGACTAGACATGGAAAGGAGAACAAAAGGAAAGAGAGGAAGAATGGTGCATGTGCCAGGGAGCAATACAGAGCACCATAGGAGAGAGCGAGGCAGAGCAAGCAAAGAGCATAGGGAGGAACAAGGCAGAGCAAGGCAAGGTACGGAACAAGGCATAGTGAAAACAGGCAAGGCAGAGAATAACAGAAGGACTACAAGTCCAAGCAGAGCAGAGACAAAACATGGCACAAAGGACAAACAATAGACACGGCAAGAGATGGAGTATGAGCACGGAGCGTGTGCAGAGACGCACGACAGGGCAGAGTGCAAGGGCACAAAATAGAGGGAGCGCCCCACAGACCAAGTAGCCATGCAGGGACACCACACAATACTCAGGCCCTGAGCATAGGAAGGGGCGGCCTGATATAGGGCATAGCACCTCCTCTTCCAGGTCAGGACCAGGGGGACACTTCCGGGTTCAGATCCACATTTTAACAGAGCACAGTCACACGATCAGAGTCCCAGACATGATGAGATGACGAGACGACTGCAGATCCAGTGCTGAAACCTAGACAGGTCACATGATGAGAGATCTAGACATGACGAGATGATTGCCGAACCAGACAGTGCAGGATCCTTAGGAAACGTCACATGATCAGCATTTCAGACATGATGAGATGATTGCAGAACCAGACAGTGCAGGATCCAGGCAGGAACACATGATCAGGAATCCTAGACATGACAAGAACATCACAGAAGGCAGAGCAGAAACGCAGGCATCCTGCAGCTCAGACATGAGGTGAGTGTGCACACTGCTCTAGTGAACATGCAGGACAGCAGACAAGATATGCACAAGCACATCGCTCCAGGAGTTCTTGAGACAAAACAGACATGACAAACATGGTGGACATGACACGGACCATTGGTTTCAGGGTGATAAGCAGATTCAAATAACAAGTCAATCACTAGTTTATTGCAAAAAGCCCTCCAAAATTTATAGACAAATTGTACTCCCCTATCAGACACAATATTCAGAGGGATCCCATGTAACCTTACAATATGAGAGATAAACAACCTAGAGAGTGTCACTGCATTAGGTAATCCTGACAAAGGAACAAAATGAGCTTGTTTGCTGAATCAATCAACTACCACCCAAATAGCAGTCTTCCCATCAAACTGAGGCAAATCTGTAATAAAATCCATGGACAAATGAGTCCATTTTCTTTCTGTAATAGGCAATGTAGGCAATTCTCCAGCTGGCCGGCTATGACTGACTTTAGCATGTACGCAGACTTCACAAGCAGATGCAAAATCTTTAATAACCTTTTGCATGGATGGCCACCAAAAAAGTCTAGCGATGGCTTTCCTTGTGGCAGTAATCCCAGGATGGCCACTTAAAACGGAATTATGAAATTCCTGTAACACCCGCAATCTTAGGTACACAAGCACATATAATTTGGACTCTGAGGAAGTAGAATGAGCCAACGACTGGGCTTTACGAATCTCCTCTTCCAGCTCCTACGTTACCATAGACACCACAATACCCTGAGGAATAATAGAGGATGGAGGTTCTGGAGGAGAAATGGAATCTAGACTACGAGATAAAGCATCAGCTTTCACATTCTTAGACCCTGGCCTGAATGTAATAGAAATATTAAATCGAGAGCAAAACAAGAACCATCTGGCCTGTCTAGGAGATAACCTTTTAGCCGATTCAATGTAAGCTAAATTCTTGTGATCCTTGATCACCATAACTGGATGAACCGCCCCCCCGCCAAAAAATGCCTCCATTCCTCAAAGGTCAATTTGACAGGCAGTAACTCCTGATTTCCAACATCATAACTTCTCTCCACCGGTGAAAATTTTTTAGAAAGAAAAGAACATGGACGCAGGATAGTCAGAGTTTTGGGCCCCTGCGATAAGACTGCCCCCACTCCGATCTCCGAAGCATCCACCTCCACAATGAACTGTTCTTGGAGATCAGGTTGGATCAGAATGGGTGCGGACATAAAACAGAACAGTCTTTTAATCTTTCAAAAGCCCTGATAGCACCCGGCGACCAAACCTTGAGATTCGCCCCCTTACATGTAAGGTCAGTAAGTGGATTAGAAATCTGTGAAAACCCCTTAATAAATTTTCTATAATAGTTGGTGAATCCCAGAAAACGCTGCAAAGCCTTAAGATCATGAGGATGAACCCAATCAATTATGGCCTGCACCTTCCCAGGGTCCATCTTAAACCCTTCTGCTGACAAGATAAACCCCAAGAAAGAGATTTCCTGAATAGATAAAAACACATTTCTCTAATTTAGCAAACAGAGTTCTCTCTCAGTCTCTGTTACACAACACGGACATGTTCCCGCTGAGTGTCCAAGTCTAGCGAGAAAATTAGAATGTCATTGAGGTATTTTACAACAAATCTTCCAATGCAATCAGGGAAAATATTCATAAAATTTTGAAACACAGAAGGTGCACTAGAAGATCCAAAAGGCATGACTAGGTTTTCAAACAGACCCTCAGACGATAAAAACACCGTTTTCCACTCATCACCCTTCCGGATGCATATCGAATTGTAAGCCCCTCTAAGATCAAGTTTAGCAAACACCCTGGCCCCCAGAAGCTGATTGTATAGGTCGGCGATGAGTGGAAGTGGGTAAATATTTTCACCGTGATCTTATTTAGTTTGAAATCAAGGCAAGGACGGAGACCCCCATCTTTCTTTTTATCAAAGAAAAATCCAGCAGCTACAGGGGAGGAGGAAGGACGGATATGACCCTTCCGTAAACTTTCGTTAACAATTCTTTCATAGTGGCCCGTTCAGGCCCTGAGAAATTGTAAAGGCGAGCTTTTGGCAACTTGGTGCTAGGAAAAAGGTCAATAGCACAATCATAGGAATGATGGGGAGGTAGTATCTCTGCCTCTTTTTGCGAGAACACATCTCTGAAGTCCTTCAGGCATCCTGGAAGACCCTCCAGACTAGCGGAGCATATTTGTACATTCTTTAGACATTTCTTGTAACAACTGGGACTCCATTCCACAATCTCCTTCTGACACCAATCAACTGGATTGTGAATCTGCAACCATGGAAACCCCAGTACCAATTCAGCAGGTAAATTATCCAACACAAAACAGGAGATGGATTCAGAGTGGAGTGTCCCCACTTGGAGAGTGAAATCCACCGTTGCTCTCTTGACCAAATTGTGAGCTAACGGTATCTTATCAAGGGCGATGATTTGAATGGGTGTTTCTAAACTGTCCTTAACCCTAACTTCTGAACCAGTCCCGAATCAATAAAGTTAGCAGCAGACATACAGTCAATAAACGCCAATATTGATAACACCTGGTTCTCGAAGGAAATCATTGTATTTATCAGTACTTTATCATAGGAAGGAAAAGGTACCTGGGAATCTGGTTGACCTCCTTGGCCATCACCAAGACGCAGACGTTTTCCCGATGGTTTGGTGGCTTGAGAACGAGTTTGGTAATTGTTAACAAAATATCCAGAGAGACCACAGTACAGACAGAGTCCAAGATCTTGTCTCCGTCTTCTCTCCGCAACACGAAGACTGGCAACTCTAACCTCAGGTAAATGGACCTGCTCCGGGGAAGTATAACCTGCAGCCTGCTGTTCACCATGTCTCTCACGACGGATTCTGCTGTCCATCCGTATGGCCTGAGTCATTGTCTCCATCAGAGAACAAGCGGATTCATGAAGGACCAGCTCATCCTAGAGTGTCTCGGAAAGGCCGCTTTGGTACTTGCACCTGAAAGCAGCATCATTCCATAAAACTTCAGTGGACCACTGCCGAAGCTCAGTACAGTAGTCCTCATCTGTGCAACTCCCCCCCCCGTGCCAGACTCATGATCTTAGTCTCCGTGACCTGGATTCTGTCAGGTTTATCATAGATCAGAACTAAACTGTCAAAAAAGGCATCAACAGAAAACCATTTTGGGGCTTGTGGGGGCAAAGAAAATGCCAAGGTCTGAGGACATGATTATTCCCACTTGCTGGAACTCCTCCCCTAATGACCAGGGGCGCAGGGTAAAAAATAACTTACAGCTCTCCCTGAATACTCTAAACTGGTCTTTCTCTCCCGAAAATTTATCAGAGAGGGATATGACAGGTTCGGGAGAGACCAACTGTACATCAGAGGATACTGACGTCACAGCCACTGCCGGTAGTGGGGGGCTATGGGGGTCTTCGTCAAGTTATTTATCTGACCCTGCATCTGATATTGCGATGACTCCAGACTCTGGCATTCCTTAGCCAGATCCTAAATCATCTGCATCAAATTCGCCACCTGGTCACAAAGCGTGTGAACAGGATCCATACTGGCGAAAAAGAAAAATGTATCGGCCAGACGTAATGTGACGCTCGTCACTTGTCACGGCCAAGCCATAAGTCAGAGTGGTCAGGAAGTCCAAGGTCAGAAGCCAGGAGGGTACGTCATAAATAGAAGGAAGAGACAAAAGCGTAGTCAGGTAACGTTTCAAGGTCAGAGTATCGGGAGGATAACGGATCGGAGCAGAAGGGGTTAAACAGGCATATGGTCAGAATGAAGTCCAAGGTCAGGAAACAGATCAAGCATAGAGAACTCAAGGCACAAGAAAGCACAAACCTCACAAGCTGAATGTACATCTGGCAGAGGTATGGGAGAAGTTGCTCAGGTAAGAAGCATGGCAATTACCTGGAATAATGAACACCTGGAGGCTGCTGACGCCTCACAGTCTAAGATTGGCTAGTCGAGCTGTCAATCAACGCACTGACAGCTCAGCACGCTTTTGAACCACATTGGATGGCCATGCTGTCAATAAAGTACTGACAGCTTCAGCACACCCCTGTCCCTGATTGGACGGCCGAACTGTCAGTAACTGCATCCCAGACACCCTGAGGGGTAGAACCGTGACAATGACAAGCACTAATCATCCATCATATACTCTTATGGGGGATTCACACTTCACTATGAGTATTGTTTCCTGATAATTGTTCTGGGTAAACACGCTGTCAGTCATCCGATGAACAAGAAAAATGCTAGTCCTTTGTGTGAAATGATTGTCTTATACTGTTGTATAAGTATTGTCTTATACTTAGACTGTCTTATAATAATATAATAATAATCTTTATTTTTATATAGCGCTAACATATTCCGCAGCGCTTTACAGTTTGCACACATTTTCATCACTGTCCCCGATGGGGCTCACAATCTAAATTCCCTATCAGTATGTCTTTAGAATGTGGGAGGAAACCGGAGTGCCCGGAGGAAACCCACGCAAACACGGGGAGAACATACAAACTCCTTGCAGATGTTGTCCTTGGTGGGATTTGAACCCAGGACTCCAGCCCTGCAAGGCTGCAGCGCTAACCACTGAGCCACCGTGCTGCCCAATCATCCTTCTCGGCAGCACATCCTAATGTGTAAGCAGGACATTTGCTGTGAAGAACAATGACGTGCACAGAATGATCTATTACTGATCTCTCTGTGCGCATCCGTACTGCCGTCTACCTGTCTAAACAGGGTCATGAAATGCCGCGAGTCAGCTAGTGTGAAACCTGCCCTTATCCTGCTCCTGCTAAGGCTTGTTTCACACATCCGTTTGTCACCATCAGTCAAAATCCGCCGATTTGCAAATAAAAAACGATCTGCCATTATCTTGGCGGATCCGTTTTTTTCCCCATTGACTTTCATTATCGGTGGATTTTGACTGAGGATCGTCCGTTGCATCCGTATTTCTGCGGATCCGCCAAAATTTTGGCGTCCGCTGAGATCACCAAACGGACAATGCAACATTTTTTTGTTGTCCGGATCCGTATTTTCCTCTTTTGCTACATGTTTAACCCTAAATCCAATCTGGCTGCCGGATAAAAAATCTCTCTCTCTCTCTCCTCCACTCACTGCATCGCCCGAGATCTCGCCTCATCGCCCGAGATCTCGCCTCATCGCCCGAGTTCTCGCCTCATCGCCCGAGATCTCTCCTCATCGCCCGAGATCTCGCCTCCACTCACCGCGACATCGCCGGTTGTCATTTTTTCTTTTCAGCCGCGGTTCCTTTAAAATTCCGAAATCGGCGGATCCTGGCGCACCAATGGTCCGGTGGCTCCCGTTGGTGTTTCATCGCCCACAGATCCGTTTTCCGCCATTTTAGCGGCTGCCAACACACAGGAAAAACGTAAGTGTGAAACAGGCCTAAGAGACTGTGATGCCTGATTATTTACTGCACATCATGGTTACTGTTTCTGCCGTACAGCGCCGCCAGCCAGACAAATTCTTCCTGTCCCGCCCGCACAAAACATATTCTAATACTACGGCCATCAGTAAGGAGAGCCACAGCATTTTGCCATCTCCTCTCAGAAACCTCTGACCACCGCTTGAGAAGAGATGCTCATCTCACGGCAGAAGCAGCCTAGATTACATGCCCATAAACATGCTAGTTCACGGGCCAGATGCCCAAAAATAGGTTAAGTCATTCTTCAGGTTAAACCTGCATTCACATTAGACACCTGCGTTGCGGCCAGAAAGTGCCTTGAAATTGCAGCAGCCCTGAGCGGGCTTCTAACACAATTAATTAATTTGGCAGGGTAATAGTTGCATCACCTGCACAAGGCCAGCGACAAACCTACTGGGTACTTAAAGGGGGTTGTCTCAACTTTAAAAATAGCTAAAATTATAAAGTGCTTGAGAAAAAAAGAGCAACTTTGCAATTTTAATCTTAATAAAAATCCTTTCTGTTGTCAAGTATTCAGAGATTTTTCATTTTTTGTTTCATGCTTGTTATCTAGTATAATGGCCACTACTGCAGTTTTGCAGCATTTTCAAGCATATACAGCGCTTACAAGCTCTACAGCTGGCTGAATAAATAGAGCGCACGACCTGACCAGGTTTGGAGTGCCTGTGAATTATATATAATGATCTAGGGTAAAAGATCTTTAGTACTTTATACGCTCTCACGTTTAAGTAGAGGTTGCTTATAGTTCTGACAGTTCTGGAAAGCATAGTAAATAACCCAAAGGGCTCATGCGCAGGCAAGTAATTTGAGCCAGAAGAGAGAGTCTCTTTGCTCTCTTAACAATTTGGCTACCAATGTGGGTACTGATTGGCTGAAAGTCTTGTGCTGGTCTTCCTCTTCAACTCTGGGAACTACAAGTCCAAACAACCACTGATTTTTGTAGACCTTCAGAGCTTGCTAGGAGGAGTTGTATCGCAACATGCCATGCTATTACAATACAGTAATGGGTTAGTTATAGAAGCTGTGTCAGCTGGATAGTTTGTCTGAAGGAGGTGAGCGTGAAATGAAAACTGATTGGCTGCAGGGCTCGCATGACATGTCACAAGAGCCCTGGGGGACCAAGTACCGACATCACTGGTACAGCGCCAGTATCAGAGGTGACTATAAGGGTGTGTGCACATGTTGCGGATTCTGCCGCAGATCCACAGTGGATTTGGCCCTGCGGATCGGCATCAGTTTCTGCTGCAGTGTACAGTACCATTAGAGCTTATGTAAATCAAAAAACACAGTGCCCACGTTGCGGAATTTTCCGCGCGGATTTGCTGCGGTTTTAAATCCGCAGCATGTCACTTCTTTGTGCGGATTCCGCAGCGGTTTGGCACCTGCTCCATGACAGGTGTCAAACCGCAAGGGAAAACCGCTGGCTAATCCGCTGATAAACTGCAGGTCTTTTGACCTGCGGATTTAGACAAATCTACGCAGAAAATTGCACAGCAGAATCCACAACGTGTGCACACACCATTAATGGGGAGAAGTGGGGGAAATGCAATGATTGAAAAGAGTTGTCCGAGTAACAACCCCCTCAATATTTCAATTATGTATTTTATGACACTGTACATGTCACCCTATAATTTATTTTTTAATTTTTTTTAAAGATCAATATAGTGCGCAACTAAAAAAAAATACATTTTTCGTTACTTAAAAGCCCTTTTGATGTAGTACAGTGCACAGTTCTGTTTTGCAAGCTGTATCATGTGCTATGTTTCTCACACATATGAACATGTAAATTTCCATGTAAAGTAGCAGTAGGGTGGAGCCCCCAGGAATGAATTTCACCTATGGGCCCTAGGCACCCCATTCTGACCCTGGGCGTGACTAAGGCTAGTTTCACACTAGCATTACCAGACGCAACGCTCGGCCGCCGCTAAGCTCCGCCCCTGGCCATGCCTCCTCCGGTCAGCTCCTCCTCTGGGCGCATGACGCTGCATGCGACCAGCGTACCCTATATTTAAGCGTTGGGTGCGCTGGTATGTTTTTGCCGGCGCATGCACCCTTTTTGCGCTGCGCCGACCTGCGCCAAACGCACTGTGTTGCATTTTTGTGCTCTCCGCGCAGCGCAAAAAGGGCGCATGCGCCTGCAAAACATGCCAGCGCACGGCCAGCGTATGATAAATGATAAATATAGGGTACGCTGTTCGCATGCAGCGTCATGCGCCCAGAGGAGGAGCTGACCGGAGGAGGCATGGCCGGGGGCGGAGCTTAGCGACGGCCGAGCGCTGCACCTGGTAACGCTAGTGTGAGACTAGCCTAAGTGTCTTCACTAGGGTCTCTGATGGTGAGGGTAGGCTGGGCTGCCGGTAGACACCAGGTACCCCCCCCAGGGAAGTCCCAGCAGCTGACTGGAGGATCGGAGGCGCGGGTACATTTTACTAAAGAGCAAGACAGAGGCGTAGTCAGACGGTCGGCAGTTGGGGCAGGCGGCACACAGAGTACAAAGCCGAGGTTAGGAGCGTCGAGTTCAGCCAGGACGGGTATACAAGCTGGATCAATAACAGGAGCACGCTAGTGAGATATTTACCATGAACCATTCTGGTACACACATTATTCAAGACTGACGGCGTGGATTTTATAATGAAAAACCCAAATGAAAAACCTGAATGCTATGATTAATAGGTGTGCACAATACTTGTGTCCATCTAGCGTATAATCCCCATGTTAGCATGTTGTGTTCTGTGATTCGCTGCTGATAAACCAACAAACCAGAAGAACTTCACCGTGAGTCATCTTCTTGACGAGTCACACTTCTCAGTAATCCTGGTAAAAAATTAACATTTGCATCCAGTTTAAGTTTAAACAACATTCTTATTCTGAACTTCTATAATTTACAGACAGAACTATAGTATTTGAATGTCATACCATAATGACCCATACCATACTCTGCATAAATCCTTGAGAAAATAGAATTCTGTCCTCTATGTGGCAGGATACGGGTCTGTGGACACATGCAGTAAAACTGACTGCAGATTTGCATTTATATTTTATTTATAATAATAATAATCAGCCACTAGATGGCACCACAGCACATGGAGTCATCACCGTCTCACTATTATCCTACCATAAATATATTACAGAAATATGCAGCTACAATACTCCAATATTGTATATTCAAAAGGAGGAACATAAGAGTGTTTATATAAAAGGTACAAAAAAATCTTTATTAGCACATTAGACAATAGACAGCATAACATTTATAAAAAGTTCAAATAAGGACACACAGTCATGGCACCCAGCAATATGTAAATTTATAATCTCATATTACAATATATACTTGATTGTACTGGTAGGATGTACCATGTGGATTTTATATTTTTTTTTTTGTGAAACAGTGCCTCTAGTTTAGAAGTAACCACCAATCTATTATCAATAGACACAATCTTTAGTGTACAGTATAGGAGTCAGTAGGGTTATGGAGGCATATTCACACAGTCAGGCAAAAAAGTAACACACAAAAATTTCATGTAGAGCCATCCTATATAATTGCTTAGGGCACGCCACACCCGCTGAACCCAAACATCCAGGTGTTTGGAGATGTCTGCCCATCTCCAAACAGAGATGGGCAGACACCTGGATGTTCAGGTCCAGCGGGTTCGGCCGAACAAATATAAAAAGTTCCAGTTCCAGAACAGTATCCAGACCCCATTCACTTGTGCATGTCAGCGCCGCAAACACCGTTTCTGATCGGCGGTAAAATCATCACCGCCGCGCAGACAGCGTGAGCCAGCAGCTGAGATCGGAGGTATAAAGTTTACCTCCGGTCACTGGTGTCAGCTGATGGGGCTACTGCTCCCATCATCCGATGCCTGCTGCCGCTAATAACAGCAAGAGCAGGAGCAGCTGATGGGAGTATTTAAAAAAAAACGGAGTAGGTTCCCCTGTATTTTGGATAACCAGCCAGACAAAACTCACAGCTGGGGGCTGCAACCCTCAGCTGTCAGCTTGAGCAAGGCTGGTTATCAAGAATAGAGGAGTCCCCATGCTGTATTTTTTAATTATTTAAATAAATCATTTTAAAAAAAAACATTTTTGACAGCCAGAGCCTTACTAAAGCTGACAGCTCGGGACTGTTATTCTCAGGCTAGTAAGGGGTCATGGATATTGCCCCCCCCAGCCTAAAAATAGCAGCCCACAGTCTCCCAGAAAAGGCGCATCTATTAGATGCGCCAATTCTGGCACTTTGCCCGGCTCTTCCCACATGCCCTGTAGTGGTGGCAAGTTGGATTCTCATTTGTGGGTTTATATCACCTTAGTATTGTCAGGTGACATCCATCCCATCAAGCATCTAATGGAGAAGAAGCTATAAGACACCTATCCATTACTAATCCTATAGTTATATTGTAAATAAACACACAGCCAGAATAAAGTCTTTTATTTTAACCCCTTAACGACCGCCGATACGCCTTATAATGGAGGCAGTTAAGGGTAATTAATTTTTTAACGGCGCTGAGGAATAAGGGTATAGTGCCCCCCCCAGAGTCAGAATTTCTCCATGGTCTCGGCTACCAGGGGTAGCCAAGGCCCCAGAGAACATGATTCAAGATGGTTTTTTACCAACCCCAGTGTTGCGATCACCGTTATTAACGGTATAATGGCAACCGCAAAAAAAGGCCAATTTTCCATTTAATTTCTTTCCTCTGATGTGATTGCATGCGCCCGCCGAGATCTGCCTATTGGTTCATTTTGATCACAGTAATAGACCCTATCACAGGGATCAAAATAAAAATAAAGTAAATCAAACCCCCCCTTTATCACCCCCTAAGTTAGTTAAAAATAATAAAATTAAAAAAATGTATTTCCATTTTCCCATTAGGGCTAGAGATGGGCTAAAGTGAGTTGGGGTAAAGTGAGTTGGGCTAAAGTTAGGGTTAGGGTTGGGGCTAAAGTTAGGGTTAGGGTTGGGGCTAAATTAGGGTTAGGATTGGGGGTAAAGTTAAGATTAGGGTTGGGGCTAAAGTTAGGGTTAGGGCTAAAGTTAGGGTTAGGGTTGGAGCTAGGGTTGGGATTACAGTTAGGGTTGGGATTAGGGTTAGGGGTGTTAGGGTTAGGTTTGTAGTTAGGGTTATGGTTAGGGTTTGGATTAGGGTTAGGGGTGTGCTGGGGTTAGGGTTGTGGTTAGGGTTATGGTTAGGGTTGGGATTAGGGTTAAGGGTGTGTTGGGGTTAGGGTTGGAGATAAATAGTGGAACCCCTCCAATTCTAGGTACATCAGGGGGCTCCAAACGCGACATGGCGCCACCATTGATTTCAGCCAATTTTGCGTTCAAAAAGTCAAACTGCGTTCCCTCCCTTCTGAGCCCTTCCATGCACCCAAACAGTGGCTTTTCCCCACATATGGGATATCTGTGTACTCAGAAGCAATTTCACAACAAATTTTGTGGTACACTTTCCCCTGATACCCTTGTGAAAATAAAAAAATGGTTCCAAAGTAAATTTTTTGTGAAAAAAGTAATGTCATGATCCCAGTGCGGGTTGGACCCGCATGCTTGGGGTTAATGTCTGGAACCAGTGCTGGTGGACCTGCACTTCTGGGGTTAAATGTTATGATCTCAGTGCAGGCTCTTACCTGCACACCTGGGGCTTATTATTGTGGCCTCTCCATGGGTCTGCGAAAGCTTTTTATAGCCTCAGGAAGCTCCAATCCCCGTTAGTTATACTTTCGCCCTTGGCAGAGTGTGTTGACCCCTGAGTGTGTTTGTGCTGTGTTCTTGTTTGCCTGATACTTTGGTTTTGACTTGGTTTGTTCTCTGGATACTGCTTGTTGGATTCTGTTTGGTACCTTCTATGTCTGTTTGGCTTTGACCGCTGCCTGGCCCCGACTATCCTTTCTGTCTCATCCCTGGTACTTTACTGCTATCTCTGTGTATGACCCCTGTTTGTCTGACCTGAGCATTCCTGTAGTTGTGTCCTGCCGATCTCTGGCAGCAGGACGCTAAGCCCCGCTCCTTGCAGTCACATGACCGTAGGTCTTTCACTGCTTGCTAACTTCAGTGTCTCCAG
This sequence comes from Dendrobates tinctorius, assembly GCF_039654945.1. Taxonomy (NCBI): domain Eukaryota; kingdom Metazoa; phylum Chordata; class Amphibia; order Anura; family Dendrobatidae; genus Dendrobates; species Dendrobates tinctorius. The sequence continues at coordinate 23,996,116 of NW_027361743.1, read as the reverse complement.
GTCCTGTTTGCCTGAGCTTCCCGGCCGTATCTGACCCCGGGCCCCCCTGCAGTGTGGGTGAGTCCCTGCTCAGCGGTGGCTGCACGCCGTCGCTGACAGGACTGTGACATTATAACTGACCATTAAGTTTTTTGGGGGTTTTTTGTGCAGAGAATTATGGATCCCATACAGTCTCTGGCTGAACAGATGAAAAATCTGAGTCAGATGTTTCAGGGTTTATCTCTGGAGCAGCAAGTTCTTGCTCGTTCTCAGCAGGAGGTTTCTGAGACAGTGCAGGGGGCTTTATCTGCTGGGTCTCTGGGGGCTGGGGCGAGTGATGTTGTTCTGGTGTCCCCGGAACCACCTGTTAAACTGCCTGACTTCTTTTCTGGGAACAAAAAGGAGTTCAGGATCTTCATGGAGGGTGCAAACTTTTTTTAGTTTGAGACCACGTTCCTCTGGGGACGAAAGCCAGAAGGTAGGGGTCATTATGTCCTTATTAAGAGGGTCCCCACAAGCTTGGGCTTTTTCCCTTCCTCCCACTGCCCCTGAGAGAGTGTCGGTGAATGCATTTTTTGAGGCCCTTGGGCACATATATGATGAGCCGGACTGAGTACGATTGGCAGAGGACATGGTGATGAGTGTCTGTCAGGGGAAACACTCGGCTGAGTGGTTTTGTACTGAATTCCGCTGCTGGGCCGCAGAGGTCTCTGGGGATGACGCAGCGCTTCGAGGACTCTTTCACAGAGACTTGTCCGAGCGGCTGCAGGATGCCTTGGCGTTACATCCCCCACCTAACTCTCTCGAGGATGCCATGACCCAGGCTGTCCAGATGGACTGCAGGTTGCGGGCCAGGGGGGTGATGCAGGTGGAGACTCCATTGTTCCCCAGTGGAAAAGAGACTGTCTCTGAGCTCATAGACATAGGCGCTCTCTCCCTGAAGGATAAGGAGAGAAAATGCCGGAGGGAAAAGCAGTTATGCTTCTACTGCGGTAAAACGGGACATTGGAAAAGGGAGTGTCCTGATTGCCCATCCTCGACCCGGTCGGCGGGAAAGGACTAGGTCTGGGTAGTCAGCAGGGAGACTACTCAGACCCTCAGGTACCCTTTTCCTCGTTTTCTAAGGTTTTGCTTCATGTGGAACTGTTAGTGAATGGTTGCTCTTTTTCCTCTACAGCCTTTGTGGACTGCGGATCATCCATCAATCTTATTGACTCCCAATTGGTCACACGCTGCAAGAGAGGGATAGCTAGGCTCAAGGTTCCGATCAAGGTGGTGGCCATTGACTCCTCCCCCCTCACTAAAGAGGGAATTCTCTTTATGTCTGATTTGTTTTCGCTCAGAGTGGGTGCTACTCATGTGGAAAACTTAAGTTGTTTTGTTCTGGACAATCTACCAACAGGGTTGGTGCTGGGCATGCCTGTTATGAACGGGTAGCCGAGGAGGAAATAAAAAACAACAAAGCTAAGTCTCAGAAAACCAAAGAGGTTGGTAACTATGCAGACTGCAGACCCCTGATCCTAACACGCAACTAGCAGCAGTCGTGGAGCGTTCCTACGGTGGTCCTAGACGCCTCGTCACAACCGGAGAACTAAATAAACCTAAAGCAGGAAGAGGAAAACTAACTGCCCCAGAGCAGACCCCAAAGGAGAGACAGCCCCCCACATGTATTGACGGTGAAAAAAGATGAAAACACAAACAAAGGCAGGAAAATAGGCTGAGCAAACGATGGAGCCAAACTAACTAGAAAGGACAGGAAAGAAAAGACACTGTCTGCAGTCTCCCAAAAAAACCCTTCAAAATGTCCAAAACAACTGATAGCAAAATTAACCCTGAAGTCACTAGACTTCTCCCACTATATCAGCACTCTGTAATATTCTGAGACAGAGCAAAAAGAGGCCAATCTAATAAGGGACCAAAAAAAAGGCAATTTGGCAAATAAGAGTGGAAATTCAGCACAGCCCAGCCGGGCTGGCTGACCACACAAAAAACTGAAAAGACCAACAAGAGCAAGTGTGAACAATAGCGAAAACCAAACTTATCTGAGAAGACTGGAACAGAGCTGAGTCCTAGACCTGAGAAGCAGACTGAATCACCAGCAACAGGATAGGGCGTTGGCTGTCTTATATCCAGTCTGATACTCCAGAGATCCAGTCACAATCTTCCTCACCAGGTGGCAGATCACTACCACTCAAACCAACCTCACCACCTCCCGTCACCACCAGAGGGAGAACGGAAGGGGAACTCTCAACTGGTGGAGCAGAAAATGAGCTCATAACATATGCCCTGGTTACAACGCCATAACCCAGTTATTAACTGGAAAACGGGGGAGATTTTTCAATGGGGATTTAATGATTCTAAGTTTTGTGATAAATCTGCACTGCTGGTTGAACCTGTTAAATCTGTGTCTGTGTCATCTGTTGAGCTGGAAGGTATTCTGGAGTACCTGAAAGACTTCAAAGATGTATTCTCTGAAAGCAAGGCCGAGACGTTGCCGCCACATAGACCCTTTGACTGCGCTATCGAGCTAGTCCCAGGAGCTAAATTGCCTAAAGACCGTCTGTTTAATTTATCTGACCCTGAGCACTTAGCTATGAAGGATTACATTGCTGAGAGTCTTCGCAATGGACACATACGTCCCTCAGTCTCACCTGTGGCGGCAGGTTTTTTGTTTGTAAAGAAAAAAGATGGCGGTTTACGTCCCTGTCTCGATTTTCGTGATCTTAATAAGATTACTGTACGGAATACGTACCCCCTTCCGTTGATTCCCGAAAATGGTGTTCCTCAAGTCCGAGGGACTGTTTGAAAATTTAGTCATGCCGTTTGGTCTTACCAATGCCCCCACCATATTTCAGAATTTCATCAACGTAGTATTCTCGGATCTCTTTGGTCGTTTTGTTGTTATCTACTTAGATGATATTTTGATATACTCCTCCGACAGTCATTCTCATCTGAAACATGTATGAACCGTTCTCCAAAGACTGAGGGAAAATCATCTGTTTGCCAAATTGGAGAAATGTGTGATTTTTGTTCAGGAATTGCCTTTTTTGGGATTAATTGTGTTCTGTGAGGGTTTTCACATGGACTCCAAGAAGGTGCAGGCCATTGCGGATTGGGTGCAACTCCGATATCTTAAGAGTCTTCAGCGCTTCTTGGGTTTCGCCAATTATTACTGCAAATTTATTCGGGGGTTTTCGCAGGTGGTCAAACCACTCACAGATCTAACATGCAAAGGTGCGGATGTGAGAAATTGGTCCTCGCTCGCAAAAGAGGCCTTTGCGACTCTGAAAAAATGCTTTATGTCTGCTCCTGTGTTAGTACAGCCAGATCCGTCCAAACCATTTGTTGTGGAGGTGGACGCCTCCGAGGTGGGGGTGGGGGCAGTGTTGTCCCAAGGGCCTGCCACTCTAACCAACCTCACGCCATGTGCTTTCTTTTCCAGGAAGTTCTCTGCTGCTGAAAGAAATTACGATGTAGGCAATAGAGAGCTTCTTGAGGTCAAGTTGGCGTTTGAGGAGTGGAGGCACTTTTTGGAGGGGGCCAGTCACCCGGTTACTGTGATCACCGATCACAAAAATTTGTCATACATTGAGTCTGCTAAAAGACTAATGCCCAGACAGGCCCGTTGGTCGCTTTTTTGTTACCGTTTTCAGCTTACTATTACATTTCGTCCAGGGTCAAAGAATGTCAAGGCTGACGCCTTATCTCACAGTTTTCATCCTGTGTCTTCCCCTGAGCCACCGTCCTCCATTCTTCACCCTGGGGTTGTGTTAGCAGGGATCTCGTCTGAATTGGAACGGGAGATTGAGGGGGCCCAGTCGCTAGCTCCTGCAGCCAAGCCAGGGGGCAAGTTGTTTGTCCCAGAGCAACTTCGCCTTAAACTCTTGCAGGAGTTCCATTAATCCAAGCTGAGTGCTCACCCTGGTATATCTGCCACGCATCTGGCGGTGGCTAGAATCTTTTGGTGGCCTACCCTTGGTTCTGACATAAAATAATTCATTTCTGGTCGTGGGGTCTGCGCTTGTTCTAAAAGCACTCATAGCCGGCCGGCAGGGGAGCTGAGGCCCTTGGCAGTTCCCGAAAGACCATGGACCCACCTGTCCATGGATTTTGTTACCAATCTTCCTTCATCCAGGGGTAATACGGTGGTATGGGTAGTGGTGGACAGATTTTCAAAGCAGGCTCATTTTGTACCCCTGTCAGCACTACCTTCAGCTGAGACTTTATCCAGATTGTTTGTGCCGCATGTGGTCCGGTTGCCCTGAATGTGGTGTCTGATCGTGGTGTGCAGTTTATGGCTAAGTTTTGGCGTGCTTTCTGCAAAAAATTAGGGATGTCTCTGTCCTTTTCGTCTGCATACCATCCTGAGAGCAATGGTCAGACGGAACACACTAATCAGTCTCTGGAACAGATCCTCAGATGTCTGACTTCTGCTAGACAGAATGACTGCTGTGATGTACTGCCATTGGCTGAATTTGCCTTTAATAGTCGGGTGAGTCAATCCACGGGTATGTCTCCTTTCTTGATCAACTATGGGTTCAGTCCTCATTTTGGTGAGTTTTCTCATCTGGATTCGGGGTGTCCCGGGGCTGAGGGCTCTGTTCAGCGATTAAAAAATACGTGGGCGGAAGTCCAGCGGAATATATCTTGTTCTCAAGGCAGGTATAAGTTTTTCGCGGACAGGAAACGAACACCTGGTCCCACGTTTCAGGTTGGAGAGAAAGTTTGGCTCTCCACGCGAAACATTAAGTTGAAGATTCCTTCAGCCAAGTTGGGCCCCAAATTCATTGGCCCGTACAAGATTGTGGAAAAAATCAATCCAGTGGCGTACAACCTGTGCCTTCCACCCTCTTTCAAGATCCCTAACGGTTTCCATAGATCTCTACTGAAACCTTTTGAAGCAGTCCGGGGAGAGTCCGAGTCCGCTGCCCCTCCGGTTTTGGTTGAGGGACATGTGGAATATGAGATTGATCATATCGTAGATTCCAGGTTGGTACGGCAGTCAGTACAGTACCTGGTTCATTGGAAGGGGTATGGGCCGGAGGACAGGTCCTGGATGCCGGCCCGGTTGATGCATGCGGATCGCCTAGTTTGGGCTTTCCATGCTAGGTACCCGGGCAAGCCTGGGGGTCCAGAGGCCCCCCGTGGAGAGGGGGGTACTGTCATGATCCCAGTGCGGGTTGGACCCGCACGCTTGGGGTTAATGTCTGGAACCAGTGCTGGTGGACCTGCACTTCTGGGGTTAAATGTTATGATATCAGTGCAGGCTCTTACCTGCACACCTGGGGCTTATTATTGTGGCCTCTCCTTGGTTCTGGGAAAGCTTTTTATAGCCTCAGGAAGCTCCAATCCCTGTCAGTAATACTTTCGCCCTTGGCAGAGTGTGTTGACCCCTGAGTGTGTTTGTGCTGTGTTCTTGTTTGCCTGATACTTTGGTTTTGACTCGGTCTGTTCTCTGGATACTGCTTGTTGGATTCTGCTTGGTACCTTCTATGTCTGTTTGGCTTTGACCCGCTGCCTGGCCCCGACTATTCGTTCTGTCTCATCCCTGGCACTTTATTGCTATCTCTGTGTATGACCCCCGTTTGTCTCACCTGAGCATTCCTGTAGTTGTGTCCTGCCGATCTCTGGCAGCAGGACGCTAAGCCACGCCCCTTGCAGTCACATGACCGTAGGTCCTTCACTGCTTGCCAATTTCAGCGTCTCCAGGTCCTGTTTGCCTGAGCTTCCTGTCCGCATCTGACCCTGGGCCCCCCTGCAGTGTGGGTGAGTTCCTGCTCAGCGGTGGCTGCACGCCGGCGCTGACAGGACCGTGACAAGTAAAATGTTCATTTTTTTCCTTCCACATTGCTTTAGTTCTCATGAAGCACCTGAATGGTTAATAAACTTCTTGAATGGGGGTTTGCAAAAACCTTAAGGGGTACAGTTTTGAGAATGGTGTCACTTTTGGGTATTTTCTGTTTTATTGACCCCCCTAAAGTCACTTCAAATGTGAGGTGGTCCCTAAAAAAAAATGGTTTTGTAAATTTTGTTGAAAAAATAAGAAACCACTGGTCAACTATTAAAGGGAATCTGTCACGCCATTTTTCGCCTATCAGCTGCCATCACCACCATCAGGGGCTTATCAACAGCATTCTGTAATGGTGTAGATAAGCCCCCAATGTAACCTGAAAGATAAGAAAAACAAGTTAGACTATTCTCACTAATACTAATAATAACTAATAGTATTTGCGCAGAAGCCACAACAGGCAGCAAAGAAGAGGACGTCACCGTTAGAAGATGGGAGGCGCCGGATCGCAACACCCATAGGACCAAGACCGGACCCGGACCGCCCCCCCCCCCGGTGTGTATAATATAACTAATTTTTCTTATCTTTCAGGTTAAATCGGGGGCTTATCTACAGCATTACAGAATGCTGTAGATAAGCCCCTGATGGCAATGTTGGCAGCTGATACTCGAAAAATGAGGTGACAGATTCCTTTTAACCCTTATAACGTCCTAATAAAAAAAATTATGATTACAAAATTGTGCTGATGTAAAGTAGACATGTGGGAAATGCTATTTATTAACTATTTTGTGTGACACCACTCTCTGATTTAAGGGTACAAAAATTAAGTTTGGGTGCAGCTTTATAGCAGCAGCGTCCAGCACCCGAGTGCCGCCTTGGAGCAACGGAGTCCAGCATCCAGTGGCGTATCTAGGGGGGGGCAGCCGGGGCAGTTGCCCCGGGCGCAGCCAGCAGGGGGGCGCAGTCGGGCCGCCTACTGCAGCGGCCCGCAGTGTCTCCCCCCCGGCGGCTGCGTTCTGCCGCCCCCCGCCTGAGAGTCGGCGGTTCTCTGTGTCAGCTGACAGCCGGCGCAGAGAAGGAGGCCGTGCCGGCTCCCAGGCAGCAATTGTACTGGCGTCTATACAGACGCCTGTACAATTGAAGCTCTGACCGCCGGGCCAGAGCGACGTCAGCAGCGTGATCATGTCATGTGATCACGCTGCTGACGTCACTCCCCGGCGCCCAAAGCAAACGGTGGTAAGTGTGCTCCACTGTGGAGCTGAAGAACCACCGAAGATGGGAGATGAGGGGGAGTTAATGAGTGGAGATGGGGGGGATTTGTAGAGGGGATGGCGGTTAATGTGTGGGGGGATTTAGAGTGGGGATGGGGGTTAATGAGTGGGGATGCCATGGGGTTAATGTGTGGGGGTATTTAGAGTGGGGATGGGGGTTAATGAGTGGGGATGCCATGGGGTTAATGTGTGGGGGGATTTGGAGTGGAGATGGGGGTTATTTAATGTGATGGGGGTTAATGAGTGGGGATTGGGTTAATGTGTGCGGGGGTTAATGAGTGGGGATTGGGTTAATGTGTGCGGGGGTTAATGAATGGGGATGGGGATTAATGTGTGGGGGCGTTAATGAGTGGGGATGGGGGTTAATGTGTGTGGGGGTTAATGAATGGGGATGGGGGTTAATGTGTGGGGGTATTTGGAGTGCTGATGGTTATTTAATGTGTGGGGGGATTTGGAGTGGTGATGGGGTTAATGAGTGGGGATTGGGTTAATGTGTGCGGGGGTTAATGAATGGGGATGGGGATTAATGTGTGGGGGCGTTAATGAGTGGGGATGGGGGTTAATGTGTGTGGGGGTTAATGAATGGGGATGGGGGTTAATGTGTGGGGGTATTTGGAGTGCTGATGGTTATTTAATGTGTGGGGGGATTTGGAGTGGTGATGGGGTTAATGAGTGGGGATTGGGTTAATGTGTGTGGGGGTTAATGAATGGGGATGGGGGTTAATGTATGGGGGCGTTAATGAGTGGGGTTGGGGTTAATGTGTGGGGGTATTTGGAGTGCTGATGGGGGTTAATGAATGTGGGGGATGGGGGGATTTAATGTGTGGGGAGATTTGAGGACACAAAATAAAGAGTATTGATAGGAACTGAAGGAGTTAAATTGAGTTCTGTCTATGTTGTATTTTCTTGTTTAGACTCATCTTACCTGTTCCCTTGAGAACTAAAACCAGATAACAGATGAATTCCTGTTTTTCAGCCTACGTGGCTTCCTCTGTCTTGTTGAAACCAGTTGTGAAATTGTTTTATACTACGCATGTCTGTAAATGTTTAACTTCTTTGCTATAAAGAATGGAAACCTAACTGATAAGCCAGAGGCGTCTCAGCAGGCTTCCCGAGTTGTACAATACAGCGTAAGTCTGTGTTATTCTTCTCGACGGAGCAATCAATTAGAGACATATGGTGTCTCACACCCAAGAACATCGGTCCTTCAGGTGAAAGAGGTACTTTGAGGGATCCCGACAGTTTCCTGGCGCCCAAACAGGGACCTGATATAGGCACCTCTCCAAGACTACCCGATCTACAGACCATTCCAGTTACTGATGAAATTGTGAACAGCAGACCTAAACACCTGGCCAGGTAAGAGATCAATTCTTCTCTTCTCTGCTCTTCATAATCTATCATTGTAACTAAGGTCCGTATAAAGGGGAATCTAGTAGAGGAGGGGGCCGTAGGATCAGGTCTATATAAGAACTCTGAGGAAATCGGGTGTGATACGCATATGTAATTTTTGCTCGAATGAGAGGTCATTGCAGATTCTGTCTGTGTACTGCTATCTTCAGGAGAAGAACTGATGCAAATCATAACGGGTATGGTGATTGGATATTTGCAGGAACAACCCCAGACACCAATATAAGAAAGTTTCATTATGCCAAAAAGGGAGATCAGTGGTGGATACTGTTAGCATTGAATACACATATCCCATTGAGTAATACGTTGAGAGGTCAGACATTACGGAATATAAGGCTAGGTGAACAGTTCATATTACAAAGCCCAGACGGACAAGTTTTCCACAATAGAAGATTCCGTGTTAGGAATCAGGGAGGTTGTTGAGTGGCTGCTCTGAGTTGAAGGATTGTGGAAAGTAGAAAATAAGCTGCACAGCAGGTATTCGTTCAAAGAGTGGTGATATTGCCTAACTGGGTCATGTGACAGCGTCCTTTCGGGGAGGTCACCGCCTAAGCTTAAATCAACACCCTTTACGGATAAACCTTGTGACAGATAAGAGTGTGATTGAATGAGCACAGGATAACAATATAAGCCTGTGACAAGATATGACTGAAGAAACCCAGTGAATGGATGTCCTGTTCACATCCCTGTGTATCGTGGGAGTGCTTCTGTTTGCAGTGTATATATCGTATAAGTATACGAAACATATAATACAAAGAGGAACAGAAACTCCATTCAGTCTGTTAGCACCTTAGGAAGAAGGTAACGAGGTATAGTAGAGCTGAGTCTTGAGCTTACCCAATACACCACCTAAGGCAGGGGACTAACAGAAGGGATAAGTGATACGGGACAAGAAAATGGGAAACAGTCAGGGGAAAACAGTGGTAGAAGGAACATTGTTAAGTGAGATAATAAAGGACAGATGTGGAAGTAGTGCAGCAAAGGACCTAAAAGCAGTATTAAGAGAGTTTAAGTTAAAAGGTAAAGAAGCTCTAGATGAAGAAAAGTGGAAGGAGATAAAAGACATAAAATCAGGAAGAATTGCAGACAATGAGTGGGGGGAACAAGTGGAGGCATGCATTAAAGTATCACAGGTTGCTAAGCGAGAGAACTGGGCATATAATGAGAAAACAAAACGATGGATTCGTCCCAAAGAATTTAGCCCTGTGTCAGAGAAGCAGGAACCACCACCATATCCTGCCCCAGCCCGTATAACAACCCCACCTGCAGCACCGGTTATATCACTGCCCACCGGACTGTGCCCTGATGTACAATCACCATTACCTAGCAATGGCGATCTAGGATGGACTTGTAATAATTGTGGTCAACAAAATCCAGACTGGAGAGAGACGTGTCTAGCCTGTGGAGCACCCCGTTACCATCACCCTAGCAGATTAGCCCCCGTTAGGACCCAAATACGCCCTTTCAGGGAAACAGATGAACAGGGTGTTACCCGCACCAGACAGATTCAGACTACCCATTATACTCCATGGTCCGCTCCAGAATGTATGGCATTATTGTCTAATGCTCCAGATCCCACTACCTTTCCTATGGGGTTTGCCCGGTACATAAGACAAGTACTGACTGTACACAGAGGGACCTGGTTGGATGGGGAAGACTTATGCAGATTAAAACTACCAATAACTACCCAAGGGGAGTTTTCACAGATTGTTGGACCACATAGACCCGCTGATAATGATCAAGAAGGTACTCCTCGAACTCAGGCTTCGAGAGAGCCCTTTTTAACTGCCCTTGACAATTTTATGCAGACGAAGCAGAGACAGAGAGGTAACATGACAGCCATACCGCAGAAACCGGGACAGTCAGTGACCGATTTCTTTCGGATATTGGAAACGGCGTTCCAAGATGAGGGTCTTGATACAAATAATGAGGGGGTATCACGACTATTGGCAAAAGCCTTTATGGAAGGGTTGCTCAAAGAAATACGAGATCCCCTGAAAATAAGCACCCCTGATTGGAGATCAGTACCTGATGTCCATGGATTAAGACAAAAAGCTATGGGCATTGAATTAGATTTGCAGGAAAGGAAGAATGCACCACCGGCCAAAACAAGAGTAGCGGTGACCCAATTTGACAACCAAGGACATCCAATCAATGAGGTTAGGAGGAGAACTTTTACATGTCATTACTGTAAAAAGCCAGGTCATTTCCAGAGAGATTGCCGTAAACGAAAAGCGGATAGAGAATCTCAGCCTAGGAGGGAGGAACCTACTAACTGACTAGGTGCAGTTAGAATGCAACTTGATTCTAGGGAACCAGTAGTTAAAATCAAAGTAAATGGAAAAAAGGTACCCTTGCTAGTAGATACCGGAGCAACCTCTTCAGTGGTTAATGACAAAGTAATAACTCCAGATCTCCTTTCAGAAAACTCGACCTTTGTTTCAGGATTTAGTGGACAATCTAGCTTAATCCCTTTTAGCAAACCTCTGCCAGTTAAAGTAGGACCTAAAATGTTTCTGAATAAATTTTTGTTTGTCAAAAAAGCACCAATTTGCCTATTGGGAGTAGATGTACTAAAGAAACTGCAGGCAGATATCAAATTTACTGAAGATGGTACAGTACACCTTACCATTCCAGATGAGGAAGGGGATGCTATTGAGGCTTGCATGATAATTCAAGCTCTCGAGTCACAAAATCATGATGACACCACATCACAACCATGGGACTCAGCCCTAGACAAATTACCTGATACCTTATGGGCAAAAGGGAATGCGGATATTGGCTTACTTCCCGTATCCCCAGTTGTGGTAGAGGTGCCCGCAGACACAAGATTGCCACAGCTGCGGCAGTACCCTATCAGTGCCCAACAAGAGGCTGCTATTGAGGCACAAGTCACTGATCTTGTAAACAATGGAGCATTGGTGTCAATTAAATCACAAGCTAATACGCCATTGTTTCCTGTCAAAAAGAAAGGAGGACCAGGTGATGCCCCGAAATATCGCATGGTACATGATCTGAGAGAGATAAATAAGGTCCTTGTTCCTTTGACACCAGTAGTACCTAACCCACACACGCTATTGGCAAAAATCCCTAGTCAATGGAAATGTTTTTCAGTGATTGATTTGTCAAACGCATTTTTCTCAGTGCCCCTCCACAAAAGCTGTTGGCATCTGTTCGCTTTTACATTTAAGGGCAAACAATATGCCTGGACCAGACTGCCACAGGGCATGCAGCATTCACCCACACTGTACACGCAGGCATTGCAGTCTGTGTTGGCCGGCTGGCCACATCCACCTGATGTAGTGCTCTTACAATATGTGGATGACCTGTTGCTTTGTGCACCTGATGAGGCTAACTGTAGAATCCATACACTTTCACTACTGATGTTTTTATCAGACAATGGATGTAAGGTCAACAGAGAAAAGTTACAGTTTTGCCAACCAAAAGTCGTATTCTTAGGACATTGTCTATCACACGGTACCCGACACTTAACCAATGACAGAATTACAATTGTACAACAAATGAAGGAACCGACAACCCACAAGCAGTTGAGAGCATTTTTGGGTTTAGTTTCGTCTTGCCGCCAATGGGTCATACATGCTAGTGAACATATGCAGCCACTGTATGATTGCAACACAATACCTTTTCAACTGACTGACATTGCACGAGACTCATTCCAGTATCTGAAGAAGGCCATAGTGTCAGCCCCAGCATTAGGTATACCCAACTATGATATACCCTTTCAACTGATGGCCGCTGAAATTAGAGGGCATGCTACTGGCATTTTGACACAGAAACATGACAAAAAGAATAGACCCCTTGCATACTATTCTGCCAAACTAGACTCAGTAGCACAGGGAACACCATCCTGTGTTAGAGCAGTCTCTGCAATCGCATTGCTACTTGACAAAGTTTCTGATATTGTACTGGATAACCCACTAACTGTCTGTACCACACATGATATATACGGTATCCTGAATCAGGTTTCTGCTAAACATATTTCTATGGCAAGACAACTCAGATTGCAATGTGCCTTGCTCATGCCTCCTAATGTTACGTTTACCAAAACTCAGAATCTGAATCTGGCTACATTGTTGCCAATTGCAGATTCTGAAAGGGGGGATATAGATGAGAACACATTATCGCTTTCTTTTGAGCCCCCACACGAGGTTGAACATGATTGCATAGAACTGATGCAGCAAGAAGTTGTTGGCTTGCCCAATGTCACAGACACACCATTGTCAAATCCAGACTTTATATTTTTTGTGGATGGCAGCAGATATGCCGATGAAAGTGGAAAATTCCACACAGGATATGCGGTAGTGTCACCACATGAGACTATTATAGCAAAGGCACTTCCACCCCACATGTCCGCACAAGAGGCTGAGCTGACAGCTCTGAATGAGGCATTAAAACTTTCCAAAGGACAAACAGCAAATATCTACACTGACTCAAGATATACCTTTGGGATAGTACATGATTTTGGGGTTTTGTGGCGCACAAGGGGTTTCATGACAGCAGCAGGAACACCCATAAAACATGCCACACTGATCAGAGACATCCTCGAGAATGTGGCCCAGACACAGGGGGTGGCCGTTATGAGGGTGCCAGCACACACCAGAAAAGACAACATGGAAGCAAAAGGCAACGAGAAAGCAGACCAGGCGGCGAAGCAAGCTGCCTTGGGGACTCCAGAAAAAGTAAACATAGTGCACAAGGATGCATCAGAATTGTTTACAGACTTACAAAGGTTCCAAGAAGACTCCGCTCAGACGGACAAGGAAACTTGGGAAAAGATGGGAGCTGAGAAGACGAACGGAATGTGGAAGAAAGATCAGAAGTACTGCTTGCCTAGGGTTTTGTACCCAAGGATGGCAGAAGCAGTTCACCTTCCAACTCACATGTCCGCCAATGGAATGACGCGCCTAGTCACAAAGGTTTGGATTGCTCCTGGGTTTGGGAAGGTGGCGCAGCTACACTGTATCTCCTGTCCCATATGCCTAGCACACAATCCCGGACAGGTAGTGAAAACTCCACGGAAACACAGTCCTAGGCCGTTATATCCCTTCCAGAGACTACAGATCGACTACATTCAACTCCCCAGAAGTGGACCATATGAATATGTTCTGGTGTGTGTTGACATGTTCTCTGGATGGCCAGAGGCCTACCCGGTGAAAACGGCTACAGCTCGAGCCACTGCAAAGAAACTAGTGATGGAACTAGTACCACGATTCGGTGTTCCTGAAACAATTGGATCAGACAGAGGCACACATTTCACTGCTGAGGTAATGCAAAATGTAATGCAAATGATAGGTGTAGAACAAACATTTCATACACCCTATCACCCACAGAGTTCAGGGAAGGTAGAAAGAATGAATGGGACACTAAAATTAAAAATACAGAAAACCATGGAACAGACCCATAGACCATGGCCAGAGTGTCTTCCGTTAGCATTATTCTCAGTAAGGTACACACCCACGGGGAAAACTAAACTGTCACCCTTCGAGATATTGTTTGGAAGACCACCAAACACAGGGTTGTACTACCCACAGGTCTTAACACTCAATGTGGATAATTTGACAAGTTATGTAATCCAGTTGCAAAAGCATTTAACTCAAATGCATTCTCTAGTTTTCTCTTCCATTCCAGATCCAGATAGTGTGGAAGGAACTCACTGTCTACAACCCGGTGATTACGTATATGTCAAGAAACACTCCAGAAAGACCCTTGAACCCCGATATCAAGGACCTTACCAAGTACTCCTAACAATGCCTACTTCTGTTAAGTTGGAAGGAAGACCAACCTGGATCCACGCATCGCATTGCAAACTAGCCACAGGAATTAACAAAGCATAAGAGTGCATAATGTTTTGGTTTGGTTTTGTTGCATTATCTGTAATAATGGTAGCTGCGTGGGACAGTCTAAATTCTCCAATGTCCTTGAATAATAAGTTTATACAACATCATAAAAAATTACTGAATGATTGGTCAAATGACACTCAGTCTCCAGCAGATTGCTGGATCTGCACACATTCACCAGTATCAGCCACCAGTATTCCGTTCCTTGTTATTCCTGTGCCACCCAAGGAATTATTTGCCTGGACCAGTTGTTCTGATACACTTGCTAATAATGCCACAAATAATGTGAAGTTATGGAACACAACGGTTGGTATACCCATTGTGGGATGGGTAGGATATCCCTGGTGGCAAAGTAACCTTTCAGGAAGTAGTACTCACCTTCAATATCTGGCATATAAGGGGGGGGCTTGGGTACCTAGGAATAGAACCCGGTTAACCTACTTGGGACAAGTTCCAACGTATGGTTTACAAGTTAGCTTTAATGTAACTTCCCATTCTACTGATGCCTTCAAACCAATGTTGCTAGAAAGAAAGTTACATAATATGTCATGGGAGTACTCCAATTTATTTCCCCAGGGCACTAACGAAACTTGTATTAATATTCCTGGTAATATGCCTTGTAACGAGTCCTCGGAATATAAGAAGGGAACCTCCCCTTGTGGAAACCCTGATGCAGGTTATTGTAGTCCTTTAGGACAATTTTCACCTTGGTGCATGCTCCAGAATGCATCTGCGTTCATAGATTTAGTTCATAGACTGGTACTACAACATTCAGCCCTATGGGACCTACCTAGTGACATGTACTGGGTATGTGGAGACAATGCATATAAATGGTTGCCAGTAGGGGTAAAAGGTGCTTGTACCCTGGGTCGTTTGACTCCAGCTACCTTTGTTATTCCGAATGACCAGTTGAGTACTCAGAGCATACCTAAACACACGTTGTACAAAAGAGCTGCTGATAATACACCTCGCCTCTCTGGAAGACCACACATAGTGCAGATGAGTGTGGCCAATAAAATTGTTAGCTCTATTTTTATCTACCCTATGATCACTCAAATGTGGGATAAATTAGTTAGAGCTACAGATTATTTAGATGACCATATATGGGATATATTGGATATACTGAACACCACTGTTGCTGTTCAAAATCAGCTTATCATAGTCACTAATCAGCATACCATAGTATTAGATTATTTAACTGCAGCACAAGGAGGTATGTGTCAAGTCATCGGACCCGCTTGCTGTCATTATATAGATCCTGACAAAACTTTAAGATTAAAACTAAAATTAGAGGATGTTCAAAGACTCAGAGATCAGTATGATAAAGACAATGATCGCAATAAAGATAGTTGGTGGTCAGATACCTTCTCCTATTTGAATCCAGCCAATTGGTTTAAAGGTATAGGGGGTTGGATAGCTGGAATTATATTAAGCCTACTACGTATCTTTGTTTGTCTTTTCGTAATATATGTATTTTTAAAATTCGTTTTTTGGTGTTTAACTGTGTGTAAGAAAAGATACAGAAACAGATGAGAAAGATGAATTAATGACAGAACCCTTACCAAAGTTGATAATTGAGGTTGACATCTCATTTCTGACATGAAGGAGCGTACTCTTGTGATGACAGCCGTGGCCTTAGTAACTGGGGGATGGAGAGGGTAAAAGAAGATATCTGTCTCCCTCGGGCAACCCGTCGGCCTGGGATAGTACCTGGTGAATAGGACACTATCAGCTGTCATTACAGGATCCAGTGTTCCAGATTGTGAAGAATGAAGATGTCAAAGGGGGGACTGATAGGAACTGAAGGAGTTAAATTGAGTTCTGTCTATGTTGTATTTTCTTGTTTAGACTCATCTTACCTGTTCCCTTGAGAACTAAAACCAGATAACAGATGAATTCCTGTTTTTCAGCCTACGTGGCTTCCTCTGTCTTGTTGAAACCAGTTGTGAAATTGTTTTATACTACGCATGTCTGTAAATGTTTAACTTCTTTGCTATAAAGAATGGAAACCTAACTGATAAGCCAGAGGCGTCTCAGCAGGCTTCCCGAGTTGTACAATACAGCGTAAGTCTATGTTATTCTTCTCGACGGAGCAATCATTTAGAGACATATGGTGTCTCACACCCAAGAACATCGGTCCTTCAGGTGAAAGAGGTACTCTGAGGGATCCCGACAGTATGTATGAGGAAACAGTATGGGGGATTGGTGCAGACAGTATGGGGAGCGAACGGGTTAATGTAAGTGGACACAGTATGGGGAGTCGGGGGTATGTGTGAGCAGACAGTATAGAGAGTGAGGGGGTAAATATATGAGGAGACAGTTTGGTGAACAGGTGGGATGTTAGAGGAGACAGTATGAGGAGGGAGGGGAATAGTGTGAGGCGACAGTATATTGCAGACATTTTTATTCAGGAGCATTATAATGACACTTCTATCTTTAAGGGGATCGTGTGGAGATTTGCTGCAGAAGACCGGAGAAGATGGAAGTCTACAGAGACGGCTGTGGATGAGAAAACTCATCATGGGGTCTGGACAAGAAGAAAAGGAGACCGACTGCAGAGACGACGTCATCTATAAGGTACCTGGATGTAAATGTTATTTGTGATACTGACTAATTCTCATGTTTTTATTTGTTAGAAGCAATAAAGGGGTTGTCCAGGTTTGTGCTGAGTCTGCAGACATTCTATGTGACTGCAGACGTCTGAATTCTCACAGTGCTCACTGAACGCTGTTAGGATTCTCTCATGCCGGTAATTTACATCCATGCGGTCACATGCTGACTAGACATGTGTGGCCTCACTCAATGAAAGTGAACGGAGCGAGGCCGGGCACGTCTAGTCGGAATGTGGCCAGAAGTATATAAATCACATACTTGTGCTGACATGACTGTACATCGGCAAGGGAGAATCCTAAATGTGTGCAGTGCATTAGTTGTGAGAATTCAGAAGCTGCAATGTCAGGATTCAGCGCTGCAGGTTCCAGTAGTCATCACATGGACACTTCACTCATGTGCGATTTTCATTCTTGACATCGAGCTTCTCTTCCTGCTTCTCTCAGTTTTTTACTGAACATTGAGAGCATTAGGAGGAGCAGCTCGTGGGTACATGGCTAAGTGTGCAAGTCGCATATGTACTTGGGGGGGGGAGGCGCCGAACCGAATTCTTGCCCCGGGTGCCAGAGAGCCTAGATACGCCTCTGCCAGCATCTGAGTGCAGCTTCCAGCAACAGAGTCCAGCAACTGAGTGCAGCTCTACGCCATAGCTGCCACTCCACCAAGCTTTGCAAGAATTCTTCACTGACACCATAGCTGCCACTCCACCATGCTTTACACGAACTCCTTGCTGACACCATAGCTGCCACTCCAGGACTCTGACTGAGCTGCCCTGGACTCTCCTAAGCTCCTTCCTTCACCCAGGATGGTTGGAAAAGACCAACAATATCACCAACGTGAGTGAGCACAACTGACACACCTTTATTGAGTAAGCACACCTGTTAGTGATTCCCGTGCAGTTACACTAACCACCACCGGGGGCAAAACTATCTCTAAGCACACCAGTGCAATGTCCTTACTGGCCACCGGGGGCAATATTTCTAAGCACAAAGCTTAGAGAGAGAAAAAAAAAGGTTACCAGAGCTCTTATCTGACATGATCCAGCATGGATCATTACAGACAGTGGTCAGAATTGTACCTCTACCTTGTGCCAGTCATTACACTGGCTACCCATCCACTCCATCCACTCCAGAATTCAGTATAAACTCATTACCCTCACCCACAAAGCCCTCCATGGCTCAGCACCACCCTACATCTCCTCCCTTGTTTCAGTATACCACTCTACCCGCACCCTCTGTTCTGCTGATGACCTGAGGTTAGCATCCTCAATAATCAGAACCTCCCACTCCCGTCTCCAAGACTTTACACGTGCTGCGCCAATTCTTTGGAAAGCACTTCCCAGGCCAATACGATTAGTCCCCAATCTCCACAATTTTAAGCGTGCCCTGAAAATGCATTTATTCAGACTGGCCTATCGCCTCAACACATTAACCTTATCTATCCCTGTGTGGCACAGCCAAAAGTTTTACCATAACCAGGTTCCCCCGCATCATGTTCCCAACGTGCTTTATGCATCCATTAGCCCTCTGTGTCTGTACTGTTACACACTTATGGCTGGTCCATACAATCAAGGCAACTGTTACCACCCACCTTTCGTGTCTACCTCTTTCCTCATAGACTGTAAGCTTGCAAGCAGGGCCCTCATTCCTCTTGGTATTTGTTATAATCTATGTGATTTTTGTTATGCTGTAATGTCTTTTGTCTGTACAAATCCCCTCTGAAATGTAAAGTGCTGCGGAATATGTCGGCGCTATAGAAATAAAATTTATTATTATTATTTATTATTGTAAAAATTGGCTTGGTCATTAATTACCAAGTTGGCTCTGTCACTAATGGGTTAAATAAAACAAAACAAAATTTACTTTTTTATTTAAAAAAAACACAGTTATGCTCACCTAACGCCTAATTCCACTGAATCCCTCATCTCCTGTAATAAAGCAAAAATAAAAAAAGCAACAATATCACTCACCTGTCCATCGTTCTGTCCCACACCATAATACATGTCTGGGAGATAAACAGTTTTAAACCTGGATGGTGCCAAGATGTGACTATCCAGGCTGAGAACCACTGGGAAATGAGCCGCTGCGAGCGCAGCATCAGTGACTAGCTGTGATGTCATTGAGGTTACTGCCGGTCACTGAGGCTGCATTAGCAGCCGGGCTCATCAATTAAGGAATTGTTTCTTGCTTTTTCTAATGCCGTTCAGTCACTGTTTGGTAAAATTAATAAGGCAGCTTTATTCTTAGGGACAGTGCGATTACAGCGATATCACATTTATATTTTCTTATGTTTTGCCACTTTTACACAAAAATAATAATATAGAAAAAAAGAATTGCTTTTGCATCGCTTTATTCTGACAGCTATACCTTTATTAATTTTCCACTGATGGAGCTGTATGGTGGCTTGTTTTCAGCTCTACTAGTTTTATTTACATTTGTCTTTTTGAGCGCTTTTTATTCCACTTTTTTTGGCAGTGTGATGAAAAAGCATAGTTTACCACTTTTTTTGTACAGTGTTCACTGAAGGGGTTAACTAGTGTTATACATGTCAGCTTTACCCTGACAGAATGCCTCTTATACCATGCTCTTTGCATGCTCTAAGCAGGCCTCCATACCTCACAGACCAGGAGGATGTTATGTGACCTTCTGCTGTCATGGGAAATATCAGGCCCCAGGAATGTTGTTGCAGGGGTGCCAATCGGTTGGAGAGGGAGCCCTGTGATCGTTACTGATTTAGAGGCTTAAACAGCCCGGGGTGGTGAGGGCACTGCTCCTGGTTGTAACAGCAAGTTCTCAGCTATCACTTAAGCTAAGCTTCTGACGGCGATCACAGATTCGCCATGACATACCTATACGTCCATTTGCGGAAATGCACTGCAAAATATGCCGTACTAGTACGTAATATGTCGGGACAGAGTTAAACATCCGTATGCAAAGCTAATAGCATACGGACAGAACACTGACCAATGCAAGTCAATGTGGTAGTTCACATGAATGTTTTTACATAAGGACTGATGGACCTGAAAATTTGCATATATATTTCACATACAATAATATCAATCAGCCACTAGGCGTCACCACAGAACCCTAATAAAGGTATATAAGTGAGCAGAGTGATGCATCAGCCCTTTCTTGCATGCAGTGCGCCCTCCAATGCATAGCTCTCCAGGGTCTCCTCAACCATATGAGAGGTCCAAACCCCCATTTTTCATGCTTAATTTCAGATTTTCTACTGCAAATTCCGGATATATTCAGCTTTTTGAGGTTTAAGAAAACGGTCCATTGATTTAAATTTGGAAGTGTTTATTTTTGCAAGTATAGTATGGAAAGAAATTTCAGAGATTAAAGGTTTTCATCATTCCTTGAAGGGTCTAAAACCCTTTTGATGTCAGTTATGGAGTCCTGAAACTTTGACTGCACCTCACACCCTGACATCCTTCAAGTGCTCCCATAGAAATTCCTGATGCCAAGAAAAGAACAAAAAAGAAAAATCGTTGAAGGGCAATGGATAGTTTAAATTTGTAGACATGTATCAGCTTAAGGATGAGGTGCATGGTGAAGGAACAAATGCCAAGATCCAAAGCTGCACCAAAGTAGGTACGAATAGGGAATATGCAGTGAAAGCTATAGAGGAACGCCCTGGTCACAGCCAAAGTAGTGTTCAGAGAAGTGAAAATCTTACATCAATGTCAGGGCCACAGCAATGACCTTGAATTGATTGATTTTTTTTAAGAGGAGGAGGAATTTTACCTTCTATAGTATTTGATTTAGTATTATAGTATTTAATACTAAACCATATTCGTGGGCGGAATAATTTCAATGAGAAGCCAGTTTTGTAGGTAAATATATTGCTGGTGCTCTAAACTACTTGCACAACAAAGGTATATCAGGATACAGATATCCAATTCTGCTGGGTACCAAAGACTCATGTTTGCACTGATTTTCACATGCCACCACCAGTTACAAAATGGGAACAAAGCAATATGGTACATATAAATACATGACATAAAAAGGAATAATGAAAGAGAAGCACTAAACTTGAATCATAGAATCATAGAATCGTAGAGTTGGAAGGGACCTCCTGGGCCATCTGGTCCAACCCCCTGCTCAAAGCAGGATTCGCTAAATCATCCCAAGGTTGCAGGAGTCTGGCCTTTATGGAGGGAAGTGCTCTGCTCCAATTGGGAAAATGGAACACTCTCACACAGAACTGTGTCTTCCAGAAATTAACAATGACAGAAACCCCAATTTTTTTTTTATGAGATAAAGGTTATGCCCACATACCTCCCCTTGGTGAGCTCATATAGGGGGCTGGTCATGGAATATGCTAAGCCTTTAGAAAATTATGAGATCCCCTTCTTTCAGGATATCTTTGTCATGGTCGCTCGCACCGGGCGACGATCAGGTACCTAAAAACCCTGACTCGCCCTGCACCTAAACCCTCATTAGTGAAGTGGACGGTGCGGAAACTAATCCCACCACTGCACTAAAACACACATAAGGAAAAGAGACAAAACAGGGAAACACCACTTAGCTTTGCTCTGTTGATTAGGCTCCCAGCAACAGAGCCCACCACCTGAGTGCATCTTTTCCTCCGACCGGATCCAACACCATAGTGCAGCCTTGGAGCAAACAGAGTCCACCACCTGTGTGCAGCTGTCCAGAAACAGAGTCCAGCATATGAGTCCAGCTTTCCAGCAACCGAGTCCAGCATCATGAGTGCAGCTCTACACCATAGCTGCCACTCCACCAAGCCATGCAAGAACTCCTTGCTGATACCATAGCTGTAACTCCACTAAGCCATGCCAGCCCTCCTCGCTGACACCATAGCTGCCACTCCAGGACTCTCACTAAGCTGCCCGGGACTCTCCTTCAGCTCCATCCTTCACCCAGGCTTGCTTGTAACTGAGGACTATCACCAACAGTGATTACCACACCTGACACTCTTTTATAGATCAGGGACAATGCAAGTTTTTAGCTTTTTAGAGATTGCTCACCCTAGATCACTAAGGCCAGGATCACACTACCGTGTGTGATGTGAGAAACTGGCATGAGTCTCTCGCATCAACACCCGGCGCTACCGCCGGCACTCAGGACCAGAGCTGCGGCTGCATAGAAATACATGCAGCTGTAAAACAATAAAAGTCAGGACTGGTACAGGCGGAGACAGGATCCTGCCCGCAAGGGCTCAGAATCTACAAGGGCTGGGTTAGGATACAACAGGTGAGGGTAGAGCTGGTCGTGCAGCGGTTTGGTAGATTGGTGGTTACTGCAGATTGTAGGCTTGTTGGAAGAGATAGGCCTTCAGGTTCCTTTTGAGGGATTCCATGATAGGCGAGAGTCTGATATGTTGCAGTAGAGAGTTACAGAGTAGGGGGGATGCACGGGAGAAATCTTGTATGCGATTGGGGTAAGAGGAGATAAGAGGTGAATAGAGAAGGAGATCTTGTGAGGATCGGAGGTTGCGTTCAGGTAAGTACCGGGAGCCTAGGTCACAAATGTATGGAGGAGACAGGATGTTGATGGCTTTGTATGGCATGGTTGGGGTTTTGAACTGGAGTCTCTGGATAGTGAGGATAATGGGGAGCCAGTGAAGAGATTGACAGAGAAGAGAAGCCAGGGAGTAACGAGGGGATAAGTGAATTAGTAGGGGAGCCAAGTTTAGAACAGATTGGAGCAGTGCGAGAGTGTTAGAGGGGAGGCCACAGAACAAGAGGATGCAGTAGTCAAGGCGGGAGATGATGAATTCATGGACTAGGGTTTTTGCAGATTTTTGGTTGAGGAATGAATGGATCCATTAAATATTTTTGAGTTGAAGTTGTCAGGAAGTGGAAAGAGCTTGGATATGTGGTTTGAAGGCGAGATCAGAGTCAAGGCTTAACCCAAGGCAGTGAGCTTGTGGAACTGGGGAGAGTGAGCAGCCATTTACTTTAATGGATAGGTCCGTTGGGGTATTGAGTGAGATGGAGGAAAGATGAATTCTGTTTTGTCATTATTCCATTTTAGAAGTCTAGCAGAGAAGAAGGATGAAATAGCAGACAGACCTTATGGGATTTTGGTTAGTAGGGAGGTGACATTAGGTCCAGAGAGGTAGATCTGTGTGTCATCAGCATAGAGTGGATACTGCAAGCCATGAGATTCTATGGGCTGTCCCAGGCCAAAGGTGTAAATGGAGAAGAGCAGGGGTCCTAGGACTGAACTTCAAGGGACACCGACAGATAGGGGTCAAGGGGAGGAGGTGGTGTGTGAGTGGGAGACACTGAATGTCCAGTCTGTTAGGTATGACGAGATCCAAGATAGGGCCAAGTATGTGATGCCAAGAGATGAGAGGGTCTGTAGTAATAGGGAATGGTCCACTGTGTCAAAGGCAGAGGACAGTTCCAGGAGGAGGAGGACAGAGTAGTGTCGCTTGGCTTTGGCGATTAGTAGGTCATTGATGACTTTAGTCAGGGCAGTTTCAGTGGAGTGATGCGGTCGGAAGCCAGATTGTAGGCGGTCAAAGAGGGAGCAGGAGAAGAGGTGGGAAGACAGTTCAAAATGGACGTATTGTTCCAGTAGTTTTGAGGCATAGGGGAGAAGTGATATGGGGCAATAGCTAGATACAGAGGATGAGTCAAGAGAGGGCTTTTTGAGGATGGGTGTGATTGGGGCATGTTTGAAGGATGAGGGGAAAACACCAGTTGTTAGAGATAGGTTGAAAATATGGGTTAGGGTTGGGATGAACATTGTCGCGAGGTTTGCAATGAGGTGGGGTGGGATCGGGTCAAGTGCACAAGTGGTAAGATGTGATCTTGAGAGTAGAGCGGAAAGTTAATCCTCTGTAATGGTGGAGAAGTTGGTTTTGGAGGAGGAGGGCTGAGTAGTTTGGAGGAGGGGCTGTAGGCCAAAGCTTTCTCTGATGTCATCAATCTTCTGCTTGAAGAGTGAGGCAAAGTCTTCACCTGAGATGAGTGGAGAAGGAGGAGGTGCTGGGGGATGGAGGAGAGAATTGAAAGTGATGAATAGCTGTTTAGGGTTGTGAGACAGGGAAAATATAAGATATGAGAAGTAGGTTTGTTTTGCTGCAGTGAGTGGCCTTGAAAGTAGTGAGGGACTGTTTGAATGCAATTAAGTGCTCATTGGAGTGGGATCTTTTCCATCTCCACTCAGCAACCCTGGAAGTCCGCCGTAGTTCTTTGGTCAGGCTGGTGTGCCAAGGTTGCCTGTTGATTTAGCAAGCTTTGGTATGTGTGAGAGGGGTGACCGACTCAAGAGCTACAGCTATTGTGGTGTTAATATAAAGTGGCAGAGGCGTTCGTTTTGTACATGATACTTATGTCTATACGAGAGAGAAGAGCTTCAGAGAGTGAGTGTGCATTGGGGGTGTTTAAGATTTCTGCAAGAATGTGCAAGTTTGTGGAGTGGAGATTGTGTAACTGGAGAGGAAAGGGAAAAGAATGTAAGCAGGTTGTAGTCAGAAAGAGGGAGAGGTGACATAGAGATGTTCGTTAGGGAGCAGAGACCGGTGAAAATGAGGTCCAGT
Organism: Dendrobates tinctorius; assembly: GCF_039654945.1. Classification (NCBI taxonomy): domain Eukaryota; kingdom Metazoa; phylum Chordata; class Amphibia; order Anura; family Dendrobatidae; genus Dendrobates; species Dendrobates tinctorius. The sequence goes on along the minus strand of NW_027361743.1, from coordinate 23,971,682 downwards.
GTGTGGCCATCTTAGTGAGTGGCTGCAGAAGACCATTGAGCGAGGCTGAAGGAGGAAGTGAGAGATAGACAGACACTGCTTTCTCAAGCGGACGCCAGCATGCATTAACTGACATCTTTGCACACTTTTTGCCTCACTCTTCATTGGGGCTGATACTCATTCATGATTTATTTCCCATGGTGTATGACCTTGCTCTATATGTTGATGTTGTATCTCGTCACTTTGCTCTATTGTCATTTTAATACCTTAATAAAATTTGTATATGTTTTTACTATATTAATCAGATACTCCCTATTCGCCTAGTTCTTCATGTATGAAAGTTTGTTGTCGACAGAGCGAGCGTTCCATAGACCTCCAGTTAGAGGGACTGGGGAAGCAGGGACTGGGCGACTGGGTATAAGGTTAGAGAGGTTACAGAATTTTGTGATAGAGCGTGGAGTGGTTGAAGTGACAATGGGAATGTGGTGAGGCAGACCAGAATTTGGAGAGATATCGTCAACAGTGAGGAGGAGCAGAGAAAGTGTTAGCAGGTGGGAGCAAGAGAGGGCATGAGGTGACTGTCTGTGTTTGGAGACAGAGGATTATGAAAATTACTTTCTATGTTAGACTACCCCTTTTAAACATTTGTTGTTGATGGAAACCCTCTAAGTCAAAGTGAGCTTCTTGTTTGTCTTTTTCTCACTGAGGGCAGGACCCGAAATACTGCTCTAACGGCAGCTCAATAAGGATTCCGGTTGGCCATCTAATGTGTATGGGGCCTACAGTCTTTCTTCCATTGATGCTGACCAATACATCTCTAAAGGAATCAGCAGGCTTGGACGACAATATAATCCATATACGGGTCCTCCTGATTTTCCCCTGATGATGTTGAGGTAGATAAGGACCCAGCATGTCCGATTTCGGAATGCCAATTCTTTTGCTCTCGTTGTGATAAGCCGCCACCAGAGGAGTCTAGCAGCAACTTTCTCATAGAAAATACAGGAACGTTCAGCAGAGTGAATGTGCTTGTATTTGGGAGAGTTGGGAGAGTCGGTCACCTGACAGCTATCCGTTGTGCCTCGGATCTGGGAAACTTGGTAGCAGATTTTCTTCCAGGGTGCAGACAGTGCATGGGCTGGCCTGGCACCTCTCCTGACCTGAGCGTCATGGCATTATATATTTCTATGCAGCTATCACGCTCAGGTCTGGAGAGCCGATGGTCAGTCTGAGGTTTGCAATGGGATCCTGGCACGAGAAAAACAGTTTGTCTGCCCCCCTCAGAGCTCTACTCTTTTGTTCTCCAGAAGATAAGCCGCTGCCAGGGCTGTCTGGAAACTGCTTTCTCTGATCTCACTATAGAAAACACATAAACATTTTTCCTGACTCTATGGGCACCTTACATAATAATAATAATCTTTATTTATATAGCGCCAACATATTCCGCAGCGCTTTACAGTTTAACAGTTTAAAAACACAAGTCATAAGTAACAACATTAACAATACAATAATTAAAGCAAAATAAGACGACCCTGCTCATGAGAGCTTACAATTTACAATGAGATGGGGGAGATACACAGTACAGGTGTGTATTTACAATGATGGTCCAGCCATCTTGAGGGAGTGAGGGATACGTGGACATAGTGAGTGGGCTACCCACGCACACTTACACATATAATGACTTTGATTAGTGAACGTGATAGGCCGCTCTGAATAAAATGTGTTTTGAGGGACCGCCTAAAACTGCAAATTGTGGATAGCCCTAATTTCTTGGGGTAGAGCATTCCAGAGGATTAGCGCAGCGCAGGAGAAGCCTTGGAGTCGGGAGTGGGAGGTGCGGATTAGTGCAGAGGTTAGTCGAAAGTCGTTTGCAGAGCGCAGCGGTCGGTTAGGCCAATAGAAATGAGGGAGGAGATGTAAGGGGGTGCCGCACTGTGGACAGCTTTGTGGGTGAGAACAAGTACTTTGAATTGCATTATATAATGAATGGGCAGCCAGTGTAACGATTGGCGAAGAGCGGATGCGTCCGAGTACAGATTAGCCAGATGGATTACCCTGGCTGCTGCATTAAGTATGGACTGGAGAGGGGAAAGTCGAGTAACGGGGAGACCAATTGTTAGGCGTCGGGTTCCGGGCGCTGCACAGTGGGAATCCCGAGCCTTGCCACCTTCGGTCTCCCATTCCTCTCCGGCTGCAGTGGAGTCTGCTCAGCAGACTTCACAATCACCGCGTTCAGCCCACACCAGCATTGTGGGTTCAGTTGCTACTGCCACCTCTGGTTCAGTTATGGCAATGCCGCCTGACCAGCAGCAAAAGACTCCAGAGGCTAAGTCCTTCCTTCGGCCCACTGAGCATGCTCATGAGACGATCTCCCATTGGGGATCGGGAGCCACATGCTCAGGTCCTTCTCCTGTTCCGAATGGTCCATCTGGAGCATCAGGAAGGTCCCAGAAGCGCACGGCTATAAAAGGTACGCATGGCCGCTCAGCCATGCACTAGTATAGACTCTAGTTGCTATATGTGTGGATGATGACGGATGCATGTACCTGGTGAATGACTCATTAAAATTCCCCTCCCTTTGATATTACGTATGTGGTTAGGGAATTAGTTGCAGAGTCGGCGTCAGCCAGTGGCTAGCTATAAGGCCACAAGTGCTTGTCACATCCCAGCACTAGCGTCCGATGGTGTCGCCTGCCATAGGGCACCATCGTACCACGGCAGGCACTGTCGCTTCGCGGCAGCCAGTTTCTGTTAGCGGCATTCGCAGCTGCGATGCCACACGCTCGGTAGGTCTAGCGGGACGCTGGTCCTATGTCCTGGGGCCAGAGTCCTGTGACCATATACCGAGCGGTCTTCTCCCCGAGCGCTGTGAGTGTGAACAGGCTCGGCATTTGTGTATTAGCGTTAGTGCGGCTCTGTGAGGTAACAGAGTTCGCCCAGCACACACCGGGTGACGTTTAACCTGCGTGTGTTATACCGCCATATTGTGCGTCCGCCATTACTTAGCAGCAGCATAACAACTCTGCACGGTGGACCCCGGGCGGCGAACGCGCCTACTATTATTTTATAATTTGGTGCGTTCCGCAAGCCCTAACACCAATTAGTAGAGCGTTGCAGTAGTCCAGGCAGGAGTGGATCAGGGTGACAGTGACGGTTTATATGCTTGATGGTTTATGTCCGGCAGCTTTGCTCATTGTGCAAAACAATGGAACTTGTTACAACCTTTTTTACATTTTACAGTGAGTGGATAGGGCATATCAGTTCATTTCCATGTTTTGGATGTAGGCAGATAAATAAGTTCTATTGTGCCAGTATCAGGCAGGTACTAGCTTAGGATAAAAGGAATGTGTCACAGGCCAATATTCATCCTCTCCTGCCTGGGTTTCATTTCCTACAAAACATATGTAAATGATTAGGTCAGGCTGGATGGAGATAAGAGAATAATTCATGTTATCTCCTCATTTACAGCCTCCTGTGTACTCATAGTGATAAGCAGCTCAGCCCCAGATAAGGAGAGCAGAGATTTCTCCATAATTAGTGCAATATAACAATAAAAACGTTTAGAATCATTTACAGTGTAAACAGCCAAGAGTATCCGACCCTACAAATAATGACTATTATTTTATGTGTTTTACTGCTGTAACGGTAACAACCTGCTGGATTAGGAGACAATATGACCGCCGCACCGTATAATTACATTATTCTGTCTATGATTTCCCAACCAGAGGAAAACACAAGTACAATGTCAAAGCGGTACAATGTCTTCATTATCAGATTTGTGCTACATAGAGTTCATTGCGACAATACAAATATGCATTAGAAATGTAGGGAGAAATTGGAAATCTTTGTAGAAATGGATTAACTATTAGCCATTATATTAAAGGAGATGTCCATGATATTAAAACCTTTGTGATCGAACTAATTTTAACCATGCCAACTTTTTTTTAATTTCGACTAGAGTTGAGCGAAACGGGTTGAAAAAATTCAAAAGTCGCCGACTTTTGGCAAAGTCGGGTTTCATGAAACGAAACCCGACCCTAGGATGAGGTCGGCCACGAGGTCGGCGACTTACACGCCAAAGTCACGTTTCAAAAGTTTGTTTTGCGCTCTTTTTCAGCCAATCAGGATCCACGGACACTGTGGGCAACGTGATGACATAGGCACGGGTCACCACCATCTTTCAGAAGGGCATGCAAGTGATTGGCTTGCTTTGGTGGGCGTCACAGGGGGTATAAAAGGGCGTGCACGCCGACCGCCATCTTACTTCTGCCGATCTTAGTATAGGGAGAGGTTGCTGCTGATTCTGTAGGGAGAGCGTTAGGCAGGGAAGAAGACAAAAAAACTGCTTCTGCTGCTAGCGATTTGGCCTGCACAACACACCAGTCACTGTGTGTGCAGTGCAAGGGGAGGCTATATAGTGGTGTATCAGTGGTGTTGGTTGTTGGGCTGCCTTTTAAGGCTTCCTGACAGGCTGGCATTGCTGTTTACCCACTGCTCCGCAAATTGCTTTTTTAAAAGCAATCCCAATTTTTTTTTTTTGTCCTGCTGAGAAGAAAAAAAAACTGCTTCTGCTGCTAGCAATTTGGCCTGCACAACACACCAGTCACTGTGTGTGCAGTGCAAGGGGAGGCTATATAGTGGTGTATCAGTGGTGTTGGTTGTTGGGCTGCCTTCTAAGGCTTCCTGACAGGCTGGCATTGCTGTTTACCCACTGCTCCGCAAACTGCTTTTTTAAAAGCAATCCAATCTCCCTTATCCTCTAGTCACTTTTGTCACAGCTGTGCCATCGAGCCTGTCACATAGCGCTCAGATATTCATTGGGCCTCACACAATCCAAAAGTGTCCAGTGTCCAAAAGTGTGTGCAGAGATTCAAAATCTCCCTTATCCTCTAGTCACTTTTGTCACAGCTGTGCCATCGAGCCTGTCACATAGCGCTCAGATATCAGTGGGCCTCACACAATCCAAAAGTGTCCAGTGTCCAAAAGTGTGTGCAGAAATTCAAAATCTCCCTTATCCTCTAGTCACTTTTGTCACAGCTGTGCCATCGAGCCTGTCACATAGCGCTGAGATATCAGTGGGCCTCACACAATCCAAAAGTGTCCACTGTCCAAAAGTGTGTGCAGAAATTCAAAATCTCCCCTGTCCTATAGACACCTTGTACCTTGTTTTACATTACTATATAGTTTGTTGGATTTTGTCTACATTTCTACCAAAAATGAGGAAGGCTGGTGGAAGAGGCCGTGGAATTGGGCGGGGGTTGGCAGCTGGTAATGATGGTGTTGGTGGTGGATCTGATGGTAGTGGCAAGAGCAAAATAGGACCGAATGCAGGAGGTGCTGACCCTGCGTCGTCTGGCTACATAAGGCCTCGAACGCTTAGTTTTCTAGGAGTTGGCAAACCGCTTTTAAAGCCAGAGCATCAGGAAAAAGTTTTGTCTTACATTGCTGACTCAGCCTCCAGCTCTATCGCCTCCTCTTCTTCAGTTGTAAAAAGTAAAAGCACTGAGTCGTCATTGGAGGCTCATGTTCATGAACCACACCTTTCCTTGTGTCCTTCACCCCAACCAAGATTGAAGGATGACGCAGGCCATACTACTGATTACTCCATGGAGCTGTTTTCACATACCATGCCTGGATTATCAAGTCAAATGGTGAATTACCCAGGCCAAGATGAATCTGACATGGAGTGCACTGATGCACAGCCGCTGATGGATGATTCTGCTGGTACATTCACTCAGAGCACTACATTGTCCTCGCAGTGTACAGAGCCAGATTCTGACCCTGATGAGACTCAGGTGCCCCTTCCCGCACACTATACCACCATACACGGTGACACAGAGGAAGGTGCACATGACATAGAAGAGGAGGTGATGGATGACCCAGTTGTTGACCCAGATTGGCATCCATTGGGGGAAGAGGGTGCTGCTTCCAATAGCTCAGATGAGGAGCATCCACAGCAGACATCGACATCGCAACAGCTGTTATCTGGCAGGCCCGGAGCACTCCAAAGACAGGTTCCAAACATCAAAAGAGTTGCTGGACAGCTTGTCCAGAGGGTCAAAAGATCACAGCGTGCTAGGCCGCAAAATGTCTGCCAAAGTAGGAAGAGTGCAGTGTGGCACTTTTTTGAACAAAATCCTCATGATCAGGCCAAGGTTATCTGTAAGAAGTGCGCAAAGACCTTTAGCCGAGGGAAAAATCAGAAAAATTTGAATACCAGTTGCATGCTTAGACATTTAACCAGCATGCACTTGCAAGCGTGGACACAACACCAAACCTCAAGTGCCACATGTGCAACTGATCACAACGAAGGTAGTCAGCAACGCTACATTGTTTCCCCCACTGTAAGCCCACCGGTTAGCACAGCAGCAAATGTTGAGGTGTCGTTGCAAGACCACAGCAGTCAGGGAATCCCACTGTTATATCAACGAAAGACTGATTCTAGGCCATCAGAAAGAACACCAACTCCATCACCATCATCAACCCTCTCTCAGTCCGCCCTGTCCACCGCTACTTCCACCATATGCAGCTCTCAAGTCCAGCTCACCCTCCCAGACACTATGAGTAGGTCAAGAAAGTACTCAGTCTCTGATCCGCGTACACAGGGTTTGAACGCCCACATTGCCAAACTAATCTCGTTTGAGATGATGCCCTTTCGGTTGGTGGAAAGCACAGCTTTCCGCGAACTCATGGCCTATGCAGTACCACGCTATGACCTACCCAGTCGCCACTTCTTCTCTCGCAAAGCCATCCCAGCCCTCCACCATCATGTGAAAGACCGCATTGTCCATGCACTCAAGCAGTCAGTGAGCGGAAAGGTGCACCTCACTACTGATGCATGGTCCAGTCGGCATGGCCAGGGCCGTTACGTGTCCATCACTGCGCACTGGGTTAATGTGGTGGATGCAGGGTCCACAGGGGACAGCAGTGGTGGGACAGTGCTGCCTAGCCCACGGTATAGGAAACAGTTGGCTGTAGGCGTTCCACCCTCCTCCTCCTCCTCTTCCTCCTCCTCCAGAAGCGAAAGCTCGTCCACAGAGCGCAGTCGTACGAGCACTCCATCTGCAGCTGCCACTGTTGCACACGATGTGTCCCCCTATCGAGCAGCTAGTGGAAAGCGTCAGCAGGCTGTGTTGCAGATGATGTGTTTGGGCGACAGACACACCGCCGAGGTGCTGGCCGAGTACTTGAAGCGACAAACTGAGTCATGGCTGGGCAGTGTACATCTTGAGGCAGGCAAGGTAGTTAGTGATAACGGCCGTAATTTTGTGGCAGCCATAGCCCTTTCAAAACTCAGCCACATACCTTGCTTGGCTCACACCTTGAACCTGGTGGTGCTGTGCTTCCTCAAAAATTATCCGGAGTTAACAGCCCTGTTCCAGAAGGTGCGAAGACTGTGCGCGCACATCCGCCGGTCGCCTGTACACTCCGTTCGTATGCAGAAGCTGCAGCGATTGCTCCACCTTCCCAACCACCGCCTCATTATCGACATTGCAACAAGGTGGAACTCCACCCTGCACATGGTGGAGCGGCTGTGCGAGCAGAGGCAGGCCATAATGCATTTGTGGGAGGATACACGGCCAGGCACTTTGAGAGCAGACATGGAGTTGACAGGTGTGCAGTGGTCGAAGCTGAAAGACCTTTGTAAAGTCCTTCAGTGTTTTGAGGAATGCACACGGCTGGTAAGCGCAGACGACGCCATCCTAAGCATGAGCATCCCACTTATGCGTCTGCTCATGCAAACTTTGACGCACCTTAAGGAGCAGGCGTCTGCAGCCAATGTTGATGAGGAGGAAGAGGAGGAGGGAATCCTTGATGACATTCAGCCATTGTCTGCTCAGGGACCTCTCCTGGACGAGGTGGAGGAAGAAGAGGAGGAGGAAGAGGATGATGGGGATGATTACTTAGGGGAGGAGGATGCATCTCGTGGGGCAAGTGAAAATGTTGGCGTGGCAAGGTCTGGTACAGGGTTTGTGCGTGACTGGAGGGATGTGGATTTGCCAGAAAGTGCTCCTCCACCCAGCACTCGCAGTGCATCATTGACACCGGGAACATTGGCCCACATGTCAGATTATGCCTTGCGGATCCTAAAAAGGGACCCCCACATTGCCAAAATGATGAACGATAACGACTACTGGTTGGCCAGCATCCTGGATCCACGCTATAAAGGCAAATTACAAAACATCATGCCACAGGAGAACCTTGACCTAATATTGGCTAATAAACAAGCAACTCTGGTAAATCGGTTGCTTGAGGCATTCCCAGCACACAGCAGCGGTGATGGTTCTCACACGAGCCGTACGGGCCGGGGGCAGCTTGGCAGAGGTGTTCGTGGTGCACACAGCAGAAGTGGCGTTGGAGACAGGGGTTTCATGACAATGTTTGGACTGATTTTTCAAATACCGCTCACACAACTGGTAATACTGCATCGATGGAAAGTGACAGGAGACAGCAGTTGTCAACTATGGTTACAAACTACTTTTCCTCCCATATCGATGTTCTCCCACACAGGTCATTCCCCTTTGACTATTGGGCCGCTAAACTGGACACCTGGCCTGTATTGGCCCAATATGCCTTACAGGAGCTCGCTTGCCCAGCTGCAAGTGTGCTATCGGAAAGAGTCTTCAGTGCAGCTGGATCAATCCTGACAGAAAAAAGGACCCGTCTGTCAACCCAAAATGTGGATGATCTAACCTTCATTAAAATGAACCACGCATGGGTTTCCAAGGATTTTGTCCCACCTTCCCCTGATGACACATAGGGTGACAGAAAAATGGCTTGCTTTGGTCCACCTCTTCCTGGTACTTCACCTATTTCGCCTTTTGCATCAGCTGAATGTCCAACATCAACATATGCCACTTTCTAAAACTCCCTAACTGTGCTGCCTCCCCCCCCATGGCCGGGGTCACCACCTACCGCACGACACCGTGCGAGTGCCGTTGCCCTGGACAGGTGGGTAGGCCGACTCTTGGGCGCGGGCACTGGCACAGGGTCCCTCATAGTGCAATCAAGTGTCTCTGACGGTGGTGGTGCACACCCGCCGTCAGACACACCGCTGTACTATGAGGGGCCCAGTGCCAGTACCGACGCCCACGAGTGGGCCCCCCTTGCTTGGGCAGGGCCCCAGCATTTGCAATCTTTACCTCTCCCTGCTCCTCCGCTGTGTAATCTGGGCCGTCAAATCCATACTGTGCCTGACACCGTCTGAGCCTGCCTCCTGAGACATATATTTTGAATGTGTACGCTATCCATACATGTTATCCGGGGATACGGTACCCTTTCTAACCTTTGTGCAATCACGTGCAATCCATACTGGGCCTAACACCGTCTGAGCCTGCCTCCTGAGACATATATTTTGAATGTGTACGCTATCCATACATGTTATCCAGGGATACGGTACCCTTTCTAACCTTTGTGCAATCACGTGCAATCCATACTGGGCCTAACACCGTCTGAGCCTGCCTCATGCTGTATAGACATATATTTTGAATGTGTACGCTATCCATACATGTTATCCAGGGATACGGTTCCCTTTCTAACCTTTGTGCAATCACGTGCAATCCATTCTGGGCCTAACACCGTCTGAGCCTGCCTCATGCTGTATAGACATATATTTTGAATGTGTACGCTATCCATACATGTTATCCAGGGATACGGTACCCTTTCTAACCTTTGTGCAATCACGTGCAATCCATACTGGGCCTAACACCGTCTGAGCCTGCCTCATGCTGTATAGACATATATTTTGAATGTGTACGCTATCCATACATGTTATCCAGGGATACGGTACCCTTTCTAACCTTTGTGCAATCACGTGCAATCCATACTGGGCCTAACACCGTCTGAGCCTGCCTCATGCTGTATAGACATATATTTTGAATGTGTACGCTATCCATGCATGTTATCCAGGGATACGGTACCCTTTCTAACCTTTGTGCAATCACGTGCAATCCATACTGGGCCTAACACCGTCTGAGCCTGCCTCCTGAGACATATATTTTGAATGTGTATGCTATCCATACATGTTATCTGGGGATACGGTACCCTTTCTCACCTTTGTGCAATCACGTGTAATCCATACTGGGCGTGAGAACGGCTGGCGAGCTGTTAAGCAAGCTACAGCACCTGTCCAGACAAGTACAGGGATTCTCTAGCGAGGAGACATATTTGATTGTTTTCAATGTTGGGACAGCAATTTTTGGGGAGCACTATACTCTGGAGAATGATAGATGGGGCCCACCATACACTGGAACATTCCAAAGGTGGACATCAGACACTGGAGCAGCATTTACAGGGCCCATTATACACTAGAGCATTAGAAATGGGGCCCATTATGTTTGGAGCATTATTTGGGCCCATAAGACAGTGGAGCTTCATCCATGGGGACCAACATATACTGTAGCATTATGTGGAGCTCATCATATACTGTTTCAAACATTATATGGGACCAATGATTCTGTATGGAGAAATAGATGGGCCTAGTCATGAGATGTAAAAAGTGAGGTATTTTTCATTGGACTATACCGCTATTTCTCTGCCGTATCGGAGCATGATGAGTTGTGGTATGTGTTAAAGGGGTGCTCTTTCGCCCAGGGCACATGAAAACCTGGAGCCAGCCCTCCCCCCCCACAGTTTGTAGCCAAATAACCCCCATTTTTCAGTGCGTAACTTGTATTATGAAGTTAATTAAGGTTGACAAGCTTAAGAAAGAAGAATGGATACTTTTGGCATTCAAATGGGCACTGTAGGTGTGTTTCCTGTCCTCCTCTCACTGCCGACTTTTATTCCCCATTGACTTACATTGGGTTTCGTGTTTCGGGACGACCCCGACTTTTCCCTATAATCGGACGATCTTGCTCGACCCGACTTTTGGAAAAGTCGGGTTTCACGAAACGAAACGCGACCCTAAAAAACCAAAAGTCGCTCAACTCTAATTTCGACCTATGTTACTTTATAGGATAACAACTCTGGAAATCCTCAGCGAATCCCAGTGATTCTGATATTGTTTTTTTTTTCACTACACCTTGTACTTTATGTTAAAGGTTAATTCAATATGTTTTGCTTTTATTTGTGAAAATATCGTAATTTGGGCGAAAATGTAGAAAAATGTGCAATTCTCAAACTTTTAATCTTTATATCCTTATTCCAATTAGTCATGCTGTGTAAAATATTTACGGTAATAAATAACATTTCCCATATGTCTACTTTACATCTGCATCATTTTTCAAACATCTTTTTATTTTATTAGGATGTTAGAAGGATTAAAAGTTTAGTAGCAATTTCTCAAGAAATTTACAAAACCTGTTTATTTAGGAACCTATTCAGATTTAAATGGACATTGAGTGGTCTATATATTGGAAACTCCCAAAAAGCGTTACCATTTTAAAAACTGCACCTCTCAAATACTTCAAAACTGCTGTCAGGAAATTTTTTAACCCTTCAGGCTCTACACAGGAATTAATACAAAGTCGAATGAAAAACAAAAAGAAATTGAAATTTTTACTATACAATGTTGTCTTAGACTCAATTTTTTCAATTTTTCAAGGAATAGCAAAAAGAAAATATACCCCTCTATTTGTTACCTAGTTTCTTCTGGGCGCGCACACCCCACATATGGTCAGAAGCACTAGGAAGTGCTGATTGGTTTTTTTTTTGCTTATTTATATCAATACATAGATAGCTTAAAAGCCGGCAGATGTCAGGTACAGTATAGAATAGAATAGGTTAGAATAGAATAGATATATACACGCAGAATAGGTGTTATATATATATATATATATATATATGAAAAGAAACAGCACAGTGCTTATCTTCGGGTACAATGCCCCCAGAAAAGAAGTCCAATACTCGCCCCAATATCCAATAGTGATTCAAAAAATGAAGGCAGCACTCCATAAAATATGTCGAAAAAGGTGATGAATTTATTCAGACCCACATATCCGGGCAACGTTTTGGCTCAACTGAGCCTTCCTCAAGCAGTGGGTGTTACATAAAGGTGCTTATTTATAGACCCAATTAACAATTTTCAGTTAGTGCCAATCATTTTACATAATATAATATACGGTAATACATACATTAAAGTGCATAACATTTCTTTTCACTTTTCAAACATCTCATACGTTTAATATAGGTGCTTATCTGTGCACATAGTGCCAAAGTGCTCCATGCTTTATAAACATTTTGATGCTTCCCATCATTAATTACACAATATTTTCACTCAGCGCTTATATATTTCCCAATATGCAGTGTCTTATAACTCCCCGTTAGTTTACATACCACCACATGGAGGACACCATGAGCGCTGTTTCCAGCGTTCTTGTAAATTAACCGCGCATGCTCCAGCGCGTCATCACTGTTGTCATAGACTGTCGGCCAATAGTTAATACTGTGTGGCATTCTCTTCCTGCGCAGGCGCACAATGACATTATCGTCACTCAAGCGCCATCTTAGGCTGGTTTCACATTCGCGCTTTTTAAGCGCACGCACGGCCGGGGGTAGCTCCGCCCCCGAGCCGGCTCTCTGCCCGGCGTGCCCGCCCCTTCCTTGTAGCGCCGCCTCCTAGCGCACAGCGGCGCCTGCGATCGGCGCACCCTATCTTTAGCATAGGGTGCGCAGATCGTGCGCAGGCCGTGCGCTAGTTGCGCTTTGACCTGCGCTGCGCACTTTTGACGGTGCGCCGTGTGCGCCAAAATCCGAAAAGTTTGATTTTGGCGCGCACGGCGCACCGTCAAAAGTGCGCAGCGCAGGTCAAAGCGCAACTAGCGCACGGCCTGCGCACGATCTGCGCACCCTATGCTAAAGATAGGGTGCGCCGATCGCAGGCGCCGCTGTGCGCTAGGAGGCGGCGCTACAAGGAAGGGGCGGGCACGCCGGGCAGAGAGCCGGCTCGGGGGCGGAGCTACCCCCGGCCGTGCGTGCGCTTAAAAAGCGCGAATGTGAAACCAGCCTAAGATGTGGCAAAAATGCGGTTCTATACCTGCGCAAGTGCACAATAAATTTTAAATGCCATCTCAAGTATAGTAGAATCCCTTTCTCATAGGGCATATTGTGCTTACTACGCATACACTATTCAAAATTTACGCTTACATATCTCCTATTTCAGCTGCATATTTAATTTTGTAATATTATAGCACGCATATATGGGATTTTAATGGCATTTTTACTTCACCCCGACACTCCAGACGGCACCTTATGCAGGTTATCTCCGGGTATCCAATAGCCATCCCAGTGTTACACATAATCTTCATCAGGTCACATGCCGCAACCAGGTAACTAATAGGCGACCATGCCATTATCCCTACAGCCATAAGAGACAAAAATTCTTTTCATTGCATTATTTTAAAGTGCAATTGGCCGACAACAGTGACACAAACAAAAAATTTTTTTTACAAAAAAATAAAAATAATAATACTATAATATAATAAATATCAATATTATTTGTCCTCCATGCAGTTATGTCCTTCACGGGGTAAGTTGGACACTGTGACAAAAGATGTACTGTATCTAAAAAATAAGAAAAAATATAAAATTAGGAAAATTCCATAGTACAATTATAAAAAGACATTTTCCTAACAAAAATCCATAGGTTTCCAATTTACCGATCAAAGAGGAACAGATTGAAATAACAGCATGAACTTTAAATTAAACATTTAGTCCCATAACACATCCTAGATGTGAATGAATGAAATATTCTCATTGAATACTTTGTTCTGTACAAAGTTTAATGTGCTGACAACAAAATCACACAAAAATCATCAATGGAGGCCTGGATTTGGAGTCCCACCCAAAATTAAAGTGGAATGTTGAGAGTGTGTGGACCCCATCTGGAATGTAATGTCCTTAAAACAAGTCAAAACGATGCTTAGTATTGCGTGTGGCCTCCACGTGCCTGTATGACCTCCCTACAACACCTGGGCATGCTCCTGATGAGGCGGCGGATGGTCTCCTGAGGGATCTCCTCCCAGACCTGGACTAAAGGCCCCGTCTCACATAGGGAGATCGCTGATGCATCACCGATTTTGTGACGCAACAACGATCTCGCTACATGTGACACATAGCGGCGACCGGCCCCCCCCGCTGGATACCGCTGATTGTGCTCAAATGTCCTGGGCCATTTTTTCATCGTCGGTGTCCCGCTGGCCAGCATGCATCGCTGTGTTTGATGCCAATGAGCGACCTCGTTGGCGACGCAGAACTCAGGGACGCAGGAGTCGTTCAGAATAGCTGCTGTGTGACAACACACCAGCGATCCTTACCAGGTCGCATCGTTGTCAGGATCGCTGGTGCATCGTTGAAGAGATCTGCCTGTTTGGCAGCTTACTAGCAACCATGACCATGTAGCGACGCACCAGCGATTCCTACCAGGTCATATCGTTGTCGGGATCGCTGGTGCGTCGCTATGTGAAATGGGATCCTTAAGCATCTGCCAACTCCTGGACAGTCTGTGGTGCAACGTAATGTTGGTGGATGAAGCGAGACTTGACATCCCAGATGTGCTCAATCGGATTCAGGTCTCTGGAACGGGCGGGCCAGTCAATAGCTTCAATGCCTTTATCTTGCAGGAACTGCTGACACACTCCAGCCACATGAGTTCTGGCATTGTCCTGCATTAGGAGGAACTCAGGGCCAATCGCACCAGCATATGGTCTCACAAGGGGACTGAGGGTCTCATCTTGGTACCTAATGGCAGTCAGGCTACCTCTGGCGAGCACATGGAGGGCTGTGCGGCCCTCCAAACAAATGCCACCCCACACCATTACTGACCCACTGCCAAACTGGTCATGCTGAAGGTTGTTGCAGGCAGATCGCTCTCAACGGCGTCTGCAGATGTCACAAGTGCTCAACGTGAACCTGCTTTCATCTGTGAAGAGCACAGAGAGCCAGTGGTGAATTTGCCAATCCTGGTGTTCTGTGGCAAATGCCAAGCGCCCTGCACGATGTTGTGCTGTGAGCACAACCCCCCTCTGTGGACGTCGGGCACTCAGACCATCCTCATGGAGTCAGTTTCTAACCATTTGTGCAGACACATGCATATTTGTGTCCTGCTGGAGGTCATTTTGCAGGGCTCTGGCAGTGCTCCTCCTGTTCCTCCTTGCACAAAGGCTGAGGTAGTGGTCCTGCTGCTGGGTTGCTGCCCTCCTACGGCCCCCTCCATGTCCCCTGGTGTACTGGCCTGTCTCCTGGTAGCGCCTCCAGCCTCTGAACACTATGCTGACAGACACAGCAAACCTTGCCACAGCTCTCATTGATGTGCCATCCTGGATGAGCTGTCATCAGCCAGAAAGCATTGGTACTGAGATGTGGTCTGTGGTCCCCACCTGCAGAACCACTCCTTTATTGAGCGTGTCTTGATAATTGCCAATAATTTCCATCTGTTTTCTATTCCATTTGCACAACAGCATGTGAAATTGTGTCGCTTCCTAAGTGTACAGTTTGATTTCACAGAAGTTTGATTTACTTGGAGTTATATTCTGTTACTTAAGTGTTCCCTGTATATATATATATATATATATATACTGTATATATATATATATGTGTGTATGTATTCTATGTGTATATGTCAATTGTTTTGTGAGCTGTCAGTGTGATTTCACTGCAGCCGGACATGAATTGCTGGCTTTTCAAAGGACACTGGTGCGTAAAAATATCTGACAGCACTCGCATGGTGCGAGTGACGTGTGATTTTTTTTCTCGCACTCATTGACGTGTTTTTGCGAGTCTTGTCCGAGATAAGCAGCAATATGCAGCATGCTGCAATTTTTTTTCTCAGTCTGATATCAGCTGAGAAAAAAATTGCAGATGAGATGTCACCCATTGAATAACATTGGTCCGAGTACAATCCGTTTTTTTAACGGATTGCACTCGTTCGTATTTCTCGCAAGTGAGTATGAGCCTTTATAGTGATAATTTTG
Source organism: Dendrobates tinctorius (assembly GCF_039654945.1). Taxonomy (NCBI): domain Eukaryota; kingdom Metazoa; phylum Chordata; class Amphibia; order Anura; family Dendrobatidae; genus Dendrobates; species Dendrobates tinctorius. Next base: position 23,955,795 of record NW_027361743.1, on the reverse strand, counting down.
AACTCACGAGTACTACGCAAAAATTGATAATATTAGGTTATCATATTGAAAATGTTAATTTTTCTTAAGAAATTTCTCACACATGTGCATCATGGACCCACTGTGCCACGATCCGAGCTTACCCAAGAGTGGCGTAGCTAAGTGGTTTACTGGTTTTTGTTAGAGCTCCTAAGGGTGGAGTGAGACTTGCGCTGCAGGTAGCGCCAGGTACCACTCCTGGACAGTCCCCGGAATTGCAGCAGCTGACCACAAGGATCAGGATCGTAGTCACAGATACGGACTCAGAGTCACTGGCAGCACAAGATTCGGATAATGGTTCTATTTCAGACAATGCAGATTCTGGAACAAAAGACAGGACTCTGGTACTGGTTAAGGTGTCGCCGGAGAGAGCGGCTGCAGGTTCAAGTAACGCCGGAAAGGCTTCAGGTTCAGGCACCACTGGACCGGCTTCAGATTCAGACAACACGCATCTAAGGAACATTTTCTGGTTCAGACAACATGGATTTCAGGAACAGGTTTTGGTTTAGAAGCACGGTGGATTGGGCTACTGGCTAGTAGCACAAGACTAATTATGAAACATGCCTTACATAGTTACTACAAGCAAGGAGAAACAACGAGTATATGTTGCCAATACCTTCAAAAAGAACAGTGTATCTATCAAAAATTATTTTAATAATTTACCAATAATTATACAAAGGTTACATAATAAATCTATCACAGATTGCATGGGTATATTTATAAATCATGTGACTGAATCCATGGGTCAAGAAAATGACCATAAGATACTGGACCGGACTAAATAAAGACACATGTGCATACACATGATGACATTGTATACAGATCTCCAATCCTTCCAAAACATGTGCCAAACGATATAGTGGGATTAGATAAATAAGTATTTACAATGTAACAACTACCTAGTACACATAAACCACTATGCCGTTAGATGTATATGATGTAGTACTATATACAAATAAATAAACATATCAGGTGCTGTGACTACCTAAAATCACAAAATGTTATACCACTACATATAAATCATGTAGTACTATATATGGGTAAATTAACATTTCCAGTGCTGTGACTGCCTCCGATCCACAAAGTAATATGCCGATACATATGCCACACATAATGCATCATGAAAAAGAGGATGGTGAGGAATAATTACCCATAGATGTGCGAGAAGTCCCGTCCGAACCTACAGTAGGTCAAATACCCCGACGCGCGTTTCGTGTACACAGGATGTCGCTTCCTCAGGGGGTGTGGCCTAATCCCGGTCTCAGTCGTGTATTTATAGTGATTAATCCCAGTCATGTGACCGCTACAAACAGTGGCCAGTGCGCAAACGTGGAATGCGGAAAAGCGCTACCCACCACTTCCAAGCCTCAGTGTCAGCATGCAAACCCGGTCACTCGATAGGGCCGGTACCAGGCACACAATCTCGTCACACAGGTGCGGCATGACACTGAGGCTTGGAAGCGGTGGGTAGCGCTTTTCCGCGTTCCACGCTTGCGCACTGGCCACTGTTTGTAGCGGTCACATGACCGGGATTTAATCACTATAAATCCCCGACTGAGACCGGGATTAGGCCACGCCCCCTGAGGAAGTGACATCCTGTGTACGCGAAATGCGCGTCGGGGTATTTGACCTATGTTCGGACGGAACTTCTCGCACATCTATGGGTAGTTATTCCTCACCATTCTCTTTTTCATGACGCATTATGTGTGGCATATGTATCGGCATATTACTTTGAGGATCGGAGGCAGTCACAGCACTGGAAATGTTAATTTACCCATATATAGTACTATATGATTTATATGTAGTGATATAACATTTTGTGATTTTAGGTAGTCACAGCACCTGATATGTTTATTTATTTGTATATAGTACTACATCATATACATCTAACGGCATAGTGGTTTATGTGTACTAGGTAGTTGTTACATTGTAAATACTTATTTATCTAATTCCACTATATCGTTTGGCACATGTTTTGGAAGGATTGGAGATCTGTATACAATGTCATCATGTGTATGCATTAGGGTGACCGCAAAAAATCGATGTCGGAATTTTGTCCGTCTGGACCCCACAAAACGATTCCCCTTTCCAGATATTGAGATGAACCATCAGAGCACGCTAGGGTTGTAAATCCAAAAGTTAGGAAAGAAAAATTAAAAGAGGTAGGAAGTAACCGGACTTTAACGACCTTCTGACAAAAGATGAAGAACAAAAGCAATATGTCCTGCAAGTTGTAAGCAAATGCCGAGCATTATATTCTGACGTTTCAAAAACTACTTTAACAAAAGCTCTAGAATAGATTAGATAACTATGTAAAATTATCAACTCATGTAGGTTAGCGTGCTCTGATGGTTCATCTGTGCTACTGAGCAATTTATTAGCCATTAACAACTTTTCATTGTCTGTAATGGTGGGATCAAATAACGATAATCCCACCAACTCTGCATTCAAATACCACAAATGGTTCGAAAATTTGGTCAGGGCTATTTCTGCAATGTTGTTGTCACATTCTTTATAGTCTAACAGACTATGCAAAATACCTAAATCTTAAAATACTTCAATTTGGATTTTTTCAAACTTTGAGCGACGAGCGGCACGGGTTAACGTCGTTTGATCGAGCTCAAATTTTGGCTCTCTCAATATCTGGAAAGGGGAATCGTTTTGTGGGGTCCAGACGAACAAGATTCTGACATTTTTTCCCCCCCATATGAGATCCGGTCACCCTAGTATGCATATGTGTCTGTATTTAGTCCGGTCCTGTATCTTATGGTCATTTTCTTGACCCATGGATTCAGTCACATGATTTATAAATATACCCAAGCAATCTGTGATAGATTTATTACGTAAGCTTTGTATAATTATTGGTAAATTATTAAAATAATTTTTGATAGATACACTGTTCTTTTTGAAGTTATTGGCAACATATACTCGTTTCTCCTTGCTTGTAGTGTTATAATTGAGTCGCCTAACTGCATGGGTATTTGAGATTTATTTCTGGCATTTTCTTTTGCATGCCTTACATAGTTGATGCCTCTAAGCTATTGCCTGGGGGATTTCCAAAGTGAGCACGCTATCATTTTAAGAATCAGGAAACACACACTAGGCGCGCCACTGGGAGACCGGCGCGGAGTGCGCAAGCCTGGAGAGACAGGAAGCCATAGCACTGAACGGGTAACCCGTTATGCGGCAGGGTAGTATGTCAGCATCCCTGTTGGGAGGAGATAGACGGACCATGCAGGGACGTCAGTATTGGAGTTACAGAACCTTCCCTTACGCCCCCCTCTTCGTCAAGCCTGCATTGAATCGCTGAAGAAGAAGTCGGGCATGACTATTCTCCTTAGACTTCCACAATCTCTCTTTGGAGTCATGTTCTCTCCAGTTCAATAGAAGAAAGGTTTTATTGCTCAACTTCTTCGTGGCCAGGATACTTCTCACCACCAAGACATCCTCAGAGCAGTGGGCGTAGTACCAAGATCCTTGAATTACAAAGACTCTCACTACCCAGCAAGACCAGTCACCATCTTGGATAAATCAAAGACAAATTGGGTTTCTTCCTTGTAGTCAGTGGATAGGAAAGACCTGAAAAGCACTTCCGCCTTGACCATCCCATTAGCTGGCCTCTTGAAAATTGAAGATATCTTCTCTGGGTTCATCTTAAAACCACTGTCCATGAAGATACGTTTTGAAGGCGAAGAAGATCCCGGGAGTAGGTATATTGAACAATCGCCTGGTCTGTGTTGACGCAACATCTCCTCTTCCTTACTATCGGAGACGTCAGCACACAAACAGTCGGTGGACGGCAGACCTCTCTGAGAAGATAACGTCACTAGCAGCCAAACTGGACGTACAGGGACCGGGCACCTCTTGTGACACGAATATCCCCAATGAAGCACCAGACTGGATCTCCAATCCGGAACGGACTCATAAGTTTGCAACCACGGAAGGTCCAGGAGAAGTGGATGCAACAGAAAAGACAAAACATACAAGGCGATCTTCTCTGTATGCAGCATTCCTATTCAGAGTTCTACTTGCTCAGTAACCACTCAAGCGACTTTGGATAGGGCCCTTCCCTATATAGAAGACACCATGAAAGGACTATTTAGGCATTGAACGGGAATCTGATACCAATTCACCATGGTTTGCTGCAAGAAATTTCACTCTAAACCGGAGTCAAGGTAGACCGGGCACCTCCACATTATGCAGATACATTCAGAGTCAATGGTGGAGAGGAATTACTCTTACCCAGAGTTACTTCTCCTACAGTCCCTAGGCTTTGGAGTTTTTCTGACATCTCAGGACAAGAACGGATGAGATGTTCCGTGCTACTGCAGCAGTAGCAATTCCCATGGCACAACGGTGTTCCAACTGCTGCATGGCCAGCCTACCACAATCGACTTGCATGAGTTCAGAGATTGCGGCTGTCTCAGAAGGCTGGGGAATGAGCGGTCTCTGCAAGGATTGAGCCAGACACAACGGTTTCCAGGAACAGGTTCTGGTTCAGACAATACTTGTTTCAGGACAGATTCTGGTTCAGACAAGGGGGACCAGACAACTGACTAGTTGCACAACACTAACTAAATCAAGGTGGATGCTCAGGCACCTCCCTATCAGGGAGCGTGCCTTATATATTTTAAGCCTCCCAGCTATAGGCTGGGGGCATTCACAAAGTGCGCGCACTGCCCCTTTAGGAATAAGAGATCACGCGCATACTAGGCATACTTAAGAGAGACCGGTTTGATATGCGCAGACCCAGAGAAACAGGAAGTCATAGCAGGGAATGAGGACACCACCGTGCTGCCGGGGTGGTGAGTATGTCAGGGTCCTTGCTGGAGGAAGGAGAAGCACCATGCAAGGACGCTGGCATTAACTTACAAAAATGTTGCTTGAGCCCCAAATTTTCACTTTTGCAAGAGGTAGCATGAAAAAGTGGACTCCCACAGTTTGTTTCCCACTTTCTTCTGAGCGTAGCACTACCCTAATTGTATTCAATTGTGACTTTTTTCATTTTCATGGCTCAACATTATAAACTTCTGTGAAACACCTGGGGGTTCAATGTGCTCACCACACATCTAGATAAGTTTCCTTATCCTTTCTTTACATGGCGTCCGCTAATTGTTGTAGCAAATTTTGCATTCAAAAAGTCAAATGGTGCTCCTTTCCTTTCGAGCTCTGTCATGCGCCCAAACAGTGGTTTTCTCCCACATATGGGGTATATATTGCAAAAAAAAAAGGGAGGAGACAAAAGCGCAATAGGGTCTTATCCACGTTACAAAGGACAGTATATCTTGAGATATGCTCACCTGGTTAGGATGAGATAAGAGCGTTTAGGTAGCGGCTGCTGCAGATCCACAGGTCTTCAGTGACCAGAAGAAATGATAAATCCAAAGGGAGTTCGTAGCTATATTCCGCGCTGCCGCTTTAGACAAATTCCAGGAGAATGCTGTATGATTGCAGTGGTTTTATTCTACGCGTTTCAGGGGTCTCATGCCCCCTTCATCAGGAAATACCACAAAATACATACAGGTATCACAGACATAAATAGGTTTGGAAGGACCCTGGATTTCAAAAAAAAAAAAAAAAAGAGAGCCAACAAGTCAGATGATGCAGTGTCAAAGTTCAATGACACCACATGGTAAAGGCTGTGTGCACACGCTGCGGATTATGTGCGGATTCATCCGCGCGGATTTTGTTAAATCCGCAGGTGAAACCGCAGGTCAAAAGACCTGCGGTTTTACCTGCGGATTGCTCTGCGGTTTTGCCCTGCGGGTTTTCATCTCCTCAATAGAGGAGATGGCAAACCGCAGGAGAATCCGCAGAAAGAATTGACATGTCAATTCTTTCTGCGGATTGAAAACCGCAGATAATCCGCGTGGAAAATTCCACACCGTCTGCACTGCGGTTTTTGATTCCCAACCGCAGCAAAATCCGCAGCGTGTGCACACAGCTTAACAGTTCACCAAGGATATATTACAAAAGTATACGTATTTTAGAAGATTTTTTGATTAAATTTACATTTCCCAAAAGAGATAATAAAGTCAAATTTATGATTTTAACATGGAAAAAGACTGGAAAAAAAAAAAAAGAAAGAACCGGACATCTGCTCAGGTGGACATGAACCTGCAAAAACCCGCAAAAAAGGGGGTTATTCCTGTTCAGAGGTGGATGCCTTACAAGAGGACTACCGTATGGAAGCAGCAAGCTACTTGTTCTCAAGGAAAGCATTGCAATCTTTCTAAAAAAAAGGAGGGAAAAAATAAAAACATAATTTTAATTCTTTACCAATAAAAAATATAATATAATTTTAGTTATTTAGTTTTTTTGTTTTTTTTTTTAAATCCAGCGTCCTTCCAAACCTATTTATGTCTGTGATACCTGTATGTATTTTGTGGTATTTCCTGATGAAGGGGGAATGAGACCCCTGAAACGTGTAGAATAAAACCACTGCAATCATACAGCATTCTCCTGGAACTTGTCTAAAGCGGCAGCGTGGAATATAGCTACGAACTCCCTTTGGATTTAACATATGGGGTATAGGCATGCTCATTAATGCAGACACGTTGAAGGCTGCTATCAAAGCAACCTGGGCATCCGTAACAGCTCAGCAGTGCCACAGGCTGATCGCCTCCATGCCACGCCGCATTGATGCAGTAATTGATGCAAAAGGAGCCCCGACCAAGTATTGAGTGCACTTACTGAACATACATTTCAGAAGGACAAAAGTTCGGATGTAAAAATCATTTTTTCAAGCTGGTGTTATAAAGTATTCTAATTTACTGAGATAATGACTTTTGGGTTTTCATTGGCTGTAAGCCATAATCATCAACATTAACAGAAATAAACACGTGAAATAGATCACTCTGTTTGGAGTCTCACGTGTAGACCAAACAAAAAGGTTTAGTTCGGTCAATTGTTTGGCTGGAAGTTACCTCACTTGACACCCCCCATACACAGGAGCGCTCGCTTGATTGATCACGCCTGTTTTTACTATGAGAAAGCTGCTGCCATATATCTTATAGGCTGCATTCCCACAATGAGTTTTTTAAAGTTTTTCATGCTGTGTATTTTCAAAAACAAGCAAGTTTTTTAATTAATACAGTAGGTGCAGACATGGTGCAGAAAATCTGCAACATCAAAAACTCACCAAAAGCTAATTGTGGGAACATAGCCTTAGGCCGGAGTCACACTTGCGAGGAATACAGACGAGTGTTATGCGATAAAACAATCCCATAGCACTCGTCCCAATGTTAATCTATGGGTCAGCTCGCAACATCCGTTTTTTTCTCGCACGTTTTATACATGCGAGATATATCGCAGCATGCTGCGATTGTCAGGGTTTCTCGGCCGAGACTCGCCAATGCAAGTCTATGGGTGTGAGAAAAAAAACGGATTACACACAGACCATACGTGTGACTTGCGAGAAATACGCACTGGTGTCCTTTAGAAAAGCCGCCAATTCAGGTCCCTATACTGTAAAATCACACTGACAGGTTAATAAAGAATAGATAGAATATATGTATACACATAGAATAGGTATATACCGTATATAGTGTATGTCATCGATACACACACACACATATACTGTATATATACACTACCGTTCAAAAGTTTGGGGGCACCCAGGCAATTTTGTGTTTTCCATGAAAACTCATACTTTTATTAATCAAATGAGTTGCCAAATGAATTTAAAATCTAGTCCAGACATTCACAAGGTTTAAAAAAAATATTTTTATTTGAAATAATAATTTTCTCCTTCCATCTTTGCTTTCGTCAAAGAGTGCTCTTTTTGCAGTAATTACAGCATTGCAGACCTTTGGCATTCTAGCAGTTAATTTGCTGAGATAAATTTCAAAAACTGACCGTCACATCCAAGCATAATGTGAACAGGTGCTTAACCTAGAGTCACCAACTCATATACATTCAAGCAAAAAAAGGAAGCACACTGTAGCGCCAAACCATGCAAACATGAAAAATGAATAATGAATTGCATTACTGCATTAGAAGTATGAAAAATTGAGAAAGTTTAGCGCATAAAATGGCCAAGTTATGTGTACCTGGAAGCCACGTTAAGGCATTTCTCGTTTTCCAGATCCCTATTCTATGCCAATCCTCACTAAGATTGTAGTCTCCATCTGAAGGGGAACCTATGAAAAATCCTTTGTTAGGACTGAAGTCAAAATTTCAAAAACTGACCGTCACATCCAAGCATAATGTGAACAGGTGCTTAACCTAGAGTCATCAACTCATATACATTCAAGCAAAAAAAGGAAGCACACTATAGCGCCAAACCATGCAAACATGAAAAATGAATAATGAATTGCATTACTGCATTAGAAGTATGAAAAACTTGGCCATTGGATGTGACGGTCAGTTTTTGAAATTTTGATTCATTTACCTTCTGACTGAGCACAACACCTGTTAGCTGCAGGCGTTTTTAATCAAACCAGGGCCATTTCCCCTCCACAGAGATATAGACTTCAGTCCTAACAGAGGATTTTTCATAGGTTCCCATTCAGATGGAGACTACAGTCTTAGTGAGGATTGGCATAGAATAGGGACCTGGAAAACGAGAAATGCCTTAACCTTGGCTTCCAGGTACACATAACTGAGCCATTTTATGCGCTAAACTTTCTCAATTTTTCATACTTCTAATGCAGTAATGCAATTCATTATTCATTTTTCATGTTTGCATGGTTTGGCGCTACAGTGTGCTTCCTTTTTTTGCTTGAATGTATATGAGTTGGTGACTCTAGGTTAAGCACCTGTTCACATTATGCTTGGATGTGACGGTCAGTTTTTGAAATTTTGATTCATTTACCTTCTGACTGAGCACTCCACCTGTTAGCTGCAGGCGTTTTTAATCAAACCAGGGCCATTTCCCCTCCACAGAGATATAGACTTCAGTCCTAACAGAGGATTTTTCATAGGTTCCCATTCAGATGGAGACTACAGTCTTAGTGAGGATTGGCATAGAATAGGGACCTGGAAAACGAAAAATGCCTTAACGTGGCTTCCAGGTACACATAACTTGGCCATTTTATGCGCTAAACTTTCTCAATTTTTCATACTTCTAATGCAGTAATGCAATTCATTATTCATTTTTCATGTTTGCATGGTTTGGCGCTACAGTGTGCTTCCTTTTTTTGCTTGAATGTATATGAGTTGGTGACTCTAGGTTAAGCACCTGTTCACATTATGCTTGGATGTGACGGTCAGTTTTTGAAATTTTGATTCATTTACCTTCTGACTGAGCACTCCACCTGTTAGCTGCAGGCGTTTTTAATCAAACCAGGGCCATTTCCCCTCCACAGAGATATAGACTTCAGTCCTAACAGAGGATTTTTCATAGGTTCCCATTCAGATGGAGACTACAGTCTTAGTGAGGATTGGCATAGAATAGGGACCTGGAAAACGAGAAATGCCTTAACGTGGCTTCCAGGTACACCTAACTTGGCCATTTTATGCGCTAAACTTTCTCAATTTTTCATACTTCTAATGCAGTAATGCAATTCATTATTCATTTTTCATGTTTGCATGGTTTGGCGCTACAGTGTGCTTCCTTTTTTTGCTTGAATTTTCTGAGATAATCTGGAGAAATTTCACCCCATGCTTCTAGAAGCGCCTCCCACAAGTTGTTTTGGCTTGATGGGCACTTTTTGCGTACCATACTGTGGTGCCCTGCGTCTTTACCACCACAAAAGGGTTAAATATGTACGGTTTTTTATGTGTTTTGCGAGCAATGGGAGTTATGGTTTCTCTGCTAGAGACCACAACATACACACACAATTCACCTCACTCCCTTACTTGTCTGAAGCTTAGAGCTTTGCAGACACACCCTAACTGGGAGGGGGAGGAGTCGAGAGTTGTTTTCAATGTGAAGAAGAAGGAGGTGAAGAAGAACGCTCTTGGAAGCCATTAGACATGTGCTCTATTGCCTGTGGCCTCGGACTGGGTCACTGCCACTGTGACACATCCCTTTAAGATAACCGACCCGCTACCGAGCATCCCACGGCCTCTGGGGCACGTCAATACGGTCAAGCTGCTCCCACAACAGCTCAATGAGGTTGAGATCTGGTGACTGCGCTGGCCACTCCATTACAGATAGAATACCAGCTGCCTGCTTCTTCCCTAAATAGTTCTTGCATAATTTGGAGGTGTGCTTTGGGTCATTGTCCTGTTGTAGGATGAAAATGTCAGGAACACCGCACTGTACATGCTCAGTGAGCCAGTGCGCGTGTTGTTGTGAGTTCATTTTCCCCTTCGTCACTGAGGTCTGGTGAACTCCCTATTCTGGTAAAGGAAGGTAATGAGCCTGATTATCAGGCACCTGAGCCTAATGATGATGACTGGCTGAGTGGAGTCACGGACTGGATATAAGGCTGCCGACGCCCTTCAGCCCTGCGGGTGATTTCTCTGTGGACTTCTAGGAGACCAGTCTGATTCCTGCTCCTCTAAAGCTAAGTTTTCTGCTTTGCCTTTTAGCATTTGTGTTTTGTTTTTGTTTGCCTTGCTTTTCTGGATATTGCCATTCCCTGCTGGGGTGAGCTGAATCTCCTTTTGCCTGTTGCTCTGTCTTCAGAATATTCCTGAGTACTGACATAGTCTTTTTGAAGCCTAGCGCCTTCAGGGCCTTTTTCACTGACAGTCTGTTGGCTCTTATTTTCATAGGGTTTTTCACGGATTGCAGACAGCAGCCTTCCTGTCCTTTCCTATCTAGTTAGCTTGGGCCCCGTCTTTGCTCAGTCTATCTTTCTGTCTGTGTTAGTGTTCTTTCCTCTTGCTTCACCGTCATTATATGTTGGGGGCTGCCTTTTGCTTTGGGGTCTGCTCTGGGGCAGTTTAGATTTCCCTTTCTGTCTTTAGGCTATATAGTCCTCCGGCTGTGATCGAGGGGTCTAGGGCATCGTAGGAACCCCCCACGGCTACTGCTAGTTGTGTTGATAGGTTCAGGGGTCTGCAATCCGATAGCTGCCAACTTCTCTGGTTTTCTGGACTTAACTAGCATTTCTGTTTTTGCCTCCTACGGTGACTCATTCATAACAGCGTGTCCTGAGTGTTAGGATCCTGTCAGCGCCGGCGTGCAGCCTCCGCTGAGCAGGGACTCACCCGCACTGTAGGGGTATCAGGGTCAGGTACAGCCAGAAAGTACCGATGCACAGGACCTGTAGATGCTGAAGTTTAGCAAGCAGACACGGGACCTACGGTCATGTGACTGCAAGGGGGCAGGGCTTAGCGTCCTGCTTAGTGAGATAGAAAGACACTATACAGAATTACTCAGTCAGGCAAAACGGGGTTCATACACAGAGATAGCCATCACGTACCAAGGATGAGACAGAGCGGATAGTCAGGGCCAAGCAGCAGTCAAAACCAAACAGACATAGAAGGTACCAAGCAGAATCCAAAGCAATATCCAGAGAACAGACTGAGTCATACACAGATTATCAAGCAACCACAACACAGCAAAAACACACTCAGGGGTCACCACACTATGCCAAGGGCAAGAGTATAACTGACAGGGATGGGAGCGTCCTGAGGCTATAAGAAGCCTCTCCCAGAACGAGGGAGAGGCCACAATCATAGCCCCAGGTGTGCAGGTAAGTCTGCACCGGGATCACAACTATTAACCCCAGAAATGCCAGTCATCAGCACTGGTTCCAGACATTAACCCCACGTGTGCGAGTCAAACCCGCACTGAGATCATGACAGAAATTGGCTCCAATCAAGCACTGTCCACAGGGTATGGTGCTATGATTGGGTCACCGACGAGGAAAGCAAGACCAAGCTAAGGCTACTTTCACACTTGCGTTTTTTTGCTGTGCGTTTTTTGCGCACACAAATGCATGAAAAAACGCATCATGCGTTTGTGTGCGTTTTTTGTGCGTTTAGGCTTTTTGTGCGTTTTTTGGGTTTTGGTGCGTTTTTTAAACGCATGCTTTTTGCGCATACGTGTGCATTACAATGCGCACATATGCGCACCCATAGACTATAATGGGTGTTTTGCTGTAAAAAAAATGCATTGCGTGTGCATGCGTTTTTTGGGGGCAAGTCGGACACACAAAAAATGCAACAGGATGCATTTTGTGCGCCCGAGCGCACACTACAAAAAAAAGCATGCGCATACAAACGCATGTGTATGCGCACCTATGCGCACCCATGTAAAAGATAGGGGGGAAAAACGCATGCGCTTTTTTGTGCTAAAAAACAGCGCAAAAAACGCAAGTGTAAAACCAGCCTAAGCCACAGAAAACCAGAGAGGTTGGTAACTAAGCGGATTGCAGACCCCTGATCCTATCCACACAACTAGCAGTGGCCGTGGAGCGTACCTATGATGATCCTAGATGCCTCGACACAGCCGGAGAACTAAATAAGCCTAAAGCAAGAAAGGGGAAATCTAAACTGCCCCAGAGCAGACCCCAAAGGAATAGATAGCCCCCAAACATATATTGTCAGTGAGACAAGATGAAAACACAAACGCCCACACTAACTAGACAGGACAGGAAAGGAAAGACACTGTCTGCAATCACGCAAAAAACTCTGCAAAAAATGTCCAAAACGTCTGATAGAAAAATACTGAAGTCACTAGACTTCGCCCACTATATCAGCACTCTGGCATATTCTGAAAGCAGAGCAAAAAGAGGCCAATCTAATAAGGGACAAAAACAAACTGGCACAAGCAGTAACATAAGGATGGAAATTCAGCACTGCCCCAGCCGGGGCTGGCTGACCACATAAAACTGAATAGATAAAACCAAATCAAATGTGAACAATAGCAAAAAACACTTAGCTTGAGCATGCTGGGACTGAACTGGAAACTAAGACCTCAGGAGGCAGGAAAAAATCACCAGCAGGGATAGAGGGAGTCGGCTGTCTTAAATACAGTCAAAAACTACAGATGTCCAATCATTCTCCTCATTATCAGGTGGCAGGCCTCTGTTAATTAGATCAGCTCCATTACCTCTTTTAACCACCAGAGGGAGTCCGGAAAGAACTCACGACCCCTCTGTCAATACAGCCAGCTCCACTACCTTCACTAGCAACCAAAGGTAGGCCAGAAAGTGAATTCACAACAGTACCCCCCCTTGAGGAGGGGTCACCGAACCCTCATCCATGCCACCAGGCCGATCAGGATGGGCCCGGTGAAAAGCACGAACCAATCTATCGTCATGAATGTCAGAAGTAGAGACCCGAGAATTATCCTCCTGGCCATAACCCTTCCATTTGACCAAGTACTGGAGTCTCCATCTAGCCAAACGAGAATCCAATATTTTCTCTACCTCATATTCCACATTGCCTTTAACCAATACAGGGTCAGGAGGTGCCGCCATAGGAACTACTGGCTCCACAAACCTCTTCAACAGAGATTTATGAAACACGTTATGGATCTTAAACGTAACTGGAAGAGCCAATAGAAAAGAAACAGGATTAAGAATCGCCAAAATCTTATAAGGTCCAATGAACCTTGGCTTGAACTTTGGAGACGCAACCTTCATAGAAATATTCTTTGACGACAACCAAACCATATCACCCACTTTAAACTGGGGACCAATGGTCCTATGCCGGTTGGAAAACCGATGGGCTTTTTCCTGAGAGAGGGACAACTTATCCACCACTTGGTCCCAAATCTGCTGCATTCTCTCTACCACAGTGTCCACACTTGGGCAGGTCGAAGATTCCACTTGCCCTGAAGAAAATCGAGGAAGAAACCCAAGGTTACAGAAAAAGGGCAACATCAAAGTGGCAGAACTAGCTCAATTGTTTAGCGCAAATTCGGCCAAGGGCAAAAATGAGACCCAGTCATCCTGATCAGCAGATAAAAAACATCTCAAATAGGACTCCAAAGTCTGGTTTGTTCTCTCAGTCTGCCCATTGGTCTGAGGATGAACCGCAGAGGAGAAAGATAACTGAATTCCCAAATTGGAACAAAAAGTTCTCCAAAATCTGGAAACAACCTGGACTCCTCTGTCCGACACAATGTTCTCAGGGATCCCATGCAACCGAACCACCTGTTGTAAAAACAAAGGCACCAACTCTGAAGAAGATGGCAACTTTGGGAGTGGTACAAGATGGACCATCTTCGAAAATCTATCACAAATCACCCAGATAACAGTCATTCTCTGAGAGACAGGAAGATCAGAAATAAAATCCATTGAGATATGGATCCATGGCCTCTTGGGCACCGGCAGGGGTATCAACAACCCACTAGAACGAGAACAGGGTTTAGACCGAGGTCAAGTCCCACAAGACTGCACAAAATTCCTGACATCACGAGATAAGGCAGGCCACCAAAAGACAGACTCACCAAATCTCTGGTACCAAAAATACCTGGATGACCAGCCAACGCGGAGCAATGAATTTCAGACATCACTCTCTTCCTTCACTGGTCAGGAACATACAATTGTCCCATAGTGCAACGCTCTGGTTTGTCCTCCTGAAATTCCTCCAGGGCACGTCTCAAATCGGGCGAGATGGCGGAAAGAACTACCCCCTCACCTAGAATGGCAGTAGGCTCGGTCACAATAAGAGAATCTGCACAGAAACTCCTTGAAAGGGCATCCGCCTTAACATTCTTAGTGCCCGGAAGAAAAGAGACCACAAAATTAAAACGCGTGAAAAACAAGGCCCACCTAGCCTGTCTAGGATTCAAGATAAATCAAATTCTTGTGGTCGGTGAGGACCAAAACTTGATGTCTAGCTCCCTCCAACCAATGTCTCCACTCTTCAAATGCCCATTTCATGGCCAACAATTCCCGATTCCCCATGTCATAGTTACATTCAGATGGGGAGACTTTTCGAGAAAAGAAGGCACAGGGATTCATTTTAGAAGTCACCGAATCTTTTTGGGACAAAACAGCTCCTGCACCAATCTCAGAAGCATCTACCTCCATCTGAAATGGAAGTGAGACATCAGGTTGCCGTAGAACTGGAGCACAAGTGAATCTTCTCTTAAGCTCCTGAAATGCCGAGACTGTCTCTGGAGACCATTTCACCACATCAGCGCCCTTTTTGGTCAGATCAGTCAGTGGTTTGACAATACCAGAAAAATTACTTATAAATTTACAGTAGAAATTAGCAAAACCCAAAAACTTCTGGAGAGCCTTCAAAGAAGTGGGCTGAACCCAATCATAAATGGCCTGTACTCTGGCCGGGTCCATTTCAATAGCCGACGAGGACAAAATGAATCCCAAAAGTGAAATCCTCTGTACACCAAAGAGGCACTTCGATCCCTTAACATACAGGGAATTTTCCCTCAAATCCGGAACACAGTCCGGACATGTTCCACATGAGAATCCCAATCACTGGAAAAGATCAAAATATCATCCAGATAGATGATCAAAAACTTATCCACAAAGTCCCGGAAAATATCGTTCATAAAGGATTGGAAAACAGAAGAGGCATTAGTGAGCCCAAAAGGCATCACCAGGTACTCAAAATGTCCCTCCGGAGTATTAAACGCCGTCTTCCATTCATCCTCGTGCTTGATGCGAATAAGATTATACGCCCCCTAAGGTCAAGCTTGGTAAACCAGCAGGCACTTTTAAATCTGGAAAATAAATCAGAAATCATGGGTAACGGGTACTGATATTTAACAGTGATTTTGTTAAGGGAACGATAGTCAATACAAGGCCTTAATGAACCATCTTTCTTGGTCACAAAAAAAAATCCAGCACCTAAGGGTGAAGAGGAAGGTCTAATATGACCCTTCTCCAACGACTCCTTGATATAAGATCGCATAGCATAATGTTCGGGTACCGAATGTCATGGAATGCCTAGGTTACTTTAGGCAAAAACCCCGGGACCCCTGTGATGTCCCTCAGACTAGGGGAACCCTGTCTGTCCCTCTACCCAGGGTTTACACTGAAGGTGTGCCTGCCTGAGCCTCCACCCTGTCCCTGTCTCCTGTCCAGCCGTAAGCTGAACCCACCTCCCTCCACCCAGTGAGGGGACCAGACACCAGACCCCACAAATACGTATGGACAGGGGTAAAAGAAAACACCACACAGTAAATACACAAGGGAATACAATAATGTGCAAGGGCAACCAAATATATATATAACAGATTGGAGAAAGAACCACTGAGGGATATACTGCACCAGATATCAGACGCTCCAACACCACCACTGCTGACCGGTATTGCTAGCACTAGGCTAAAGCTATAGTCGGCGACGCCCATAGTCAGGACGAACTATTTAAAGACCTAGGGCGTGGCCCAGCCCTCAGCCAGCATGACAACCTGGTTAACCCTATCCCGACTGGAACAGAATACCCAACAGGGTATTACCGCTGTCTGCCGGACACCCTGGTGTGAACAGTGTCCGACATGACAGTACCCCGCCTTCTACGAGGGACCTCCGGAACCTCACCATGTCGAGGACCTGGCTTGTCCGGATGGCGACGATGGAACATAGTAACCAGTCGATCAGCATGAATGTCAGAGGCCGGCACCCATGTCCTCTCCTCAGGACCATAGCCACGCCAGTGGACCAGGTACTGTAGAGTGCGACGCACAACCCTAGAGTCCACCACTTTGGACACCTCAAATTCCAACGCGCCATCCACCAAGACGGGAGGTGGTGGCCGGGGGAACCATCCACCAAACCCACGACCTTCTTTAGCAATGCTTTGTGAAATACATTATGAATCTTATACACAGCCGGCAACTCCAAACGAAATGCCACGGGGTTGATCACTGCGGAGATTCTAAATGGGCCAATGAACCTGGGACCCAACTTAAGTGACGGTATCTTGAGCTTAATGTTCCTAGTAGATAACCACACCCAATCACCCACACACAGGTCCGGACCTGGCACACGTCTGCAGTCAGCCACCCGTTTGTACCTGGAACCCACCTTCAACAAGCGCTGCTTGACTCTCCTCCAAACAGACGACAATTGAGCTCCCAACTGGTCCTCCTCAGGGACGCCAACTGAGCACCCCTGACGCAAGGTGCAAAATTGAGGATGTTGACCATACACACAAAAAAAAGGAGATTCCCCAGATGATTCCTGGCAATGGTTGTTTATTGCGAATTCTGCCAGAGGAAGAAACGCTGACCACTCTTCCTGATTGTCGGAAATAAAGCAGCGCAAGTATTGCTCCAGGTTTTGGTTCATCCGCTCAGTCTGTCCATTCGACTGAGGGTGGAAAGCCGATGAATGAGATAATTTGATTCCAAGGCGAGAACAAAAAGCTCTCCAAAACTTTGCCACAAACTGCGTACCTCGATCAGACACAATGTCAGACGGGACACCATGAAGTCTGACCACCTCGCGAATAAATATCTGAGCAAGAGTCTTAGCATTGGGCAAAGACGGTAAAGCAACGAAATGTGACATTTTGGAGAACCTATCAACAATAACCAAAATGACCGAGTTCCCTGCCGAGGCGGGCAAGTCAGTAATAAAATCCATGGAAATCTCAGTCCATGGCTTACTGGGCACCCCGAGAGGCTGCAAGCTACCAGCGGGACGGGAACGAGGAGTCTTGGCCCGTGCGCACGTGTTACAGGCAGCCACATATGAGGCCACATCCTGCCGGATTTTAGGCCACCAAAAACGACGCGATACCAGTTCCAGAGTGCTCTTAACCCCTGGATGACCTGCCAGTACCGTGTCGTGATGTTCGCCCAACACTCTAGAGCGTAGATGTAGCGGCACAAAAGATTTATTAGCAGGCAACCCCGGCGGTACCACCTCCTGAGCCTCCGCAATCTCTGCCTCAATCTCTGTCGTGATGGCAGATACCACCACACCCATTTGGAGAATAGGCACCGGCTCTTCACATAACTCTCCACCAGGAAAACACCTGGATAAAGCGTCTGCCTTAACATTCTTCGACCCAGAGCGATAGGTAACAATGAAGTTGAACCGGGTGAAGAATAATGCCCAGCGAGCCTGTCTGGAGGACAGGCGCTTAGCAGATTCTAAATAAAGCAAATTCTTATGGTCGGTTATCACAGTAATCTGATGAACAGCCACCTCCAAGAAGTGTCGCCACTCCTCAAATGCCAATTTGATGGCCAATAGTTCCCTGTTGCCAATATCATAATTACGCTCCGCAGGCGACAGCTTCTTGGAGAAGAAGGCACACGGATGCAACTTGGCCCAAGAAGGGCCCTGAGACAGTACAGCCCCCACTCCAACCTCCGACGCATCCACCTCCACGACAAACGGTAAGGAGACATCGGGCTGCACCAGAATGGGCGCTGAGGCAAAACTATTCTTGAGGAATTCAAACGCCTGTACCGCAGGCTCAGACCAGTCAGAAAAGTCGGTACCCTTCTTAGTCATGTCAGTCAGTGGTTTGGCAATCATAGAGAAGTTCTTAATAAATTTCCTATAGTAATTGGAGAAGCCAAGAAATCGCTGAAGCACCTTAAGATTATCAGGCCGATCCCAATGTAGTACCGCCTGCACCTTTGCGGTGTCCATCTTAAAACCTGAGGCGGAGATTATATAACCCAAAAACGGTAGCTCCTGTACGAAAAACACACATTTTTCAAGCTTGACATAGAGCCTGTTCTCTCTGAGCAACTGCAGAACCTGTCTAACATGCTCTATATGTGTATCATGGTCGCGAGAGAAAATGAGGATGTCGTCAAGATAAATTATAACGAACCTCCCCAACAACTGAGAGAAGACATCATTAATGAAGTGTTGAAAGACCGCCGGTGCCATAGTCAACCCAAACGGCATTACCAAACTCTCAAAGTGACCCTCAGGGGTATTGAACGCTGTCTTCCACTCATCCCCCTGACGGACTCTTATAAGATTGTACGCCCCCCTGAGGTCCAGTTTGGAGAACCATCTGGCACCAACCACTTGGTTGAATAAATCGGGTATAAGTGGCATAGGGTAAGGATCACGGACCGTAATCTGGTTGAGTTCTCTGAAATCCAGACACGGGCGTAAACCGCCATCCTTCTTTTTAACAAAGAAGAAGCCAGCAGCCAGAGGAGAAGAGGAAGGTCTAATATGACCCTTGCTCAGGCTATCCGCAATGTATTCCTTGAGAGCTAGCCTCTCGGGACCTGAGATATTAATCATTCTAGCTTTAGGTAACTTGGCCCCTGGTTTCAACTTAATAGCACAGTCATAGGGGCGATGCAGTGGTAGTTCCGAACAACCCTTATCAGAAAATACATCCGCATAATCCAGCAACGGCTCCGGGATACTGGGGGTCAAAGCGGAAATACATGTAGCCAGGCACCTCTCCTGACACTCCCTGCTCCACTGAATTATGTCCTGGGTCTTCCAATCAATAACAGGATTATGCATTGACAACCATGGAAAGCCCAGAACCATCTGAGCCGGTAAGTTACTAAGCACCTTACAAGTTACCCGCTCTGAGTGTAATACTCAGATGTGGAGTTGTATATCCAACACACACTCTGTGATCTCCCCTTGAGACAACGGGGAAGCATTGATGGTAACCACCCGGATGGGGTTCGGCAATTTCTCCACCGGAAATCCCGCTGTATGCGCGAACCTCTCATCAATGAGATTGGCAGCTGAGCCACTATCAATAAATACTGTAATAGAGAGCATTTGCCCCCAAGTACCACCCTAGCAGGGAGCATACACTGGGAAACCATGACGGAGGATACACAAAGGCTCAGACTAGACTCCTCCAAACCCTCTGAGCCTATCAGTTTTCCGCCGGCGCGCCCTTCTTAGGTACCAGGGGGCAAGCGTTAATAAAATGTCCTCCTTTGCCACAAAAAAAACAGAGCCCCTGCCTTCTGTGCCAAGGACGTTTAGGCTTGTTACTCGGTGACTGTGCTATACCAGCGATCTGCATGGGTTCCACGGATTCACCCGCGGCAACCTCACCGACCACTCCCCCACCTCCCGGAGGCAACGAAACCAGCGCCCCCTGACGGAGACGTCGGTCTATGCGTACTACAAGTGCCATCGCAGCCTCCAGAGAGGCGGGAGTCTCGTACATTAGGAGAGTCTGTTTAACCCTTCCAGAAACCCCATGCAAAAATTGACTTCTAAGCGCAGGGTCATTCCACTGCGTGTCCACCGCCCAGCGCCGGAATTCCGTGCAGTAATCCTCAGCTGGTCGATCACCCTGTAGCAGTGAGCGTATCTTAGACTCTGCTAAGTTTAATCTATCTGGATCGTCATAGATCAAACCCAGAGCAGAGAAAAAAAAATCTACAGATTCAAATGCCGGTGAGTCTGAAGGGAGTGAAAAGGCCCAGGCCTGTGGGTCACCACTCAGCAAAGAAATCACCAAGCCCACGCGTTGAGCCTCATTACCTGAGGAATGTGGACGCATACGGAAATACAATTTGCATGATTCACGAAACACCGTGAACTTACCACGATCACCAGCAAATCGTTCAGGAAGGGGAAACTTGGGCTCAGCTGCCCTGGCTGCAGCCTCAGCAGGTACTGCAGGAGCTGACAGGCCTTGTTGCTGGACCGCCCCCCTGAGTTCAGTGACCTGTATGGATAGAGCCTCCAGCTGCCTGGTTAGGGAAAGTATAGGATCCATAGTAAGTAACCCCTATATTCCCTTTTTTTTTTTTCACTTTATTATTTGGGCTGACTATAATGTCATGGAATGCCTAGGTTACTTTAGGCAAAAACCCCGGGACCCCTGTGATGTCCCTCAGACTAGGGGAACCCTGTCTGTCCCTCTACCCAGGGTTTACACTGAAGGTGTGCCTGCCTGAGCCTCCACCCTGTCCCTGTCTCCTGTCCAGCCCTAAGCTGAACCCACCTCCCTCCACCCAGTGAGGGGACCAGACACCAGACCCCAAAAATACGTATGGACAGGGGTAAAAGAAAACACCACACAGTAAATACACAAGGGAATACAATAATGTGCAAGGGCAACCAAATATATATATATATATATATATATATATATATATATATATATATATATATATAACAGATTGGAGAAAGAACCACTGAGGGATATACTGCACCAGATATCAGACGCTCCAACACCACCACTGCTGACCGGTATTGCTAGCACTAGGCTAAAGCTATAGTCGGCGACGCCCATAGTCAGGACGAACTATTTAAAGACCTAGGGCGTGGCCCAGCCCTCAGCCAGCATGACAACCTGGTTAACCCTATCCCGACTGGAACAGAATACCCAACAGGGTATTACCGCTGTCTGCCGGACACCCTGGTGTGAACAGTGTCCGACATGACACCGATAAGTTGAAAAGCTGACCCTTGGGAAATTTACACCCGGGCAATAACTCAATTGCACAGTCATAACTACTATGAGGATGCAAAGACGCAGACTTACTCTCACTAAATACATCAGAAAAGTCAGCCAAATAATCAGGAATATCATGAGACTGGGGAGAGGTGGAGAAAACAGGAGTGTCACTAAGAACACACTGACAACCCAAACTCACCACAGACACAGATTTCCAATCCAAAACAGGATTATGAGTTTGCAACCAGGGAAAACCCAGAACAATAGTATCATGCAAATTGTGCAGCACCAAAAATTTACAATTTTCTTGGTAGTCCGGGGCGACCCGCATTATCACCTAGGTCCAAAACTGGGGTTTATTCTCCGCCAAAGGAGTAGCATCAATACCCCTCAAAGGGATAGGAATCTGCAGGGTTATCATGGGAAAACCACAATGTTTAGCAAAGTCCAAATCCATCAGATTCAAAGCTGCTCCTGAATCTACAAAAGCCTTAGCGGAAAATGTGGATAAGGAGCAGATCAGAGTAATTGCCAAAAGGAACTTAGGTTGTACACTGCCCACAGCAAATGTGTGCACAAAACGTTTCTCTCGTTTAGGGCAGACAGAAATTGTATGAGAGGCCTCTCCACAGAAAAAACACATCTTATTACGCCTTCTAAACTCCTGACATTATGCCCTAGACAAAACCCTATCACATTGCATGGGTTCAGACGTTTGTTCAAAAGGCGGCAACGCCTCTCGCATAGTTTTATGTTCACGTAAACGCCAATCAACTTGAATGGCTAATGACATAGAATCATCAAGACCAGAGGGAACAGGAAATCCCACCATAACATCTTTTATGGTTTCTGATAAACCCTTCCGAAAGAGAGCTGCTAAGGCACCGTCATTCCATGTAGTAAGGACCGCCCACTTTTGAAATTTTTGACAGTATAACTCTGCAGAATCCTGACCCTGGTTCAATGCCAATAGGGTTTTCTCAGCTTGATAAATAGCATTAGGTTCATCATACAACAACCCCAAGGCTTGAAAAAATGCATCCACATTAGTCAGAATAGGATTTCCAGGTGTCAGAGAAAAAGCCCACTCCTGGGGATTGCCGCGCAGCATGGAGATGACAATTTTAACCTGCTACACAGAGCTCCCCGATGAGTTAGGCTTCAAGGCAAGAAATAGTTTACAATTATTCTTAAAATTCAAAAATTTAGACCGATCCCCAGAAAACACATCAGGAGTAGGGATTTTTGGTTCAACAGCAGGTGATTGAGCGAGATAAGCGGAAATTCCCCGCACTTCAGCAGCGAGCTGCTCAACACGATCAGACAATTGCTTAATCTCCATTAAAGAAAAAAAATCCTCCTACAACCCCAGAGAAAAAGAGGAAAAAATATATATATAAAAAAAAATTCTGACACTTAATTTTTTTTTTTTTTACAATTCTCTCCTGCTTTTGAGTACCCTAGAATCTGCGGTTTAGGCTGGTGATTCTGTTATGATTGGGTCACCGAGGAGGAAAGCAAGACCAAGCTAAGCCACAGAAAACCAGAGAGGTTGGTAACTAAGCGGAGTGCAGACCCCTGATCCTATCCACACAACTAGCAGTAGCCGTGGAGCGCACCTGCGATGATTCTAGATGCCTCGACACAGCCGGAGAACTAAATAAGCCTAAAGCAAGAAAGGGGAAATCTAAACTGCCCCAGAGCAGAAACCAAAGGAATAGATAGCCCCCAAACATATATTGTCGGTGAGACAAGATGAAAACACAAACGCAGGTAGGAAAATAGGCTGAGCAAACGATGGGGCCCACACTAACTAGACAGGACAGGAAAGGAAAGACACTGTCTGCAATCACGCAAAAAAACCAGTACTCTGGCATATTCTGAAAGCAGAGCAAAAAGAGGCCAATCTAATAAGGGACAAAAACAAACTGGCACAAGCAGTAATATAAGAATGGAAATTCAGCACAGCCCCAGCCGGGGCTGGCTGACCACACAAAACCGAATAGACAAAACCAAATCAAATGTGAACAATAGCAAAAAACACTTAGCTTGAGCATGCAGGGACTGAACTGGAAACTAAGACCTCAGGAGGCAGGAAAAAATCACCAGCAGGGATAGAGGGAGTTGGCTGTCTTAAATCCAGTCAAAAACTCCAGATGTCCAATCGTCCTCCTCATTATCAGGTGGCAGGCCTCTGTTAATTAGATCAGCTCCATTACCTTCTGTAACCACCAGAGGGAGCCCGGAAAGAGAACTTGCGACCCCTCTGTCAATACAACCAGCTCCACTACCTTCACTAGCAACCAGAGGTAGGCCAGAAAGTGAATTCACAACAGTATGGCATGGCGTTGCAAAATGGAGTGATAGCCTTCCATATTCAAAATCCCTTTTGCCTTGTACAAATCTCCTACTTTAGAAGCACCAAAGCAACCTCACGCCATCATATTACCTCCACCATGCTTGACAGATGGCGTCAGGCACTCCTCAAGCATCTTTTCAGCTGTTCTGCGTCTCACAAATGTTCTTCTGTGTGATCCAAACACCTCAAACTTGGATTCGACTGTCCATAACACTTTTTTCCAATCTTCCTCTGTCCAATGTCTGTGTTCTTTTGCCCATAATAATCTTTTCCTTTTATTATCCAGTCTCAGATATGGATTTTTCTTTGCCACTCTGCCCTGAAGGCCAGCATCCCGGAGTCGCCTTTTCACTGTACACATTGACACTGGCGTTTTGCGTGTGCTATTTAATGAAGCTGCCACTTGAGGACCTGTGAGGCGTCGATTTCTCAAACTACAGACACTATTGTACTTGTCGTGTTGCTAAGTTGTGCAGCGGGGCCTCCCACTTCTCATTCTACTCTGGTTAGAGCCTGTTTGTGCTCTCCTCTGAAGGGAGTAGTACACACCATTGTAGGAAATCTTCAGTTTCTTGGCAATCTCTCACATGGAATAGCCTTCATTTCTAAGAACAAGAATAGATTGTCGAATTTCACATGAAAGTTCATTTTTTCTGGCCATTTTGAGAGTTTAATGGAGCCAACAAATGTAATGCTCCAGATTCTCAATTAGCTCAAAGGAAGGTCAGGTTTACAGTATAGCTTCTCTAATCAGCCAAACTGTTTTCAGCTGTGCTAACATACTTGCACAAGGGTTTTAAAGGGTATTCTAACCATCCATTAGCCTTCTTACTCAGTTAGCAAACACAAAGTACCATAAGAACATTGGAGTGATGGTGGCTGGAAATGGGCCTCTGTACACCTATGAAGATATTGCATTACAAACCAGATGTTTGCAGTTAGAATAGTCATTTACCACATTAACAATGTATAGAGTGTATTTCTGAATCATTTAATGTTAGCTTCATTGGAAAAAACTGTGCTTTTCTTTCAAAAATAAGGAAATTTCTAAGTGACCCTAAACTTTTGAACGGTAGTGTATGTGTGTATATATATATATATATATATATATATATATATATATATATATTCAGAGAGCTATATATAGTAGAATCGGGTAAAATTCAATTGCTGGCTTCTGTAAAATCATTACAGAACCCGACATGAAATGACACATGGTTTACATACAGTAAACCACTTCATTTGATTTAGATTTATACATGTCTTTGACTAATAACTAGATTAGTGTATGTGTGTAAAATTTGGGACATGAAGGTCTTAAATTAACGGGTACATTCCTGCAAAAAAATTGTGTGGGCTCCCGCGCAATTTTCTCCACCAGAGAGGGAAAGCCAGTGACTGAGGGCAGATATTAATAGCCTAGGAAGGGACCATTGTTATTGCTCCTCCCGGCTACAAACATCTGCCCCCAGCCACCCCAGAAAAGGCACCTTTCCTGGCACTTAGCCTCTCTGTTCCCTCTGCCTTTAGCGGTGACATATGGGTTAATAAGGGGTTAATGTCACCTTGCAATTGAAAAGTGACATTAAGCCGGGTTAATAATGGAGAGGTGTCAATAAGACACCTCTCCATTATTAATCCAATAGTATGAAAGGGTTAAAAAAAATGCACAGACATTAATTAGAAAATATTTTAATGAAATAATGACACACAGTTTTTGACCAAATTTATTACACAGCCAATACAACTGAAGCCATCGTTCTCCTGTAAAAAAAATCTTTTTAAAAAAGCAACAATATTCATAGCTTTCCGCTGTTCAGTCATGTCCCCCGCTGCAATCTATCTGAAGGGGTTAAATAGTTTACAACCGGGAGCGGTACTAATGCTTCCACCCCGGCTGTAAACCACGGAGAAATGAAGGAAAAGATGCCAGCGCAGCTTCCCCGCCTGACTGGAGATGAACTGATTATCTTGGGAAAGTTTCTGAACATTTTCCCACGCTCCTGGGTTCACCTCTGGTCAGGCGGGGCCTCTGCACAGCCTCCGTGTCTACCGCTGATGTCACAGAGGCTGCGCAGAGTCCTCGCCTGACCTGAGGTGAACTCAGGAGCGTGGGAAAATGTTCATAAACTTTCCCACGCTAATCAGTTCATCTCTGGTCAGCCGGGGCGCCTGAACAGACAGGTTTTCCTTCATTCCTCCTTGGTTTACAGCCGGGCCAGTAGCATTAGTAAACCAGTTGTAAACTATTTAACCCCTTCAGATGGATTGCAGTGGGGGACATGACTGAACGGCTGAGAGGTATGGATATTGTTGCTTTGTTAATTTTTAATTTTACAGGAGAACGATGGCTTCAGTTGGATTGTCTGTGTAATAAACTTGGTCAAAAACTGTGTCATTATTTCATTAAAATATTTTCTAAATAATGTCTGGGTGTATTTTTTAACCCTTTCATACTATTGGATTAATAATGGATAAGTGTCTTATTGACACCTCTCCTAAAAGCGGGAAGAGTTGACATTTTTATTGGTACCATTTTCAGTTACATATTGATTTTTGATCTCTATTACGATTTTTGGGAGGCAGAATGAACAAAAAACAGCAATTCAGGAATTGTTTTTTGTTTTTATGCCATTCACCGTCTGGTAAAAATGATAAAACAGCTTTATTCTTCTGGTCAGTACGATTACAGCAATACCACATTTATATAGTTTTTTTATGTTTTGCCGATTTTACACAATAAAAACTACGTTAAAGAAAAATAGTTTTTGCATCTCTTTATTCTGAGAGTCATAGATTTTTTACTATTGTGTTGATAGATCTGTTTGGTGGCTTGTTTTTTTGAGGGACAAGATGATATTTTTAGTGATAGAGTTTTTATTTATACTTGATTTTTTGATCGCATTTTATTCGACTTTTTTTTCAGCGGTTCGATCAAAAAGCAAAAATTTTTGCCACATTTTTTTCTTTATGATGTTAACTGAATGGGTAAACTAGTGGGATGGTTTTATAGGTCGGATCATTTGTTTATTTTTGTTTTTACATAAAAGTATTTATTGGATTAACTACTTTAGATGGTGGCCCGATTCTATCACATCGGGTATTCAAGAGTCTCTGTTAAAATAAAAAATAGTGATATACTCACCTTCCGATGGCCCCGGACTCTTTCTCTCCTCTCACCACGCGCCTGGCATCTTCCGGTTCCAGTAATGCTTTGCGCGAAATACGGCTGATGACGTGGCGCTCTCGCGAGAGTGACGTCATCTTCAGCCCTTGTCGCTAAGCATTACTGGAACCGGGAGATGCCGGGCGCATGGTGAGAGGAGGGAAAGAGTCCAGGGGCCATCGGAAGGTGAGTATATAACTATTTTTTATTTTAACAGAGACTCTAAAATACCTGATGCAATAGAATCGGGCCACCATCTAGTGTATTATACTCCTGTTACACCCAGAGCTGCTGTCACTGTTCTGCCTTTACCTAATGTATTGTACTCCAGTTACAACCAGAGCTGCAGTCACTGTTCTGCTGTTACCTAATGTATTGCACACAAGTTACACCCAGAGCTGCAGTCACTGTTCTGCTGTTACCTAATGTATTGTACTCCATTTACACCCAGATCTGCAGTCACTGTTCTGCTTTTACCTAATGTATTGTAGTCCAGTTGCACCCAGAGCTGCAGTCACCGTTCTGCTCTTACCTAATGTATTATACTCCTGTTACACCCAGATCTGCAGTCACTGTTCAGATCTTACCTAATGTATTGTACTCCAGTTGCACCCAGAGCTGCTGTCACTTTTCTGCTCTTACCTAATGTATTGTACTCCAGTTGCACCCAGAGCTGCTGTCACTTTTCTGCTCTTACCTAATGTATTGTACTCCAGTTGCACCCAGAGCTGCTGTCACTTTTCTGCTCTTACCTAATGTATTGTACGCAATTCACACCCAGAGCTGCAGTCACTGTTCTGCTGTTACCTAATGTATTGTACTCCAATTACACCAAGATCTGCAGTCACTGTTCTGCTGTTACCTAATGTATTGTACTCCAGTTACTCCCAGAGCTGCAGTTAGTGTTCTGCTTTTACCTAATGTATTGTAGTCCAGTTACACCCAGAGCTGCAGTCACCATTCTGCTCTTACCTAATGTATTATACTCCTGTTACAGCCAGAGCTGCAGTCACTGTTCTACTGTTATCTTATGTATTGTACTCCAGTTACACCCGGAGCTGCTATCACTGTTCTGCTCTTACCTAATGTATTGTATATGTACAGGCCTGTGTAATGAGCGACGCAGCAGTGATGCCTTTAATGGCTGTAATGTGCCTGTACAAAAAGCGATGCGGCCGTGTTGCCGCGACGACTAAGCGACTGTCGCTGATTGGTCACAGCCTAACTGCCGTGGCCAATCAGCGATGCAGGATTTCGGTTACAGACAAACATGATAAGACAATTATATATATAGATACTTTTTCCTTTTTTCATTTTGTGATGTTTTTAAAATATTTTAAAATTATTTTTTTTTACATTTTTTTTAACGTTGTCCCAGGATGGAACATCAACTTTCCCTGCCCTGATCGCTCATCTAATACTCTTTAGGTCAGGGTTCCCCAACTCCAGACCTCAAGGCCCACCAACAGATCATGTTTTGAGGATTACCTTAGTATTGCTCAGGTGACAATTACTTCACCTGTGCAATACAAAGGAAATCCTGAAAACATGATCTGTTGGTGGGCCTTGAGGACTGGAGTTGGGGAACCCTGCTTTAGATCATTAGATCAGCATCTTGCACACATGGAAGAGATGTGTCAGCTACTGCTCTGAGCAGGATCTTACAAGCTAGTGTTCCTGGGTGACCCTGCGGCCATCATTCAGCCCAGGGTCAGCACGGAGACTACAGACACAATGTCATCGCCATTGCGTTGTGTCGATCGGAGCAGAGAGCTCCCTCCCTCTGCTATGCAGATCGATGTTGCTGTTACTGTTGACAGTGGCATCAGAGGGGTTAAACGCCCACGATCTGCACTAGCACCGATCGTGGTGTTGTTTCAGGTTGTCAGCTCTCATGTAGCACTGACACCCACATTTGATCTCGTTGGTGCTCGTAGTCAGAGCCGCCATCAGGGCATGACAGGCATTACAGCTGTATGGGCAGGGCTGCCATCAGGGCATGACAGGCATTACAGCTGTATGGGGCCCCGTCATTAGGGTCTGCGCTCGCCGCTCGGGTCCCAGCCGGCCGGGCCCCCCCTACAATTTGTTACGCGTCCCGGGCCCGCCCAGACCCCCCTCAGCCTGCACTGGCTTCTTCTTCACTGTCAGGGAAGGACATCGGCATAGCGCCTGGCTCCTCCTCCTCTCTCCCTCCCCCCCAGTGCACTATGGTCCAGCACCGCCCCCGGGCTCGCGTGACATCACACGCTGCTCTTCACTTCCTCATCCTGAGCAAGAAGGAGAGCGGTGTGCACGTGGAGTCGGTCTGAAGGTGCGGTGGACGGCGAGGCTGCGCCCGGTGAGCGAGCAGGTAAGGTGAGTATTCTTTTTATGTCTCTGTCTGTTGGGGGGCCTGGCGGATGATCATGGGGAATCTGGGGGCCCGGTTGTCATCTGGTCTGATCATGGGGGTCGGGGAGCCAGGGGCCTGGCTGTGGGGATGGGGGGGTCCTGTGAGGAGCCAGGGGCCCAGCTGGCATGTTCATGGGGGTCCTGTGGGGAGCCAGGGGCCCAGCTGGCATGTTCATGGGGGTCCTGTGGGGAGCCAGGGGCCCAGCTGGCATGTTCATGGGGGTCCTGTGAGGGACCCAGGGCCTGGCTGTTCATGGGGTTCCTGTGGGGACACAGGGGCCCAGCTGTTGGTGGGGGACCCAGGGGCCCGGCTGTTGGTGTGGGACCGAGGGGCCTGGCTGTTGGTGGGGGACCCAGGGGCCCGGCTGTTCATGGGGGACCCAGGGGCCCGGCTGTTTGTGGGGGTCCTGTGGGGAGCCAGGGGCCTGGCTGTTTGTGGGGGTCCTGTGGGGACCCAGGGGCCTGGCTGTTTGTGGGGGTCCTGTGGGGACCCAGGGGCCCGGCTGTTTGTGGGGGTCCTGTGGGGACCCAGGGGCCCGGCTGTTTGTGGGGGTCCTGTGGGGACCCAGGGGCCCGGCTGTTTGTGGGGGACCTGTGGGGACCCAGGGGCCCGGCTGTTTGTGGGGAATCCAGGGGTCCAGCTGTAGGTGGGGGACCCAGGGGCCCGGCTGTTGGTGGGGAATCCAGGGGTCCAGCTGTAGGTGGGGGACCCAGGGGCCTGGCTGTTGGTGGGGGTCCTATGGGGAGCCAGGGGCCCAGCTGTTCGTTGGAGACCCAGGGGCCCAGCTGTTCATGGGGGACCCAGGGGCCCGGCTGTTCGTGGGGGACCGAGGGGCCCGGCTGTTCGTGGGGGACCGAGGGGCCCGGCTGTTCGTGGGGGACCGAGGGGCCCGGCTGTTCGTGGGGGACCGAGGGGCCCGGCTGTTCGTGGGGGACCGAGGGGCCCGGCTGTTCGTGGGGGACCGAGGGGCCCGGCTGTTTATGCAGGACCCAGGGGTCCAGCTGTTCATGGAGGTTCTGTGGGGACCCAGGGGCCCGGCTGTTCGTGGGGAACCAAGGGGCCCAGCTGTTCGTGGGCGACCCAGGGACCCAGCTGTTCATGGGGGTCTTGTGGGGGAGCCAGGGGCCCGGCTGTTCGTGGGGGAGCCAGGGGCCCGGCTGTTCGTGGGGGACATAAGGGTCCGGTTGATGATGGGGGGAGCTAGGAGGCCCAGCTGATAATGGAGTGAGCCAGGGGGCTGATGGGGTGAGCCAGCATGTTGACTGTCTCCACCTGCAGCTCAGCCAGTAGTCCTATCCTTTTAGTCAGCATAGACTGTGCTGACCAGTACCAGCATGTTGACTGTCTCCACCTGCAGCTTAGCCCGTAGTCCTATCCTTTTAGTCAGCATAGACTGTGCTGACCAATACCAGCATGTTGACTGTCTCCACCTGCAGTTCAGCCTGTAGTCCTATCCTTTTAGTCAGCATAGACTGTGCTGACCAGAACCAGCATGTTGACTGTCTCCACCTGCAGTCCAGCCATAGTCCTCTCCTTTTAGGCAGCACAGATTATGCTGAACAGTACCAGCATGTTGACTGTCTCCACCTGCAGCTTAGCTGTTTTCCTATCCTTTTAGTCAGATACAATGGAGACAGATGAGGCAGGATGGGGAGATCATATGGGGAAGAATGGATACTCATGAGGGTGGGATGGGAGAACATATGGCTGAAGCCAGGAATGAGACGCACGGGGGCTAGGATGGGGGATATTACCATAGGGGCTAATTAAGGGATATTTTTACTGCAGTGATGTATTTTTTATTTTTTGCGTATACTGTTTTAAATGGGGAGGCGTCCCTCTGCACAGTAACAGGACCACTATGTCACCTTTTTTTCTTCATGTGGTGTAATGTAGAAGTTGGGAAAAAATAAGCAATTTGTTCTGCAAGCGCTGCTCTAGATAACTGTGTCATTTCCTGCAGAGATGAGCCCTGGCTGGAAGACGTGATGGCGGTCTGTTCTGGATGAAAGATGAAAAGCAAAAATGAAGGACTTCACCTAGAGATGTCACTGGTGAGTAAGTGTGTTACCTATACACTGACACTATACACTGACACTATATACAGAGCTCCTGTGCATAATGTCACCAGTGATCACTGTATTACCTGTACACTGGCACTATATACAGAGCTCCTGTGTATAATGAAACCAGTGATCACTGTATTACCTGTACATTATATACAGAGCTCGAGTGTATAATGTCATTGATCACTGTATTACCTGTGCGCACACACTCCATACTGAGTAGAGATATCCTGTGTATAATGGCACTTATGGTGATAGTATTGTGTTTTTTTATTACTGATCAGTATTGTAGTATTCATTCATTATGTGGTGGTAATATGTGGTTTGGACATGGTGTTGCGGTATTTGTCCCTTGTATGCGCTATTATTTGGTCACTTTGTGGTGGTAATATGTGGTCTGGACATGGTGTAGCGGTATTTGTTCCTTGCATGTGGTATTATTCGGTCACTGTGGTGGTAATATGTGGTCTGGACATGGTGTTGCGGTATTTGTCCCTTGTATGTGCTATTTGGTCAATTTGTGGTGGTAATATGTGGTCTGGTCATGGTATAGCGGTATTTGTTCCTTGTATGTGATATTATTCGATCACCGTGGTGGTAATATGCGGTCTGGTCATGGTGCGGTGGTATTTGTGCCTTGTATGTGATATTATTGGTCATTTTAAAAATGTAAAAATATACCTAAATTGTATTGCATGTTTTAACAAATATTTAATAGGTTACAGTAGAGTAGAGCTCGTCCAAAAGTGTCTACCGTGTTATGGTGGCGGCTTAAAAAATCTTTTGGCCAAAACAAAAGCTGCTGGCTATATGTGGGATCTGGTGATTGGAACTGTTAATGTGTGATTGGTGAGAAGAAGAGTTTTTCCAAGAGAGGGCAGTGGGACTGTGGAGAGTTCGAGGGGTGGAGGCGGGGCTGGGGTGGAGCCTGGGCAGAGTCTCAAGGGGGCCCCGAAAAATTGCCGGTATGGGGCCCCGAAATTCTTAGTGGCAGCCCTGCTCGTAGTGAGCCCGCGTGATCTTCACACCATACATGTACGGCGACTTACGGGAACGCACCTCCCGCAGAGTCATACATGTACAGCAGATGTCATGAAAGGGTTAAAATACTTACCGATTGCCACCTTCTTCTGTTCCTAGCACTGTTAAAAATCATTGTTCTCGACAGCACATGGTTTTGTGCAAACAGCCGAGAACAGTGGGATTCAATACGCCCAGAACTATTGAGTTATCGATTGTTCTGTGTACAAGGCAGTGCGGTCGGCATGTATAAACAGGCTGTTAAATGACTGCTGATGGGTGGTAGATTAATAGCCACGATTGGCCAGGGTAAATGCCCCCTTAGTCTAGAAGAATCTCAAGGTGAGAGTCATAGACTTGTACTGAGAAAGTGAGTTTTAGGTCACACAGAAGACTCGGTGTCAGTCGGCTGGTCAGACCCTGAGGCCAAGTAGTCAGAAGAGAATCAGGACGACGCTGAGAACAGAAGAAGGTGGTGATCAGTTAATATTTTAATACATGGACTGTGGACATACAGCAGTAACTATGGCTAAGGGCAGAGGCGGACATAGCATTCCGTGTTATACAGCTGCACAGGGGCCCAGGAGATAAGGGGGCCACTACTACCTCCAAAGCAGGTGAATATGTGCATTATGATGAGTTATTGGACTGCAAATGACCCATATATTGTTCTTCCACAGGGGCCTCTTCTCTTTGTGTCTGCACCAGGCAAAGGGGGTGAAATAATGAATGAAAAAATTAATAGAGGGCTACGTTAAATGGAACCTTTCAGCCGATTTAGGCTCTCCGAACCACGGACAGCACGAATCAGACACTGTGCAATTGTAGCCGTATATTTTTACTCTGAAATCAAATCGTGCAGTGTTTCAAAGAAAACCTAGGCTAGGCTGACTAGTCCGATGCCAGCTTCTTTCCTCATGATCGACAAAGTCTATTCTTGTCAATCAACTGGAGCAGGGAGAAGCCTGAACTCGCCGTCCTTGGCTGGCTTCTCCCTGCCGGCTCCAGATGACTGACAGGTCTCTATGTATTTATTCAGGGCAGGGAGAAGCTATGAAACATGGTCCCTGGCCGGATGCTCAAACTACAAATGGTTCTGAAACACTGCAGCATTTCAGAGTAAAACATGTTTGGCTGCTATCAAGAAGCCAATACCTGCTTCATGCAGCCTGTG
This sequence comes from Dendrobates tinctorius, assembly GCF_039654945.1. NCBI lineage: Eukaryota > Metazoa > Chordata > Amphibia > Anura > Dendrobatidae > Dendrobates > Dendrobates tinctorius. The sequence goes on along the minus strand of NW_027361743.1, from coordinate 23,922,414 downwards.
GTTCGAGCAGCATGAATCTGATGTCAGGTTTCCTGTAAAGATTTTGAACAGGTTTGGTACAAAAGTCAGCAGTCACTTTATGTATCTGCAAACTTGTGAATCCTCCTTGCGCTGTCACCATTCTATGGTGCTGGTGGAGAGACCGGGCAGTTCTGTGACCACAAGTGTTCAATTTTCATGCTTCCGGCCAGATTCCTGCTAGACATGCTCGGTGAGGCTGCACACGTTTAGTCGGGTGCATATTGCATACTTGCAGTCACATGACCAACTAGTTTTGCCGCTGGCACTGGAGAATCCTGACAGTGTGCGCTCTGCATGTTGTGAGGAGTCACAGGTCTGCAGTCACATGGAATGACAGCAGAATTTTGTGCCTAACTTTTGTGCCAACGCTTTAAGAAATCTTAGAAATTGTGAGAATTCCGTAAGTGAGCAAAATATGCCAATACCCCAACAATTTGAAGTCACTTAAGGTCGCTGGAGGGAAATAAATAAAGCGAGACGTACTCACAACTGAGCAAACAGACAAAGACAAGGAAGAGAAACTGGCAAGATCTGCACAGACTTGAAAGATGACAGAGATGGGCAGTAAGCCAAGAACACTGATATCGGCTGAGATGCCAAAGGAGCAGAAGGTCTGATGAAGAAAGAGATGCTGTGTACCTGCAGATGTAGATACTTAATGAGAGTTGAAAGGCGCAGTAACCACAAGGGAGCAGCTAATATGCAGCACTATGAATATGTAGGGCTATGAACAACACAGTTCCATGTAGACTATAGAGGGTTATATTTTCTTATAATAGACTGATTTTGGGGGCATTTACACCTGCAGATTACTGCCCATATCGCTGACAATTTATAAATTCAACAGATTTTTACATATGTTAGTGGCTAACTTTAGTTAATAAAATTGCACTGTTTCAGTCTGCATTGTTCTTGCTTTCATTCTTTTTCAGACTCCTGATATGCAGTTTGTAGCCTGATCCAAATTTCTAAGGTTCCTCTTGTACTATAGACTGGAGGTGAGATCTGTGTGTATCCAGGTTCCTGCTGAGCACATAGCTTCTATCTGGCACTTGTTTCCCTTGTGCTTGCTCTCTTTTTCTATACCCTATTTTCTCTGCCCTCCCTGAGACTCTAGATACTTTTTCCCCTTTCGCACAATGCCGTCCACCTTCCTGCTGCTTTTTCTTAAAATGAGAGATGGCACCGAAGACCATAGAAAGTCATCAGAACTGAGCAGGAGCTCTGACAGATTTGTTATAATTTTGCAAAGCAAAAAAAAAAGTCAATTATCAAGACACTCGGTTCAAACTCCAATCCCAGTGTCAGCTTAGGCTAGTTTCACACTAGCGCTTTTGAGCACAGCGACGGCCTGCGCACGGCCGCCGCTAAGCCCCGCCCCCTGCCGTGCCTCCGCCGGTAGCTCCGCCTACTGGCGCATGACGCTGCATGCGTCCTGCGTCCCCTATCTTTATCACTGGGGGCGCAGGCCGTGCGCAGCATGCGTTTGGCGGCGCATGCGTCCTTTTGACGGTGCGCCGACCTGCGCCAAACGCAACCTGCTGCAGTTTGGTTGCGCTCGGAGCACCGTCAAAAAGGCGCATGCGCCGCCAAACGCATACTGCGCACTGCCTGCGCCCCCAGTGACAAAGAGAGGGGACGCAGGACGCATGCAGTGTCATGCACCGGTAGGCGGAGCTACCGGCGGAGGCGCGGCAGGGGGCGGTGCTTAGCGGCGGCCGTGCGCATGCCGTCGCTGTTCTCAAAAGCGCTAGTGTGAAACTAGCCTCAGTGTGATCTGATTCACTCGGGTTAGAACAAGATCTCTCCATTTTCTCCGTTATGTGAGTCCGAGGTCTGACTTTTTCCACTCACACATAGACTTGAATGGATGAGTGCAATCCGATTTGCGTAGCATGCTGCGATTTTTCTTTCTCATACCGAATCAGCTAATCTGTACTGCCCCATAGTATAAAATTGGTCCGACAGTTATGCGATAAAACATTGTATAGCAGTCGCCCGAGTTATACGCTCATGTGAGCTCGGCTACAAGCTGAGCTTCATTGGAGACAATGACTTAGGCCGGGGTCACACTTGTGAGTGCAATGCGAGAAACTCGCGCAAGTCTCTCGCCTCAATACCAGACACTGCCGCCGGCGGTTCGGACAGGAGCATTCAGCTGCATAGAAAGACATGCAGCCGCACACTCCAATCCCGAGTGCCAGCGGCAGTGCCCGGTCTTGAGGAGAGAGACTTGCGCGAGTTTCTTGCATTTCAAAGTGTGACACCAGCCTTATACTACACATCCAGTGTGTAGTATATACTTTTGTATTGCAGTATGCAGTATAAGCAGACGATCACATGTTGCCTAAAGGGACCAAAAAATGAAAGTAAAACATTTTTAAAAAAGTTTTAAAAAATATATAAAAATATATATATTTTCAGATTTTGTACAAAAGAGAAAAAAAAAGTGATGGCACTCACCGTTATGTCGTGAAAATTATTAATTAATAGGCATTGGCACGGGAGGAACGTACAGAGAGTGGTTCATTCTCTCTGTACGTTCCTCCCGTGCCAATGCCTTTTAATTAATAAAGAATTTTCACGACAGAACGGTGAGTGCCATCACTTTTTTTTTCCTCTTTTGTACAAATTCAGATGACATGTTTACTTTTCTGGATTGAGCACCCGTTCTGACGGTATTTTGGCGGTCGGTCCAGGTGTGTGATTTTCGACTTGAATAGCAGTCATGGAACTGCTTTGGGGCTAAGGAGCAGTGCCGAATCTTCTGTTTCTCTTATGTAATATATATATTTTCCACTATTAAACATGAAAGAACTTAAAAGAATAAACATATTTGGGTTTTCTGCATCTGTAAATTAATGCCAATAATTGAGCTCTGCCCGAGTTGACGGTACGAACCGCTCAGAGCAGCTCAGTTCACTGAATGGCTGCAGCACTATTGTTATGATGACCTATAATAATAAAAATGACCTCAGGGTTGCAGACAATAACAAGCAGTGGAGACTCAGCACTGGACCTGGGTAGGGTGAGTAAAGTACAGTTTGTTTGTTTTAAAAACAAACTGCAGTTGGGGACAAAGGTCTTTCCAAACCGAAAAACCCTTTTAGGCTGTGTGCCCACGATGCGATTTTTAAGCGTTTTTGCAGCGATTTTCGGCGCGAAAACGTTTAAAAATCGTGTACAGAACGCCCCCCATGCATTCTTATGGCATTCCGCACATGCTGTGCTAATGCTGCGCTTTTTTGCGCGGCGGAATCGCATCGCGGAAAAAATCGCAGCATGATCATTCTTTTGTGCGGAATCGCAAAGAATTGCTGCGATTCCGCACCCATAGGAATGCATGAGAACCGCTTACTTCCCGCATGTGGCTATGCCCACCATGCGGGAAGTTCAGCGTCTCATGTGCGGTTGGTACCCACGGTGTGGAGGAGAGGAGACTGTCCTCCAGGCCCTGGGTACCATACCCCTGTAAAAAAAAGAATAAAAAATCGGGGTATATTTACCTTCCGACGTCCCGTGCTGCATTCCCGGCCTCAGCGTTCCCAGTAATGCCTTGCGGCAAGGTCCAGTGATGACGTAGTCTCGCGTGACTCTAGCGGTCTCGCGAGATCGCTATAGTAATGCGAGACCAACGTCATCACAGGTCTCGCAAGGCATCGCTGGGAACGCTGAGGCCCGGGAATGCAGCGCGGGACGTCGGAAGGTAAATATACCCCGATTTTTTTATTTTTTTATCATTTTTAACATCCTATCTTTTACTATTGATGCCGCATAGGCGGCCTCAATAGTAAAAACCTGCTCACACTTGTCAAACACTATGTTTGAGTGTGACCAACCTGTCAATCACTTTCCAAGCGATGCTTCAAATCGCTTGGAAAGTGCTTGAAAAAATCGCGGCAAAATTGCGAACAGAATCGCTGTAAAATCGCGGTGAAATCGCGCGGAAAAAAACGCTCGATTTCTGGGAAGGAGTCCGGTTTTCATTGTGCGTTTTAAAACGCTACTTGGGCCCATAGCCTAAATGTTGAGGCAACCCCCTTTAAATGCTCTATATCTGTAGGAAGACAAAGGCCTTTTACATTTAATCCAGAAAAATCACTTCTGGATCTTATCTACTGTCGGGAAATATAACAAAAAGTAACAATGGTAGCATTCTCCAAGGAAGCAAATTTCTTCCAAAGTCAGATACCGAGTCCGGCTTTCTATAAGATAAGTCATGAAACCTGAACAAGAAGTGACAGGAAGTGTTTAAATGGTTGTGGATTCACAGAATCGTCTCCAGATGTTAGAGAAGTCAACGCAACAGGGAGCAAGGCGCGAGCGCAGATGAAGTCATGGAAAAGTGGGGCGCGCGTGCAAAAGCATTCAATAGCAAGTTACTGCGTGATCATATAGTATAGCATAATGTAATATATCATGGCATAATGCAACCCCAGCGTCAATTGACAGATTATTTGAAGTCACAAAGGAGTTCCCCGACCATATAAAAGTGGCTGTGTACGTTAATACAGGGCTATGAGTTCTAAGGTGATGTGTATGGCTAAGTTCACACTAGGCATTTTTGCTGCTTTTTTATTGCTAATTTTCAGCTGCGTTTTACAGTACCAGTAAACTTAATGATATTTAAGAAATATTATGCACACACATTGTTTTTTTTTTTGTTTTTTTTTTTGCCATCAGTATTTTGTGCTTTGCAAGTTTTTTTTTGGACAAGTCGCTCCTTTCAGCGTTATTCACCCATTGACGTGCTTCATTTTGCAGCGTTTTTTTTGTGCCAAAACCTCATTCTTTGTAATAGGACTTTTTTTTTCCATACTAAATTTTATCAGCTTGCACAAGAAACAAATCTAGCATGCCAAAACCGCGGCAAAAGAAGCACAAAAACGCCACAAAAGAAAGAAAGAAAACCGATGAAAAAACGCCTAGTGTGAGCTTACCCTTATAGTGTTATAATTTACGGTCGGCAGGTGTGAGATTATATAGATAGCAGGTTCTTTATATATATATTCTTGTGCTCCACATTTAGCAGCTTTTGTGATGAGTGCCCCCTCACATGCTGGTCTCAGCACACTGATACTTTGGGAATGTAGTACATGATCCGCTCACTTTGGTCTACACAGCAAAATCTGAGTAGTCTTCAGGAAAGAAACATTAATGACCATCAAGGTCACTTCTAGGGTTAAGTAAATGCAGAATTCCAGGTCACGTTAGGGTTCATAAATCTCATTACACATCCCAGCCAGTGAGGTGCTAACACCAGAAACCCTGCATGTAAAGTACCATGTGCTAAACATTTTCCGAAAAGTAGGATTTAGTAATATTACAGCTCTGATTAGGGAATAAGCCAATGAAATTGTGTTGGGCTGTGTTACAGGTTTTTCCGCTGGTTGACACACAATACAACAGGCTCAATTAGGCCGCTTTCACACTTCAGGCTTTCGGTATCCGGCATGGTGCGGCAAAAAACTGGACTGCCGGATCCGGCGCCTGTTACAACCAGATCCGGCTTTTTCCCCCTGCTGTTCCATTGCTGCCTCATCGCCGGAAGGCAATGCGGCGCGTCCGGTTTTTCCCGGATCCGGAGAAAATAGCCGGTCCGGCATCGGGAAAAAACGTTGCATGCAACGTTTTTTCCCAATGCCGGACCGTTTTTTCGCACTGCGCATGCCCGGAAACCTTCTCTGCCAGGAATATGTCCGGCAGAAAGAAGGATCCGGTGTCTGCGTACGCGGCCGGATCCCGTAGTCCGTTTTTTTGCCTCCCCACGCCGGATACCGAAAGCCTGAAGTGTGAAAGTGGCCTAAGGCTTCATACTCTGCATTCCCAGACTCCATGATGGCAAATATGCCTTGTAAAGTTGTTACGAACTGATCTACAGGACCCAGTCCAGAGACCATGTTAGTAATGAGTGGCCGCTGGACAAGAGCCCCGAGAACCACCTCTTGGCTGCTGGAATCCCCGGCCTTTTGTGTCGTCATCACTGCAGCACGACGTACATATGACCTCGTGAAAAGCTTGCTAATGAAAAGAGGCACCACGGATGAAAAAAGAGTTCTCAGGGTTCTCGTCCAGTGGCCACCGATTACTGACTGGGTCCTGCAAATTGATTAGAGCCAACTATTATACTCTGTTTATAGTGGAAGCCATGATGTGTCATTCAGTGGATACAAACGGAGTTAGGCTTCACGGGTTATATTGGAGTCTGATGGGGTTCTGTCCTTTTAAGGGCAAGAATAGCTATGTCTTGCTCTATATGGCATCTGGTTGATTATTGTCTGAAATCAAGGAAGGGCTAACACAATACACAATCATTACAACATAACTCTAGCAGATGAAGGCAGAATCCACACTCTGGTGCCATCTCACCACCACAGATTTTTGCAAAAGGCTTCAGACTTTCTTTATGGTCCTCATACGCATTACACAAAAGTCAGCCAAATGGATTCGGCCAATATTCTTATGTCTACGGGGTCCTCAACACTCTTCCCTGATACATGAATTTGGAAGAGAGAAGGATCTGACACTTTATTGGATTTCCAACACTGAACCCTTTTTTATCGTCTCCCAGAAAAACCGATGCCAGAGGAATCTAACAGCGGCTCTTTCTTAGAGAACACAAGAGCGTTCAGCCAAACACAGCATTAATGTCTATGGGGAATTCGGAAGAGATAGCTGTTGGCTAAGCCAATGTTATCCAATGGTCATGGAGAGTATAGACTCCATAAAGGTCACAAAGAACTATCTTGGTTTGAAGAACTTTACCACTGAAAAGACAAAGTTAAAGGGATTGCCCAGGCTTGAGTTTGCTCTATGTCACTCTTGAGTCACTCTATGTGACTGCAGACTTTTCTCACAGCGTGCACACCACACAATCTCAGGATTCTCTGGGGCCAGGTGTGGGCATTCACATGCACATCAAGTATACAATTTGCATACTTCCAGCCACATTCCAACTAGACATGTCCAGCCTAACTCAACTCACTTATATTGAGCATGGCTGCAAACGGGCTAGACGACACATGATCTCATGTATGTCAATTGCATACTTGCGATTATGTGAGCACACTCTCCCTTCACCGGAAAATCCTGACAACATCTGCAGTTGTGGCGCCCCTGAGGGTTCAGTCGACACAGAGGTACTGCACCTCATTTTGAGGTGTGGTATCCCACTACCCAGGTAAGGTGGAGGCACCTGACCGCACTCTGACACCTGCATCCAACACGCACCTTAGAATAGCAGGGCACAAGATATGACCCCTTCTTGGTTCTTGAAGGGTGTTGGGAGGTGGGTGGAGCTTAGGTTCAGAGCGGGAGAACTGTAGGAAGTTAAGAGAGTTCCCCTTGGGGGGAAGAAGTGAGAGGACGTGTGTGCAGCAGCTTCCTGTCAGCAGGGGCTGCTGGGAAGAAAAGGTAACTGAAGGAAGCTCCCTGAAGGGGAAAGGGATTTCCCAGAGGCACGGGTGGAGAGAGTGCTCCCCGTGGGGCTCGTTCCATGCTGACGGACGTCAGGTGGGGGAAAATCCAGGTCGCAGAAGGGTCTCAACCCCTAGCCTAGTGGAGTGAACATGTCACGCTCACACCTTGGCTGATTGGCGCGAGCTGGGGGGTTGTGGCCCCACTGTGCCACAAACCAGACTACCCTGGAAGGGGCGTGACTACGACAGCTACCTCGGTCTTCGCTGGAGCCTCTGATGGTGAGGTCAGGCTTGTGCGGCAGGTAGCTGCCGGGTGCCACTCCAGGGTGGTGTCTGGCTGTGGCTGCTGATCCCACTCGAGGACAAGTCACTTGTACAGGTGTGACTGACAGGCAGGCTGAGACACAGGGCAAGCAGGTATGGCTGAGACACAGGGCAAGCAGGCACGGCTTGAGACACAGGGCAAGCGGGCATGGCTTGAGACACTGGCAGGCAGGCACGGCTTGAGACACAGGGCAAGCGGGCACGGCTTGAGACACAGGGCAGGCGGGCACGGCTTGAGACACAGGGCAGGCGGGCACGGCTTGAGACACAGGGCAGGCGGGCATGGCTTGAGACACAGGGCAGGCGGGCATGGCTTGAGACACAGGGCAGGCGGGCACGGCTTGAGACACAGGACAGGCAGGAGTGGTATATGAAGAAACAGGTAGAGACCTGTTCACACAGCGGGTGCCGGTACGAATACAGGCAGGAAGGAGTGGAATATGAAGGAACAGGTTTGGATCTGTTCACACAGGAGTTGTAGGTATGGATACAGGCAGGAAGGAGTACGGAGTAGGCGGAGCCGCAGGAGTGCGGAGTAGGCGGAGCCACAAGAGTGCGGAGTAAAGCTAAACCACAAGGTCTGCGGAGAGAAGCTGCAGCAAGAGGTTCTGCAGCGGCAGCAGGAGCGGAGCAAAGCTGAACCACAAGGTCTGTGGAGAGAAGCTACAGCAACAGAGCAAAGCTGAACCACAAGGTCTGTGGAAAGAAGCTGCAGCAAGAGGTTTTGCAGAAGCAGAGCAGGCAGAGCTGCAAAGGTGCAGAACAGGCAGAGCTGCAAGGGTGCAGAGCAGGCAGAGCTGCAAGGGTGCAGAGCAAGGACGGGAAGGATGCAGGGAAAGGCACAGCAGGGAAGGAAGCCAAAGACAAGGAGGCAGGGGAAGGACAGAGTTCAGACAAGGTACAGGGACAAAGACTCAAGGACCAGGATATTCTGCCTCCTGGCAGGCAGACAAAGGTACTAGGCAAAACAAGGAGTATTCTTCCAGAGAAGGAGGAGATACACAGGAGAGGACCTGGCAGGCTCAGTAGCAACATACTAACTGAGTTTAGACATTGTACAGGCAATGTTCCAGTGGGTGTGGCGGACCTAAATAGTAGAGGGCTCTATGTAATTGGTCAGGGACAGATTAAACAGGTGCACCCTGACTGCATAAGAACCAGAGAGTTCTGGCGCCACCCCCCTATACACACATAGCCAGGAAGCATGCAGGAGAGCAGAGGAACAGAGCACAGAGCATAGGACTGGCAGCAAATAGAATTCACAGCATGACCCAGAGCAGTTACTAAGTTGGTGTGCGGGGGATGGGAGGCCATGCAGTGATGCCATCAGGGTTGTTACAGAACAACAGGACTTAACTAGAGAGCGAACCGACATCTGTGGCAACTTTAGGGGCCACAGCCAACTACCACAGTTATCTTCTCCGGAAAGGCAGCCAGAAAGGATCAAAGAAACATAGTGGGTCATGTTATCTGACAGGATTCGTGGCAGCTGGCCTGGGACACTGACTGTGATGTACTGGAAGGGAAGGAAAGTGGAAATCAGCACTGTGGAGATGGCCAGAAAAGGCACATAGTGAAGGGAGTGCTGGAAAGGTGTACTTCATCTGCCTGGGAGTTGACTGGGCCACTCACCGGGAGGACACGGCACCAAGCGGGCATCTGAGTGCACCAGAACTGTGAGTAAAGCTTTGGAACTGCACCCCACTGTGTCCTTTGAATTCTTGCCTCAACACTCACTCAGCAATGCTACATCTACCATCAGCAACCATTGCATCCTTAACCAACCACCACTGCCCTGGGACAATATCTCTGCCTGTGGAGAGCTCTTCCAACTCTGTTGCATCACACCATCAGTCCCAGAGGATCTGCACTGCAGCGCTGGTCCCTTCTGACCAGAGACCACAGGTGGTGTCATGAACACTTAATACAAAAACTCTTTATTTTTCATCCCCCTGTAAATACATCCCATACAGTTGTGGCCAAAAGTATTGACACCCCTGCAATTCTGTCAGATAATACTCAGTTTCTTCCTGAAAATGATTGCAAACACAAATTCTTTGGTATTATTATCTTCATTTAATTTGTCTTAAATGAAAAAACACAAAAAGAATTGTCCTAAAGCCAAATTGGATATAATTCCACACCAAACATGAAAAAGAGGGTGGACAAAAGTATTGGCACTGTTCGAAAAATCATGTGATGCTTCTCTAATTTGTGTAATTAACAGCACCTGTAACTTACCTGTGGCACCTAACAGGTGTTAGCAGTAACTAAATCACACTTGCAGCCAGTTGACATGGATTAAAGTTGACTCAACCTCTGTCCTGTGTCCTTGTGTGTACCACATTGAGCATGGAGAAAAGAAAGCAGACCAAAGAACTGTCTGAGGACTTGAGAAACCAAATTGTGAGGAAGCATGAGCAATCTCAAGGCTACAAGTCCATCTCCAAAGACCTGAATGTTCCTGTGTCTACCGTGCACAGTGTAATCAAGAAGTTTAAAGCTCATGGCACTGTGGCTAACCTCCCTAGATGTGGACGGAAAAGAAAAATTGACAAGAGATTTCAACGCAAGATTGTGCGGATGTTGGATAAAGAACCTCCACTAACATCCAAACAAGTTCAAGCTTCCCTGCAGTCCGAGGGTACAATAGTGTCAACCCGTACTATCCGTCGGCGTCTGAATGAAAAGGGACTGTATGGTAGGAGACCCAGGAAGACCCCACTTCTTACCCCGAGACATAAAAAAGCCAGGCTGGAGTTTGCCAAAACTTGCCTGGAAAAGCCTAAAACGTTTTGGAAGAATGTTCTCTGGTCAGATGAGACAAAAGTAGAGCTTTCTGGGCAAAGGCATCAGCATAGAGTTTACAGGAGAAAAAAAGAGGCATTCAAAGAAAAGAACACGGTCCCTACAGTCAAACATGGTGGAGGTTCCCTGATGTTTTGGGGTTGCTTTGCTGCCTCTGGCACTGGACTGCTTGACTGGGTGCATGGCATTATGAAGTCTGAAGACTACCAACAAATTTTGCAGCATAATGTAGGGCCCAGTGTGAGAAAGCTGGGTCTCCCTCAGAGATCATGGGTCTTCCAGCAGGACAATGACCCAAAACACACCTCAAAAAGCACTAGAAAATGGCTTGAGAGAAAGCACTGGAGACTTCTAAGGTGGCCAGCAATGAGTCCAGACCTGAATCCCATAGAACACCTGTGGAGAGATCTAAAAATGGCAGTTTGGAGAAGGCACCCTTCAAATATCAGGGACCTGGAGCAGTTTGCCAAAGAAGAATGGTCTAAAATTCCAGCAGAGCATTGTAAGAAACTCATTGATGGTTACCGGAAGCGGTTGGTCGCAGTTATTTTGGCTAAAGGTTGTGCAACCAAGTATTAGGCTGAGGGTGCCAATACTTTTGTCTGGCCCATTTTTGGAGTTTTGTGTGAAATGATCAATGTTTTGCTTTTTTCTTCATTCTCTTTTGTGTTTTTTCATTTAAAACAAATTAAATGAAGATAATAATACCAAAGAATTTGTGTTTGCAATCATTTTCAGGAAGAAACTGAGTATTATCTGACAGAACTGCAGGGGTGTCAATACTTTTGGCCACAACTGTATATTGGACGCCCAGGGCCACGGACCAGGTCACCGCCGCTGTGACACATCCCTTTAAAGAAGCGGCCCGGTACCGAGTATCCCCACCTCCCTGGCGGGCGCCCCACAGTCACATAAAGTGACACAAGAGTGACATAGAGTAAACTCAAGCCTGGACAATCCCTTTAACTTTGTCTTTTGAACGGGAAAGTTCTTTAAACCAAGAAAGTTCTTTGTGACTTTTCTGGAGAATCTTGACAGTGTGCAGTGTAAAAGAGTGAAATTTGTAAAATTACTCATTTTGTTTTTTCATTAAAAATCTGGTAATTTTTGCGACTACACATTCCCTTTTACAGAAGGACAGACACTTTATTTTGGAGCATTCTCACAATTTCTCTAAATTCATCAAAATGAAGAAAACCACTCTAAGTTACTTACAAGGTGGCAGCAAACATCAGAATTGCTTCTCCAGTCTGGCCTATAAACAATAAGCCACAATGGCACAATGGATTGTGTCCAACAGGTCTTCTTTATTGATCGTAATCTTCCACGACCCACAGCTCCACACAGCAGCTGTACAATACGCTCCACAGCTCTGCACAACAGCTGCTCGACAGGCCCCGCAGCTTCACACAACAGCTGCTCGATTAGCAGCTTCACACAGCAGCTGATCAACTATCTCCGCAGCTCCACACAGTAGCTGCTCGACTATCTCCGCAGCTTCACACAGCATCTGCTCGACTCCGCACACAGGCCCGGGTACCTTTACTCTCTTCCTTTAGTTACTTAACGTCTCTCGCGGTTCTTCCGCTGTGGCTGCCCTAAGCCCACCACCACAGCGGTTTACCAGTTCAAGTCCGTTCTTGTTATGGTACTGGAGCGCCCTCACACGCCAGGGCTGTGGGGTACTCGGTACTGGGCCGGTTGATCTTCTCAATGGGAGTTGTCACGGCAGCAGTGACCCGGTCCGTGGCCCTTGGGCTCCATTGCAAAAGGGGTCGTTTCAGTGTGCTTATGGTGGTGAAAGTTCATAAGTGATTCGTGACGCCACCTGTGGTGTTCAGCAAGGAAGATGTTAAGCCGACGCTGCAGACAGATCCTCTGGGACAGATGGTGTGGTGCAGCAATGATGTTATAGCTCTCCACAGGCAGGGCTGTAGTCCCAGGGCAGAGTAAGTGAAGTGACATGTAGATGGTGCAGTGTCAGGCGTGGGGGGACGTAGCAGTGCTGAGTAGGTTGATGCAGGAATAAGTGAAGGACACCAGGGCATGCAGTTCCAAAGCTTTACTCACAGTCTGTTGTGGTATAGGTGCCTGCATCCGTGCCGTGTCCTCTGGGTCAGGAGCTCAGCCAACTTCCAGGCAAGATGAAGTACTCCTTTCCAACACTCCGCCAACATATGTGCCTTTTCTGAACGTCTCCCTTTTAGCGCCTTTTAGTGAAGTACTCACAGTACTGAGTTACACTGGAGTTCCTCCTGTCAGATGTTCCTAAGAATTCTACTTGTACGGCAGACAGCTGTAGCCTGCTTCGGGGACTCCTTCTACCTAGTCCCGGCTCACACACATTGCTATTGTGCCCCCAAGTCTTGTGTGGGAATAAAGTGGTCACTACTTCTATTCCTCCGGTGTCTGCTGCAGGACCATTAGTATCCATGCAACCTCGGGGACCGGACCCCGGCCTTGCACTTAGAACTTGGGAAGGGTTCTCCTCTAACCCTGATCCTTGGTTCTCTTCTTCTCCTCACGTTCCATACTAATTTTTCCTTTCTTATGGAGAGTCAGGCTTTCTATCAATGTTCCTTTCTTGTGCCAGCGGACCCAGATCACTGATGTCGGCTGCAGCACTTCCTTCATCCAGCCCACTCAGGGGATCTCCTTTCACAGACTGACCTCGTCAGACTCCTGTGACTAACTGACCAAATCTTATCCTCTTCCGGCTTTTTAAGTGCAAACTAAACTCCACCCGCCTCCCAGCACGCTTCGTGTTCCAAGCAGGGAGCCACCAAAGGGTGCTTTGCTACACTATTATGTTGTGTGGGATGCAGGTGTTGGAGTGTGGTCAGGTGTCTCCACCAGTGGCGTAGGAAGGGGGGTGGGGGGGGGGCGGGCCGCCCCAGGCGGCACGTGTGTGGGGGCGGCGCAGCACGGCAGGAGCAGAAATTCCTCCTCTCTGTGCTGTGGGAGAGAAGCGTGGAGGCGGCCGAGGCGCAGGTGGGTCACTCACCATGTGGGAGGAGGACGCTCTGCCTCTCCCCAGCCTCCCTCCATGCTCAGTCAGCTGCTGAGCTCTCTCTGCAGGCGGCTTCCTTTGTCAGTGTCACACACACAGCAGGCAGCCTGTGTAACTTATACTGCGGCCAGGGGCAGAGGAGGCGGAGCTGAGCCTGCACATTACTGTCTGTGCTGCCTGGGAGCAGGCAGTGTGTCAGAATGTCTGTGTGATTAATCATTAGCATCCCTAACCAGTAACCGCCCAGGCCGGTACCCCCTCACAAGCGCGTCCATTTTATTCCTTTCCAGACCCCGCATCCGAGCAGGCTCTAGCAACGCCACTGGTCTCCACCTTACCTGGATAGTGGGGCACCACACCTCAGGAGGAGGTGCAGTACCTCTGTGGTGACTGAACCCTCAGGGGCGCCACAGTACCCCAGTCTGTCTCTGTCTGCGGCCTCTCCTGTCCGGGCCACCCCCCGTGACCTATTTCAGCTGTCAGTCCTCTCCCGAGCCTCGCCTTAGTCCTCTCTGCTCAGCGTAGTTCCTGTCTCCTGGGTTCCCGTTGCTCACTGAACTCTCCAGAACCTTCCATCTGCCTTTTATCACCTTCTGCTCTGGTAACCCCGCCCCCCATGACTTAACGGTTTTCTTAGCCAATGGCTGATGATCAGTCCTAACCTCCAACTCTCCATTGCCCTCTAATGGTCAAACTTCAAATTTACACCCTTCCTATCTCCAGCTGTTTCCCCTCTTTCACCACAACAGTCCACCCACAATATTCCACACCTCTGCCTTCCCACTGCAGACAGGTCTGTCCGTCCATCCACCTTCCCTATGTAGGGTCGGTGGGCCGAGCTGGGGGGGTGGTCCCTCTCTTACCACGCAGAGATGTAACAGAGACACGAATGAGGCAAATGTCGGGTACAACAGGTCCAAGTTTATTTTCTTGCCGTCCGCCTGACAGCCTCCGAAGTACACCGTCAATGGCGGATCTTAATAGGGGCGGATGGGGCGGTCGCCCCGGGCCCAAGGTTTTTTGGGGGCCCAGGGCAGGGGCCAATCCGGTCGGTCGGCATCTGTGTGAGCCGCCCGCCGCCGCCCAGTGGCGTAGGAACATGGAAGGGGGGCGGGCAGTCCCAGGCGGCACGTGGGTGGGGGCGGCGCAGCACGGCAGGAGCAGAAATTCCTCCTCTCTCTGTGCTGTGGCCGGGACTCGGGAGAGAAGCGTGGAGGCGGCTGGCCGAGGCACAGTGAGGAGAGAAGAGAGAGTATATCAGGCTCAGCCCAGGAGATTTTGGCAGCGGCTAGCGCAGGTGGGTCACTCACCGTCACCATTTGGGAGGAGGATGCTCTGCCTCTCCCCCGCCTCCCTGGCTGCTCCCTTCAATCCAATGCATTATGCAATTTATGCGGCTGCCTCCATGCTCTGCCTCTCCCCAGCCTCCCTGGCTGCTCCCGGCTCCAATGCATTACGCGGCTGCCTCCATGCTCTGCCTCTCCCCAGCCTGCCTGGCTGCTCCCTCCAATGCATTATACGGCTGCCTCCATGCTCAGTCAGCTGCTGAGCTCTCCCTGCGGGCAGCTTCCTTCCACTCAGTGTCACTCACAACTTAAGTCACACTCACACACACAGCAGCCAGGCAGCCGCAGGCAGGCAGCCTGTGTAAGGCTGTGTGCACACACTGCGGATTTTGCTGCGGTTCCGCAGTGGTTTTTGACATCCGCAGGTAAAACCGCAGGTATTTTGACCTGCGTTTTCACATGCGGATTTTACAAAATCCGCGCGGATGAATCCGCACCTAATCCGTAGCGTGTGCACACAGCCTAAGTGTAACTTATATGTTAACACAAAAAAATGGAGTGAAAGTCCAAAATATTTTAGAAACGTAAGAAATTTATTTGAGGAACAACCCCGTTATCCCATGCTAAAGTGCTTACCCATCATGTGCTCCAGGACAAGTGCAGCGCCGCCACCAGCGCAAGTGCAGCGTGGTGGCGCTGCACTTGTCCTGGAGGCTGGAGCCTCCAGGACAAGTGCAGTGCCGCCACGCTGCACTTGCGCTGGTGGCGGCGCTGCACTTGTCCTGGAGCACATGATGGGTAAGCACTTTAGCATGGGATAACGGGGTTTTTCCTCAGGGTGCGCACCTGGGTTCTTCCCTACACTTTGTGTCCCGGTTTTATAGCCCATCATTATATTTTGACTGTTGATTTTGAGGAATATTTAATATTATTTATATTGTTTGACCATACAATACAATTTCTTGTGAGAAAAAAGTAATTTTTCTTTGTTTTTATGGTCTAATAAATGTTACAATTTGTATACCTAAAAATCAGCATATGCAGTGTTTTTGTGAGAAGAGCCACAAAATTTGGACAGAAAATGTTTTCCTGGGAAGGGGGGTACAGGGGCCCAGGTTTTATGAACAGCCCCGGGCCCATAGTCCACTTAATCCGCCACTGTACACCGCACTTCACTTCACTTATCGGCCCTCCGTTTTCAGGGCCGTTTCCCGCACACCATACTTTACACCGGGGACGTACATATACGTACCGTCCCCTCTTCACCTGTTGACGCTCCTGTCAGATCCGTCACTGTGGTCGCCTTAGGCCCGTAACCACCAGCACTTTTACTGAACAGTTGTCTCTCTCAATACGGTGTGCTTTACCTCGGTGCCTCGTCTATACTGCGGTACTTTCCTGTCAGGACCACCCCCCTGACGTTCTCTCTCCTCAGTCCCCCTGGTTTGGTTTTCCTCAGAGTGCACAAACTGTCGTAGTCCTCCTGTCACTTGAGCTCCCTCTGGGGACTGGAACTTTCTGGAACCCTCCTTCAAATTTATACCTTTCCCGGTTCCCTGTAACTCCGCCCCCCATGACCAACGGTTTCCTAAGCCCTAAGCTGATGTCAAGTCCTTTGCTCACACTCCTCCCTGCCCTCTAATGGTCAACCCAAGGTACTGCACGTCCACTACACTTTCCTAGCTGTTTCCCCACTGTAGTAACTGACACCTACCTACACTGTGCAAACCTTTCCTTCTCCACTCTGACAAGTCCGTCCGTCCGTCAGGCCACCTTCCCTACACCTACAACAGTGCATACCAGCCATCTGCACACTAGCGTCCGATGGTGTCGCCCAATGCAGGGCACTTTCGAATGGCGGCAAGTGACAGCAACGCCATTGCAATGCCTTGCGCAACCTGTGCGCTTATCTGGCCCAATCCAGGGTGATTAATGGCATCCACCTGAGCGACACTGTGCACACTTGCACGCATAATTTATTTAACCCTTGCTGGCATCGCAGTCTCGGTGCCGAGCACTAGTGGTCTAGAGGGACTTCAGTCCTGTGGTCTAAGGGCTGAGTTCTGTGACTATACGCTAGCGCTCACACTGCCGAGCTCTGTGAGCAATAACAGGCTACGGCATTTATTATTTGGCGGTTGTGCAGCTCTGTGAGATAGAAACTAGGGATGGTTAGCACTCGACTAGAAGGTTGATTCTTCGGTGCTAGTGAAAAGGAGCCAGTGGCCCCATAGACATGAGTTCAATATGAAATCACTGCACACATGGGATATGCTCAAAGTGAACTTTTTATTAAGTTTGACGGTGATGAAGCGACAGCTGACGTTTCGGCCTAACAAAGGCCTTTATCACATAGTCGCCCTTTTATAGTAGAGTTTCGGTATTCACCGGGTAGTAATGATCACTGCTAGGCAATGTTTCAAATAGACGTGGATTAACCTTTGTTAGGCCGAAACGTCAGCTGTCGCTTCATCACCGTCAAACTTAATAAAAAGTTCACTTTGAGCATATACCATGTGTGCAGTGATTTCATATTGAACTCAGCTCTGTGAGATAACAGAGTCTGCCTCTGTACACATTGGGTGAGGTTAACCCAGTGTGTTCTGTTTTTATACCGCCATATAGCGTCCGCCATTACCGAGCAGCAGTTAACACCTCTGCACGGTGGACCCCAGGCTGCGAACGCACCTAAATACCATCTTTATTATTTGGTGCGTTCCGCCAGCCCGTAACAGCTAGTAAACCATGGTATACAGCACAGCCCCACATGGTATACGGCACAGCACCATGGTATACAGCACAGCGCCACAGACTGGTGGAAAGCATGCCAAGACGCATGAAAGCTGTGATTAAAAATCATGGTTATTCCACAAAATATTGATTTCTGAACTCTTCCTGAGTTAAAACACTAGTATTGTTGTTTCTAAATGATTCTGAACTTGTTTTATTAGCATTATTTGAGGTCTGCCTGCAAGTACTGCATTTTTTTGCTATTTTGACCATTTCTCTTTTTCTGAAAATAAATACAAAATTTAGTGCTTGGAAATTCAAAGACATGTTGTCAGTAGTTTATAGAATAAAAGAGCAATTTACATTTTACTCAAAAATATACCTATAAAGAGAAAAATCAGACAAACTGAAAATTTTGCAGTGGTCTCCGAATTTTTGCCAGAGCTGTGTGTATATATGTATGTACAGTGGGGCAAAAAAGTATTTAGTCAGTCAGCAATAGTGCAAGTTCCACCACTTAAAAAGATGAGAGGCGTCTGTAATTTACATCATAGGTAGACCTCAACTATGGGAGACAAACTGAGAAAAAAAAATCCAGAAAATCACATTGTCTGTTTTTTTTTCATTTTATTTGCATATTATGGTGGAAAATAAGTATTTGGTCAGAAACAAAATTTCATCTCAATACTTTGTGATATATCCTTTGTTGGCAATGACAGAGGTCAAACGTTTTCTGTAAGTCTTCACAAGGTTGCCACACACTGTTGTTGGTATGTTGGCCCATTCCTCCATGCAGATCTCCTCTAGAGCAGTGATGTTTTTGGCTTTTCGCTTGGCAACACGGACTTTCAACTCCCTCCAAAGGTTTTCTATAGGGTTGAGATCTGGAGACTGGCTAGGCCACTCCAGGACCTTGAAATGCTTCTTACGAAGCCACTCCTTCGTTGCCCTGGCGGTGTGCTTTGGATCATTGTCATTTTGAAAGACCCAGCCACGTTTCATATTCAATGCCCTTGCTGATGGAAGGAGGTTTGCACTCAAAATCTCACGATACATGGCCCCATTCATTCTTTCATGTACCCGGATCAGTCGTCCTGGCCCCTTTGCAGAGAAACAGCCCCAAAGCATGATGTTTCCACCACCATGCTTTACAGTAGGTATGATGTTTGATGGATGCAACTCAGTATTCTTTTTCCTCCAAACACGACAAGTTGTGTTTCTACCAAACAGTTCCAGTTTGGTTTCATCAGACCATAGGACATTCTCCCAAAACTCCTCTGGATCATCCAAATGCTCTCTAGCAAACTTCAGACGGGCCCGGACATGTACAGGCTTAAGCAGTGGGACACGTCTGGCACTGCAGGATCTGAGTCCATGGTGGCGTAGTGTGTTACTTATGGTAGGCCTTGTTACATTGGTCCCAGCTCTCTGCAGTTCATTCACTAGGTCCCCCCGCGTGGTTCTGGGATTTTTGCTCACCGTTCTTGTGATCATTCTGACCCCACGGGGTGGGATTTTGCGTGGAGCACCAGATCGAGGGAGATTATCAGTGGTCTTGTATGTCTTCCATTTTCTAATTATTGCTCCCACAGTTGATTTCTTCACTCCAAGCTGGTTGGCTATTGCAGATTCAGTCTTCCCAGCCTGGTGCAGGGCTACAATTTTGTTTCTGGTGTCCTTTGACAGCTCTTTGGTCTTCACCATAGTGGAGTTTGGAGTCAGACTGTTTGAGGGTGTGCACAGGTGTCTTTTTATACTGATAACAAGTTTAAACAGGTGCCATTACTACAGGTAATGAGTGGAGGAAAGAGGAGACTCTTAAAGAAGAAGTTACAGGTCTGTGAGAGCCAGAAATCTTGATTGCTTGTTTCTGACCAAATACTTATTTTCCACCATAATATGCAAATAAAATGAAAAAAAAACAGACAATGTGATTTTCTGGATTTTTTTTTCTCAGTTTGTCTCCCATAGTTGAGGTCTACCTATGATGTAAATTACAGACGCCTCTCATCTTTTTAAGTGGTGGAACTTGCACTATTGCTGACTGACTAAATACTTTTTTGCCCCACTGTATGTGCATATATATATATATATATATATATATATATAAGTGTGTGTGTGTGTGTATTCTATTTGTATATATCTATTCTATTCTGTCACTCTGTGAGTATACTGTATGTGACAGTTCCTTTGCCGGCTTTTAATACATCATATATATACAGTATGTGTGTGCTTTGAAGAATATTTCATTTTTAAAACGATGTGTAAATGACAGAGAATTGCTGTATGCAGGGCTGCCACTAGGAATTTTAGGGCCCCATACTGGCAAAATTTTCGGGGCCCCCTTTAGACTCCACCCAGGCTCCACCCCAGCCCCGCCTCTACCCCTCAAACTGTTCACAGTCCCACCGCCCTCTCTCGGAAAAACTCCACTTCTCACCAATCACACATTAACAGTTCCCATCACCAGATCACACATACAGCCGGCAGCTTTTGTTTTGGCCAAAAGATTTTTTAAGCCGCCATCACAACACTGTAGACACTTTTGGCCGAGCTCTACTCTATGCTAACCTATTAAATATTTGTTAAAATATGCAAAACAATTTAGGTATATTTTTCTTTATTTTTCAATTTTTAAAATGACCAATAATATCACATACAAGGGACAAATACCACCGCCCCATGACCAGACACAATACTACCACCACAAAATGACCTATAATGCCACATACAAGGAACAAATACTGCCACACCATGACCAGACCACATATTACCACCACAGTGACCGAATAATATCACATACAAGGAACAAATACCGCCACACCATGACCAGACCACATATTACCACCACAGTGACCGAATAATATCACATACTGTACAAGGAACAAATACCACCGAACCATGACCAGACCACATATTACCACCACAAAGGGACCAAATAATAGCGCATACAAGGGACAAATATCACAACACCATGTCCAGACCACATATTACCACCACATAGTGACCTATAATAACACATACAAGGAACAAATACCGCCACACCATGACCAGACCACATATTACTACCATAGTGACCGAATAATATCACATACAAGGAACAAATACCACTGCACCATGACCAGACCACATATTACCACCACAAAGTGATCAAATAATAGAACATACAAGGGACAAATACCGCAACACCATGTCCAGACCACATATTACCACCACATAGTGACTGAATACTACAATACTGATCAGTAATAAAAAAACATATTATCACCATAAGTGCCATTATACACAGGAGATTTGTATGCAGTGTCTGTGTACAGATAATACAGTGATCACTGGTGACATTATACACAGGAGCTCTGTGTACAGTATACAGTGTATAGTGTTAGGCATCGGGTTCCTGCCTCTGCACAGGAGGAATCCAGAGCCTTGCCCTCTATGGTTTCCCATTCCTCTCCGGACGCAGAGGAGCCTGCTCAGCAAAGACGTCGTTCCCAGCGTCTTGCTCAGTCTACTGCTGTTGGCTTGGTTACTGCTGCCAATCGGGGTTCAGCTATAGGAACCTGTAATAGCCAGCAGAAATCAGCTCTTGGGACTAAGTCCTTCTTTTGGCCCACTGAGCATGCCCGAGGGAATTCCTCTCATTGGAGGTCTAAGGTCACATGCTCAGGTCCTATTGCTGCTCCCATTGGACTACTAGGAAGGTCCCGGAAGGACGCTGCTATAAAAGAGTCGCATGGCCATGCGCTAGTATAGACTCTTATTGTATATTATGTGAGTGATGATGGATGCATGTACCTGGTGACTGACTCATTATGACTTTCCTCCCTTGGATACGTATGTTATAGGGCTATAGAGTTAGAGTCAGGGACTACTAGTGGCTTGGTCTGCGCCACGGTGCTTCCACATCTCAGCACCTCCCTCAGCGCCATATGGTGCTGTCCAGAGCTGGGCACCTTCAGTACCGCATTAAGCGGCTGCATCCGCCAGTGCGACTCCGTGCATAAAAGTCTAGCACTTTCCTCCCTTGTCCGGGTGGTTAGTGGAGTCTGCCAAAGCGGTGCAGTTCGCATGTAGTGCGCATTAGTTATATAATTTGTTTCTTCCTGGCACCACTGTTGTGGTGCCGAGCACTTGTGTGACTAGAGGGACTCTAACCCAGAGTATCAGGGGTAGAGTCCTGTGTCTATACACCAGTGCTCACATTGCCGAGCTCTGTGAGCATAAACAGGCTGCGGCATTTGTGTTTGGCGGTCGGGCGGCTCTGAGAGGTAACAGAGTCCGCCTCTGTACACACTAGGTGGAGTTAACCCTGTGTATTCCTCTATTGTACCGCCATATAACGTCCGCCATTACCAAGCAGCAGTTACCATCTGTCATGATCCAGGAAGGGGTTTCGCTTTGGCCCGTCCTGGTCTGACTGGGGGTTTATTGTTCCGCCTCTCCCTGGCAGAGGGCGGCTATTTAATGCTCACTTGACCTAGGTCCAGTGTCAGTTATACTCCTGCCCTCGGCTGAGTTAGTTGACCTTGTGCGTATGTGTGCCTTGTGCCTGATACCTTGCTTGCCTGTTTGGTTTTGATCCGGTTCTGTCCCTGTTTCGAGTTCTGCCTGTCCCTCTTGTACTGCACTACCTCTCGTGTATGACTCTCTACTTCTGACTCGACTACTCTCTGCTTGTCTCTTTGGTACCACACCGCCCTATTGTGTATGACCTTTGGCTTTGTCTGACCTCCCGTGTTTATCCCTCCTGTACCTCGCTGTCCGTACTGTGGATGACCTCCGTTTTGCCTCTGAGTTTTCTGTCTTCTCTGAAAGCAGGACGCTAAGCCCCGCCCCCTTGCAGTCACATGACCGTAGGTCCCGTGCTAGCTTGCTAAACTTCATCACTCAGGTCCTGTGCACCTATACTTTCTGGCTGTCCTGGTCCCCAGGGGTCCCTACAGTGCGGGTGAGTCCCTGCTCAGTGGAGGCTGTACGCTGGTGCTGTCAGGATCCTGATACCATCTCTGCACGGTAGACCCCGGGCTGCGAACACACCTAATTACCTTCCTTATTATTTTTTGCGTTCCGCCAGCCCGTAACAGTATAGTGTCAGTGTATAGGTAACACACTAACTCACCAGTGATGTCTCTAGGTGAAGTCCTTCATCCTTGCTTTTCATCTTTCATCCAGCACAGATCGCCATCACTTCTTCCAGCCAGGGCTTGTCTCTGCAGGAAATAACACAGTTATCTAGAGCTCCGCTTGCAGAACACATTACTTATTTTTTTCCCAACTTCTACATTACATCACATGAAGATAAAAAGGCAACACAGTATCAGTCTTCACAGTAACAGGACTGCCCCCCCCCATTTAAAACAGTATACTAAAAAAATAAAATAAATACATCACTGCAGTAATAATATCCCTTAAAGGGAATCTGTCACCCTTTTTTTTGACTATTAGCTGCCGGCACCGACATCAGGGGCTTATCTACGCTGTAGATAAGCCCCCGATGTAACTTGAAAGATAAGAAAAACAAGTTAGATTATACTCACCTGGGGGGCCGTCTGGTCCAATGGGTGTCGCGATCTGGTCCCGCGCCTCCCATCTTCATGCGATGCTGTCCTCTTCTTTTCTTCCTGTTGTGGCTCCTGCGGAGGCGCACTGCTCTGCCCTGTTGAGGGCAGAGCAGAATACTGCAGAGTGCAGGCGCCGGACCTCTCTGACCTCTCCCGGCGCCTGTGCACTGCAGGACTCTGGCCTCAACAGGGCAGAGCAGTGCACCTGCGCTGGAGCCACGACAGGCAGCAAAGAAGATGACGGCATCGTATGAAGATGGGAGGCGCCGGACCGGACCGCGACACCCATCGGACCGGACCGCCACCACGGGTGAGTATAACCTAACTTGTTTTTCTTATCTTTCAGGTTACATCGGGGCCTTATCTACAGCATTACAGAATGCTGTAGATAAGCCCCTGATGTCAGTGCTGGCAGCAAATAGTCGAAAAAAAGGGTGACAGATTCCCTTTAATTAGCCCCTATGGTAATAATATCCCCTATCCTTGCCCCTGTGTGTCTCATTCCTGGCTTCAGCTATATGTTCTCTCATCCTGCCCTCATCAGTATGCATTGTGCCCCATATGATCTCCCCATCTGTCTCCTTCGTATCCATCCTGCCCCATGATCCTGCACCATGTGTCTGCCATCCTGCCCCCTCCTGTGTCTTACTGTCACATTTTTCCCCGTGCCTCACATTCTGCCCCCTCCTGTGTCTCACTGTCACATTCTGCCCCGTGTCCATTCTGCCCCCATCATGTCTTGCATTCTGCCCCCATGTTTGCATTCTGCCCATCATGTCTTGTATTCTGCCCCATCATGTCTTGTATTTTGCCCCCATGTCTGCATTCTGCACCCATCATGTCTTGTATTCTGCCCCCATGTCTGCATTCTGCCCCCATCATGTCTTGCATTCTGCCCCCATGTCCAACATTCTGCCCCATCATGTCTTGTATTCTGCCCCGTGTCTGCATTCTGCCCCATCATGTCCAGCATTCTGCCCCCATGTCTGCATTCTGCCCCCATCATATCCAGCATTCTTCCCCCATCATGTCTTGTATTCTGCCCCATGTCTGCATTCTGCCCCATCATGTCCAGCAATCTGCCTCATCATGTCCAGCATTCTGCCCCATCATGTCTTGCATTCTGCCCCCATAATGTCTTGCATTCTGCCCCCATCATGTCCAGCATTCTGCCCCCATCATGTCTTGTATTCTGCCCCCGTGTCTGCATTCTGCCCACCATGTCCAGCATTCTGCCCCATGCCCAGAATTCTGTCCCATCATGTCCAGGAGTCTGCCCCATGTCTTGCATTCTGCCACCATCATGTCCAGCAATCTGCCCCCATCATGTCCAGCAATCTGCCCCCATCATGTCCAGCATTCTGCCCCCATCATGTCCTGCATTCTGCCCCATCATGTCCAGCATTCTGCCCCCATATCCAGCATTCTGCCCCATCATGTCCAGCATTCTGCCCCATCATATCCAGCAATCTGCCCCATCATGTCCAGCATTCTGCCCCCATCATGTCCAGCAATCTGCCCCCATCATGTCCAGCAATCTGCCCCCATCATTTCCAGCATTCTGCCCCCATCATGTCCAGCAATCTGCCCCCATCATGTCCAGCAATCTGCACCCATCATGTCCAGCAATCTGCACCCATCATGTCCAGCATTCTGCCCCATGTCTTGCATTCTGCCCCCATCATGTCCAGCAATCTGCCCCATCATGTCCAGCATTCTGCCCCCATCATTTCCAGCATTCTGCCCCATGCATTGCATTCTGCCCCCATCATGTCCAGCAATCTGCCCCCATCATGTCCAGCATTCTGACCCCATCATGTCCTGCATTCTGCCCCCATATCCAGCATTCTGCCCCATCATGTCCAGCATTCTGCCCCATCATGTCCAGCATTCTGCCCCCATCATGTCTGCATTCTGCCCCATCATGTCTAGCATTCTGCCCACATCATCTCCAGCAATCTGCCCCCATCATGTCCAGCATTCTGCCCCATCATGTCTTGTATTCTGCCCCCGTATCTGCATTCTGCCCATGTCCAGCATTCTGCCCCATGCCCAGAATTCTGTCCCATCATGTCCAGCAATCTGCCCCATCATGTCCAGCATTCTGCCCCCATCATGTCCAGCAATCTGCCCCATCATGTCCAGAATTCTGCCCCCATCATGTCCAGCAATCTGCCCCCATCATGTCCAGCAATCTGCCCCCATCATGTCCAGAATCTGCCCCCATCATGTCCAGCAATCTGCACCCATCACGTCCAGCATTCTGCCCCCATCATGTCCAGCATTCTGCCCCATCATGTCCAGCAATCTGCCCCCATGTCCAGCATTCTGCCCCCATCATGTCCAGCAATCTGCCCCCATCATGTCCAGCAATCGGCCCCATCATGTCCAGCAATCTGCCCCCATCATGTCCAGCATTCTGCCCCCATCATGTCCAACAATCTGCCCCCATCATGTCCAGCAATCTGCCCCCATCATGTCCAGCAATCTGCCCCCATCATGTCCAGCAATCTGCCCCCATCATGTCCAGCAATCTGCCCCCATCATGTCCAGCAATCTGCCCCCATCATGTCCAGCAATCTGCCCCCATCATGCCCAGCAATCTGCCCCATCATGTCCAGCATTCTGCCCCCATGTCTGCATTCTGCCCCCGTGTCTGCCTTTTGCCCCCATGTTTGCCCCGGACCCCCCGGATCGCCGCTTTCAATAAAAAAAATATTTCTTACCTGGCCGCGCTCCAGCGGCGAAGCTCCCTCCACGCTGCTGAAGCGCGCACTCTCCGGTGACTGACAGTGACGTCAGATGCCGGTGACATGCACGCTGCGGCGGATGTCAGCTGCCAGCCTCCGATTGGCTGGCGGCTATTAACTATTGATGTGTGGGCCGACATGCCCACATGTCAATAGCGTTCAGCTGCCGCAGCGCCGCTAAGGGCCCGGTTTAGCCTGCCGGTAGGGGCCCGGTGAGCAGATAAGACGGGGCCCGATGCGGGCCCCCTCTGCCCACCGAGCCCCATACGCCAGTCAGGGCAGTAAATCCCTGATGGCAGCCCTGGCTGTATGTAAAAGCTCATGTTAATAGCAATCGCACTGCATTCTGATGTAAATAAGATGCTAGATGTGAAAAATCAGATTGTACTCACAGAAAAAACGCATGATACTTGCATTACATTCGTCCGACTCTTCTGCATCAAAATCAGACTGATTTTAAAATCGCTAGTGTGTCTCCAGCCTAATAGTGATGGCAAAGTGCCCGGTTCCCCCACATTGGTTTCAGACTAAACCACCAACACAAGCACAGTATATGCTGTGAAAAGCTTGCGATGTGCAGTGTATACGTACATAAAGCTCCATTCACACTACATGAGTGCGCTATTGGCCACAGTCAGCCTGTTGTGCATTGCCACTGCTTTTTTCTACTATATAGAAAAGGGCATGCAGAAAAAAAAACACATTTTTTTTTTTTTTACAATGGAACCTATGGAGAACGTATTCCACGGTGTGTCTATGTAGTGGTATCGTCTGGAGCCCTCCAGGCGCAGATGCAGGGGCACAGAGCTTAGATATTCCGAGAACTAACTAGTATATAGCAGTATAGATTTTTATACAGAGAGGCCATTTATGACCGTGCAGTTAGTACGTATAGTTAATTCCCCAAAAGTGCATGTGAGAATATGACCTTCACGTCACAATATGGCCCAGACATGGGGGGAAGGGGTCCACGCGTCTCCCTCCTCGGAGATATGACAGCACAATTTTGTGGCTGCCGGCCCCTTCACATCACAAATGACAGGTTGTGTTTGAGAGATTTCGAATTGTTGTAACATCTAATGTGAGCTGACACTTGTGAATAATGATATTTATGAGGCCGAGTTCACCGATACTGCAGAAGGCACAAGTTACGCTAAATTCATTCTTCATAATAAGGTAGTATCTGTGAATCTGCCCTGTGTTAGTATATACTTGTAGTTGTGTCACTGCTAATTTTTTTACCTGATATTTTTCACTTTTTCTGTTGTATTTTTCTGCAGATTAGTATGATCATAGCAATGCCAATTTTTTAGTTTTTCTTATGTTTTAGTATCTTTAAAGAAATTTTTTTTAACAAAAATTAATATTCTGAGAACCATACTTTTTTTTCTTTTAATAGGGCCGTCGAGACTAACATATTGATTATATAACCTTAGGATATGTCATATATATCAGATTGGTGGTGGTCTGACACCCGACACCCCTACAGATCAGCTGTGATTACCTCCCACAATGTATGAAGCTGTAATAGCACAGTTCCATAAACCGTGTAGTAGTCGCTATCAGTTACCACAGCTCATCTCATATTCATTGGAGAGCTGCTTTGCAATGTTTTGCAGCAGCCACTACACCATGTATGGAGATGTACTGAAGATGTGCTGGAGATGTACTGAAGATGTGCTGGAGACGTGCTAAAGGTGCGCTGGAGATGTGCAAGAGACGTGCTGAAGATGTGCTAGAGACGTGCTGAAGATGTGCTGGAGTTGTGCTGGAGATGTGCTAGAGACGTGCTGAAGATGTGCTAGAGACGTGCTGAAGATGTGCTAGAGACGTGCTGAAGATGTGCTGGAGTTGTGCTGAAGATGTGCTAGAGATGTGCTGAAGATGTGCAAGAGACGTGCTGAAGATGTGCTGGAGTTGTGCTGGAGATGTGCTAGAGACGTGCTGAAGATGTGCTAGAGACGTGCTGAAGATGTGCTGGAGTTGTGCTGGAGATGTGCTAGAGACGTGCTGAAGATGTGCTAGAGACGTGCTGAAGATGTGCTAGAGACGTGCTGAAGATGTGCTGGAGTTGTGCTGGAGATGTGCTAGAGACGTGCTGAAGATGTGCTGGAGATGTGCTAGAGACGTGCTGAAGATGTGCTGGAGATGTGCTAGAGACGTGCTGGAGTTGTGCTGGAGATGTGCTAGAGACATGCTGAAGATGTGCTGGAGACGTGCTGAAGATGTGCTGGAGATGTGCTGGAGTTGTGCTGGAGATGTGCTAGAGACGTGCTGAAGATGTGCTGGAGACGTGCTGAAGATGTGCTTGTGACGAACAGCCCACCGCCGTTCGTCCACTTACGGGCGACACTAACGGGAGTCCCGCTGCCACCAAAACGCGACGGACAGCGGACCCTGTGTCACCACTATGTCACAGTCCCACCACTGACACGGGTGTATCAGCGGACGGAGGGGCGTGACACAATGCCGGCACACGGCTATCACAGGCGCAGTGGGGCTTATCTTAGTTATCCCAACACTGGCACCATGTGACCAAAAATATCCAGCAAGCTAATCTCGCTCTACAATTTGCCGCAGGGGGAGTTTAATTTGGATGCCCCACCACTGCTATCAATCTTCCAAGTACTGCGGGGAGTTATGTATATCCCACTTTCTCAGTTCCACTTTGGAACTCGCAGCTCTCCGGCGCCCCCCTTACCCTCAGGTCAGTCAGGGAACTGCACCTAGGATAATTAGTCGCCGGACGGGCTGCCTGTTGTGAACCGGCAATTAGGCTTCTGCAGTAAGGGAATTATCAATGCTGTGGCTGAAGCCCCTTACTCAGCAATATAAGACCCTTCTAGACTGCCAGCAAGCCGTAATAGCCGTACACAACGCGCTGCCACCAGTCACGGTTACTTAATTCACAGTGTTAAATTAAGAGGGTCCGTGGCAAACCCCTTGAATTAGTAGCGATTATCTATCAAAGGCGTATAGTTCGATTCTTAGAGCATGGAGACAGATCTAAATAATTTCATTTATTTTCCGAAAGAGGACAGTGATTACAGATAAAAGTTGCTATAAAATTGAGACATAAAATATGTACAGTACAGGTATAAAATAAAAGTGGAGAAAACAAAGAGATTACACTCACAGTTCCATATTGTTCCTTAGGCAGACCATGCGGCTATGGTGGGTGGAGGCGGAGCTGCACTTCTCCGCTCATCTGGATCTTTCTAGCACGACGACTTGAGCTGTTCTGAGCTGGTTTGCCCAGGAAATGCCTTATAGACTTTCCTATGTGACATCACAGAGAGGTGCATTCTGGGTTGATCCCACCTCTCTTATCCAAGTTATGTTTTGGCTACAAAACTTAGATTAGCTATAACTTTATGGGAGAAGCTGGTATGGACTCATCAGTGGTATCATGTTTCCCAGCGTAATGAGCCCATCAAGAAAACATCAAACATCTATGCGATATGACCGTCCATTTGGGCGCAAATCATATCTCAGGTTCTGGACATCCGAGAGTTTTGCAACAGGCACCACAGCGAAGCTGGGTCTGCTCGGATCGCAGAAATATGATTTTTATATTTCTGCTGGGTATGGTTTTCGCGGGACAATCCCTTATTGTTTTATTCAAACTCCTGGTTTCAAACAAAGAGTTTAGTTCCCGCACTTTTTTTCTCTTTCAGCTGAGAGAAGCCAAATGGTGTGAGGAAGATGGTCTAGCTAATTAACATTCCTGCTCTTCCAGAGGAAGTGGCAGGGTTGATAAAACCTGGGGGGAAAGAATTCCTATTACTGACAGTTTACAATGTCCTAGGATGGAGGATTTGTTAGCACATTGCAACAGAAAACATATCTTCGGGCATTGTACATCACACCTCCCCCCTTAAGAGGGCGCTAAGGAGGCATTACCTCTCGGTAATCTGCCATGCGCACCTCAGCGGGTTCGCCCCGGCGGGACAACCCATCGGCATTGACGTTTTCACTGCCCTTCCTGTGTTTTACAGTAAAATCGTACTGTTGAAGGGCAAGGCTCCAGCGGAGCAATCTTCCATTGGTTCCGGACACTGTGTGCAACCAGCTCAGAGGGTTGTGGTCGGTTACCACCGTGAAGGCGCGCCCGTACAGGTAGGGCTGCAAACGTTGCAGTGCCCACACCATGGCCAGACACTCCTTCTCGATGGTCGAGTATGCCACTTCCCTCGGCAGAAGTTTCCGGCTCAGGTACAACACGGGGTGCTCTTGGTTCCCCGAGTCGACCTGGCTAAGCACAGCACCGAGGCCAAACTCGCTGGCGTCGGTCTGTACCAGAAACGGGCGACTGCTGTCGACTGCTCTCAACACTGGAGAGTTGCACAGGGCTGCTTTCAAAGCTTGGAAAGCCGCCTCACAGTCATCTGTCCAGTTGACTGTTTGGGGTAGCCTCTGCTTGGTGAGGTCAGTCAAGGGTTTGGCAAGGGCGCTATAGTCCTGTACGAACCGCCTATAGTACCCTGCAGTGCCCAAGAAGGACTTCACCTGTTTCTTGGTCCTGGGGGTGGGCCAGGACACGATTGCGTCCACTTTTTCTGGCTCCGGACTCATGGAACCCCCGCCTACCCGGTGCCCCAGGTAGTGGACCTCGCGCATGCCTATCTGGCACTTCCCCGGCTTGATGGTCAGGCCTGCCTGGTGAAGACGCTTGAGCACCTCCTGGAGGTGCTGAAGGTGTTCCTCCCAGGTGGAACTGAAGACGGCAATATCGTCTAAGTACGCCACTGCGTACTCCTCCAGTCCCCGAAGCAGGTGGTTGACCATCCGCTGGAAAGTGGCAGGGGCATTCTTCATGCCGAAGGGCATGACCGTGGACTCGTACAGTCCAAAGGGGGTGATAAAGGCGGATTTCTCCTGCGCCTCAGGGCTCAGGGGAATCTGCCAGTATCCCCGACTCAAATCCATGATGGATATGTAGTTGGCGTTTGTCAACCGCTCGAGCAGATCCTCGATGCGCGGCATCGGGTGGGCATCAGAGGTTGTGATGGCGTTGAGCCCCCTGTAGTCCACGCAGAACCGGGTGGTTCGATCCTTTTTAGGCACGAGGACTACAGGTGAAGCCCACGCACCCTTTGACCGTCGAATCACTCCCAGCCTTAACATCTCATCGACCTCTTGGCGCATGACTTGTTGCACCGTTTCAGAGATCCGATAAGGTGTTCGCCGTAATGGGGCATGATTCCCGGTGTCCACCTCATGAACCGCTAACTCCGTCCTCCCAGGACGGTTGGTGAACACGGGCCGGAAGAGTTCCAGGGTGGCCATCAACTGCAACCGCTGGGACACGGTGAGCGAACCACTTATCTCCATGTCCTCAATGGACCCATCGG
This sequence comes from Dendrobates tinctorius, assembly GCF_039654945.1. Classification (NCBI taxonomy): domain Eukaryota; kingdom Metazoa; phylum Chordata; class Amphibia; order Anura; family Dendrobatidae; genus Dendrobates; species Dendrobates tinctorius. The sequence continues at coordinate 23,891,152 of NW_027361743.1, read as the reverse complement.
CCTTGGCCTGGGCCAGCATGTCCAGGAGGGGATCTTCCTCCCCATCCTCTGGCAGATTGCAGACCGGTAGGACGCAAGCTTCACGTTCGTAGTGCGCCTTCAGCATGTTGACGTGAAAGGCCTTGCGCCTACCCCGAGCATGGTCAAGCGTGACCACGTAGGTGACCGGGTTGAGCTGTTGGTGGACGACGTACGGGCCTTCCCAGGCTGCCTGAAGCTTATCCGTTGGTACAGGGACCAGCGCCCACACCTTTTGACCCACCTGGTAGGTCTGCTCCCGGGCGTTCTGGTCGTACCAGTGCTTCTGGTCAGCCTGAGCCTGCGTCATGTTGTCATGCACCAACTGCGTCAAGGTCTGCATCTTGTCACGGAAGCGCATGACATAATCCACGATGGACACTTCTGTGGGGTTTGGCTCATCTTCCCAGGATTCTCTTATCAACCCAAGGGGTCCCCGGACTCGCCTGCCATACAGGAGCTCGAAGGGGGAGAACCCGGTCGAGGCCTGCGGAACTTCTCTGTAAGCGAACAGCAGGTGTGGGAGGTACCGCTCCCAGTCGCGTCCTTGGGTCTCAACCAGTATGCGGAGCATCTGTTTGAGGGTACCGTTGAAGCGTTCACACAAACCATTAGTCTGTGGGTGATACGGACTCGATACCAGGTGCGTCACCTGCATTTTCTCACAGAGAGCCTCCATTAGGCGAGACATGAATTGGGGCCCTTGATCGGTAAGCATCTCCCTGGGAAATCCTACTCTTGAAAAGATGGTCACCAGTGCGTCAGCCACCTTATCTGCCCTGGTTGAAGACAGAGCTACTGCCTCTGGGTACCGGGTAGCGTAGTCTACCACGGTGAGAATGTATCGCTTTCCGGAGCTGCTGGGGACGGACAGCGGTCCTACAATGTCCACCGCGATTCTCTGGAAAGGCTCCTCTATCACCGGCAAAGGAATAAGGGGAGCCTTAAGAGCAGGCCCCGCCTTACCCACTTTTTGACAGGTGGCACAGGAGCGGCAGTAGTGTGTTACATCTGTCCCCATCTTGGGCCAATAGAAGTGTTGAGACAGCCGTGCCTTTGTTTTGCTGATCCCCAAGTGTCCAGCGAGTGGAATCTCATGGGCAATCCGCAACAACTCAGTTCTGAACTGATAGGGGACGACCAGCTGTCTTTCCCTCAACCACTCCTTTTTAGGATCTCCGGGTACTGTCTCCCGGTACAACCTTCCTCGTTCCCAGAACACCCTCTCCTTATCAGACTTGGAGGTGGGCGTCTCGGCGAGACCTCTCAATTTCTCCAGGCTGGCATCTGAGTGCAGAGCAGCCTGGAACTCCATGCTGGAGGCTGCCAGAAGTGACGTCAGGGTCCCCTCTTTACTGGGACCCTCTGGAACCGGCTCTGGGTTCACCTCTGGTTCAGTCTCTCCTGTAGCAGCAGAGGGTCCAGAAGACAGTGCGTTACCTGCGATCTGGGCACTCTGACTGCGTGTGACAGCTGCTATGTATGCTGTCTCCCTGGGGATTTCTTCAGACCCACCAGCTGGTGCTGCCCTGGGCTCTACCTCCCCATCCACCCCCAACACTTTAGGAGCAGTGCTACTTATGGGCCAGTTACCTTCCTCGGTGGCACTGGTCAGCTGCATGGCATTACCTTCCTCATGGTCCCCATGCACCTCCCCATTCTCTTGAGCACCGTTGCTTGCTCCTGCCAGGGGTTCCTCAGCCGTCTCACTCCACAGAGTGACGGGGCTGAGCACCTCGGTACCTGTGGACACATCTACCGTTTCAAAGAAAGGGTTAACGGGTTCAGTCGGCACAGATACATCAACATCATCATTCCTAGGAAAAGAATGGTTATCAGTTTGCTTTGGTACATTCACATCAGCATCAGCATCATACTTTGGGAAAGAATGGTTGTTAGTTGCATCATTACTCATCAAGGCATTAGCAGGTAACACATTCAGTTTCCCATCATCAACATCATCAGGGTTAACGTTACCCTTATTATCAGTTTGGGGAAGGGTGTCAGGGACATAGTATGCAACCATCCTCCCCAAGTCAGTCCCCAATAAAACATCAGTGGGCAGGTTTTCAGACACTCCCACCTCCCTCAACCCGCTCCCGGCACCCCAGTCAAGAAAAACTCGTGCCACTGGCAAGGGACAACGGGTGCCTCCAATCCCGGTGACAGTCAGGGTTTTCCCCTCAACAAACTCTTCAGGGGCCGCCAGTCCAGGACGGATGAGGGTTCGTTCAGCCCCGGTGTCCTTGAGGCCTGTAGCAAGACGGGCCCCCACCTGAACAGGTTGAACGTTGTCGTCAGCCCTCCCAACCACACCTCCCACCAAAAGAACAGAGGCATTGGGCCCGGGGGCCTTGGCTGGGGGGTTCTTCGGCCTATCCGGACAGGTGTAAGAGAAGTGACCAGGCCGCTTGCAGTGGTGACACAGGCGACTGTCAGTAGCCGGTCTGTTGTTGGCAACAGGGACAGGGCCTCCGGAGGGACGGCTAGCTGGGGCATTGGGGTTGGTTGCTGGCTTACCCCCTTTCCAGCTGGTGGCGACTGGCCTCCGCGTCTCGGGCTTCCGGTTGGCCTCGTGGTTGTCGGCGATCTGCGCCGCTTTGTCCGCGTTCGTTGGTTCGCGGTCCAGGATGAACTGTCGGACCTCAGCTGGGCAGAGATGCAGGAACTGGTCTTTGATCATCAGGTCCCGTAGCTGCTCAAAGGTTTCAACGGACAGTCCATGGATCCACTGGTCAAAGTGGGTCCTGAGTCCTTGCACCACATCACTGTAGCTATCGTGTGGGCCACGTTGGAGGTGTCGGAACTTCTTTCGGTATACCTCAGGTGTCAGCCGGTATTTGGCGATCAGCGCCTGCTTTATGGCGTCATAGTCATCATCGGCTTCTGGCGGAAGAGAAGCAAATGCCTCCAGGGCTTTGCCTTTTAGCCCTGGGGTCAAGTACCTTGCCCATTGGTCTCTAGGCAGCTGGTACTGTCTGCAGGCTTTCTCAAAGGCTCGCAGAAATGTGTCCAAGTCCCCGTCCTTTTCCATCACGGGAAAATGCTCTGGCCGGGGTTTAGGAGTCTGGACGCTGCTGGGCTCACGGCTTCGGGCTGTAAGGGCATTCCCACCCCGCTGGAGTACCTCCAGTTCATGGGCCCTCTGCGCCTGGCGCTCGGCTCTCTCAGCCTCAGCTTGGCGCTCAGCTCTCTCCGCCTGGCGCTCGGCTCGCTGCTCTGCTCTCTCTCGAGCTTGCTGGATCAGCCTCACCCGCCCATCACTGTCTTCGGCGGGGAGTTCGTCCAAGGCCATTTGCAGATAGGGGTCCACCCCGTTCTGGTTGAATGTGGGGCCAGCGCTCAGGAGTGGAGCCTCTGCTGCAGCCCCATTGCAACTTGGGCCAACTTCTGCGCTCGCTGGATTCTGGTCGTTGTCCAGCTGCACTAGAGCCGCGATCATTTGAGCTCTGTTTTTGTTCGTGGCGTCAAGGCCTTGGTACGTGCATAACGCAGCAAGAACTTCCTTTGTCTGCCGGGTGTACCAAGGTTCTCCTTTTGCCGCCATGGTTGCCAAATAAAAGATAGAAAAAGAAAAACGAAGAAACGGGAGGGGGATACTTGCAAGTACACACTAATGTCTCAGAACTAGTAACCACTGAGTCTGTTCTCCAAAACCTATGATGCAGGATTCCCGCAGGAACCGTGCAGGTTTTTAGTGAGAGGAATGATTGCTCAAACCAAATCACTAATGCTCTAGGATTATCCCACCGCTCTGCCACCAATATGTGACGAACAGCCCACCGCCGTTCGTCCACTTACGGGCGACACTAACGGGAGTCCCGCTGCCACCAAAACGCGACGGACAGCGGACCCTGTGTCACCACTATGTCACAGTCCCACCACTGACACGGGTGTATCAGCGGACGGAGGGGCGTGACACAATGCCGGCACACGGCTATCACAGGCGCAGTGGGGCTTATCTTAGTTATCCCAACACTGGCACCATGTGACCAAAAATATCCAGCAAGCTAATCTCGCTCTACAATTTGCCGCAGGGGGAGTTTAATTTGGATGCCCCACCACTGCTATCAATCTTCCAAGTACTGCGGGGAGTTATGTATATCCCACTTTCTCAGTTCCACTTTGGAACTCGCAGCTCTCCGGCGCCCCCCTTACCCTCAGGTCAGTCAGGGAACTGCACCTAGGATAATTAGTCGCCGGACGGGCTGCCTGTTGTGAACCGGCAATTAGGCTTCTGCAGTAAGGGAATTATCAATGCTGTGGCTGAAGCCCCTTACTCAGCAATATAAGACCCTTCTAGACTGCCAGCAAGCCGTAATAGCCGTACACAACGCGCTGCCACCAGTCACGGTTACTTAATTCACAGTGTTAAATTAAGAGGGTCCGTGGCAAACCCCTTGAATTAGTAGCGATTATCTATCAAAGGCGTATAGTTCGATTCTTAGAGCATGGAGACAGATCTAAATAATTTCATTTATTTTCCGAAAGAGGACAGTGATTACAGATAAAAGTTGCTATAAAATTGAGACATAAAATATGTACAGTACAGGTATAAAATAAAAGTGGAGAAAACAAAGAGATTACACTCACAGTTCCATATTGTTCCTTAGGCAGACCATGCGGCTATGGTGGGTGGAGGCGGAGCTGCACTTCTCCGCTCATCTGGATCTTTCTAGCACGACGACTTGAGCTGTTCTGAGCTGGTTTGCCCAGGAAATGCCTTATAGACTTTCCTATGTGACATCACAGAGAGGTGCATTCTGGGTTGATCCCACCTCTCTTATCCAAGTTATGTTTTGGCTACAAAACTTAGATTAGCTATAACTTTATGGGAGAAGCTGGTATGGACTCATCAGTGGTATCATGTTTCCCAGCGTAATGAGCCCATCAAGAAAACATCAAACATCTATGCGATATGACCGTCCATTTGGGCGCAAATCATATCTCAGGTTCTGGACATCCGAGAGTTTTGCAACAGGCACCACAGCGAAGCTGGGTCTGCTCGGATCGCAGAAATATGATTTTTATATTTCTGCTGGGTATGGTTTTCGCGGGACAATCCCTTATTGTTTTATTCAAACTCCTGGTTTCAAACAAAGAGTTTAGTTCCCGCACTTTTTTTCTCTTTCAGCTGAGAGAAGCCAAATGGTGTGAGGAAGATGGTCTAGCTAATTAACATTCCTGCTCTTCCAGAGGAAGTGGCAGGGTTGATAAAACCTGGGGGGAAAGAATTCCTATTACTGACAGTTTACAATGTCCTAGGATGGAGGATTTGTTAGCACATTGCAACAGAAAACATATCTTCGGGCATTGTACATCACAGTGCTGAAGATGTGCTGGAGTTGTGCTGGAGATGTGCTAGAGACGTGCTGAAGATGTGCTGGAGATGTGCTAGAGACGTGCTGAAGATGTGCTGGAGATGTGCTAGAGACGTGCTGGAGTTGTGCTGGAGATGTGCTAGAGACATGCTGAAGATGTGCTGGAGACGTGCTGAAGATGTGCTGGAGATGTGCTGGAGTTGTGCTGGAGATGTGCTAGAGACGTGCTGAAGATGTGCTGGAGACGTGCTGAAGATGTGCTGAAGATGTGCTGGAGTTGTGCTGGAGATGTGCTAGAGACGTGCTGAAGATGTGCTGGAGATGTGCTAGAGACGTGCTGAAGATGTGCTGGAGATGTGCTAGAGACGTGCTGGAGTTGTGCGGGAGATGTGCTAGAGACATGCTGAAGATGTGCTGGAGACGTGCTGAAGATGTGCTGGAGATGTGCTGGAGTTGTGCTGGAGATGTGCAAGAGACATTCTGAAGATGTGCTGGAGTTGTGTTGGAGATGTGCTAGATATATGCTGGATTTGTGCTGGAGATGTGCTAGAGACATGCTGAAGATGTGCTGGAGACGTGCTGAAGATGTGCTGAGATGTGCTGGAGATGTGTTGGAGATGTGCTAGATATGTGGTGGAGATGTGCTGGATTTGTGCTGGAGATGTGCTAGAGTTGTGCTGGAGATGAGCTAGAGATGTTCAGGAGATGTGCTGATCCGGCTTCGTACAATTTTTAAATCCAGCAATTCCCGAAGAGAATCACAGCTGATAAGGGGTTTGCCTGGACACCCCCTTTAAGGCTATGTTCACATGTCCAATAATCACCAGTTAAAAAAGTTGTGCAGACCCAATTTTTTTTGTACACCTGAAAAAAAACCCCCTCATTTCTACTGGATAAGTTTATCTAACTTTGAAGTCTGTAGATCAGTTTCAAAAAGATGATTACTTGAAAGTTTACAATTCCTATAGTATATGTTAAAGGGGTCGTCCACTACTAGGACAACCACTTCTCGATCTGAATGTTTGGGGCCATTAAAATAAAAACAGTTATACTCACCTCCTGTGCCGATGATGTTCCAGCGCTGTTGGCACTTGCATTCCCGGGGCTCATATGTCATAAGAACTGCACGTGAGCACCAAGAATGCGAGTGCCGACACCACTGGAACATACAGTATATAAGTGTTGGCATCACTGTCCCCGCCTTCGGACAAATCGAATATCAAGAGGAAGTCAGAAATCAGCTGCAGCTCTCACTTCCTGTTGATTACTTATACCCGGAATCCTCCTGAAAAAGTGCTGAAAAAGCAAAGCAAAAATTGGATAAAGTACACAGCGATATCAAAATGACAGTGCTATACACAGGTTCAATATTTTAACCCCTTAGTAACAGAGCCAATTTGCAGCTTAATGACCAGGCCAATTTTTACAATTCTCACCACTGTCACTTCATGAGGTTATAACTCTAGAACGCTTTAATGGATCCCGCTGATTCTGTTGTGACATATTGTACTTCATGGTAGTAGTAAAAATTTCTTCGATATCACTTGAGTTTATGAAAACACGGAAATATGGCGAAAATGTTTAAAATTTCACAACTTTCAAACTTTTAATTTTTATCCCCTTAAATCGGAGAGATATATCACACAAAATAGTTAATAAATAACATTTCCCACATGTCTACTTTACATCAGCACAATTTTGGAAACAAAAATTTTTTTGTTAAGAAGTTATAAGGGTTAAAAATTGACCAGCGATTTCTCATTTTTACAACAAAATGTACAAAACAATTTTTTTTAGGGACCACCTCACATTTGAATTCACTTTGAGGGGTGTACATGACAGAACATACCCCAAAGTGAGACCATTCTAAAAACTGCACCCCTCAAAGTGCTGAAAACCACATTCAAGAAGTTAATTAACCCTTTATGTGCTTCACAGGAACTGAAGCAATGTGGAAAGAAAAAATGAACATTTAACTTTATTTCACAAATATTTTACATCAGATCCAATTTTTTTTATTATTACAAATGTAAAATGGGAAAATTAACCAAAAAATGTGTTGTGCAATTTCTACTGAATAAGCCGATACCCCATATGTGGGGGTAAACCACTGTTTGGGCGCATGGCAGAGCTCGGAAAGGAAGGGGCATCGATTGACTTTTTCAATGCAGAATTGGCTGGAAATAGGACGCCATGTCGCATTTGAAGAGCCTGAACAGTGGAAACCCCCCACAAGTGACCCCATTTTGGAAACTAGACCCCCAAAGGAGCTTATCTCGATGTGTGGTGAGCACTTTGAACCCCCAAGTGCTTCACAGAAGTTTATAACATAGAGCGGTGAAAATAAAAAAATCATATTTTTTCCACAAAAATTATCTTTTCGCCCCCAAATTTTTATTTTTCCAAGGGTAACAGGAGAAATTAGACACCCAAAGTTGTTGTGCAATTTGTCCTGAATACGCTGATACCCCATATGTGGGGGTAATCCACTGTTTGGGCGCACAGCAGAGCTCGGAAGGGAAGTAGCACCGTTTGACTTTTTCAACGCAGAATTGGCTGGAATTGAGATCGGACGCCATGTCGCGTTTGGAGAGCCTCTGATGTGCCTAAACAGTGGAAACCCCCCCCAATTCTAACTCCAACCTTAACCCCAACACACCCCTAACCCTAATCCCAACCCTAACAACAACCCTGACCCCAACACACCCCTAACCCTAATCCCAGCCCACAGTGATCAAAATGAACCAATAGGAAAAAATATCCTATTGTTGCCAGGCGCCAGCCTGGAAAAAGCTGGCAACCCGGGGGACTTCAGGGGGGCCTGCAGGGACAACGGAGGTGCGGGGGGGGGGGGTGATCGGGGGACCCTATTTCTCTCTCCTCTGATATGCAATCACATCAGAGGAGAGAGAAATTAAATGGAAAATTGTCCTTTTTTTCATGGTCGCTGTTATACCGTTAATAATGGCTATCGCAACACCAGGGTCGGTAAAAACTGACCCAAATCATGTTCTCTAGGGACTCGGCCACCCCCGGCAGCAGAAACCCGGAGAAATTCTGACGCAGGGGGGCACTATAACCTTAAACCTCAGCGCTGTTAAAAGGTGGCGCTGTGGTTTAAGTACCCTTAAATGCCGCCGTTAAAAGGCGTATCGGCTGTCATTAAGGGGTTAACCCTGAAGTGGATAAAAGAAGTAACGTTCATTCTTACCGCGGCTTCGTTTGGAAGTCAATCACTCTGTATAACAGAATGTATAGGCTAAAGCACAACAACAGTACCGATGGAGCCGCTTCAGGTAAAAAAGAGCACATACTCACCTTTACGCCCAATCCATTGAAGGCCATGTTCCCTGTAAAAGAGTTAAAATAAACAACCATATTCCTCACCTCTCAGACGAGAAGATAATAATTAATTTGTCCATAGCCAATGCAAGCTCTGCTACATCTACTTTGCACGCTGAACGCTGGCAACGAGCGGGAAAAAGGTGAGCAGAGCTCATATCTAATGAACTCCGTTCATCTCACTACATCACCATGAGAAAGTTCTCATGCTCGCAGTACCGTCAGAAAGGTCATCAGAGGTCAGAGCCAATTAATTCCTTTGACCTCAATGACATCAGTGCGAGCACCGCGAAGACTTTCCTATGGCGCTGGCATCAGTGAGGTGAACAGAGTTTACTGGATATCAACTCAGCTCACCTTTTTCCCCGTCACCGCGAGGCACTGAGCTGCGTAAGCATGCACAGCTCAGTGCCTCTGCTGATAGGTTGAAATCTTAGCAAAAATCACTATCAAATATAAAGGGTCTCAAACCAAAAATCATATGAAAAACCCTAAAAACAATACTTTATTATTAAAAGACCAAAGGTCACACCACAAAGTGAACAAGACTAAACAGCAACGTGTCCAATGACATCCAATTACATAAAACATGTAATGGGGAATAACTAGGAGTCCCTAATGCAGTCTAACGCTCGATCCTTCCTAGCCGCGGAGGTTGGCACCCTAGGGGGAACGTTGTGGCGCCCCCGCTCAACGGTGGCTGTCCCTAGGGACCCTGATAAACCCTGCAGCCACTAGGGATCCCTTCCCCGATGCTAGAGGGACCCCTATCATTAGACAGAGATCAACTATAATAAGGAGGACCCTAATCCCCAAAAGGATTAAAAACAAAAGGAACACATTAATATGATGGCATTATAATGATGGCATCGTAGTGACACGAATCAAATAAATACAGTAAAGGAGATCCACAGCGTATAGTGTATCAAATTTCATTTACATGAGGTTAAATCCAATGGCACCAAAATGCAAACTCCACAAATGGTAATGATTATATGATAAGTCACTAGATAACCCAAAATTTGCATGAAAGGTGACAATGATCATGCCACTAGATTAAAAGTCAGGTACCATTAGAGACATAATTCAGACACTCAGTAATCAATGCTGCAGATACTCATCATGTCACACGCCATCTGCCATATATGTGAAGCGCCTCAACGCGTTTCGCCCCATCTGGGCTCATCAGGAGGGCCGATCTCAATAACAATTGTGTCCTGATGTGGTATAGTAGATGTGCTGGCATGATAGCCCTTATTTTATAGTTACCGCCACGGCGTTCGCCAGCTCCGGACGCTGTGTAGGGACACACCCCCTTAACCCTACTGCGCATGTCCCAACTCGAAAGGACTCACCCATTGGTTATACGGAGTGTCTCATTTACTTCCTCTCATCGAGTACGCATATCATGCTTTGATTAACGCCCCTGTCACGGATGTATAAACAATCCCACCCTACCCCCGTCATTATGCTACGTTTGATGATAAACGCGCCAGTTACCGGGGGATGCATATGTATTAACCGGAACATGTATTGGTGTTTCCGGGTCAGTTTGACCTAGTTCTTACTGCGCATGTCGCTCACCAATATACCAATGTATGGGGCTTGCGTATGTACAACCCGGAACTGATTGTATTATTTCCGGGTAAGACAAAGGTGGATCTCACCGTGCAAACTCACGGCCTCTCGAACGCGCACTCACTGCATCTATGACACACAAGTGTCTAACGTGCAGGCTCCAGCTGGAAGGCACCACCATTACAAATCCCTATTACTGCGCATGTCCACCACCGGCCATTCAATGCCCGTATTCAGAGCGGGTGCATAGCACTCAATGAAAACCGGCAGGATTCATCCATAACTAAGCACAATTTCAATAGGTGAACCCAATCTTTTATTTTAGTTAGCAGAGCAAGGGCAATATAAACTGCCAGCCCCATAAATGACATACATTTGATGCCCGTGTTCGTCTCTTATATACAGTGCCAAATAGGACACATACAGTATAAATCCATGATCAAAGCATCATGTTAGTAGGTGCATTATGTCCTTTATTTATGTATATTTGGCTAATGTATACATCTATGATTGGCCATTATCAGACCTCAAACTGACTTGATCATCTGGGTGGTCTCAGAGCGGGGGGTCAAGTCCCTAATGATATAAGGGAGAAAATAATCCTCAAAAGAATTTGTCATGGTAGATCCATGTAGGTCTTTATCCTAGACCTTAACAAGAATTTGGAAAACAGTCCAGTCTTACATATTGGTCCTCATAGGAACTATATCTGGGTTTAGTATAAAAATAATATACAGAAAACCCTTGAAAAAGGATGAAAAATCACAAAAAACAGGCAAAGGACAGTTGTTCATTTAATCCCCTTGGTTCAAGACTCTCCATCCTAAAGATCCATTCACACTCTCTTTTCAGGATGGTTTTATCCGTATTGCCTCCTCTGGGATTAATATTCACTACCTCAATAATCGTGAACCTGACCTCAGCAAGGGAATTATTGTGGAATAATTGCATGTGCTTAGCCAATGGGGTGTCCCTCCCCCATTGGCTAAGCACGTGCAATTATTCCACAATAATTCCCTTGCTGAGGTCAGGTTCACGATTATTGAGGTAGTGAATATTAATCCCAGAGGAGGCAATACGGATAAAACCATCCTGAAAAGAGAGTGTGAATGGATCTTTAGGATGGAGAGTCTTGAACCAAGTGGATTAAATGAACAACTGTCCTTTGCCTGTTTTTTGTGATTTTTCATCCTTTTTCAAGGGTTTTCTGTATATTATTTTTATACTAAACCCAGATATAGTTCCTATGAGGACCAATATGTAAGACTGGACTGTTTTCCAAATTCTTGTTAAGGTCTAGGATAAAGACCTACATGGATCTACCATGACAAATTCTTTTGAGGATTATTTTCTCCCTTATATCATTAGGGACTTGACCCCCCGCTCTGAGACCACCCAGATGATCAAGTCAGTTTGAGGTCTGATAATGGCCAATCATAGATGTATACATTAGCCAAATATACATAAATAAAGGACATAATGCACCTACTAACATGATGCTTTGATCATGGATTTATACTGTATGTGTCCTATTTGGCACTGTATATAAGAGACGAACACGGGCATCAAATGTATGTCATTTATGGGGCTGGCAGTTTATATTGCCCTTGCTCTGCTAACTAAAATAAAAGATTGGGTTCACCTATTGAAATTGTGCTTAGTTATGGATGAATCCTGCCGGTTTTCATTGAGTGCTATGCACCCGCTCTGAATACGGGCATTGAATGGCCGGTGGTGGACATGCGCAGTAATAGGGATTTGTAATGGTGGTGCCTTCCAGCTGGAGCCTGCACGTTAGACACTTGTGTGTCATAGATGCAGTGAGTGCGCGTTCGAGAGGCCGTGAGTTTGCACGGTGAGATCCACCTTTGTCTTACCCGGAAATAATACAATCAGTTCCGGGTTGTACATACGCAAGCCCCATACATTGGTATATTGGTGAGCGACATGCGCAGTAAGAACTAGGTCAAACTGACCCGGAAACACCAATACATGTTCCGGTTAATACATATGCATCCCCCGGTAACTGGCGCGTTTATCATCAAACGTAGCATAATGACGGGGGTAGGGTGGGATTGTTTATACATCCGTGACAGGGGCGTTAATCAAAGCATGATATGCGTACTCGATGAGAGGAAGTAAATGAGACACTCCGTATAACCAATGGGTGAGTCCTTTCGAGTTGGGACATGCGCAGTAGGGTTAAGGGGGTGTGTCCCTACACAGCGTCCGGAGCTGGCGAACGCCGTGGCGGTAACTATAAAATAAGGGCTATCATGCCAGCACATCTACTATACCACATCAGGACACAATTGTTATTGAGATCGGCCCTCCTGATGAGCCCAGATGGGGCGAAACGCGTTGAGGCGCTTCACATATATGGCAGATGGCGTGTGACATGATGAGTATCTGCAGCATTGATTACTGAGTGTCTGAATTATGTCTCTAATGGTACCTGACTTTTAATCTAGTGGCATGATCATTGTCACCTTTCATGCAAATTTTGGGTTATCTAGTGACTTATCATATAATCATTACCATTTGTGGAGTTTGCATTTTGGTGCCATTGGATTTAACCTCATGTAAATGAAATTTGATACACTATACGCTGTGGATCTCCTTTACTGTATTTATTTGATTCGTGTCACTACGATGCCATCATTATAATGCCATCATATTAATGTGTTCCTTTTGTTTTTAATCCTTTTGGGGATTAGGGTCCTCCTTATTATAGTTGATCTCTGTCTAATGATAGGGGTCCCTCTAGCATCGGGGAAGGGATCCCTAGTGGCTGCAGGGTTTATCAGGGTCCCTAGGGACAGCCACCGTTGAGCGGGGGCGCCACAACGTTCCCCCTAGGGTGCCAACCTCCGCGGCTAGGAAGGATCGAGCGTTAGACTGCATTAGGGACTCCTAGTTATTCCCCATTACATGTTTTATGTAATTGGATGTCATTGGACACGTTGCTGTTTAGTCTTGTTCACTTTGTGGTGTGACCTTTGGTCTTTTAATAATAAAGTATTGTTTTTAGGGTTTTTCATATGATTTTAGGATGAAATCTTGCATCATGCCAGCGTTCAGCGTGCCAAGTAGATGTAGCAGAGCTAGAGTCGGCTACGGACAACTGATTATCTTCTCGTCAGAGAGGGGAGGAATATGGTTGTTTATTTCTTTTAACTCTTTTACAGGGGACATGGGTTTCAATGGATTGGGCCTAAAAGGGAGTATAAGTGTTTTTATTTTTAACTCAATAAAGGTGTCAGTGTTATTATTTCAATTAAAGGACTTTATTCAGGGTGTCTTTTATTTTACAATATGACAATGGGATAAGTAATGGGAGTGTCTTATAGACGCCTCTCCATTACTAACCTCTTGGCTTGATGTCACCTGACAATACAAAGGTGACATCAACCCCAATCCTATCACCCAACTTGCCACCGCACCAGGGCAAGTTGGAAGAGCGAGGCTAAGTGCCAGATTTGGCGCTTCTTATGGATGCGCCATTTCTGGGGCAGCTGAGAGCTGACGTTTTTAGTTTGGGAGGGGGCCAATATCTATGGCCCCTTCCTAGCCTATTAATATCGGCCTGCAGCTGTCTGCCTAACCTTCGCTGGTTATTAATTATAGGGGCACCCTATGTCCTTTTTTGGGGGGTCCCCCATTTTAATAACCAGTAAAGGCTAAGTATACAGCTGTGAGCTGATATTAATAGCCTAAGAAGCTCCATGGGTATTACCCACCTCCTTGGCTATAAACATCTGCCCCCACCTGTCCGCTTTCCATCTGCTGGTTAATACAATTTTGGGGGGATCCCACGCCTTTTTTTCAGAAATGTAATTATTCATTGCTAAATTACATTTACAGTAAGCTACACACGCAAAGTACTATTATATATATTTCACTTACATACATCTATAAGTAGTGAAGAATATTTCCTTGGAAATCTATCTTTAAATGACAACTCTTCTATGTAGAAGCTCATGCTAAAATCACATTGCATATGGATCACATTCACGTGGTTCTGACGTCAATCAGATGCTAGGTGATGGAAATCGCATGACACTCGTCTGACTTTTCAGGAACAATATCGGGCCTTTTTTATGGCGATGGGTATGAGCCCTTTACCTCTTCACGGCTATTAAATCAAGAAGCTCAAAAAGCCTGAACATTTGTAGAACTTTTCATTTTTTTGACGTTTATTTAGTGTGTTTTTCAGGTGGGCTTCGGAGGCGGCACACCAGAACAAGATGTAGTGCCATGTGTGCGCAGAACCTGACAGCGGCCATGTTGGTTATCATCCGGCTTTCCCAAGGAACAGATATAATGGGTTTCCTCCGGAGTCTCCGGTTTCCAAGGTCGTTTCGCCATTTTTTTTTGCAGCCAAAGCGACATAAGGCGAAACGTCTGCACCTCGAGGTCGTTTTCACTCATTTTGTCGTGCCGGAAATTGACGTTGTGCGCCCATAGCCATAGGGCGCGTTCACACTGCCTTTGTGCTGAGTTTTTGGAGCGGAAACTCAAATTTTTAAAGAGCATTCTAGAGTTTCTGCACCTAAAAACCTCACATCCAAAACAAGCAACTTTTTTATTTGTTTCCCACCAAGCGTTTTTTTTTTACACCTCTCCAGTAACAAAAAAAAGTTAAAACACTCCTCACAGGAGCCGTGAAGTTGATTCCCCATAGTACGGAACATGAGGAGTTTTTCAAGTGTTTTTTGTAGTCATTTTTTGAGGCGGTTTTCATAAGAAAAAAATCATACAGACCCCTCTATGGGGACACAGCCCAACTAGTCAGGGACCAATTTCCTCTAAGAATATATTGGATTTTGGCAGCGGCATATGCAGACTTTTCCCTCACCATAAGCAACAAGTGCGCTTTATTCCTGTCAGGAGTGCGCGCCACTGCGGTGAGGCGACTGGTGATGTCGCAGCGCGCGCCCTGCCGCTGTGTATCGTGCACACACGGTGTAATGTGGCGTCTGCGGCCGCGGTGACCTCCCCCCTCCCCTGGCCAGACCCTCCATGAGCGGCCATATTGTGCAGCCCTCCTCCTCCTCTCGTCTCCTCCTCTTCTTCCTCCCCAGGGAGACTGCGCGGCCTCAGCCCACAGCAGCAGTAGTGCCGACAACATCGTCCAGAGCCGCCGAGTAAAGGAGCCTGCAGGAGGGAGGAGGCGCCGGCGGCGGTGACGGGGGATCCCGGGCCTCCTACAGGTACAGGCGGGCCGCAGCGGTAACGCACAAACTTTAGCGCCCGTTCTGACTTTGTAGCTGGGGACTGAATAAGTCGGGCAAGTTATTCTAATCCCGGGGAGTTCATGATGGCGGCGGCGGCGCCTGTGTCCCCTGGTGTCACAGCAGAGGCCTCTCTGTCACGATAGTGATGCAGCACAGACTACGATACATAGATTTTGTTTGCTTAGGACTGCAAAATTGAGTTGTTTTTAATCGGCATAGGACTGCGAGATCTTAACTCACAATTGGACTCTGCTACATCTGTGTGAAGTGATGACCCCTATGTGATGTCTGACGCCCCCCTATGTGATGTCCGACCCCTCTCCCCACCCCCCTATGTGATGTCTGACCCCTCTCCCCCCCCCCCCCCCCTGTGTGGTGTCTGACCCCCCCCCCTATGTGATGTCTGACCCCTCTCCCCCCCCCTGTGTGGTGTCTGACCCCTCTCTTCCCCCTCCCCCCCCTATGTGATGTCCGACCCCTCTCCCCACCCCCCTATGTGGTGTCTGACCCCCCCCCCTATGTGATGTCTGACCCCTCTCCCCCCCCCTGTGTGGTGTCTGACCCCTCTCTTCCCCCTCCCCCCCTGTGTGGTGTCTGACCCCTCTCCCCCCTCCCCCCCTGTGTGGTGTCTGACCCCCCCCCCCTGCGTGGTGTCTGACCCCTCTCCCCCCCCCCCCCCCTGCGTGGTGTCTGACCCCTCTCCCCCCCCCCCCCCCTGTGTGGTGTCTGACCCCTCTCCCCCCCCCTCCCCTGTGTGGTGTCTGACCCCTCTCCCCCCCCCCCCCCCCCCCCTGTGTGGTGTCTGACCCCTCTCCCCCCCCCCCCCCCCCTGTGTGGTGTCTGACCCCTCTCCCCCCCCCCCCCCCCCTGTGTGGTGTCTGACCCCTCTTTCCCCCCCCCCCCCCCCCTGTGTGGTGTCTGACCCCCCCCCCCCTATGTGATGTCTGACCCCTCTCCCCCCCCCTGTGTGGTGTCTGACCCCTCTCCCCCCCCCCCCCCCTGTGTGGTGTCTGACCCCTCTCCCCCCCCCCCCCGTGTGGTGTCTGACCCCTCTCCCCCCCCCCCCCCCCCCCCCGTGTGGTGTCTGACCCCTCTCCCCCCCCCCCCGTGTGGTGTCTGACCCCTCTCCCCCCCCCCCCCCCGTGTGGTGTCTGACCCCTCTCCCCTCCCCCCCCCCCCTGTGTGGTGTCTGACCCCTCTCCCCTCCCCCCCCCCCCCCTGTGTGGTGTCTGACCCCTCTCCCCTCCCCCCCCCCCCCTGTGTGGTGTCTGACCCCTCTCTCCCCTCCCCCCCCCCCCCTGTGTGGTGTCTGACCCCTCTCTCCCCTCCCCCCCCCCCTGTGTGGTGTCTGACCCCTCTCTCCCCTCCCCCCCCCCCCTGTGTGGTGTCTGACCCCTCTCTCCCCTCCCCCCCCCCCCTGTGTGGTGTCTGACCCCTCTCTCCCCTCCCCCCCCCCCCCCCTGTGTGGTGTCTGACCCCTCTCTCCCCTCCCCCCCCCCCCCCTGTGTGGTGTCTGACCCCTCTCTCCCCTCCCCCCCCCCCCCCTGTGTGGTGTCTGACCCCTCTCTCCCCTCCCCCCCCCCCCCCCTGTGTGGTGTCTGACCCCTCTCTCCCCTCCCCCCCCCCCCTGTGTGGTGTCTGACCCCTCTCTCCCCTCCCCCCCCCCCCCTGTGTGGTGTCTGACCCCTCTCCCCTCCCCCCCCCCCCCTGTGTGGTGTCTGACCCCTCTCCCCCCCCCCCCCCCCTGTGTGGTGTCTGACCCCTCTCTCCCCTCCCCCCCCCCTGTGTGGTGTCTGACCCCTCTCTCCCCTCCCCCCCCCCCCTGTGTGGTGTCTGACCCCTCTCTCCCCTCCCCCCCCCCCCCCTGTGAGGTGTCTGACCCCTCTCTCCCCTCCCCCCCCCCCCTGTGTGGTGTCTGACCCCTCTCCCCTCCCCCCCTGTGTGGTGTCTGACCCCTCTCCCCCCCCCCCCCCTGTGTGGTGTCTGACCCCTCTCCCCCCCCCCCCCCCTGTGTGGTGTCTGACCCCTCTCCCCCCCCCCCCCTGTGTGGTGTCTGACCCCTCTCCCCCCCCCCCCCTGTGTGGTGTCTGACCCCTCTCTCCCCTCCCCCCCCCCCCCCCCTGTGTGGTGTCTGACCCCTCTCTCCCCTCCCCCCCCCCCCCCCCGTGTGGTGTCTGACCCCTCTCTCCCCTCCCCCCCCCCGTGTGGTGTCTGACCCCTCTCCCCCCCCCCCCCCGTGTGGTGTCTGACCCCTCTCCCCCTATGTGATACACCCTCGCACACAACTTTCTTTTTTGGGGCAAGTTGTGATGTTTTATGGATATTACCTGTATTTCGGACCCCAGGAGATAAACCGATTTCTGAAATTTGACACCTGACGATCTGACAACTCCGCATGGGTGGGGTTTTTTATTTTTACTTTTTCCTGCTTGTATTATTTCTTTTTCTCCTTTGCTTTTCATGGTTGCCATTTGTGTGTGTATATATATATATATATATATATATATGTGCTAGTCCACTAGCCGGACAGCCCCCTTCTTCAGTCCTGTAATCGTCTATTTAAAGTAATACAAAACATTCTCTAATCGCACTGGCGCCTTTCCAGGGATATGGCACTCGCCTTATATTGTTATGCCTGTCAGCGCTGCAGCCAATCAGTGGCTGATGATGGGCTGCAGTGCTCACACTTTCCTCGGAAATCCAAGTTTCGTACAAGTACCAGTCGGCCGCTGATCGGCTGCAGCGCTTATACGGCATAGCAATGTCATGCGAGTGCTGGAATGGCGCCAATGTAGGAGATGAGCACGGGATTTTTTTTTCATTTTTACACAAAGGGGGCGGGGATTACCGGATTTATGGTGGACAAACCCTTAGGCTATGTGCACACGCTGTGGATTCACCCGCGGATTTGTATCTGTGGATCTGCGGTTTGCCACCTGGACAATGGAATAGATGGTAAACCGCAGCAGAATCCGCAGAAAAGAAGTGACATGTCACTTATTTCTGCGGATTCAAAACCGCAGCTTTTCCGCAGTTGAAAATCCGCAGCATGTGCACAGCAGAATGTAAATCCCATAGACTTACATTGTACTGTACAGAACTGTAGCAAAAACCGCAGCGTGTGCACATAGCCTTAGAGATAATGTTACTTTGTTTCGTCCTTTTTGCTCAGCACTGTAGGTGCAGTTATTGATATCTAGGTCCAGTACCCTAATCTAATTCATTATTTGTGACTTTTTGAAAATGCCACCACATTTTTGCGCCCAATTGTATTTGATACAAAGTTGACACATGGTCTCCATGTATCGGGCTGAACTATGACATGATTTTTAGTTGGCAGGGCAAATCACTACGGGATAGAATTTGGTCTTGCCACTGATGCCAAGTAAAGCCCTCACTCCCATTCACAATAGATGACTGATAACTCTGCCAATCTCTCCTGAATCCCCCCCTCCCCAAATGCAGGGACACTTAATTCAGCCGTGTTCTCTATGGGAGAGCTGCTGCCAAACTGCTCTGGTGACCGCGTATCTCCTGGAGATACGGCGTGCAGAATCCTTCCTGTGGAGAGTTGGGACTCATGCCCCCATACACTTGTGTACATCCACATTTATAGAAACCTGTGGAAGTTGACCTGCTGACCTGTGTGGACTCGATGTGGCCTTCATAGCCATTAATACTGGAGGGTCACGTTTAGGGTAAGTTCCAATGTGACTTCAAAGCTGTGGAGGCAAAAATGCAGGAACTCTGGAGCAAATATTCCACATACCTGTGCGTTGCAAGGACGTGCAGAATAAATGGACCTGTTGCACATTTCAGGTTCACGTTGCTGCTCAGTTTACTCTGCAGATGTGCTGGGATGTTTGGGAATAATTAGTTTTAAGTCTTTGATACAATGTAAGGCCATGTTGCCATGTAGCAGAAATGCTGTGTATTTTTGGGCAGAAGATCTGCTGCAGTTCCTGAAAAGCAGAATTGACTTCATAGAAACGGTGCGTCCAGTGATGCTGCTGAACTGTGCAGTTTTTCTTGTTCTTGCACTTTTCCCTTCACCCATGACAGCCCACCTGAGAGAGGGATCCGCCCCGCCAGGACAGGAACCCTACTGAGACATAAGGGGCGACACCTCTCCTCCGCTTCAGTTAGGGTTCCGGTCCTGGAATGGAATCACAGTCTGACAGCGGCGGTGCCTGTCATGGATGAAATAGGACCCAGGGCCGTCCCGGCGCGGGAAGAGCAGGTCAGCTTACCTGCAGCGCCGGCCGTCGGTGGCCTGGAAGCGCAGGCCCCGGGTTGGTGCGGCTAGGCGGCCTCTGTAGCAGGGTGCTCCTCCGTGCCTCCCTCCCCATGCGGGCGCCCGACCCTTCTCCCTCGGACACGACAGGGAGACCCGGGGGCGGTTTCCGGCGTCTGACGTCAGCGGCGCGGGGCACCCTGGGAGCGCCAGCTGACGTCAGACGCGACGGCAAGATGGCGCCTGGTGCGACGCTGGCCACACTAAGAAGAATGGCGGCGGTTGCGGGGGGGGGAGGGGAAGACGAATCGCCCACCAGACGGACCTATTTAAAGGAGGCAGGGCGGCCAGGTAATACAATGGGGTCACAGCAGGAACGTTCACCGTCTCCACAGTCTCTGCCCCCATCGCAAACCTCCGCTCGTAAGCATGGCAGCCGTTCAAGCGGCAAAAGCAGCGGTCACCCGAGCCACAGATCGAGGGATTCCTCGAGGTCGAGAGAGCACAGGCCACATGCTCCAAAACAGCCTCCGAGTCCGGTACCCGACTTTATGGGTGGTGAGTGATCTCCGTGAATGCTAGATTAATGTTAATAGGGTCCTTCTTGTGTTATTTTTCCTTAGGGAAAAGCCAAAAAAAGCAGGGAGCAAAAGAAATAATAGGGAGTGTGCCATATGTCAGAGCCCCCTAGCGAGAGATTGGCAAAAGGACCTTTGTGCCAGCTGTATCCAGCGAACTGTGGAGGCGCCGAGCTTAGCAACTAACCTCATATCAGTCATCAGGTCTGAAGTGGAAGGCTCACTTAAAGGGTTAATAAAGAAAAAGAGTAGGAGAGACTCCCCTAGTTCTTCATCAGACTCCTCCTCGGCTGGATACCAGGCCGAACACGTCCTCCTCCTCGGATAGTGATACGGGGAGCAAGCCGTGTTTTCCCGTAGAGGATACGGATGCTCTCCTTAAAGCCATTAGGACAACCATGGGCCTACAGGAGGAGAAAACGACTAAGTCCCTAGAAGACGTCATGTTCGGGGGGGTTACAGGAAAGGAAAAAGCGCACCTTTCCAGTCAATGAGAAAATCCAGGCACTCATTGAAAGAGAATGGAAGAAGCCTGAAAGATCAGGAAGCCTTCCTTCCTCCTCCAAAAGGATATACCCCTTTGAGCCTAAAGACACGGAAATATGGGACAAAGTCCCAAAGATTGATGCAGCAGTGTCTAGATCATCCAAAAAAATCGGCCCTGCCCTTGGAAGACTCAGGGGTACTGAGAGACCCACTAGATAAGAAAGCAGACTCCTACCTAAAGGTACTGTCACACTTGGCGATGCACCAGCGATCCCGACCAGCGATATGACGCGGTCAGGATCGCTGGTACATCGCTAAGTGGTCGCTAGTGAGCTGCCACACAGGCAGATCTCACCAGCGACATTGCAGGGGTCAGGGGTCGTTACTTACCTGTCAGACGAGGCGATCCTGACGTCCTCCCGCCCGCGTCCATGCGTCGCTCTTCTCCACAGCAGGAAGCTGACGACGAGAAACTGCCCAGGACGTTCTCGCGCGATCAGCGATAACCAGCGGGGGAGCGGGCGGAGTTCAGTATCAGACATAGCGATATCGCTAGCAATATCGCTATAACGTCACAAAAACCAGTGACATTATAGCGATATTGCTAGCGATATCGCTTAGTGTGACAGGCCCTTAAGACATACATGGGAAGCAGCGGCAGGGGGATTGAAACCGGCAATAGCCGGCACCTGCACAGCACGATTCTTAATGATTTGGCTACAGCAGCTGGAAGAAAAACTCGCATCCAAAGTTTCGAGGGACAAAAATTCTGGCGGATATGTATCTTCTACATGGAGCAGCAGCTTTTTTGGCCGACACCTCTGCCGATTCCATGAGACTGACGGCGAGGGCAGCAGGATTATCAAACGCCGCAAGGTGTGCATTATGTCTTAAAGGCTGTCCAGGAGACCTACAATCAAAAGCTAAGTTGTGCTCTCTTCCATGTGATGGACAATTTCTATTTGGAAAAAATTTGGACGACATCCTGGAAAAAGCAAGTGATAGAAAGAAGGGATTCCCCAGATTTCCAGGAGATCAAAGAAGGCCGTCCTTTCGGAGAGGAAAATTCAACAGTGGCTGTTCTCTGGGGGATCGGAAAAGATGGGAGGACAAAAGGAAGGAGTCTGGATCTATGTTCGGCAGAGCCACTTCATCCGCAAAAAAAATCCCCACAATGACGCTGGTATCCCGGTAGGGGGGAGTCTGATGCTCTTTTATCAGGCCTGGGAAAGTATATCTTCCAATGCATGAATCTTAAACATTATAAAAAAAGGCCTCAAAATCCCTATTTTTTTTCAACGGCCGGGAGCATCATTTGTGGTGACCCCCCCCCCCCCCCCCCCCACGTCAGGAAGGGGATAGAAGAGCAGTTGGCCCTGGAGTCAGAAATCTTAAGTCTGCTAGACAAACGCGTTCTGACCGAAGTCCCAAGCAGACAGCAGAGAAGGGGGTTCTACTCACCCCTCTTCCTAATAAAAAAAAAACAAAAAAAAAACAAAAACGGACCAATCATTCAGGACAATTATAAACCTCAGAGGCCTCAATCAATGGATAGAAAACCAGACCTTCAAAATGGAGTCGGTAACTTCGGCCATAAAACTATTACACCACAATTGTCTTATGGCCGTAGTCGATCTAAAGGATGCCTATTACCACATCCCGATCCATCCAGAGTACCAAAAATACTTAAGGGTAGCTCTCTACATCCAGGGCAACTTCAGGCATTTTCAATTCTGAGCCATTTCATTCGGCATATCCATAGCCCCGAGGGTGTTTACGAAAGTCGTAGCGGAGATGACAGCCTTCCTCCGAATCCACAACACAATTATAATACCCTACTTGGATGATTTTCTAATAGTGGGCAACTCGGAACATCACTGCACAGAGCAGGTGGAAAGGGTAACAAATACTACTTGGCTGGATGGTGAATATCAAGAAGTCGAGACTACTACCCTTAAAGAGGCAGATATTTCTAGGGTTCATCCTGGACTCGGAACAACAAACTTGTCTGTTGCCAGAGGCCAAGGTGGAAAAGGTGAGGAATATGACCTTGGCAGCCCTAGATCAGTCTCTCATGACCCTGAGGGGCGCGATGTCCTTACTAGGCACCCTGACAGCTTGTATTCCAGCGGTCAGATGGGCACAATTTCATACTCGTCAACTGCAGGCAGAAATCCTATCAGCACAGAAATCGCTAAGAGGGCGTTTGGAAGGAAGGCTGGAGCTTTCCTTAAGGCTAAGTGCACACGTACCGGAACTCTTGCGGAAATTACCGCTAGAATTCCGGAATTCCAGTCCGCGGGAAAATCGCATTTTAAATTCCCGCGATTTTCCCACGGAAAAACTAGCATTTTGCAAGCGTATTTAGCTTGCAAAATGCTAGCGTTTTCCAAGCGATCTGTAGCATCGCTTGGAGAACTGATTGACAGATTGGTCACACTCGTCAAACATAGTGTTTGACGAGTGTGACCACCTTTTTACTACTGAGGCCGCCTATGCAGCATCAGTAGTAAAAGATAAAATGTAAAAAAAAAAATAAAAAATGGTGTTATTCTTACCTTCCGACGTCCCGCGCATCCGTTCCCAGTAGTCCTTTGCGAAAATGCCCGCGATGACGTCAGTTCTCGCGGGAACGCGACGTCTCGCGAATTACCGCAAAACTTCGCGATCCCGCGAGATCGGACGTCATCGAGCATTTTCGCAAAGGACTACTGGGAACGGGAGCGTGAAGAGAAGCGGGAAGCCTGCGCGGGACGTCGGAGGGTAAGAATAACAATATTTTTTATTTTTAAATTCTTTTTTTTACAGGGATATGGTACCCAAAGCCCGGAGGACAGTCTCCTCTCCTCCGGACCATGGGTACCATCCGCAATTGTTCTGCTTACTTTCCGCATGGTGTGCACAGCCACATGCGGGAAATAAGCGGAACAATGCATTCCTATGGGTGCGGGATCGCCGCGATTCCGCAAAATAATGAGCATGCTGCGGTTTTTACCGCGAAGCGATTCCGCCGCGGTAAAAACCGCAGCATTAGCACAGCATTGCGGAATCCCATAGGAATGCATGGGATGCTTATTTTTCGCGTTTTCGCGGCAAAATCGCGCTGTTAAAACTGTCGCGGAAACGCGAAAAAAACGCCACGTGTGAACTCAGCCTAAAGGTCAAAAACTCTCAGATGGTGGTTAGACAGGGCAAACCTGGTAGCAGGAACATTATGGCACAGACCGGTGTCCGATGTCATCCTGACGGACGCAAGTTCCTCGGGGTGGGGGGCGCACCTAAGGTGACAGGCAGCCCATGGACCCTGGGGACCCCAAGAGCAAAACGCGTCCTCCAACCTAAGAGTACTACGGGCAGTAAACAAAGCCTTAAAAATCTTTATTCTCAGCCTAGAAGGCCGCAATGTCCGGATCATGTCGGACAACAAAGTGACAGTGGCGTTTATCAACCACCAGGGAGGGACAAGGTCACACTCCTTAATGAACGAGGCCAACAAAATTTTTCACAGAGCAGAACGACATCTACTCTCTCTAACGGCACTACGCATAAGAGGTGTAGAAAACGTACAAGCCGACTTCCTAAGCCGCAACACATTGAGGCAAGGAGAATGTGCCCTAAATCGCTTAGTGTTCCAGAAGATAGTACAACTCTGGGGAGAGCCGGTAGTAGACCTCTTTGCCAACAAAAGCAACAGACAGGTAGAGAGATTCTGTTCGTTGAACCCAAAAGAAAAACCATGGGCGGTGGACGCATTGCAAATTCCGTGGAATTTCAAACTGGGTTACGCCTTTCCTCCAATAGCTCTAATCCCAGCAGTGGTGAAGAAAATAAGAGATCAGGCCAGAGTGATCTTAATAGCCCTGTTCTGGCCGAAAAGGCCCTGGTTCTCGCTACTGCAAATGATGTCCCTCTCAGATCCATGGGTACTACCAGAGATTCCAGACCTGCTAGCCCAGGGTCCAGTATTCCACACGCAAGTCAAGGGGTTCCATCTGACGGTGTGGAATTTGAAAGGTCACTTTTAAGAAATAGATGGTTCTCTCCTGGGTTGGTGGCTACGCTGATGAAAAGTAGAAAACCAGTAACAACTAACATATACAGTAGAACATGGAATAAGTTTCTGCAGTTCCCGGGGAAGCCGGTAGACCAAAAACCCCCGATTAAGGCCATCTTGGAATTCTTACAGGCAGGACTACAGCTAGGCCTAGAGGTAAATACCCTTAAAGTACAGGTGTCAGCACTAGGCGCTCTATATAACTGCAACATAGCAGCAAACAGATGGGTAGCCAGATTCATTAAATTCTGCCATAGGTCTAGACCAATTCCATTACCAAGAATAGCCCCGTGGGATTTAAACCTGGTGTTAGAAACTCTCACGAAAGAGCCATTCGAACCGGTTCAGCAACTGCTAGTAAAATATCTCACCCTAAAGACCATTATTTTAGTGGCCCTTACATCGGCCCGTAGAGTAAGTGACTTACAGGCCCTCTCAGTTAATCCACCTTATACCCAGGTGTATCAGGACAGGGTTGTCCTAAAAACAGACCCTGCTTATTTACCGAAAGTTGTATCAGATTTCCACTGTAGCTAGGAGATTGTCCTCCCCTCCTTCTGTGAGAATCCAAAAAACCCAGGAGAGGAGAAATTCCACAAACTAGATGTTAAAAGAGCCCTCTTAGAGTATATATCGGTGACTAGCCAGTGGAGGAGGTCCCAGTACCTATTTGTAGCCTTCCAGGGTTCCAGGAAGGGCTATGGAGTATCAAAAGGGACTATTGCCAGATGGATTAGGGAGGCCATTAGTGTAGCCTACTCAGCTAGTGGCGTTCCGATTCCTGACGGCATCAAGGCTCATTCCACCAGAGCCGTGGCGACCTCCTGGGCTGAAAAGGCAGAGGCATTGATTGAGCAAATCTGTAAGGCCGCTAACTGGGCCTCACCCTCAACCTTTTTTAAGCACTATAGATTAAATCTTTCCTCCTCTGCTGACTTAACCTTTGGTAGAAGGGTGCTGCAAGCGGTGGTCCCTCCCTAAGGGGTTTCGAAGTCTCCAAAAATCTCTCCGGTGTGCTGTCATGGGTGAAGGGAAAACCACCATGGTTATTTACCGGTAGCTGGTTTTTCCGGAACCCATGACAGCACCCGTATATTCCCCCCCCCTTTTCACCGTATGGGTGTGCACGTTAGGGTGTATTTGTGTGATGTGGTGTCGGATAAACATGTGACTAACCGGGAAGTCCTCTCAATGCTCTGTAACCAACTGAAGCGGGGGAGAGGTGCTGCCCCTTATATTTCAGTAGGGTTCCTGTCCTGGCGGGGCGGATCCCTCTCTCAGGTGTGCTGTTATGGGTTCCGGAAAAAATGGCTACCGGTAACCATGGTGGTTTTCTCTCCCTATGAGAAGTTTAAAAAAAAAACACAAAAAAATGCTGTCAAACCTGCATATCAAATGGGGCAAACTCGGCCAAAAATCTGCCGTTTTGGTTTAGAAAATACACCATTTCAAAGAAAGCATTTGAGAAGGCGGCGTTATGCGCAGTGGATGTTCTGCCAGCATTTGCACGAAGCTTTATCCAGATGCTTTTTTTATGGTACATGATGGGGGAGAATCTGTTCGATTTCCACCAGTTTTCTGCATCAGGTACTGGTCAGTGTTTGATCCCAGAGTCTGTTTTTCCCTTCAGCCTTATGAGTTTTTCATGTACGATGACAAAAAAAAATCTGTTGGTTTTTGATGCTTCTTTTAGCGTTAGACCTTGAAAAGCAGACTGCAGCTAAGATTCCGATAGTGCCTGCGTTTGTCACAGACTCAGACTTGTACTGGCGTGTTTAAGCCATGGCTGACCAAAATTGGACTTTGTGGTCCCCTCAAATAAAAAAGCCCACAGACATGTGATCAGCCACATAGACTACAATGAGTACATTTTCGATCAGTGAAAAAGGCAGCGTGTCACTCTTACGTCTGAACTAGGCTTTAGGGTGTCCCAGAATTAAGCCATTCAGCTACGTGAGATTTCCTCTTTAGGATTACAATGTGCTCCTCTAAAAGTCGCTGATTCCTGGAGAATTTACTTTTTTTTAATACCGTAAGTAAACTCATCACCTGCGGTATACAGTACGTGTGCAGCAGATGTATGCTGCATTCTGACACGTGAGATCACTATTGATTTTGTGCCCGTGACTTAGTACAATGGGGTGGGATGGAGCATGGACATTAGTTTGTCACTGCAGACATACACCGCATAAAAATATGGCCCAGATCTTCAGATTTTCACAGGTCGGACCCATAAATTTATGGAGTGTATGGTCTGTCTTTAACTGACCATACACCTGTCTGGCCGCTCATTGCAATCTGACTTTCATAGACCCTTGAATTCAGCCTGGGGCCGTTTTCAGACAACTGTATAACAGGCGTGTAAAGGTACTGTCACACTTAGCGATGTACCAGCGATCCCGACCAGAGATATGACGCGGTCAGGATCGCTGGTACATCGCTAAGTGGTCGCTAGCGAGCTGCCACATAGGCAGATCTCACTAGCGACATCGCTGGGGACGGGGGTCGCTACTTACCTGTCACACCAGGCGATCCTGTGTCCTCCCGCCCGGCTCCACGCGTCGCTCGTCCTCACAGCAGGAAGCGCCGCAGGAAGCTGACGACGAGAAACAGTCCTGGACGTTCTCGCGCGATCAGCGATAAGCAGCGGGGGAGCGGGTCGTAGGTAAGTATCAGACACAGATATCGCTAGCAATATCGCTATAACGTCACTAGTTATAGCGATATTGCTAGCGATATCTCTTAGGGTGACATGCCCTTAATACTTCACATCACTGTGAAACTGTGCTCCTCTGATGTAGGATTTGCATCCATAATAAGCTTGTATGTCACTGGCCTTTGGTTGGAACCGCTTTTGCAGAAATTCTCTATTTCTCTGCCTCGATCTCCTCAGCATAACGAGCCTGCACCCCTCATTTACCCTCCTTTCTACGGGTAGAAACCTATTTAGCCCTCATTCAGACATAATTTTTATTCATACATATGAAAAATACCGACATCCAAGTGTCATCAGTTTTTTCTTGTACATGGAGAAGAAAAAGGTTTCTCCACCTTGTCGTATGTGACAGTCTGAATATCAGACCCATAGACTTGCATCTCCCGTTTTGACTTGACTCTTGGAACAAAATCTGACCCCTCTCTGCTATTTTCCGAGGTCTGCGAAAAATCACGGTAATGTGAATAACGTCATAGACTATCACGGGTATGAGTGCTATCTGTGAAAATTGGACGTGTGACTGAGGCAGAGTAAATACACCAAAATTATGCAACTCTCGCACAAAATGCTCTTCCATGATTGTCACACTTGTGATTTAGACCCTTTTTTTTTTTTTTTTTTTTTTTTTGTAATTTTATTCTGGTGGCGGCGTCTGTCAGGGGTGGTTGGCGGCAGCGGCGCCTGTCAGGGGGTTGGTGGGGTCTTACCAACCAGTTTAGTCATTTGAGGAAGGTGTTGGTTGTTTAGGGGGAGGGATAGATGTGTTCTTCTGGTGGAGGGTTGAGCGCTGTAGTTACCTGTTGTTCTTTGGTGTGAGGGGGAAGGAGGAGAAAGCTGTATTAGTTTGGGGAGAGGGGAGAAATTTGCTTGTTGCCATTTCAGTGAGATGAACTAGCCTGGTGCTGTATGGGGGAGATGAGGCAAAAGGACTTTGGAGCATGGCTGTGGGGTCGGTAAGCCAAACCTCCGACGCCACAGCCCTGCTTTGGAGTATTCTTATGTATGAGTATGACTAATTAGAGTTACCGCAGTTTGTGCTCCTCCTTAGCTAAAAATAGTCCTCTAAATTAGTAAGAAGAGCATTTTTACCCTGCTGTGAAATATATAGGGTGACCTCACACCCCTGCGCTGCCAATTGCTTGATCAGCAGGTGCCAGAATAGGAC
Source organism: Dendrobates tinctorius (assembly GCF_039654945.1). NCBI lineage: Eukaryota > Metazoa > Chordata > Amphibia > Anura > Dendrobatidae > Dendrobates > Dendrobates tinctorius. Next base: position 23,862,423 of record NW_027361743.1, on the reverse strand, counting down.
ATCAGCTCGATGCCTGTCGATCATGGTGTGTGGGCTCGTAGTGTAACTGGCTTCTCTCGCTTTTGATGCTGACTATGCTGGATAACCAGACTGTCTAGTTTTAGGCTGAGTTCACACGTCGGGTTTTTTTCGCGTTTTCACGGAGGTTTTAAATGCGAAAAATAAGCATCCCATGCAATCCTATGGGATTCCGCAATGCTGTGCTAATGCTGTGGGTTTTTCCGCGGTGTAATAGCTTTGCTGTAGAAAACGCAGCATGCTCATTAATTTAGCAGAATTGCTGCGATTCCGCCCACATAGGAATGCATTGTTCCGCTTACTTCCCGCATGTGGCTGTGCACACCATGCGAAAAGTAAGCAGAACGTTTGCGGATGGTACCCATGGTCCGGAGGAGAGGAGACTGTCCTCCGGGCTTTGGGTACCATATCCCTGTGAAAGAAAAGAAATATAAAATATTGTTCTCACCTTCCGGCGTCCCGCACAGCCTTCCTGCCTCTCCAAGCTCCCGGCATCTTCCGGTCCCAGTAATCCTTTGCGAGAATGACCGCGATGACGTCGAGATCTCGCGGGAGCGCGACATCTCGCGGTCATTCGCGCAAAGGATTACTGGGACCGGGAGAGTGGAGAAAGGCGGGATGCCGGAAGGTGAGAAGAATAATTTTTATTTTTTACATTTTATCTTTTACTACTGATGCTGCAAAAGTTGGTCACACTTGTCAAACTCTGTGTTTGACGAGTGTGACCAACCTGTCAGTCAGTTCTCCAAGCGATGTTCCAGATCGCTTGGAAAACGCTAGCATTCTGCAAGCTAATTACGCTTGCAAATCACTAGTTTTTCCATGGGAAAATCACGGGAATTTAAAATGTGATTTTCCCGCGGAATGGAATTGTGGAATGCTCGCGGTAATTTCTACGAGAGTTCCGCTATGTGTGAACGTAGCCTAAAATTTGTACTGGCTAAAAATGTTATAGTGAAAATGTCCCATGGAGTGCTTCACCTCGGCAGTCAGCTGCTGCACAATCCCATAAAGACAGTTTTTAGGATTATTTCCTAGAACTGCTGAAGAAAATAACACCATCTGCAGCAATAACTGCTTGTATCATCACAGGGTTCTTCCTGAATTTAACCACTTCATTACCAGTGTTTACTGCTCATAATTTCATGGCCATTGTTCCACTGTAGCCACAGGCCCGTTCGACTGCACATAACTATTTCATCCCTTTTTTTTTTTTGCCTGCACACAGAGTGCATGGTAATCTCCTGTGGTGCGGAGAAAATCCACGGCGAGTGTCACTCTATACTGCAGATTATCCATGCAAAATTATTTTTTCTTTTTAAATTTTTATTTTACAACGCTGCTACGTTTAATACGCGCAGCACATATTCAATGTGCAGGTCAATGTTTCAGTTTGCTTCTTGGGATGCCTAAAATACTTTTGGATTGTGTCAATTTTTCCGTGGGTTTTTACTATGATTTTTGCATCAGCAGCAAAAACAAAAAACCGCTGATACAAAATATAAAGCTTTAAAATATAAAGTGATCTGCCCATCTCTTTGTACACAGCATTTTATGGCTATGTGGACTATGCCTGGCTCTGTATACACAGCACTTTATGGCTATGCGGACTGTGCCTGGCTCTATATACATGGCACTTTATGGCTATGCGGACTATGCCTGGCTCTGTATATACAGCACTTTATGGCTATGTAAACTGTGCCCGTCACTTTATGGCTATGCCCATCACTTTATGGCTATGCGGACTGTTCCGGCTCTGTATACACAACACTTTATGGCTATGCGGACTGTGCCTGTCACTTTATGGTTCTGCCAACTATGCCTGGCTCTGTATACACAGCACTTGATGGCTATGCGGACTGTTCCTGGCTCTATATTAATGGCACTTCATGGCTATGCGGACTGTGCCCAGCAGTTTATGGCTATGCGGACTGTTCCTGGCTCTGTATACACGACACTTTATGGCTATGCGGACTGTGCCCGACACTTTATGGCTATGCGGACTGTGCCCGACTCTGTATACACGGCAATGTATGGCTATGGAGGTAGGGATGCAGATACTTGAGCAACTGTTTGCTTTTCATGGATAGAAAGTGTTGGGATAAAGGATGAGCTGCGCCAATCACTGATAATCCCTGCAGGTTTTCACAGTGTAAGGCTGAGTTCACACGTGGCGTTTTTTTCGCGTTTCCGCGGCGGTTTTAACCGCGCGATTTTGCCGCGAAAACGTGAAAAATAAGCATCCCATGCATTCCTATGGGATTCCGCAATGCTGTACTAATGCTGCAGTTTTTACTGCGGCGGAATCGCTTCGCGGTAAAAACCGCAGCATGCTCATTAATTTGCGGAATCGCGGCGATCCCGCACCCATAGGAATGCATTGTTCCACTTGCTTCCCGCATGTGGCTGTGCACACCATGCGGAAAGTAAGCAGAACATTTGCGGATGGTACCCACGGTCCGGAGGAGAGGAGACTGTCCTCCGGGCTTTGGGTACCATATCCCTGTAAAAAATAGAATTTAAAAATAAAAAATATTGTTATTCTCACCCTCCGACGTCCCGCGCAGTCTTCCTGCTTCTCTTCACGCTCTCGTTCCCAGTAGTCCTTTGCGAAAATGCTCGCGATGACGTCCGTTCTCGCAGGATCGCGAAGTCTCACGGTCATTCGCGCGACGTCATCGCGAATTACCGCGAGACGTCGCGATCCCGCGAGAACTGACGTCATCGCGGGCATTTTCGCAAAGGATTACTGGGAACGGATGCGCGGGACGTCGGAAGGTAAGAATAACACTATTTTTTATTTTTGTTTTACATTCTATCTTTTACTACTGATGCTGCATAGGCAGCCTCAATAGTAAAAAGTTGGTCACACTTGTCAAACACTGTGTTTGACGAGTGTGACCAACCTGTCAATCAGTTCTCCAAGCGATGCTCCAGATTGCTTGGAGAACGCTAGCATTTTGCAAGCTAAATACGCTTGCAAAATGCTAGTTTTTCCGCGGGAAAATCGCGGGAATTTAAAATGCGATTTTCCCGTGGACTGGAATTACGGAATTCTCGCGGTAACTTCCGCGAGAGTTCCGGTACGTGTGCACTTAGCCTAACCCTGAGCTGCCACCTACAGCCCAACATCCCCATATAAATTTTTAGGTTGGTTCCCAGTATTTTACCAGTTTTTTTTTTTGCCATTTTCTATTTTTTAGTCAATTTAGGTTTTCCCATCCCTGTCATTGGCCCCCTCAGGTTGTGCATCAGACATAACTTTTTTTTACCTGCAGGTTCTTTCCAGTGATTTCTCAGTTGGGTGAGGACCATTTTGACCACTACGCACAGTTTTCCTCATCACCTAAACTGCAAGTCGTTTGTCCTTGAGCTTTGTGTTCTCCATCCTGGGATGTAGAGTAGCTGCGAGCCGGCCGCTCTGGGAGGACGGTAATATGCACCAGACTGGAGAGTGTTGCTTGATGTAGATGATTTTTTTTTTTTTTTTTTTTTGGCCTAGTGAATCTGTATTGTCCATGTCGATCACGAGTGTAACATCAGTCAGTCACATATAATGAAGGGAAGTGGTAGGATTCCTACATAAATAGAGAGGAAGCAGGGCGCAGATATGTCGGGACTATTCACAGCCACTGCTTTAATGCCCATTCTGCTGCCTCCAGAGGTGTCTGTAAAGTAATAATTTGCAAGTTTTATCTCCCGTGCTTAATTTCCCTCTTGATAAACTCCTTTCACTGGTCTTCTTACTCCCAGGTTTTGTTTCCCATTTATATCTGTATATTAGAGATTTAAAGATGTATGGACCGTCCAGATGAGCATCCATTCGATCCATGAGCGTGCGCTAGTCATATCGGTTATGCAGATGTAACAGTATGGGTTTCAGTAGTTGTGAATGGCACACGGCCCACCTCTGAGCGCAAGGCTCTCTGGACGGCACGCGGACATGGCCAAAATTGCTAATTGCCCATCTAGCGAGATTCCATGTTCCAACAATGAGGATGAGATTGTAATAAATCTTGCAAAGCCTGCTCAAATAATCCACAGCATAAATCGACCTGCGGTGAGGAGATGTTAAATGATGCCCACATAAATCAATATGCATCTACAGTATATAATAAATGACTGAGCTGATTTTATTTAGCTCCATCCTTACAATCCAGAACTGCTATTATCCTGGGTTTACACAGCACAATCAGACGTTAAAGGGGTTGTCTAGGCTTTTCACATAATCTCAGTATATATCTGGGCTGCAGAATTATGACAACAAGTAATTTACTTTCTGTCACTAGTTTGCATGGTTTTCTAGATATTCTGAACAGAACGTCCAAGGGGGGGTGTTATGGCATTGAAATGAGAACTAGTCGTAACCTCCTACTCTACTCCAAACATGCCCTCTTGTTGTGAGCTCATTTTCGGGTTTGCCTCTGGCTTCTGGTGAGGGTTATGGAGCTGGCTGTGCTGATAGAGGAGTAGTGAGTTCTCTATCTGGACTCCCTCTGTTGGTGAAGGGAGGTAATGAAGCTGATCTAAATGGCAGAGACCGGCCACCTGAGGAAGAGGACTGTGTTTGGACATCAGGAATTTCTGATTGGATTTAAGGCAGCCGACTCCCTAGTTTCTTGCTGGTGATTTCTCCTGACTGTGGCTTCTGGTTTCCAGTTTGGTTCCTGCCTTCTTAAAGCTAAGTTTTCTCTGCTATTGTTCATATGAGTTTTCGTCTGGTTTACTTAGTTTTTGTGTTCAGCCAGCCCTGGCTGGGATTGGGCTGAATCCCCATTTTGTCTCTGATCAGTTGATCTCTTTTGCTCTGTCTTCAGAATATACCTGAGTGCTGATATACAGAATTGAAGTCTAGTGACTTCAGGGCCTTTTTCTATGAGACGTGTTGGACATTTTTGGCAGGGTTTTTTGCGTGATTGCAGACAGCAGCTTTTTTTTCCTGTCCTTTCTAGTTGGTGAGGGCCCCATCGTTTGCTCAGCCTATCTTTCTATCTGTGTTTGTGTTTTCATCTTGTTTCACCGACAATACATGTTGGGGGTTGTCTATTGCTTTGGGGTCTGCTCTGGGGCAGTTTAGATTTCCCCTTTCTTTCTTTAGGCTTATTTAGTTCCCCGGCCGTGACGAGGCGTCTAGGACCACCGCAGGCACGCTCCATGGCTACTGCTAGTTGTGGGGATAGGATCAGGGGTCTGCAATCCGCTAGTTACCAACCTCTCTGGTTTTCTGGGCTTAGCTTGCTTTTTGTTTTTTCCTCCCTGGTGACTCAGTGTATGTGTGAGCACTGTGCCTCTAATGACACAAATACTGATGGGAGCAGCCTGTCCCAGAATACAGGACGATTTTCCCTCCTCACTAGTTTCACTTTCCATAGATCACTGTTCAGTGTGTGTCTGGGGAGGAGCAGCTGGGTGGTTCTGCTCTCTGCACTGAGGCTGCTAGAGGGGAGGGTTTGTTGCTGTGTAATGAGGGCTTCTTCATGTGGACGGGGAGGGCCTGTAGCTTTGGAGGGTGGGGTTGTTGCTATAGAGGGCATGTTTGGAGTAGAGTAGGAGGTTACGACTAGTTCTCATTTCAATGCCATAACACCCCCCCACCTTGGACGTTCTGTTCAGAATATCTAGAGAACCGTGCAAACTAGTGACAGAAAGTAAATTACTTATTGTCATAATTCTGCAGCCCAGATATGTACTGAGATTATGTGAAAAGCCCGGACAACCCCTTTAAGACCACCAATAACGGGTCCTTAAGTGGTAGTGAGGACTCTGAGGCCTTAGAATTTATTCTGACAATTGGTCGTGCAGAAACCTGGTAAAAAAAAAAAAAATAAATAACCTTGGACCACATTCAGTATTTGATCAGTATTTTACATCAGTATTTGTAAGCCAAAACCAGGAGTGGAACAAACAGAACATTTTTTTTAATGCAAATCTTAGCTGCATTTTACAATACCAGCAAAGTCTGAGATTTCAGAAATCATGCACACATTTTTTTTTTCCCCTGACTGATTTGGAAAACTGCTTCGTTTTAGCAAACTGCAGTGTGTCACTTCTTTGTTTTTTCGGCGTATTTGCAGTTTTTTTTTTTTTACCCATGGGAAACAATAGGTAAGTGCAAAAATGCAGCAAAAAACATACTTAACGGTTTTTGGTGCAAGAACCTAAGGAAGTTAAATCATGCTTTTTTGGAGTGGGCCACTAAACTTTATCAACATGCACAAGAGAGAATAAAAACTCAGCAAAACCTTCTTTTTGTAAGCAGCTTCTTTACTACCAACAAAGCAGATTTTGCCTGCAGCAAAAATGCAACATGGGAATATAACTTAATAGAAACACGTCACCAGTTATGCAGTTTTCACCCACTCTTGGTTTTGGCTTACAAACGCTGATGTAAAATACTGACCAAATACTGAACATGTGAACTTTGCCTTAAGGGACTGTTGCTGCAATAGTTATATTTTGATGATAAAGCAATGTTGGTCTTAAAGGGAACCTGTCACCCCATTTTCGGCCTATAAGCAGCGGCCACAGCCATCGGGCTTATCTACAGCATTCTGTAAAGCTGTAGATAAGCCCCCGATGTAACCTGAAAGATAAGAAAAACGAGTTAGATTATACTCACTGGGGGGCGCGATCGGGTGCAGTGGGTGTTGCGGTCCGGTCCGGCGCCTCCCATCTTCTAGAGATGACGTCGCTAAGACCCCCGATGGCTGTTGCTGCATCTTATAGGCCAAAAATGGGGTGACAGATTCCCTTTAAAATGAGCTGTCTGCTCTCTTTTCGGATATGGAGGGAGAGATACAGACACTTGAGCAGCTGTTTGCTTTTCATGGATAGAAAGTGTTTGGATAAAGGATGAGGGTTGTCCTCTCTTCTGGTGATGGGGAGGGGGCTTGACAGCGGAAGTATTTAGCTGTGTTTCGGGACATAGTTCACCGGCGCATGCGCACTAATGCTTTTCGGCTTTGCCTGCAGTTGGGCAAAGCATACTGCGCACGCGCGGGAGGCAATTTGAATGCGCCCGCGCGGGACCTATACGCAGACAACGCTATTCAGAGAACGGAATGCGTACAGCACGCCAATTTGGGGTGGAGAGGGACCAGAAACAACGCCCATCGGACCAGACAGAGGCTATTACCATACCGCGCGGGAACAATATAAAAGGTTTTTATGGGGGGATTAATGGGGAGTCAAGGGGTTTCACAAGTAGTTGGGGAATGTATACTTCACACTCTTGGATGATATTTTTAGTTGATAGGCCAAAAAACTGGTGACAGATTCCCTTTATGTTCAAAAAGTGTTGTCCAGAATTAGATAAGGCTGGAAATCCAAAATTGGCGCCACTCTTTCCAATGGGACTTTTCTGCCTTCACAATTCTCTCATATTCCTTTGAGTTTTGATATCACCTAAGGCCTCGTTCAGTGATTAGTCTCGGATGCAAAATATGGTCCGTTATTCTTCAGTGTTAGGCTACTTTCACACTTGCGTTTTTTTGCGCTGCGTGCGCAGTGCAAACGTGCATAAAAACGCATCATGCGGTTTTTAATGCTTTTTCTTGTGTTTTGCGCATGGTTTTTGCAAAAAAAAGCATGCTTTTTTTGCGCTGACGTGTGCATGACCATGCGCACGTCAGCGCTCCCATAGACTAATGGGTTTTGGGTGAATTTCGTGCGCATGTGTTTTTTTTGAGACCGGTCGGACGCACAAAAAATGCAACAGGATGCATTTTGTGCGCCCGGGTGCACACTACAAAAAAACGCATGCGCATACAAACGCGTACAAACGAATGACTATGCGCACCCATGTTAAGTATAGGAAAAAAAGCATTCACATGTGTGCGTAAAAACTCAGCGCAAAAAAACGCAAGTGTGAAACCAGCCTTAGACAGTTTTTACCATTAGTGTTTAATCAGTAATTTTCTCATACAAAAATAAAACCATAAACTGCAAAGTCTTTTCACAGACCCGTTAGATTAGTGTTTGACTATTTTTGATCCTCAATTCATATCGAAATCAGACATGTCTGTGTTTTTTTTTTTTTTTCTTTTTTCAACGGACATACAGTCCACAATAAACATTGACATGTGAACAGTTCCATAGACTGTAATGGGGTATATGTTCTGTCCATGGAAAAACAGACGTCTGAGCGAGGTCTTAATGTCATTTTATAATGGGAAGAAACCAAGTTTTGGAGCTCAGCAGGAAGCCATTGTAAGTTATTCTGGTTCTTCCTTTTGTCTTCTCCCATCCGCCTCCTCTATAAGCGTCAGAATTGTATGATAATAGACGGGGAGCCTCCGCTTCCATCCAGCACGTGGCAGCGCTCCGCTGTGTACAGACATTGCTGCAGGAGGAAGAGGACAATGGGAGGGAACAGACGGGACATCCGGGGGACCTCCTCATCATGTTGGCCTTATGCACAATATGTTTTCACCGCACACAGTGTAGCCCCATTCTTGAGGTTGATTGAATTTTCTCTAGTAACCCCCCACGACAGCACACCGGAGGATGTTACCCCTTTCCTGATAGGGACAGGAAATGCCAAAGAGGTTAAATAACCCTTCCCACATCCTCCCCCTCAGTGTTCTTTCCTGTCCCTACTAGGGATGAAGAGGTCATCCACGGTGTGCTGTGCCGGCAACAGTCATCGGGGGGAAAGAGATTCAGGCCGGGGAGCAGACTTGCCTCTCGTCCCCGAGCGCTGCTTTCGTCTCCATTCTGGACTCGGGACCCCCTCCAGTCCGCACCTTCAGGGTAAGGTCTGTGGGTGATTCGTCGGCTGGAGTCCTCTCTGAGCTGTCCAGCCCCCTCTCCTCCTCTGGCTTTGTGGATCCAGAGCAGCGTGTCGTGCTGGGTGCCCAAGCGCAAAGACTTCCGGGTCTAAAGCCAGCGGCAGGATGTAACTCCACACGCCGACTTCAGTATACAGAGAAGATTCTTGCATTCCACGCTGGAACGCATAGGCAAATTACAGCGCAGATGGTGTTGGCGGCGCCCCCCACACACACACACACACACACACACACACACACACACACACACACACACACACACACACACCTGGACATCGGAGGGAGGGAGGCCTTCTAATCAGAGGACAGGTGCTGGAGTCCGGTCGCTCATATAAGACTCCCGGACAAGGAAGACATCTAAGGTAGGACCACTGTGTGGTAGACAACATGGAGATGTCATGTTCCTCTCGCTCTGTCTGCAGATCCCAGCACCCTCCCGGTCCCAGTGAGTACACTGACACGGGGTGTCCATTCCCTGTGTGCAGGTTTAGAGTCTTATTATTTCTTCTCCCCTTTCTTGTTGGGGGGACAAGGAGCTTGCACCAGAAAGTAAGTCCAAGGCTATACAGAGATGTGCAGTCTCTACAAAAAAGCTGGCCTCGTCGCATAAAAAGACATTATGCAAAGAGTGCACTGAGAAAGTCATCAGGGAAGAGCAACCATCTTGGATGGAAGAAATTAAGGTCCTAATCCAACAGGAGATAAAAAATACCTCCCTGGCTGCTTTTTCCCAGTCTGCACCCTCTCCCAGTGTCCCTCCAGAAGCTAAAAAGGGGAAGCTTAATTTAGAGGAGGAAAGGGATGATGACTCTCAGGATGAAACTTCGATTCCTGACGAACCTCTGGAAGAAGGCAAATTAATCCTGGACGCAGAGGTCTCCCAACAGGAGAGATATTATTTCTCCTCAGGCGATATAGAGGAACTCCTCACGGCAGTAAGAAGGACCATGGAGATTGAGGAGAAGACTGCACAAACAGTACAGGAAGAAATGTTCGGGGGTCTCCGTTCTAGGAAGTAGCAGGTATTTCCCATTCATAAAAAAAATCCGGGACCTGGTCCTAGAAGATTGGGAATCCCCAGTAAAGAGGCTGACCATCCCAGCGGAGATGGACAGGTTCTCTGTGGACGACGAGATGGCATCATGCTGGTTAGAAATTCCAAAGGTCAACGTCCTTATTGCTCGGGTAGCTAAAAAGACCACACTACCATTTGAGGTTGCCTCACAGATGAAGGATACTCTGGAATGCAAGATGGGGGCTACTGAGGAAATCATGGGAAACCTTGGCATCTTTATTGAATACCAATGCTGTATCTACCTGTGTGGCTCGATCGATGTGCTGTTGGCTAGGGCAGCTGGAGGAACACATGTGCACAGGTACTCCCAGAGAGGACATCCTAGCTTCTCTGCCTCTCCTCCAGAAGGCAACAGGGTTCCTAGCAGAATCCGTGAGAGTGGCAGCAAGATCGTCAGGGTTATCAAAGAATGAGACGAGCACTCTGGCTGAGATCTTAGAGTGGGGACATGACTTCAAAAATTAATCTGTGTTCTATCCCCTTCAAAGGGAAATACATATTTGGTCCTGCCCTCGATGAACTTTTAGAGAAGGCGTCGGACCAAAAGAAGACCTTACCGGAACCTAGGAATACTAGGAAAAGACCCTTCTGTCCCCAGCAAGAGCATACACCTCAGTACAGGGGGAAGGGCTAGTCGGGTCGCTGGGGCTACCCAAAAGGGGGAAAAGACAAATCTTTTTCTTCCCCACTCTGAGAGAAAAGAAGCCATGACACCAACACGGTAGGAGGTCGCATCTGACTTCCAAAGTGACACAAGATCTGTTCAGATCATTTGGACTATAACATCAGTCAGGGGAAAAAAAAATGATAGCGTTTGCCTAATATCCTCCAGAAACCATAAAGACAACTTGACTCTCCTCTCCAGAGCTACAATCCTCCTTTTACAGTGAGAGTAAAAAACCTATTATACACAAAGTTAGTCTCCATAGTCCCGGTAAGTTAAAGAAAAAGGGGACATTAATCACGGCTGTTCCTCATAAAGAAACCAAATTGGTCCCATCGGGTTATAATCAATCTGAAACTTCTGAATCGATATGTAACATACTGAAGATTCAAGATGGAATATGTCAGGTCAACAGTACCTCTGATTGGGCAGGATTTCGTCATGGCGACAGTAGACCTACAGGATGCATATTATCACATTCCGAAACATCCAACTTATCGGAGATTCTTAAGATTTGCAATTGCCCTGGGAGAGCACACAACCATTATCAGTTCAATGTCCTCCCATTCGGTCTATCCTCTGCCCCACGGATCTTCACAAAGATCATGTCAGAGGTCATGGCATACATTAGAGGTCAGCACATATGCATAGTTTCATACCTCGACGACTTCTTGTTGGTGGCTCCTTCAGTACCCATGCTACAGGAACATTACAGATGAAGACCCAGATCTTATAGTCTCTAGGCTGGATAGTGAACTTCAAAAATCAGATATGGTTTCTGCAACAAAAGACATTTCTTAGGAGTCCTACTAGACTCACACAACCATCTTTCTTGCCCAAACAAAAGCAGATCTTGTTAAAATAAAAGCTAAAGAGACTACAGAGCAAGAAAGTGATGTAATTGAGATGGGATGTCGGTTTTTGAATCTGACATCCTGCATCCAAATGGTAATATGGGCACAAGCACACACCAGAACGCTTCAGACGCACATCCTGGCAAACTGGGACGGATCCCCAGAATACTAGGACAAGAAAATCCGGATGCCGCCTCATGTAAAGACCTCGTTGACATGGTAGCTAAAAACAGAACTTGAGCAGAGGGGTTCCGTGGACGCAAGATCCAGCGATCACTATAAAAGTAGACGCCAGCGGAAAAGGATGGGGAGCCATGGTATCCCAAGACGTTTTCCAGGGATGCTGGTCAGACGAGAAGTCGACAATCCTCAAACTTCAGAGAACTGAAGGAGGTAGAGGAGTTCCTCAAGACCGCAGTAAACCTAGTCCAGGATACCCATGTCAAAATATACTCAGACAAAATGACAACAGTTGCCCAACTTCGTCATCAAGGAAGTACAAGGCACGAGGACCTGAAGGCAATATCGCATAGAATATTCTCGAGGTCCGAAGAACACCTCTCCCTGTCTGCTTTGCACATAAAGGGTGCAGTAAACACACAGGCCAATTTTTCTGAGCAGAACAGAAATCCATCCAGGGGAATGGAGTCTAGATCCCGAGGTCTTTCAGATACTCACCAGAAGGTGTGGCCATCCAGTCGATCCCTGCTTAGGTGTTGATGAGTTAGCCCACCTATGGACATTCAGACTGTGGCTTATGCTGTCCTTCCATTACCAATCCTACCAAGGGTTCTACAGAAGATAAGAATGGAAAAGGTCAAGGTAATCTTGGTAGCACCATTCTGGCCAAAAGAAGCTGGTTCGGGACCCTTGCCAACCTCAGGATAGAAAAATCGGTAAAGCTACCCACAGTCAGAAACCTCCTAAACCAGGGGCCAATACTTCATCTGGATTCTGAGAGGTTTCATCTGAAGACCTGGCTTCTGAGTTCAATCCTGAAGACCAGAGGATTGTCAGAAAGGGTCATTAGGACACTGCAGAAAAGCCGAAGGACAATACAAACTCGATATACCATAAGATATGGAAGACAATTATCTCGTGTAGTGCACCTGAAGGACGTAACCCACACTATCCGAACCTAGCTCGGATACTGGATTTTTTTGCAAGAAGGCTCTCAGACCTAGCACCCTCAAAGTACAGGTGGCGGCCCTAAGCTCATATTTTGACCAGACGTTAGCCAACCACCGATGGATTAGAAGGTTTATGACAGCAGCATCTTGCATATGTCCACGAGCTACAAACAGGGGCGTAACTAGAACTGATTGGGCCCCATAGCAAACTTTCAAGACGCACCCCCTTCAAGACGCACCCTCTTACCGATAATGCATACTAAAGTCACATTAAGTAACAGACTTAGAAATAATGTAGCACAATTATTCCTAATCCTGTAACTCAGTCAATACAATCAAATTTAGTTAAGCATTGATAATTTTGTATTTTAAATTGCTCACTTATGTAAATACAAATACACAATAGTTCATTAAACACCTGAAATTTGAAGTACTACCATGGACATGACAATTTTCTATCTCTTCTTGCTTAATAACCCGTTCTAACTTCTAAAATGTATAAGTACAACCTAAAACCAAAAGAAGACAATTAAACCGTCATAAAATGTCTCATAAAGTAAACTAAAATATCAGTATAACATTCCGTTAAAATGTACTTATTTTTAAACTTAAACGTAAGAACGTAAGTCAACAAAACTCACTTGAAACTGTAGCAGAAATAACTTGTTTTCATCTCTTGAAAAGATATGCAATTGCAATTTTAAAATGTATTCCGAACTTATAAAATGTCTGTTTCAAAACGAGGGAACCTAACGGCCAAAGAACGAAATTTAAGCAATCTATATGTACATTTCTGTTTTTTGTACATTTATAGTTCTATAAATTAAGTTCTATATCTTTCAGTTACAATACTACTGATAAAACTTAAATTCCATACCTACATTAACAAAACTTGAACTCCAGTAGAACTATAAAAAGATGAATCAACCTAAAAGAAAAGTAACAACACAATATTATGTTTTTAGACACTGTAAAGACCAGTAAATGGTCAATAATTCAGGCACCTAATAATCAACATAGAAACAAAACTTTGGGTCCACGTATACGGCACGATCTATCTGCCAAACCGTCACTTCTGACAGTTCGGCAGATACCTGCCTGCCGTGGGCTGACGCAGCAATTCGACTGCTTTAGCCGCCACTGATTTGCTCCCTGTGGGGGGGGTGATGTTCGCCCCCTGCCTCGTCACGACCACGTCATCCATATGCGGTTGTGACGGGGCACACCAAGTGCGGCCTGCAACATGCTTTGGACACACAGAATGACACTGCATGCTGCAGAAAATTAACCCCTTGGTGACAATTCTCCTTTAATGGAGCATGCAAAAAATACTGTCTAGTAACATTGGCAGTTGAGCTTTCCTACTCCATAACAATACCTATATCTATGGTAGATATCAGCAAAGTGCCAGTTTAGTCATGATTTCAGCTTCCCCTATATTGCCACATCAGAAAAGCTTTCAAATGGCTACGGCCACCTTTTAACAATGTTAGGGCTACATATGCAGTGAAAACTTTCCAGAACATCATCAGTTTGAAAAAGCACCTCTCACCCAGACAAGATTTCTTGTGACAGACTATAAATTCAATAACCTATCATCCATACTAGCCATTTTCTTAAAATTACTACTTTTTGAGGTAATTTAGTGATAGTCATCCCATAGTAGTTTCACTGTATCTTGTCAACCCCTGACATTGTACGAAGTGCCACTCCCTTCTGGAGTGTAACTTAAAGTTCTATTGCCTGATAGATTTTAACTTGAAACTTTGGTAGTAAAACTGTGTTAGTTCAACAAAAACCTGAAACTGTTCAACGATTAGTAGTCAAAACCTTCCCAACTCCCAAAGAACTTTACACTTAGGCAGACCATCGTTTCTTACAACACACGCCTACGTGCCTTGACTTCAGCAAAGGTGTCCACAATGCTGTCTGTCTAGTTTCCTAGCCCTCTCATTTTCAGTGCTCAGAATCTCAAGGCCAGAAAGTCTTTGCTCCGACATGGTACTCCGCATGTAGTTTTTTTGTTAATTTTAGTTTAGAAAACGATCTTTCAGCACTGGCTACTGTAACAGGTAGTGTTACAAATAGCAGGCTACACACACATCTGGCAATGTGGATGAAAGGGCATTGTTGTCTACCAAAAGGAGATGGGCAAGGTCACTGACAGAAGAGGACTTTTGGATCTCTTCCCTTAATGCAGAGCGAAAACTGAGTAGTTGACCAGGAAAATCAAGCGCTAAACCGGCTTTGAATAGATCATCATCAGATGCAGACGAAAGCATTTCAGGCTGAATTATACCAAATCGACTTAGAATCTGATCAAGTCCCCTAAACCTATTTTGAAGCAGAGATGTTATAATGTCTAAACATGGAAAAAAGACTGTAACTTTAAAATGTTAACCTCTCCTCAACTGCCAACTCATCAAAATGACGTTTGACTTTTGGGATCGGTTTCTTTCCAAATTGTAATGATATTCCCCACTGTTGTGCAAGTATTCCTGCAGTCTGTTTTGCTTCCTTGAACTGATTTCTGTAGTCACTTAAATTGTCTAGCACATTTTTAATTAGTTTGGATGCATTTGACAAATCCAATGTTTTTCGTTTGCCAAACTTTCGAAACTGCATCTGTATTTTCCAAAATCTTTGTTTGAACAACAACTAAAAATATACAGAATTTCAGAGTCCTCAGTGGTATTTTTCTATCTACTGGCTAACACGGTACAAAGATATACATCTTTCCTGCAACTAAAAATATAAACTCAAATGATTCAATTTTTTTTTTTTTAGCGACACTGCCTCTTCTTTCTTTTGTTTTGGTTAAGGTAAGCATGATCTTTGATAGTGCTTGCAATACATCCATAAATCGGAAACGTAAGGCTGTGTGCACACGCTGCGGATTTTGCTGCGGTTCCGCAGCGGTTTTGGCCGCTGCGGACCCGCAGCAGTTTCTGCTGCGGTGTACAGTACCATGATTCCCTATGGGAATCAAAAACCGCAGTGCAGACGGTGCGGAATTTTCCGCGCGGATTATCTGCGGTTTTCAATCCGCAGAAAGAATTGACAAGTCAATTCTTTCTGCGGATTCTCCTGCGGTTTGCCATCTCCTCCATTGAGGAGATGAAAAACCGCAGGGCAAAACCGCAGAGCAATCTGCAGGTAAAACCGCAGGTATTTGGACCTGCGGTTTCACCTGCGGATTTTACAAAATCCGCGCGGATGAATCCGCACATAATCCGCAGCGTGTGCACACAGCCTAAGGCTAGCAGGGAGTCATGGCGTGACGACCAACGAGTGGGGCATAACTTTTTTAAAGTCAAGCTCGATTTAGTTGCAAAAGAGGAAAGAATTTCCCACCGTCTTATACTGTCACCAAAAAATGAGTACAAATTCTGCACGTCAAAAAAAAAATTGCAATTTCTCTCATATTTGCCCTTGAATCTTGCAGTACCAGATTAAGAATATGTGCTGCACAGTGCACATAAATAGCATTTTCTTCTTTTTCAGAAATTCTGGCCTGAACTCCTGAGTATATGCCACTCATTGTGGCAGCTCCATCATATCCCTGGCCACGACACTTTAACGCTAGGCCTTTGACTCTCTATACAGCCAATGATGTCATTTTCTATGCCTGCGGCACTCTGATCTTTCACAGCATGAAATCCCAGAAATACTTCATTAATTTTCACACCGGTTGCTCTTCTGTTTGCATCTCTGGCTATAGAAACATAGCGGAAAACCTGGCTTAGCTGATCGACTTTTGAAATGTCCTGTGTAGTATCCATGATAACAGAGTAAAATTGTGCCTGTTTAATATCTGCGACTATTTATTCGGTCGTCCATGACAGCACCACCTGAGAGAGGGGATCCGCCCTTTAGGAACAGGAAACCTACAGATACAAAAAGGGTGGCACCTCTCCCACGCATCAGTTGGTTTCCTGTTCCTAACAAGGACATAACTCCCTACAGATCGTCCGTCATGGATAACTGAAGACCCAGGCCAGCGGACCGGCTCAGGTAGCGGGGGGTTCTCCTACCTCGGTCTCGCTGGGAGCCCTGGATGCGCCACGGTGGGTACGGGTAGGATTTCCACGGCAGTGGTAAGAGCAGGCGGAGACAGGGTCCGGCGGATGCCTTCTCCATGGGACCGGTGATAAGTGGGGTCCCCCTGTGTCTCCTTCCCCGGAGCGGTCCGTTCGGGCGGGCGCCGCCGGTGGTGTCCCACAAAGGAGCGGACGGTTCCGAGCCGGCGGCGCAGTGCTAGCCCCTTGCCGCGCGTCCCCGCGGCCTCTCGCGCGGCGGAGGGGGCGGGGCCTAGCGCCGAAACCGGAAGTCGGATGCCGGTCGACTTCCGGTTGTTGAGGACACGCGCCGATGCGCGCCTGGCGGGCCTGAAGGGGAGGATCGCAGAGCGGTCCAATGGGGGGCCCGAACACCGGACGCGGTGCCTGCTGATCCGGAGGGGAAGCCTTCTTAATGCAGAAGGCATTGCTGCGGAGGTGCTTCTGGAGGCCCAGCGATGGACACAACAGAAGCCCCCATGGACCCACAAGAGGTGCAGCCCGTGGCAAAGCACCCCAGTGACCAGCCTAAGAGGCGGAAGGAAGGGAGCCACAGTAGCTCCTCTAGGCCAAAGGATCCTCCTGCAGCCCCCTGTGATCCGGTACCTATCCTCATCTGCAAGGGTAAGAGATCTGCGAGAATGTACCCTGATGCAGTGTCCCTTTTATATTTGATTCTCAGGGGAAGAAGGCCACAGGGAAACAGAAGCACAAGGAATGTGCCCTCTGTAGTTGCCCCTTACCAGATGGTCAGAATCTCCAGAATCTCCTAAGAGATTATGTCAGTCTTGCGTGAGACAGACGGTAGGGACGGAGATGAGGGGTAGAACGTGAGTGGAGTATCAGACTCTTACACTCTTCCCTATTTATGCAGGTAGGGGAAGAAGCTCCAAGCTTCGCTACGGACCTGAGGCAATTAATCAGGACGGAAATAAAAGCCCTATCAAAAGAAGATTCTTCAAAAAGAGGACGGGCTACTGTTTCAGGCTCAGACTCTTCAGTCGGCCCTAGGAGGGAAGATATCTCCTCAGAGTCCTCGGCCTCCTCTTTTTCCTTCGAAGAAGATTCCAGCCGGTTCTGTTTTCCCTTGGACCATATGGATAAATTAATTAAAACCATAAGGTCAACCATGGGGGTAGAAGAAAAAAAGACAGAACTGTCTGCTCAGGACATTATGTTCGGGGGTCTAGACCCCAGAAAGCAAAGGACCTTTCCGTTAAACGACAAAGTCCAGAACCTGATAGACAGGGAGTGGAAAAAAACGGAAAAAAGGGGTTCTATGCCGCCTGCTTTCAAGCGGAGGTACCCCTTTGAGGACCCAATAGTAAGTCGATGGGATAAGGCCCCCAAGCTGGATGCCGCAGTAGCTAAGGCCTCCAAAAAGTCATCTATACCCTTCGACGATATGGCCTCGCTTAAAGACCCCCTAGATAAAAAGGCAGATTCCTTTTTAAGGGGCACTTGGGAGATGTCAGCAGGCGCCCTAAGGCCAGCAATAGCAGCCACGTCCGCAGCCAGATCCATGATGGTCTGGCTGGATCAATTGGACTCCCAGCTAAAAGATGGGACCTCGCGAGCTTCCATCCGTAAGTCTCTTCCAATTATCCAAAATGCTGCTGCCTTTCTGGCAGATGCCTCGGCAGACTCTGTAAGAATGGCGGCCAGGTCTGAAAGCTTGTCTAATTCGGCCCGAAGAGCCCTCTGGTTGAAATGCTGGCCGGGAGATATCCAAGCCAGGTCCCGTCTCTGTTCTATCCCCTGTGAGGGTGAATACTTGTTCGGCCCCGTCCTAGATGAACTGTTAGAGAAAGCCGGGGACGAGAAAAAGAAATTTCCGAGTCTGCCGAATATATCCTGGAGACGTCCCTTTTCTAGGAAAGGGTATTCCCGCAGGAGGCAGGCCAGAGATCAGAACAGATGGGACAACAAAAAAACCAGAGGTACGGGCTTCATGTTCGGAGGAGGGGGGCGCCAAGAAGGTCCATCACGGGATAATAAGAAACCGCCCCAATGACTAGTGGCTCCGGTAGGAGGAAGATTATCTGCCTTCTACCCGGCCTGGGCCAGAATCTCAAATAGCAGCTGGATACTGGGGGTAATAGCTACAGGACTGCACCTAGAGTTCTCCTGCGTTCCCCAAGACCGGTTCAAGGTAACTCCGCTCAAATCTTCCCCGCTAGAACAAGCTGCCCTGGAGACCGAGGTCCTCGAGCCACTGGACAAAAAAGTCCTGACGAGAGTTCCAGAGGAAGAGAGGGGGAAAGGCTTCTATTCCCCCCTGTTCTTGGTCCGTAAACCTGATGACTCATTTAGGGCTATATTTAATCTCAAAGCCCTCAATAAATTTCTGGTAGTTCGACCATTTAAAATGGAAACAATTAACACCGCAATAAAAATGCTGTTTCAAAACTGCTTCATGGTGGTCCTAGATCTGAAAGACGCGTACTACCATATACCCATATGTCTAGCTCACCAACCTTTCCTTAGACTGGCGGTTCAGTTGGAGGGGTCAATCCAGCACTTCCAGTATGCGGCCTTACCCTTCGGGGTGGCAGTTGCACCCCGAGTATTCACCAAAGTGATGGCAGAGGTGATGGCCCATCTGCGCGAATTAAATATTCTAGTCGTTCCCTATCTAGATGACCTCCTTATAATAGGTAGTTCAGCCGAGCAATGTTTAGAACAGTTACAGAAAACAACGGCGGCTCTAGAGCGGTTGGGATGGTTACTTAATATCAAAAAATCCCGTTTGCAGCCATTAAAAATTCAACAATTTTTAGGCCTAACCTTAGATTCTAAAAAACAGGAATGCCGTCTGCCCCCAGAGAAGCTGCTGCACCTACATGGCCGGGTCCTGAACGCTTTCAACAACCCCTCCATGTCCCTCAGGAAAGCCATGTCCCTGTTGGGTTCCCTCTCGTCCTGCATTCCCGCGGTCCAGTGGGCCCAAGTTCATTCGAGAACTCTACAGGGCGAAGTTTTGGGGTATCAGAGGATTCTTGGGGATAACTTAGAAGGTCGACTGACCTTATCCAGAAACACAATAGAGTCCCTGGAATGGTGGCTAGAAAGAAATAACTTTGTCTAGAGGGGTCCCTTGGGAGTATAACATTACCCGCGTGGTCACCACGGATGCAAGTCCTTCCGGTTGGGGGGGCGCATATGGAGGGAATTCTGGTCCAGGGCCTATGGGAACGGGATCAAATACAAATGTCTTCTAATTTAAAAGAATTGACAGTGGTAGCACACGCAGCTAAAGAGCTCCTTATGTATCTACAGGGCCATCACGTACGAGTTCTCTCGGACAATCGAGTGGCCTATATCAATCACCAAGGCGGAACTCGATCCAAAACTCTGAATGTGGCAGGACAGTTGTTCCAGCTAGCGGAGCGGCATTTTTTTTATCTCTCACAGCTCTTCACATAAGAGGGAAAGAAAACGTCGCGGCAGATTTCCTAAGCCGCAATCTGTTAAAACAGGGAGAGTGGACCTTAAACACCTCCATTTTTGTTCAGATCGTACAGAGATGGGGTCAACCAGAGGTGGATCTATTCGCCACCAAAGAGAACTCAAAAACGAGACAATTTTGCTCCCTAAACCCCAGGGAGATTCCTCTGGCAGTAGATGCGCTACTGATAAAATGGGACATCAGGCTAGCCTATGCCTTTCCTCCCCTATCTCTACTTCCTCTGGTGTTGAGGAAGATCAGGAAGGACAAGGCAAGAGTCATAGTCATTGCCCCGTTCTGGCCCAGGAGAGCATGGTTCTCGAACCTCAGGATCATGTCGATAGACGATCCTTGGGTTCTCCCGGACATCCCGGACCTTCTGTCCCAGGGCCCGGTCTTCCACCCTCAGGTGGCTGGCCTACATCTCACGGCGTGGAATTTGAGCGGTCACTCCTAAGGGGTAAAGGTTTCTCCCCAGACCTAATTGACACTCTACTAAAAAGTAGGAAAGTGGTGACAACTAAGATCTACGTCAGAATTTGGAAAAGATTCCTCCAAAGCTCAAATATAAATAATGACGATTCCGTCCCTATAGGCCAGATCTTGGAATTTTTACAAAAAGGGCTGGACCTGGGTCTCTCCACCAGTACCCTTAAAGTACAGGTATCTGCCTTAGGGGCCCTCTTTAGCTGCAACATCGCTGCTAATTACTGGGTCAATAGGTTTATCAAAGCAGCAAGTAGGTCCAGACCAATAGTAAAGAATAGACTCACGCCATGGGATTTGAACCTAGTCCTCACAGCTATGACAGAAGCGCCATTTGAGCCCATCTCGTCAGCCTCTATTAGGAGCCTGTCCCTCAAGATAGCTTTCCTGATAGCCATAACGTCAGCCCGTAGGGTAAGCGACATTCAGGCATTGTCTAGGTGCCCACCTTTTCTTCAGGTAAAAGAGGATAGGGTAATACTTAGACCTGACCCAGTGTATTTACCAAAAGTAGCCTTCAGCTTTCATAGGTCGCAGGAAATAGTCCTCCCATCCTTCCTCCCTAAGCCAACTAATGAGAAGGAGAAGAAGCTACACATTTTAGATGTTAGGAGATGCCTCTTAGAGTATCTAGCGGCTACCGATCCCTGGAAGAAGGACAATGCCCTCTTTGTCTCCTACCAAGGCCCTAGGAAAGGTCTTAGGGTGTCCAAAAGTACTCTAGCCAGATGGATTAGAGAAGCAATCTCGTTAGCTTATACCTCAAAAGGTAGAGTAGCTCCGGAGAAATTGAAGGCGCATTCCACCAGAGCCATGGCGACCTCGTGGGCCGAGAGATCGGAAGTCTCCATCGACCAGATTTGTAAGGCGGCCACTTGGTCCTCTCCGAGCACTTTTTATAGTCATTATAGGCTAGACTTGGGTGCTTCTGCAGACCTCTCCTTCGGTATCAGGGTTTTGCAGGCTGTAGTCCCCCCTAAAATAGTGATTACTCTCTGTAATTCTCTCAGGTGGTGCTGTCATGGACGACCGAATAAAGTCTTAGTTACTCACCGGTTAACGGTATTTTTCGGAGTCCATGACAGCACCCGTATATTCCCTCCCTTAAATTTAATTGGGGTGTGCACGTCTCTTTCTTGTATGCTCACTGGTGATAAAAGTTTATAATTATAAAGAATACTGTACATAAATCATGCATTAACCTTGGAAGTCCTCTTGTGCTCTGTAATCCAACTGATGCGTGGGAGAGGTGCCACCCTTTTTGTATCTGTAGGTTTCCTGTTCCTAAAGGGCGGATCCCCTCTCTCAGGTGGTGCTGTCATGGACTCCGAAAAATACCGTTAACCGGTGAGTAACTAAGACTTTCCTTCTGTACTTGTTGTGAAAGTATTTGGATGATCTCATTTTGGATTTTTGGGCTCAGATATTTTATTGATCTCTGGGGCTTTTGAACAAGTTCTTTTAGAACCGGATCATACTCTGCAAGAAGCTGAACTATGGAGAGAAAATTCCCATTATTCATTTCACCTAAATGCTCTCAATGACCGCGAAATGGTAAATTTGCCATAGTTAATGTCACATTTATAATTCTTTGGAGAACTTGCCTCCAATAACTCTTTTCCCGTCTGATTAGCTTCTCATTTTCCTCATCTATAGTTCCCTGTTTCTTCCACTGGTCATACACCATACATGCTTCAATGTGAGCATTTGAGCTCTCATGGGTCTGAATTTTTGATGTTAAATTCTTCCATTTATTAATACCTTTTGCCCAGGCTGGTTCAAAACCTTGCTTTCTACGATCCCCAAATAACCAGCATGGTTCACAATAAACAGCATTGCGTTTAGGAGAATAACACAGCTACATGACAGCAATTTTAAGTCCTGTTTGTGTGATTCTTTCATAATATTTTTCAGAAAAGCATTTTTTAACTGAATCATGATTTCTGGGAAAAGAACCAGAAGGCCTACAGGGACCCTGGGAAATAATGAATCTTTTTACAGTGGGGTCAAAAATTGTTACAGGATAATTAGCCCTATCAGTTGCATACTTCTCAGAAACGGTAGCATCTAAAATGTTACCGGTAGATGTGCTTGCAGTTTCACTGGTGGCACTGGTATGCATCGGCTCATCTGAGGTGGGGATGATGGCTTGTAATAGGCTCATATCACTGTCACATACACTTTCACTATCTTCATCTACTAAGTGAGGATCATCCACAGCAGACTGGCTAGTGCAGGCAAACTCCGCCACCTGGGTTTCCATATTAACAATAGGATCGCAACTTTCTGAACTTGTCTCTTCCGCAACAGATACCACAGTGGTAGGGGTATTAGAGCTTTCACCCACAACTTTAGGGGTCGAAAAAAAACCTACTAATTTTAGTCATTTTTTTGGACTTTTCAAATCCTCTTCCCTTTTTCTTTTTACGTTTTTGTGCACCGCTCAGATGGTGATACGTTGACATAGTGAGAGTGAGTGATCTTGTGTGACTTTTGCTGCAAAAATAAAGTACCACACATAAACAGATCCATAATATCACTAGGTGCTAAGTCTAACACGACCCAGTTTATATTAAACCACTAGAAGCTGAGATATTTCTGTAAAATACCAGTAACACAAGCCCCTACTTCCCTTTGTAATCCACATTTGAAAGGTATTCCTATCTCAGCGCTCCAGGAATGGGGTCGACTTAAACCACAGAGCGCTATGATGATCCAACCCCATTAGCCACCAACGAAGTTATAAGAACTAATGAAATGCGAGGTGAGGAATGGCACTGCATGGGAGTGCGGGGCTGCAGCCTGTAGCTGTTAAACTTAGGCCTCTTCAAATGGGCTAATTTTTACTGCAATAGTTGCATGCGACTATCACAGTGAAAATCGCACCCCTTTGATTAACATAGGTTAATTCACATGGATTACATTTTGACACTTGCAACAGAACAGGTCCTACAATCGCAAGGGAAAAATCACGGAATTATGTCCTATCTTTAAGCGATAGTAGAGATCGCAGGGCCATAGAAGTTAATAATAGTATATACAAAAGAAAATTAAAATTGCATGACTTGAAAAACCATGTAACAGCATGATACTTCCACCCAAAAAAAGTCGGATCGCTGTCTGGAAAATATAGATAAAAAATCATGAAGTCAGAAGTAGAATAGAGAAGAAGGTAAAGAATGAAGAAAATTGGAGAAGAAAAGAGAACAAAGAACAAAAGTGGCCACCAGGGCTACCTTGCGGGCCAAAGGGTCACCCCACGGGCCAAGTAGTCAACAGGGCTACCCCGCGGGCCAAGTTTAGCCTGAAATTCATAGATAAAAGGGCACCCAAAAAGTCACTATTTAAGGGGTGGTCCATAAGCTCTTTTCAAAGCACTCTCTGTAATTCTTTCAGGAAATACACATCTAGTTCTTGATTGATAGAATGATAGTCCATAAGACAAAGCATTTATAGGAACGGACAAAGTAAAAACTTCATTGTTGCCAGCCACAATGTATGTAACATATACAAGCAGCAAGTCTATACTTCACACGCACAAGGAAAACATCTGGGTTTTTACCAGGTTTCCCTTGTGCGTGATGATGCATGCACAAGTGTGTACGTCACACGCATCGCGGCCGGCTCTGCATTCACCACTTACCAGGAGCTCAGCAGAGGGTAAGTATTGATTTAGCTCAAATGGCTGGGACCCTACCAATTCTGAGAAAGGGGGTCCTGAAGGTCACTGCATGGGTGAAGTAGAGGTCACACAAGAGCTCCACCACTCTATTAATTTTAGTGTTTATACTGAACAATCTCTAGCGCGGTCATTATAATGAATAAAATGGTGATATGTGCATGTGACCACTACTCTATTCATGGAGGGAACTTTTTTTTTTTTTTTTTTGCCCATCGATAAGATTTTCCAATTTCTGTTCCTGGAAAAAAAAAAAGCGAAACTCCTAAACTGTGTGAACAACAATGGGAATGTTCTTTCGGTTGGGTTTCAAGAGTTTGAACTGGATCGGCATCATAAAGCTCTGTGTGAACAAATACCAAAAATGAGCTCGCACGCTGCGGAAAGTTCTGCAGCTGTCCCGTTTCTCTAAAACAGCTGTTCGGAATTGATCTTCTTTGCAATGAGGCGACAACATAAGGCTGCTTGGAGTGATATGGACACATTTTGGCATGCAAATAACTTTCATAATACCCAGACCTCCTGTCTGTCACTGTGTGGACTGATTTGGACTCCGCCATTGAGTCTTATGGGTTTCTTTCTGGCTCACTGAAGGAGATCTTATTTTTCTTGGTTGTGCATCTATAGTTGTGCAAGTAAAAATGGGTTATTCAGGCGCTGATGTCAGGAACTGAATCTGCAGAAGATGTTGGCTGTATTACACAGCTGGCATCGTCCTGTAATGACAGTGACTGGAGCTGAAGGTACTGATGGCTGCTATGCTTTTAGGAAGCCTAGCCTGTGGCTGAGCTTTATAGAACATAATTTTGACTATCAATACTGCAATATTGCTGTCTAAGAAACAAGCAATCTAACAATCAAAACCTCTTGTGTGCCCCAAAAGTGTCTATAAAACGTTAGCTCGCCACACAAAACAATCCCTCACACCGCTCCTTCAAAACAATAATTAAAGCGTTCTGAATGTCACATTTCCACATGTCGTTTTTGTGTTTTTTTTTTTTTTTCTTCAGTTTATCACTGTAATTGTACTGTCCTGGAGGATTGTTTTCAGATCATTTTTTGTCACAATTAAAGCAAAATCCAAAAAATAATTGCAGAATTTTTTTTTTCTTCACTATGTAACATTACTTGGAAATTTTTTTTCCCGTTTTTCAGTGTATAATATAGTAAAATAAATGGTATCAGTCTAAAGCACAACTCTTCCCACAAAAAGCAAGTTCCCATTAGACTGCATAAACAGAAAACGAATAAAGATATGGACCTTGGAAGAAGGGAAAGAAAAAAACAAAAAAAAATCAACCAGTCGGGAACAAGTTAACCTCTTCACGACCGCCCACAGTAGATAAACGTTGGCGCTTGCTGGGCTTTGTGCAGCGCCGACGTTTATCTACTGTCGGCAGTTTTGTGCCCCCCGGGACCCCCACATACCTTACAATGCGGGGATCCCGGTGCGCAATGCATGCTGGGACCCCCGACGTCATCGAGACCTGATTGGTTCAGGTCCCGATGACGTCAGCGTCACAGCAGCCAATGGGAGAGATCGCTGGGAAAGCTGCTTGTTTCCCGGCGATCTTCCTCATTGTAACGCGGCTTCTCCCTCTGATCTAACACTGACAGCTGATCAGAGGTGAAGCAGCGTTATTGTGTGACTAGATCGCTGCCTGGCACAGCTGATCGCTGCCTGGCACAGCTGTGCCAGGCAGCGATCTTGTCACACAGTAACGCTGCTTCACCTCTGATCATCTGTCATTGTGAGATCAGAGGAGAAGTCGCGTTATTATGTGCCAGGCAGCGATCTTGTCACACAGTAACGCTGCTTCTCCTCTGATCTCACACTGACAGATGATCAGAGGTGAAGTGGCATTACTATGAGTCAGATCGCAGGGCAGCGATCTTGTGACAAAAAAAAAAAAAAAAAAAATGCTAGGGCTAGGGCTGGGATTAAGGTTATAGGTGTGTTGGTGTTAGGTTTGTGGTTAGGGTTATGGTTAGGGCTGAGATTAGGGTTAGGGGTGTGTTGGGGTTAGGGTTGGAATTAGAATTGGGGGTTTCCACTGTTTAGGTACATCAGGGGCTCTGTAAATGCAATATGACGCCCGCAGACCATTCCATCAAAGTCTGCATTTCAGAACGTCACTACTTCCCTTCCGAGCCCCACCGTGTGCCCAAACAGTAGTTTTCTCCCACATTTGGGGTACCAGCGTACTCAGGACAAATTGGACAACAACTCTTAGGGTCCAATTTCTCCCGATACCCTTGTGAAAATAAAAATTGGGGGCTAAAAGATCATTTTTGTGGAAAAAAAATGATTTTTTTATTTTCACGCCTCTCTCTACATTATAAACTTTACTGAAACACTTGGGGGTTCAAAGTGCTCATCACACATCTATATAAGTTCCTTGGGGGGTCTAGTTTCCAAAATGGGGTCACTTGTGTGGGGTTTCCACTGTTTAGGTACATCAGGGGCTCTGCAAACGCGACATGACACCCACAGACCATTCCATCAAAGTCTGCATTTCAGAACGTCACTACTTCCCTTCCGAGCCCCACTGTGTGCCCAAACAGTAGTTTTCTCCAACATATGGCGTACCAGCATACTCAGGACAAATTGGACAACAACTCTTAGGGTCCAATTTCTCCTGTTACCCTTGTGAAAATAAAAATTGGGGGCTAAAAGATCATTTTTGTGGAAAAAAAAATGATTTTTTTTTATTTTCACGGCTCTACATTATAAACTTTAGTGAAACACTTGGGGGTTCAAAGTGCTCACCACACATCTAGATAAGTCCCTTGGGGGGGGGGGGTCTAATTTCCAAAATGGGGTCACTTGTGGGGGGTTTCCACTGTTTAGGTACATCAGGGGCTCTCCAAATGCGACATGGCATCCGATCTCAATTCCAGCCAATTCTGCATTGAAAAAGTCAAACGGCACTCCTTCCGTTCTGGGCTCTGCTGTGTGCTCAAACAGTGGTTTAGCCCCACATACGGGGTATTGGCGTATTTGGGAGAAATTGCACAAAAAATTTAGTGGTTCATTTTCTCTTTTTACACTTGTGAAAATAAAAAAAAATGGTTTTGAAGTAAAATGTTTGAAAAAAAGTTAAATGTTTATTTTTTCCTTCCATATTCCATTCATTCATGTGAAGCACCTGAAGGGTTAATAAACTTCTTGAATGTGGTTTTGAGTACATTGAGAGGTGCAGTTTTTAGAATGGTGTCAATTTTGGGTATTTTCTGTCATATTGACCCCCCAAACTCACTTCAAATGTGAGGTGGTCCCTAAAAAAAAATGGTGTTGCAAATTTTGTTGTAAAAATGAGAAATCGCTGGTCAACTTTTAACCCTTAACTTCCTAAAAAAAAAAAAATTATGTTTCCAAAATTGTGCAGATGTAAAGTAGACATGTGGGAAATGTTATTTATTAACTATTTTGTGCGATATCACTCTCTGATTTAAGGGCATAAAAATTAAAAGTTTGAAAATTGCAAAATTTTCTAAATTTTTGCCAAATTTTGATTTTTTTTAATATATAAGTGCAGATCATATCTAAAAATTTTTACCACCATCATTAAGTACAATATGTCATGAGAAAACAATGTCAGAATCAGTAGGATCCGTTGAATCGTTCTAGAGTTATGACCTCATAAAGTGACACTGGTCAGAATTGAAAAAATTGGCCCGGTCACGAAGGCAAAAACAGGCTCGGGTGCGAAGGGGTTAAAGAAGTCATCTAGGATTGATATGGCGGTATTCTAGATCATCTGATGGGACGCAGCAAATGGCTTTGTTGGGATCCCGATCACTTCTCTTGTAGGTACGGTAATTGACTTTGAGGATTTCGTTACGGCATGGAACAATGTCCTCTTCCTTCCCAGTAGAAACCGTTCCCATGGAAAGACCGTCCTAAATGGTTCCTGGAATGTCCTTTCATCCTCACATCAAAGCTGTTCATTTCTCATAGATTTTATTCGATGCATATGGAATTCTATATTGTTGTTGTGTGTTTTTTTTTTTTTGTTTTTTTTTGGTCACTGGAAAGAAAATCCATATTTAGGTCGTTCAGACAACTTTTACTACACTGTTGGATGCTTGTAAAAAAAACCACAAAAAAACACAAAACCCGCAAATTTTTTTATTTAGGTTTTTCGCTGCATTTACTTGAATATACTTTTGCTGTAAATTCCACATATACTTTGCCATACTTATTACTGAAGGTAAAGATCAGAGTGAAGATTCTTACAATAAATTGACATGCTATGGATTAAAAATCTGCACCACGGGTCCGTTTCTGCTGTGGATGAGGCTTGTTAAAATTCTGTCCACTCTTCTGCCACTGTATTATGCTGTGGATTTTCCGTATGCAGGTCTAGATGGGAAAATCTCCAGCATATCTGCCCTGATCTGCTGTTTTTTTTCATGTGTGCAAAAAGGCTTTGTAAATCTCCTTTGGGTATGTTTACATGGAGAAGAATGGCTGCAAAAAGTTTCTGTAGCGGTTATGCAGGAAATCTGCATCAAACTGTGGTTTTTATTGTCAGTTTTCCTGCAGAAACAATATAGAATGAAAACACCAAATCTTCTATACTTTGGTCCCTGACTCTTGTGTATCACCTGCCGGTCTCTGTGCCGCCCAACAGTCACATTGGATGAGGCCATTTATACGAAGACCGGAAGAGGACCAGGCAAGGGATCCACTCAAGAAGAAGAGGGGAGGGGGGGAGTATATTGTTGGTGGTGGGTTTTTTTTTTTTTGTGTGTATTTCAAGGTTTGTGAAAGTATTTTTTTAGGGATTTTGCCATAAATCCAGGTTTTGACTTCTCCATTAAAGTGAGCCTGTCACCAGGTTTTGCAGATATGAGTTACTGCCATCACCTTTCAGGGCTGATATACAGAATTCTATAATGCTGTATATCTGCCCCCGACCAGGAAGAGAAGAAAAATAACTTTTATTATACTCCCCTCTGGGGCGGTCCGGTCTGATGAGTGTCACTGGTCCTGGTCCGGTGCCTCCCATCTTCATGCGATGCCATGCTCCTTCTTGCTTTGTGTGGATGACGTGTCTTGAGTCATCTACACTAGGTTTCCCCAAATCCAGTCCTCAAGGCCCACCAACGGGTCATGTTTTCAGGATGTCCTTAGTATTGCCCAGGTGATAATTGCATCACCTGTACAATACAAGGGAAATCCTGAAACCATGACCTGTTGGTGGGCCTTGAGGACTGGAGTTGGGGAACCATGATCTACACAGTCTCCTTGGCATCGCGCTCCTGCGCAGGCGTACTTCTCTGCTCTGTTAAGGGCAGAGTATGAAGTCTTGCAGTGTGCAAGCATCGTGGCTCTCTGAACTTTCCCGGCACCCGCGCACTGCATTATTTGATCTGTCCTCCACAGGGCAGAGAAGTACGCCTGCACAGGAGGACGGCGTCACGTGAAGATGGGAGGCGCCGGACCAAGGAGAGCGACACTCATCAGACCGCAACGCCCGCAGGTGAGTGTAATAAGTTATATTTCTTCTCTTATAGGTTGGGTTGGGGACAGATATACAGCATTATAGAATGCTGTATATCGGCCCTGAAAGGTGATGGCCGTAAATTATATCGGCCAAAACTGATGACCGGTTTCCTTTAAGCTTGGTGGGGTAAAAGCTGCTTAAGTCCAATACTGATCTGGAGAATTAATGGTAGGGAATTCCTGTCTGTACCACAGCTCAGTTTTTGCGCAGCTATCTTGATCAGTGTGTGAAAGCTGCTTTGTTGTGAAATGTGGATGGAATATCGGCAACATTTTTACTACTTGCTGCAGAATATCCACCACTAATGATGAACGAACGTGCTCGGATAAGGTGTTATCGGAGCATGCTCGGGTGCTTAGTGTTTTCTGCGTGCTCGCGTAATATGTTCGAGCCCCCCACCCGACTGCATGTCTCAGGACTGTTTGACATATGCACGGATTGCCTAATAAACAGGCAATTCATACGTGTGTTGTGACTGTCGAACAGCCGCGAGACATGCAGCTGCGGGGACGCGAACATATTATTCGAGACACTCTGTTAGCACATGAGCATGGCTGATGATGCCTTATCTGAGCATGTTTGCTCATTATCTGCCACACATTACTGTAGTTTTCTAATGTCCTTACCTCTGGTCCTGGGGAGATGTTTTGCCGTTTGTGCGTTGCGCTAATTGGCAGTGATTCCCGTTTTGTGCTGGCAGACCGTTATCTCATGTCGGGCAGACAGATGTGCATTTTATATACACACGTTAATGAGATCGCAGTGTAAATAAACACCCAAGTCCTTACATCACGGCCGCCTTCCAGCTCGGCATTGTCCGCCTGCCCCGTGGGGAACACTTCTGAGTGAATGAAGCATATGTTTGTGATTTAAGAGGCATTTTGTTTAATGGCGGAGTTTTAATTACTTGTTTCATGGAATTAGAAAGTCTGCTAGGATGAGAAAATATATGAAAGGGAAATAGTTGGTCTCTTATTACGGGCACATAAATGTTTAGAAAGTTCGAGGTTATTCGTAAAGTGTAACCACGGGTTAGTCCATAGCCTGTGCTCTCATTATGATGCTTTGTTGCTGCCCTTCTTGCATAGGCCCATGAGACGTGGTGGGTCCTTCTAGGTTTGAACCCCTACTCTTCAGCTTTGCCTTGGCCATTTCTAATCTATGCTGACCATGAAGAGGAGATTGTTGCTCACTGAAAAGTTATGTAATGTCAGCTAGTTAGGGGTATTAGCATATTATAGTTTATAGGACATGCCAGCACTTTGAGAGTTGGGGTCTGTCCTTTGCTGGGTCTTGACAATCAAGAGGCTGCAGCCCTGGATTAGTCGGATTCGCCATCACTTTTGACCGTATTATATCTTATTTTACTGTTAGGCGTCAGGTTTCTGCGTCTGCTCTACAGTAATCCAAAGCCTCACATCCTGCGGTCTCCTGCTGTGTTTCTACTGCAGAGAAGATTACTTTGCAGCAGACCGCTCCAGAGACTAAGGGTACCGTTACACCTAGCGACTCACCAGCGATCCCGACCAGCGATATGACGCGGTCAGGATCGCTGGTGAATCGCTAGGTGGTCGCTAGTGAGCTGCCACTCAGGCAGATCTCACCAGCGACATCGCTGGGGACGGGGATCACTACTTACCTGTCAGACGCGGCGATCCTGCATCCTCCCGCCCGGCTCCACGCGTCGCTCGTCGGCGCCACAGGAAGCCCAGCAAGAAGTGGACGATGAGGAATGGTCCAGCAGCTTCTCGCGCGATCAGCGATAACCAGCGGGGGAGCCGGTCGGAGGTAAGTATCACATGCAGCGATATCGCTAGCAATATCGCTGCAACGTCACAAAATCGGTGACTTTACAGCGATATTGCTAGCGATATCGCAGTGTGTAACGGGGGCTTAAGTCCCTCTGTGCTCCTACTGGGCATGCTCACGAGACTATCTCCCATTGGAGATCGGGAGTCATGTGCCCAGGTCCTGTTCCAGATCTCACTGGTCCATCTCGGAGATCTGGAAGATCCCGCACGGCTATAAAAAGTGCGCATGGACGTTCTGCCATGCTCTAGTATAGACTATACTTGCTATGTGTGAATGGTGACGGATGTATGATTCTGGTGACTGACTCATTATAAAACCTCTTCCCTCTGATATTACGTATGTGGATAGGGAATTAGTGCAGCAGTCAGCGGCAAGCCTTAGGCCACTGTGCACACTGCACCTCTACGCTAGCGTCCGACATTGCGCTTGATATATACAGTGCCTACAAGTAGTATTCAACCCCCTGCAGATTTAGCAGGTTTACACATTCGGAATTAACTTGGCATTGTGACATTTGGACTGTAGATCAGCCTGGAAGTGTGAAATGCACTGCAGCAAAAAAGAATGTTATTTCTTTGTTTAATTTTTTTTTAAATTGTGAAAAGTTTATTCAGAGGGTCATTTATTATTCAACCCCTCAAACCACCAGAATTCTGTTTGGTTCCCCTAAAGTATTAAGAAGTATTTCAGGCACAAAGAACAATGAGCTTCACATGTTTGGATTAATTATCTCTTTTTCCAGCCTTTTCTGACTATTTAAGACCCTCCCCAAACTTGTGAACAGCACTCATACATGGTCAACATGGGAAAGACAAAGGAGCATTCCAAGGCCATCAGAGACAAGATCGTGGAGGGTCACAAGGCTGGCAAGGGGTACAAAACCCTTTCCAAGGAGATGGGCCTACCTGTCTCCACTGTTGGGAGCATCATCCGGAAGTGGAGGGCTTATGGAACTACTGTTAGCCTTCCACGGCCTGGACAGCCTTTGAAAGTTTCCTCCCGTGCCGAGGCCAGGCTTGTCCGAAGAGTCAAGGCTAACCCAAGGACAACAAGGAAGGAGCTCCGGGAAGATCTCATGGCAGTGGGGACATTGGTTTCAGTCAATACCATAAGTTACGTACTCCACCGCAATGGTCTCCGTTCCAGACGAGCCCGTAAGGTACCTTTACTTTCAAAGCGTCATGTCAAGGCTCGTCTACAGTTTGCTCATGATCACTTGGAGGACTCTGAGACAGACTGGTTCAAGGTTCTCTGGTCTGAGGAGACCAAGATCGAGATCTTTGGTGCCAACCACACATGTGACGTTTGGAGACTGGATGGCACTGCATACGACCCCAAGAATACCATCCCTACAGTCAAGCATGGTGGTGGCAGCATCATGCTGTGGGGCTGTTTCTCAGCCAAGGGGCCTGGCCATCTGGTCCGCATCCATGGGAAGATGGATAGCACGGCCTACCTGGAGATTTTGGCCAAGAACCTCCGCTCCTCCATCAAGGATCTTAAGATGGGTCGTCATTTCATCTTCCAACAAGACAACGACCCAAAGCACACAGCCAAGAAAACCAAGGCCTGGTTCAAGAGGGAAAAAATCAAGGTGTTGGAGTAGCCTAGTCAGTCTCCTGACCTTAACCCAATTGAAAACTTGTGGAAGGAGCTCAAGATTAAAGTCCACATGAGACACCCAAAGAACCTAGATAACTTGGAGAAGATCTGCATGGAGGAGTGGGCCAAGATAACTCCAGAGACCTGTGCCGGCCTGATCAGGTCTTATAAAAGACAATTATTAGCTGTAATTGCAAACAAGGGTTATTCCACAAAATATTAAACCTAGGGGTTGAATAATAATTGACCCACACTTTTATGTTTAAAATTTATTAAAATTTAACTGAGCAACATAACTTTTTGGTTTGTAAGATTTATGCATCTGTTAATAAATCCTGCTCTTGTGTGAAGTTTGAAGGCTCTAACTTATTTGCATCTTATCAAACCTGCTAAATCTGCAGGGGGTTGAATACTACTTGTAGGCACTGTAGCTAGCTACCTAGTGGTCATCCAAACAGGAATTCGAGTCTGCTCTCGCCAGCGCTTTATGGGCAGCTAAGTGATGGTAAATACCCCCACCCTGAGCTTCCTTAGGATGATGAAGTTTGCAGTCTTGTTGTAATTTTACAGCTGCTTTTCTGCATATTGTTTTTCCAGTCAGAGTGAACGAAGTGCAGGAAACATTAGTATTCCTTCTCCACTTCTTGTCCTGGAAGCTGCAGCTGTCATATGATGGAGGCCTCTGGCTGTCCGGGAGCAGGATGTGTATCTTGTACACAGGGCTTAGGCTAGTTTCACATTAGCGTTTACGGCCTCAGCGTCGGGCTGCGCATGGCCGCCGCTAAGCCCTGCCCCTGCCGCGCCTCCGCCAGTAGCTCCGCCTACGGACCAGCACCAAATTGCAACCTGTTGCGTTTGGCGCTGGTTGGCGCAGCGTCAAAAGGACGCATGCGCCGCCAAACGCATACTGCGCACGGTCTGCGTCCCCAGTGCTAAAGATAGGGGACTCAGGACGCATGCAGCGTCATGCGTCCGTAGGCGTAGCTACTGGCGGAGGCGCGTCAGGGGGCGGAGCTTAGCGGCGGCCGTGTGCAGCCCGACGCTGTGGCCGTAAACGCTAATGTGAAACTAGCCTTACCCAATGGTAAAAAAAAAAACGCCGGAGCTTTGAGCTGCTGCCACCCTCTCCGAGGGCTCCTGTTCGAGAAGCATCGCTGTGGAAATGTCATATGAATCCAATCTGTCTGCAACATTTTCATTCTATCCGCTTTCCTAAAGACATCGGTCACAGTATATGATGTGTGGCGTATATTTAGACCAGTGAATGTGAGCGATAAGCTGGGATACAAATCGTCACCGGTTTTAGAGTTGGTACATGTAGAATGTAAAAAAGAATATCAATGGCAAAATCTGGAGGAAAAAAAAGAGAAAATTATGAATTTGTTGCATTGCTGATTTTACACTGCGCTTTGCAAATCTGGGGCGTAAATGATATAATCACGACTTTTATGCAATGTGAGAATAGGATTTGATCAATTCTAATACACTTTGACAAGGGTGGAAAATCCACAGCGCATTGCAGTATCGGCAATGTGCCCTTTTACTGTTTCATAAAGGACTTTTCTGACTAGGTAGATTTACTGCAGCAATCAGAAGTGCAATGTGAAAGCTGTGTTTGGATGGGTTGATCTGTTATGAATCTTCGTATGTGAATGGAAATTGCGGCAGATTCACAGCAATGTGTGAAATCCACTTCATTCACCTGAATGGGGTTGTTTCTGCAGCCGCTGCATGCACTTTTGCAAACAGTATTGAGAGGAATAGAACAGAGTTTGTCTTGCATGTGGCTTGAATCGTCCTTTCTTTTAGGCGGAGTATGGTTTAGGCAAATGCGTGTTATTCTCCCAAACTTTTCTACATCAATCTCATGAACCTTTCTTTCAGTTTTTCTAAAGCACCATTTCGGCATTTTTATTTCAGCACCGGTTGGGTAACATTGTTCTTATACTGTTCCCAACACAGCTCCGTTCCCTACGCTGCTTTGTGACCACCGCTCTGACTGGCCAAAAATCCCTGCCATCCACTACTTGCCTGGTTTTGAGTAGTGATGAGCATGCTCGTGTGCAGGGCTGTGGAGTCTGAGTCCGTGGAGTTGGAGGTTTGGCTTACCGACTCCACAGCCCTGCTCGTGTGCTAATAGTTTTTGAGCACTCCAAAGATACTCTAGGTTCAGGCCCCCGCAGCTGCATGTCTCACAACTGTTTGACAGCCACAACATGTGCATGGATTGCCTGTTTGTTCAACAGAAGCAACACATGCAGGGATTGCCTAACAGCCTCGAGACGTGCAGCCGCAGGGACTCGAGCATAGTTTTCAAACACTTTGAAGATGCTCTTTTAGCACACAAGCATTCTTGGATAACACCTTATCATAGCACACTCGGTCATCACTAGTTTTGAGTCTTGTATTCCTGTGCTGACCTGAAGTGTCGCTTCTTAAACACTGGGGTGAGCAGGCAGGTCACCACCTGTGGTCCAGGAAAGGACGAGAGCAGCAATGAAAATGGCAGAAAATGGTGACCGGTAATATTTTACTACACCTGGAACGTGTATTACTGATACTTGGATGGTGGTATAAAAAGAAAATGTTGGAGTGGTACTTTGAAAAGGTCATCTTCTATCTTCAGGAGTACACCACTCCCCTGCTTTCCATCTTCAGGAGTACACCACTCCCCTGCTTTCCATCTTCAGGAGTACACCACTCCCCTGCTTTCCATCTTCAGGAGTACACCACTCCCCTGCTTTCCATCTTCAGGAGTACACCACTCCCCTGCTTTCCATCTTCAGGAGTACACCACTCCCCTGCTTTCCATCTTCAGGAGTACGCCACTCCCCTGCTTTCCATCTTCAGGAGTACGCCACTCCCCTGCTTTCCATCTTCAGGAGTACACCACTCCCTTGCTTTCCATCTTCAGGAGTACACCACTCCCTTGCTTTCCATCTTCAGGAGTACACCACTCCCCTGCTTTCCATCTTCAGGAGTACACCACTCCCCTGCTTTCCATCTTCAGGAGTACGCCACTCCCCTGCTTTCCATCTTCAGGAGTACACCACTCCCCTGCTTTCCATCTTCAGGAGTACACCACTCCCTTGCTTTCCATCTTCAGGAGTACACCACTCCCTTGCTTTCCATCTTCAGGAGTACACCACTCCCCTGCTTTCCATCTTCAGGAGTACACCACTCCCCTGCTTTCCATCTTCAGGAGTACACCACTCCCCTGCTTTCCATCTTCAGGAGTACACCACTCCCCTGCTTTCCATCTTCAGGAGTACACCACTCCCCTGCTTTCCATCTTCAGGAGTACACCACTCCCCTGCTTTCCATCTTCAGGAGTACACCACTCCCCTGCTTTCCATCTTCCTGCTTACCAGGAAGTGGTGCGCTCCTGATGATTGACAGTTTGGACCAGCGACTTGGCTCAGCTGCTGGTCAGACTGTTCGTGCTGTGTTGCTGTAGGCAGAAGCAGCTTTCCCTTGGAAGCATTGGATGAGCAGATCTGACCAGCTTCAGAGTAATGCTTGCCAGCACTAGGCTTCTTTCCTATCAATCCATATATTATACTACTGGGTGGCTGGTAATCTAGGCAACAAGCAGAATATTATAGAATTGAAAATCCCTGCAGAGAATTTTTAGGGAGGTAAAATTGCAAGGTGCTTGTGAAAACAGGCAACTTTGCCTATGTAAGAAGATGAGACCACCCTTTTAATGGCATAGCGTGCTGATGGTCTACTATGCCAAATCCTATAACGGATTCCCTTTATTCCCTCCACTTTCTCACCTATTAAAGCTACCTCATAATTTTTTTGCAGAATAAGATGTGGTATGTGTGTTTCTGTGGATAACGCCATTTCTGGCCATTATATGACTTGTATCCTGCATTTTCACAAGTTTTCTCACTTGCAGGATCTATCTTAATTTGCAATTGACCCTGAGCTGGTGGTAGGAAGTCAGCTGTTTTGATGTCTCATACATAGTACACAAAAACATGAGGGATTTCTTCTCTCCTCTTTGTAGCGCATGTTCATAATCAACATCAGCATGGAGGGCAGTATACAGAATGTAGAGCAACAGTAGCACACTTATGCATTGAGGAAGCAGTGACCCAAAAAGTTCAAACACAAAACTCCATAATGTGTTACTTCACAGCATTA
The DNA here is from genome assembly GCF_039654945.1 of Dendrobates tinctorius. Lineage (NCBI taxonomy): Eukaryota > Metazoa > Chordata > Amphibia > Anura > Dendrobatidae > Dendrobates > Dendrobates tinctorius. Next base: position 23,825,143 of record NW_027361743.1, on the reverse strand, counting down.
AATGTCCAGTTCACACACAAGTGCATATTGTATTAGTGTCCATTTCACCACACTGCATACTACACGGCATCCTTCTGTTTACAGTCACTAAACACGCTGGCCTTCCTTGTGGCTAGTAGCCGTGGGTGACTGCACCACCTTGTTGATGTCTCTTTACTCGCAGTATAACAGTCCATGATATCCTCCGGATCACAGCTGGAAACCATATCCTCCTATTTGCAGTCGTTAAACACGCTAGTCCTTCTTTGGACCAAAAGAGTCTATCTTCGGTTCACCTTCGGGCACAAGACCTCCACTTCTAATACCAGTTACTGTGGACAGCAGCACCACTGTGTACCCTGTGGGTGCCAGACCTATTGGCTCCGCTCTGTACTGTGTCTCTTTACACAAACAAAGCTCTGCAGAGCCTCTGCTCTGCGCACTCGCCTACACCAAACTAAAATTGGACCTGACACGCCCAAACCCTTTCCTGCAGGGCTTTTAACAAAGAAACCTGTGGCCTTCAGCCACATGGAAAACCCGGGCCTGGAATAAAACGAACTGCACCACTACCATCCTGCAGTCTGTTTCACAACACAACATCCCGGAGCAGGTTTCCCTACATCTACCTTGGACACTAGCATGTCCAAGACTACACTTATTTTTATTTCTAGTCTGCATTGCAGACACCGCTACGCCCGTGACTGCCATGCACTTCTATGGCCTTCATATGCCTCTGTGCACATCCTGGGGAGAACACGGTGACCTCTACCTATGACATTTCTCACTGCTTCACCATTGCAATCACCGCTACCCCTGCGACTGCAATGCCCCCTCATGACCTCAATATGCCTCCGTGCGCATCCTGGGGAGCACAAACGGCGACCCCTACCTGTGACACCGGTCACTGCCTCACAAGTAGTACTAAGTGTAGATGTGAATCCAGTTATTGATTGAGAAAAAACATTTGCTAAAAGCTTCAGCTACTTCTGCCTGTTCTGTTATTGTCCTGAGAGCACTTTTCTCTATAGACTTCAATGTGCAGCCGTAATCTGATTCCTCAGTATGCTGGCTTTGACCAAGATGGAAGTTGAGCTGTTTTCAGAGTGGCTAGTGAATTTAGGAGGCAGAAGTGAGGCGAAGATGGGGCTTATAAGTGGAGAAGGAAGCAAAGATATATTGAAGTTTCTTCTAAAAACTTGTACTATTGATTTATGGGAAGTGTGTTGAAATGTACAGTTCCCTCTAAAGCCTTTGTTGGTGGTTTTCAGTACATGGATTCTCTGCACATGACTTGAACACATGCTGCTTGGTATTTGTGGTTTTATGACAGTCTTTCACTTGCATGTATTAATTAAAACATTTCTCTTCTTTTTCACAGGAAAGGACAATCATTTTCTGTCTGTTTAGAAACAGAGCTCAGACAAGATGCCGAAGCCGGTAAGTTCTAAAATGTATTTTAGCACAAAGTATATGGTTTCAGGTTTGTTTTTGCTACTTCTCCTGTGCTGTTCTACACAAAAATTGTACAAGTATATTTATTGCTGGGTCTTTTCAGCCATCTCACTGGGAGAAAACCAGGGAGTATAATTTGTGCTGGATCATGAGTACATCAAACATTGCCTTTGCATGCCGAGGTTTGGCTTTATTAGCCTCTACAAAAGTCAGGGTCTTAGACAGTAACCGACTACTTAAAAAAATTGGAGGCTGGTCTTATACATTGATGACATTTTGTTTGAGGATACGCAGTGCATGCTGGGACAGGATGTCATCAGAGGATAGAGGCTGCAGTACCTGCCACAGCCACTATCCCCAATTTGAATTGAAGCATCATCACAGACATCCGTTTTAGAGGCTGGGCAGATCCCTGCTGAAATGAGCATTTGTCAATTCTCCATTCCGAAGTATGCTCAGTAGGAGAAGTCTGTGCGATATTACTTTTCAGTGCACAGTGACAGTGCACTCTCTCTCGCTGGCTCTAATGAGAATTGATGAGCTGTCAAGAGACTGCACTCTCACTGCTCATTGAAAAGGAGATCATGATGAGCATGCAACAACCCCCGGAAAAAGATGTCACTGTGATGACTGTTTCTGGGGCGGAACTGGTGCCTTTTCTTTGATCGTCACATTTTGTCTCTCCTTTTCAATGCATGGTGACAATTATAGTTGGCAAAGAAGCGCACTGTCACTGTGCATCATAAAGCAATATCACACAGAGCGCATTCTCTGGGAATGCTCAAACAAAACGTTATGAAAACGAAACTAAAAGAAAAAAAATAAAGTGGTGTAGACAGTAGAAGGGGGACCAGTGGAGACGTTTTAATTAAAAAAGGGTTAGAAAAATGATTTATTTCATGAACTAGAATACGTACAACATTTTTTTTAAAAGCTGCTATACATTTTGGACAATGACTTTTTGTTTGAGTCCTGGGATGTCCAGTTGCTGCAATTAAGCATACTTATCACTTGAGATAAAGACTTTAAAATACCATGGTTTTGCTGATGTCATCCTCACAAGACATTAAATCTGCCTTTGGTGCAAATAGTCTAAAGCTGGAGTCACACATAGCGACTCACCAGCGATCCCGACAGCGATATCAACGTGTCAGGATCACTGGTAAGTCGCTATGTGATCGCTGGTGAGCTGTCAAACAGACGGCTTCACCAGCAATCAGCACAGCGACGCCGAGCCCCCGACGTCATTGTGTACCTTAGTTACCAGCGCGCTGATGCAGGGAGCTGGTAACTAAGGTACACATCGGGTATCTAAGGGACGCGCGTCCCTTAGATGCCCGATGTGTACCTTAGTTACCAGCTGATCGCTGGTCACCCGCCTGTCACACGCAGCGATGCGTGCTGGCCAGCGGGAGACCAGCGACCCAAAAAATGTCCAGGGCTTTCCTACAGCGATCAGCGATACCGTCAGGGGGGCCGGTCTCTGATTGCTGTCACACACAGCGATCTCGCTGGTGAGATCGCTGTTGTGTCACAAAACTTGTGACTCAGCAGCGATCTCGCTAGCGAGATCGCTATGTGCGACGGGGCCCTAATATGTCTAGGAACAAACTATTATGCTCTGTGACTTTTTCATACACTAAATATGCATTCATCCCGCTTTTTCTGTGCCAGCACTTAACGTATATACTCGAGGCACCTAATATTGCCACGGAAAATGTATTGTCTCGAGTACAAGCCGGATATGCATTGTACCCTCGTCCCTGTCCTGGTATGCATGGCTCCTCATTCCTATCCTTGAATCCATGGCCCCACATGAGAAAAGCATTAAAAAAAAAAACCCCTCCTATTTGCCTTCCCTGTGCATCCTCGCAGCATCCTGTTCCGGCGCCAGCAGCTCCTGCAACCGAGCGATCATGTGTCCGGCTCATTAATATAATGAATATTCACCTCTTTCCACTCAGCCCGGACATGTGATTGCTCGGCTGTAGGAGCTGCTGGCGCCAGAACAGGATGCTGCGAGGGTGCACTGGGAAGGTAAGTAGGTTTTTTTTTTTTTTTTTTTTTGTTTTTTTTTCAGCTGCTGGATGCCAGCGGCTGTAAATGTGCACGCTATTAGAGAAATGAATATTAATTGCCACCGCAGTGAATATTCATTTCTCTTTAGCAGCGGGCACAGTTACAGCTGCAGCAGCCGGCTCCTGCCTCCTGTGACCCGCTGCTCCGCCGCTCCCCCTCCCTCGCTGGCTTCTGGGACAGTGACTCGTGTATAAGCTGAGGAGGGTGTTTTCAGCACAAAAAAAGTGCTGAGAAACTCTGCTTATACACGAGTATATAGTACGGTACTTTCCATTACTTCTCAGCAATTCATTGCTTTTTACCTTGTCGGTTGCTTGTCTACCCCGAACTAAAGGTCCACTTCTCTTCTAAATTGGAATAAGGCACTCCTAAAATCTCCGGTGCACAAGTAGGGTCCCATCCTGTAGATACTACTTATGCCAAGTTCTGTGTATTAAAGGGAATCTGTCACCCCTTTTTTGAGATATCATATAATGACGCATTTCTTCTTGTGTAGAGCAAGACAGGGAGGGGGGGAGCAGGTGAATAAGCCCCGCCCATCAGACCGGACCGTGGCAGTTTACATACATCTGAACCGATATAAAAAAAGTATTTATGCATGACAGGTGCAGGGTCAGGGGGAAGCAAAAGTACTAAGAGAATCCTTATGTGACACACAATTGAATGATATCATTATATGATATCTCAAAAAAGGGGTAACAAATTCCCTTTAAGTGAAGAAATACGTCTGATGAAGGTCCATAGGACCGAAATGTTATGCATATTCTCTGGTCTCTTGCAAAATAAATCGTCAGCCTCTCTTCACTTCTGTTATAGCCATATGTAATTTGGCAGACAGGCGAGCAGAAGCAGAGTGACGGGCCCCAGCCCCTGCTTCCTTGCGAGGGGGAGGGGGGGCATTTTTTTTTTTTTTTTTTTTTCAAACCTGGGTATTCTTCGGGGCCTGGTCCAATGGTGAAAAGCATAAGCCAGCGCCTGTGATGGGGAGGCAGAGCTGATTTCCATAATCTTGTAAACTGAGGACTAATGAATGGAAAAAGCAAAGCTCCTACCCCGGACTTCTCTATTTTGAACAAGAAATCGTAAAAGAGAACCCCCTTTATGCAGTAGATGACTTGAATTGCTGAATATAGAGATTGGCATTAGTTCCCATAGTCTGAGGATGAGGAGGTAGAGGCTCCTCACTGATGTGCTGCATATACCATGTAGGAGCTTTGGTCTGTGCAGCGGCCTCTTGTCTAGCCCCTAAACATAGTTGTGGTTACTGGTTGTAGCGTGAGGGCCGCTGCTGGTGATGGATCTGTATGTGCGCTGATGAGACAATGGCTCTTGTGCTGCCGTTGCTGCCAGTCACCTCTTTATTTTTGTCCTGCTAGAATGGAAAAACACCAGTAATGTCAGCGAAGCAGCCTGAAAACATGTAATTAGAGACATTTTGCACAGATGTTGTGCCTTGGTTGTGTTTTTATTTTTTTATTTTGGCTAAAATTTATTTAACCAGTGTGTGTGTGAGGTTGACAGAGGTGTGTCATGTACCATACTGCTTTCGGATTTCTTTCTGGGAAAGCTGGTGACAGTCCTTATACCATTATGGCTCCTGACAGGGTGGGCATCCAGCAGCTTTCCTACAAGCAAGTGAATAGGGGGAAGAAAAATTCAAATCGCAATCAAATACTCATTTTAAAGCAACACATTGCTTTTATTTCACCCCCATTTGGAGAAGCATTTTTTTTCCGGTCATTTTGCAGCCCTTTCATCGGACATCCCTAGTTTATAGAGATTTCATTTTGGACCTGCTTCAGGGAAAGTACATTTACGTCTGGTATTTTCCAAAAACCTCTTCAGGGCAGGGCAAACAGTTCCCAAAACTCCTGATACAATAGGCTGCAGAAAACACTTCTGGAAAAGAACTCACCCATAACCTTTTCAGGAAATAAAAACTCCCCAACAGAGTAGCTGTTACCCTTAGGAAACTCATGGTTTCTGACTGCTTAAAAAAAAGTGAGCAATTTTTTTCGTATAGAATTGAATAAGAAGAGTTTTCCAAAGTTTATCGAAGTTGTTACTTAGGCCTGTTTCACACTTCCGTTTTTTTGGCGTCAGTCAAAATCCGCCAAAGTGTGGAAAAATGGATCCATCACATATTTGGAAAAAACTGATGCACCGGATCCGTCACAGCAGTTATTGTAGGAAATTCTAGAGCGCGAGAGAGAGACTTTTTTGTGCCAGAACGGATTTTGGGGTTAAATTTATGGAATGGAAATTATTCCGGGCATGCTTAGTTTGGAAAAACGGAATCCGTCAACTGATTCCGTCCTGCGACGGATCCCTTGGCGTCCATTATACCAGACGACGGATGGCGACAGCTCCGTCACCAGCCGTCGTCTTGGCGCAGACAAAAAACGTTCCTAGGGACGTTTTTTCTGGCTGACGGACGCCAGTTTTATGACGGATCTGTCGCATGACGGACCCAACGGAAGGCCATCCGTCACAATCCGCCGCCAATACAAGTCTATGGGGAAAAAGACGGATCCGCCAGGCAAATCCGTCAGATCTGTTTTTTTTCCCCAAACAACGGATTTTGACTGACGCCAAAAACGGAAGTGTGAAACAGGCCTAAGGAGGATTTTGGAGAGGAAATGCTTTAAGATGAACAAAAAAAATCCCTCAAATTAATCAAATTTATTTCAGGGGCCTCTTCCAGTCAGAGCAGCAAATATATCCAGTTATTCTTATGTAACTGTATTGTGACAGGTCTTGCAAATCTGGGTGACTATTTGTAAAGATTTGTAAAAACGTAGCCAAGGGCAAAAAATAGGTTAATAATAAACATACTCTCCTCTTCAACCCTCAATTTCTGCTGAGAACAGTGATTTCTTTTGGGCAAAGAAAACGTTTTTCACCTGACGATCGAGGGTTCTGTTTGCTCGTCAGGTGATCGTCATCCTGTTTAGACTGCAAGATTATTGTGAAACGAGCTCTCCTAGGAACGCCTTCACAGTAATCGTGTGGTATTGACAGACCTTACGTTATTTCACACAGGTGGTGGTAAAATTAAATAAATTTCCAGAAATTCCCTTTAATGATCTTTCCCCAATAACATTAACAGGAATCTGGATAGTAAAGATGGTTAGCACTCGACTGAATGATGTAGATATACGGTGCTAGTGAGACGGGAACTAGTAGTCCTGTAAACATAAATTTGATATAGAATCACTGCACATGTGAATTTTGCTCAAGTGGAATATTGTTATTTATATTTCACGGTGAAGAAGCGACAGCTGTCGCTTCTTCACCGTCAAATATAAATAAAAATATTCCACTTGAGCAAAATTCATGTGTGCAGTGATTCTATATCAAATTTATATTAACGGGAATCTGTCACCCCATTTTGGTCTATAAGCTACGGCCACCGCCATCAGGGGCTTATCTACAGCATTCTGTAATGTTGTAGATAAGCCCCCGATGTAACCTGAAAGAAGAAAAACAAGTTAGATTATACTCACCGGGGGGGGCGGTCTGGTCCAGTCCGATGGGTGTCGCGGTCCGGCGCCTCCCATCTTCATACAGTGACGTCCTCCTTGCTTCTGCTGCCGCTCCTGCTCTGGCGTACTTTGTGCCCTGTTGAGGGCAGGCCAGAGTACTGCAGTGCCCAGGTGCCGGGAAAGGTCAGGTCCGGCGCCTGCGCACTGCAGTACTTTACTCTGCCCTCAACAGGGCCGATAAAGTGCACCTGCGCAGGAGCCGCGGCAGAAGTAAGAAGGAGGACGTCATCGCTAGAAGATGGGAGGCACCGGACCGCAACACCCACCGCACTGGATCACGCCCCCCGGGGTGAGTATAATGTAACTAATTTTTCTTATCTTTCAGGTTACATCGGGGGCTTATCTGCAGCATTACAGAATGCCGTAGATAAGCCCCTGATGGCGGTGGCGTCATCTTATAGGCTAAAAATGGGGCGACAGATTCCCTTTAAACTCCCATATTCTGTGTTTGTTAGCTGAGGTGCGGTGCTGTGGATATGGATTGGCTCTCTGTAAGCTGAGAATGATCCATTTCTGCTCTAACCTATGATGTCCATGTACTTGGATGCTATGTATCTACGCGAACACAGCAGGACTGATGCTCGGACCCTGAGCGTTGTGCGGAGCTGTCCTCCCGCCGGGGTCTCCTAACTTGTATATGTCAATAGCAACAGTAAGCAAATGGCCCTGGCTCCACGCTGAGGTCATCACATTTGCAAGCTTTACATACCCATTCAAAACGCTGATGAGCTGCTGACGTCGTGGGTCACTGGTCAGGCTCCCGTGGACGAGGTGACTCCATACAGAAGATTTGGGCTAATACTGCTCTCTTATAAGGGCCAGTCCTTCCAGAGATCTAATACAGTCCCTTTATCATTGCTTTACTACGGTATTTTTTTTTTTTTTTAATTACAGAAAATATATGAAAAAATAAACAATTGTCAGATATGCCAAGAATGAAACTTCATATGGGAAAGCTGAGGGGCAACATTTTCCAGCGGTATAATGGTATACACATTTGGATTCACCAACTGCCCTGGGATCCTTTTAGGTTTTACCTCTCGCCTCTGCAGACAATTGCAAAAATAAGCACTTTTTCCTTCCCTTATTCCAAGAACATAATTTTTTTTTTTTTTCTTTTAATTTGCCTTCCACAGACCCTTGTGAGGACTTGACTTTTTGCAGGATGAGTTTACTTTTGAATGACACAATCAATTTTATTATACAATGTGCCAAAAAGAGGAAACAAATTCCAAAAAATGGGATGAAATGGTGAAAATAAAATTATTTTTGTTTCTGAGTCCCATAATGTTTTTTCATTTCCGTTCAGTAGAGCTGTGTGAGGATAGTTTTTTTTATTTTGCACATTATATACTATGTTTTCTAGTTCTTTTTTTGTGTTGTGGTAACTGAGAAATAACAATTCTGGCATTTTTACTCTTTTTCCCCCTCAATGTGGGTTGATTATATTTTGAAAGTGGGTGATTTCTGAATTACATTTTTCTTTCTATTTTTTTAAAATTTTTTAGTACCTTTAGTGGACTTGAACCTGCAATTGTCTGATCGCCTCTACTACATACTGCAGTACACTGTACGTTGACGCACACAAAAGAGAAAAGAGAATAAGCTATGAAATGGGGGATCACCACAGACAAATGATTGACATTTAGAAAAGCAATTTTTATTGACATGTAAAGACCACAAAACAGCTATAAAAACATTTTAAAAAGTCACACATGTGACATGACAGCAACAATCAACGGCTCATAATAGAGCCTACACCCTGTATTTGCATTCCACAATGGTGGGTGACCAAATACCCGCCCATATAAACAGCATGCCATCCGATATCTGAATATATTACAATAAATGCCTCCAGAGAGATATGAATGCAGATAAAGTGGCGACCCCTGTACCTAATATGGAGGAAAAAAACACAAAAAAGAACTTAGTGTGAAATGTTCAGAATCAATCACCCATACAATGCGGCCTGAAGTGCATTTCTTCCCCCTGTTTCCGCTTCACATGGGTTTTGCCAACTGTGACGCCAGCACTTCAGGCCGCATTGTATGGGTGATTAATTCTGCACATTTCAGTTTGTGCGCCTATGTTGCTGTGGCTGGGTCTCAGTATTTCATTTATCTCATGTTTATGCATGACCTTTATTATAGGCATTGTTGGCTTCGGTGACCAGTTCCCATTTATAATCTACATTTTCTATGCAGCTGTTATAATAGGTTTTACCTCTGATTCACACTAAGTTCTCTTTTGTGGTTTTTTCCTCCATATTAAAGTGGCAACCCCTGTACCTATGTGTGTGCTTTGCAGGCACTGAGGAAGCCGGCTCCCTGCGGGCCCCCGAAGGTCCCCGTCGCCATCTTGGATTCGGGGGCCTGCAGGGAGCCGGCTTCCTCAGTGCCTGCAAAGCGCAGGCACGAGGAAGCCTGCTGCACTGCCTGTGACAGATCGCTGATCTGCCACAGTGATCTGTGATGTGACAGATCAGCGATCTGTCACAGGACAGTGATGTCCCACCTGGGACAATGTAATAAAGTTAAAAAAAAAAAAAAAAAAAAAAATATCGCCAAATTAGAAAAAAAAATTACCCCAATAAATTCATTTTTTGGAAATAAAAAAACCCCCAAAACAATAAAAGTACACATATTTGGTATCGCCGCGTCCGTAACGACCCACCCTATAAAACTGTCCCATTAGTTAACCCCTTTAGCGAACCCCTTAAAAAATAAAAAACGAAGCAAAAAATGATTTATCATACCGCCGAACAAAAAGTGCAATAACGCGCGATCAAAAAGGCGCATATAAATATCCATGGTACCGCTGAAAACGTCATCTTGTCCCGCAAAAAACGAGCTGCCATATAGCATCAGCGAAAAAATAAAAAAGTTATAGCTTGCAGAATAAAGCGATGCAAAAATAATTTTTTATATAAAATAGTTTTCATTGCATAAAACCGACAAAACATAAAAAGACCTAAATGAGGTATCGCTGTAACCATACCGACCCGAAGAATAAAACCGCTTTATCAATTTTACCGCACGTGGAACGGTGTAAAAGCACCCCCCAAAAGAAATTCATGAAACGCTGGTTTTTGTTCATTCTGCGTCCCAAAAATCGAAATAAAAAGTGCCCGAAAATGGTACCAATAAAAACGTCAACTCGTCCCGCAAAAAATAAGACCTCACATGACTCGGTGGGTCAAAATACGGAAAAATTATAGCTTTCAATATGTGGTGATGCAAAAACTATTTTTACAATAAAAAGCGTCTTTTAGCATGCGACAGCTGCCAAAAATAAAAACCGCCATAAATAGTAAATCAAACCCCCCGTTATCACCCCCTTAGTTAGGGAAAAATAATAAAATTAAAAGAATGTATTTATTTCTGTTTTCCCATTAGGGCTAGGGTTAGGGGTGTGTTGGGGTTAGGTTTGGAGTTATAATTGGGGGGTTTCCACTGTTTGGGCACATCAGGTGCTCTCCAAACGCAACATGGCGTCTGATCTCAATTCCAGCCAATTCTGAGTTGAAAAAGTCAAATGGTGCTCCTTCCCTTCCAAGCTCTGCCATGCGCCCAGTGTTTTACCCCCACCTATGGGGTATCAGCCTACTCAGGACAAATTGCAAAACAACTTTTGGGGTCCAATTTCTCCTGTTACCCTTAGGAAAATAAAAAATTGGGGGCAAAAATATCTTTTTTGTGGAAAAAAAATGATTTTTTTTATTTTCACGCCCGGGCGTTATAAACTTCTGTGAAGCACTTGGGAGTTTCAATAGTTTAGGTACATCAGGGGCTCTCCAAACGCACATGACACCCGCAGACCATTCCATCAAAGTCTGCATTCCAAAACGTCACTACTTCCCTTCCGAGCCCCGACGTGTGCCCATACAGTAGTTTACCCCTACATATGGGGTGTCAGCGTACTCAGGATAAATTGGACAACAACTTTTGGGGTCCAATTTCTCCTGTTACCCTTGGGGGAAAAAAAAAAAAAAAATGGGGACTAAAAGATCATGTTTGTGGAAAAAATACGATTTTTTTTATTTTCACGCCCGGTCGTTATAAACTTCTGTGAAGCCCTTGTGGGTTCAAAGTTCTCACCACATATCTAGATAAGTTCCTTGGGGGGTCTAGTTTCCAAAATGGGGTCACTTGTGGGGGGTTTCCACTGTTTTGGTACATCAGGGGCTCTCCAAACGTGACATGGCGTCCGATCTGAATTCCTGCCAATTTTGCATTGAAAAAGTCAAACGGCGCTCCTTCCCTTCTGAGCTCAGCCATGCGCCGAAACAGTGGTTCCCCCCACATATCAGGTATCAGCGTACTCAGAACAAATTGCACAATAACTTTTGCAGTCCAATTTTTCCTGTTACCCTTGGTAAAATAAAAAAATTGAACCTGAAGTATTTTTTTTTGTGAAAAAAAGTTAAATGTTCGTTTTTTTTTTAAATTTTCAAAAAATTCCTGTGACGCACCTAAAGGGTTAATAAACTTCTTGAATGTGGTTTTGAGCACCTTGAGGGGTGCAGTTTTTTTTCGAATGGTGTCACTTTTGGGTATTTTCTATCATATAGACCCCTCAAAGTGGCTTCAAATGTGATGTGGTCCGTAAAAATAAAATGGTGTTGCAAAAATGAGAAATCGCTGGTCAATTTTTAACCCTTATAACTTCCTAACAAAAAAAAAATTTTGGTTCCAAAATTGTGCTGATATAAAGTAAACATGTGGGAAATGTTACTTATCAAATTTTTTGTGTGCCGTATCTCTGTGATTTAAGGGCATAAAAATTAAAAGTTGGAAAATTGCGAGATTTTTGCCAAATTTCCGTTTTTTTCACAAATATACGCAAGTTATTTGAATGAAATTTTACCACTAACATGAAGTACAATATGTCATGAGAAAACAATGTCAGAGTCACCGGGATCCATGGAAGCGTTCCAGAGTTGTTACCTCATAAAGGGACAGTGGTCAGAATTGTAAAAATTGGCCCGGTCATGAACGTGCAAACCACCCTTGGGGCTTAAGGGGTTAAAGGGATCCCCGGTATGGAAGTTAGGATGTGGGATATTAGGGGTAGTAGTCCGGTTGCTCTGGCTGACGGGATGATGTGGGATGTTAGTGGTAGTAGTCCGGTTGCTCTGGCTGACGGGATGATGTGGGATATTAGGGGTAGTAGTCCGGTGGCTCTGGCTGACGGGATGATGTGGGATATTAGGGGTAGTTGTCCGGTGGCTCTGGCTGACGGGATGATGTGGGATATTAGTGGTAGTAGTCCGGCGGCTGTGACGGGATGATGTGGGATATTATGGGTAGTAGTCCGGTGGCTGTGACTGGATGATGTGGGATATTAGTTGTCCGGTGGCTCTGGCTGACGGGATGATGTGGGATATTAGGGGTAGTAGTCTGGCGGCTGTGACGGGATGATGTGGGATATTAGGGGTAGTAGTCCGGCGGCTGTGACGGGATGATGTGGGATATTAGGGGTAGTAGTCCGGCGGCTGTGACGGGATGATGTGGGATATTATGGGTAGTAGTCCGGTGGCTGTGACTGGATGATGTGGGATATTAGTAGTAGTTGTCCGGTGGCTCTGGCTGACGGATGATGTGGGATATTAGTGGTAGTAGTCCGGCGGCTGTGACTGGATGATGTGGGATATTATGGGTAGTAGTCCGGTGGCTGTGACTGGATGATGTGGGATATTAGTAGTAGTTGTCCGGTGGCTCTGGCTGATGGGATAATGTGGGATATTAGGGGTAGTAGTCCGGTGGCTGTGACGGGATGATGTGGGATATTATGGGTAGTAGTCCGGTGGTTCTGGCTGACGGGATGATGTGGGATATTAGGAGTAGTAGTCCGGTGGCTCTGGCTGACGGGATGATGTGGGATATTATAGTGAAGGTGGCTATGCGAAGTGGGCAGGGCTCTACACTCATAGATATAGATATATTATATATTATAATAGACCTAACCGTAGTTAGTTACTATGCCCGGTCAGCGTCGGGCTCTTCAGCTAGTTGCATAAAGTGATAATAGTCAGAGATAAAAAAAATTGGCCTGGTTATTAAGGTGTTAAATCAAGGTAAAATCGTCAGTGTCTGGAAGTAAATGTGAGATTAGGGAGGATGACAACCTCTGAACAATGAGAAATGTGAGCATTATAAATAGGGGGAAATTTAGGATTGCCAATTCCAATAGCTGAGATTATCTCCTTAAACCATTATCATTACTTTCATTTGTAGGTATTATCGGACATTGAAAACACTGTTATTTTGAAAATCTCCATGCCTAAGAAAAAAAACAAACTGATACCTTTCTCTCCTTCTGTCACACCACGACTCCACCGCTGCATGCTCTCAAGGTCTGCTCTAGCTCATGAACGATGGCTGTGCCATCCAAATGTTACAAACACCCATGATTGGCTGCAGTGGTCAAGTGATGGGAGTTGGCTGCAGCCAGCCATAAGGGGTCATATGAGATTAGTATGGCGCAGTCATTACTTCTATAGCTGGCGCAGATGTCCCAAACATCTCTTGCTGGATCCGTGGGGTCATGGAAGGTGAATGTACTTCTGTTTGAAAACAATTATGAAACTTCTACAAATAACAATAACAAACAATCCCTTTTAATATCCAAATTTACTTTATCTTTATAAAAATCAGTTGTGTGTTTTTGTATACAGAGCTCACTGGTCTTAAGATAAAATGCAGGCTCCTAGCAGTAGATTCTTGAGGGCTGTCTATTATAGATATCTGTACCCGGGATTTGGAGCTGGGACTGTTTTTTAGAGAGATAGAAAAGCAAACTGAATGGTTAATAATTTTGCATATCTGGAATATAAGAGTAGAAGAAGTGCCAGGAAGACAGCCCAACATGAAAAATACTGCCATCATTCCAGATGGAGGCTCATAAGCTGCTTAAATTGTTTGCCGCTATTTGAAAACTGCGCTATTAACTAGTTAAAGAGTAACCATCATTTAATAATTTAAAAAATCAATAGTACACCTGAAAATAAACTTTGTAATATTCCTTATCAGAAACATCTGCTTTTTTCTTCCCCTGGACTGATGTTTTGCCTATTTACCTTGTGTATAATCTGTCTTTAATGAATACTGCTATTACTGAGAGGTGATGACAGTTGGTGCTCATAAGAGTCTATGGAGAGGGGAGGAGCTAGAGGTGGACATTCTTCTACAGGTTCTCTTGAAACGACAGTGACTGTTCTCCATAGAACTGTGCACACCAACTGTCAGCTTCTATGTCAGTAATGTAACATTCTGTCTTCGCTGAATACAGGTTACCCATAATGAGAATTTTGAGAACGAATGATCAGTTCAGGAGGAGAAAAGTCTCTCTGAAAAGATATCACAAAGTTGCTTACTTTCATGTGCACTATTGATTTACAAAATAAAAATGAAAGTTTATTATTTAGAGGGTTTATCCACTCCCTAAAACTTACTGTCCAAGTATCTTATTCTAAAACAATCACTTGTCATTTACGGTGTTGGAAAATTCCCTATCATTCCTCCATGTAAGCCCTCCTTCACAAGTATGCGTATCATCCATTTTAACACGTACCGGAGACACTTATCCATACGTACCCATTACAACCTGTGGGGCGGCACACGTCTTTTGTTTTTGTTTTTTGTTTGTTTGTTTTTTTTCCCCGGCAGCATGGATAACAAGGGCCAAGAAAAGTCAGGGTCCTTGTAATCACGTACAGCACATAGATGTCATCCTTGTGTCACCTGTGTGACACATACCGGAATATGAAATTACAGATTTTTGTGTTTAAACATGTGCAAAGAGATATCCGTCCCATATGTAGCTTACTGTACATGTATTAACCTACAAATTAAATGAGAATCATTTGGGGTCCCCCATATTTTTTGGTAACCAGCAAAGGTAAAGCTGACCGCTGATATTATCAGGCTGGGAAGGTTATTGGGCCCTTCCCAGCCTGATAATACCAGCCTGCACCCCCCGCCCCAGAAGAGGAGCATCACATGAGATGCTCCAGTTTTGGCACTTCGCCTTGGCTCCTCCTGATACCCTGGTGCGTTAACAATCGGGGTAATGGGGCTTGGGGTTGATGTCTGCTGTGAATTGTCCAAAAACACAGCTGACATCAAGCGCTGGTGTTTGTAATGTAGATGTGTCTATTAGAAACCCCATTATTAAAAACCTCATTACTAAGCCAGTAATAAAAAGGAAACCTACACACAAAGTACTTTTATTTAAATAAACACCCACCACTTTTCCTGATTGACCACTTTATTAGACTTTACGAATGTCAGAATGTCATCACTCTTTGGATTCGCGCATGAAGGCCTGGAAGTATCAGTTGGCAAAGACTATAGAGCTTCATTCTGAGGCTTGGTATGGAGGATTCGATGGACTACATCGGACCTGCTTTTTTTTTTCTTTTTTTTTTAATAAAGTTAATGAGGGAAGGTATTTTTGTTTTATTTTTCTGTTGTGTGTATGTTCATTTTAGGTTTTCATTTGGTGGACTACGCTGGACCTACTTTAGATTTTTTTTAATAAAGTGGTGAACCAGGGAAAGTGTCGGGGCCTTTATTTATTTATTTTTTTTTCCTTTCATTACTGGGTTAGTAATGGAGTGTGTATCATAGACACTTCTCCATTACGAACACCAGTGCTTGATGTCAGCAGTGTTTTTGAACAATTCACAGCAGACGTCAACCCCAAGCCTCATGTCATGTAATGCACCACTTGTGGGGTGGCTGCAGGCTGGTATTTTTAGGCTGGGAATGGCCCAACAATCAGGGACCTTCCCAGTCTGATGATATCAGTTCACAACTTTTTGCTTTACCTTTGCTGGTTACCAAAAATGGGGGACCCCACATAATTTTTTTTTTTTTCATTTATTTGAGTTAATACATGTACAGTAAGCTACACTTGCAATGCACAGATTATATATGTGACTGATGTCTCTCTATCTTTCTCTTTGCACATCTTTGACGCATAAGGCTTTGTGCACACGCTGCAAATCCGCAGCGGATTTGCACCGTGGATCCGCAGCAGTTCCACAGACATTGTACAGTACTATGTTGGCCATTGGAATTTCAAATCCGTTGTGCACATGCTGCGGATTTTTCCATGCGGATTTGCTGATATTTTAAATCCGCAGCATGTCAGTTCTTTCTGCGGATTCCGCAGCGGTTTGACACCTGTTCAATGTCCAGATGTCAGACCACAGGTGAATCCGCAATGTGTGTGCCCTCACCCTTAAAATCTGTCATTTCTATTGTGCATTCTATTCCAGGAAGTGGCACGTGGATGGTACACACGGACAGCCAACAGAAAACCACACGGATAATAAAAACGGACCGTCTCATGCATAATTTTTTTTATAACCTCTTCATGTCCTTGGATGTATATTTACGTCTAAGGTCTAGTCCCTGCCTTTTATGCCGGCTCTGACTCTGAGCATGCATGACAGCTGATCTGATCAGCCATTAGGTGCCTCTAAGCAGCCACTTTTAACCAGATAATTGCCGTGGTCAATCACTGACAGCACTATTTTAACACCCACTGGGCGAAAGCGTTTATCAAGTCCCGCACATTGGCACGCCTGTCAGATCGCGGGGTGCAAAAAAAATAAGCCGTCACTCAGACCCAGATCTCAGAAAATGGCGACTTTAGCAAATTTTTTTTCTTAAGAATTTCTGATTTTTTTTTTTAATTTTTTTTTTTCCCTCACCGCTTCAATAAAAACAAAAAACCTATGGATGTTTGGTATTTGCGTACTCATACTGACCTAGGGAATTGTATTGCCAGGTTAGTTTTAGCATTTGATGAACATGGTAAATAAAAAAAAAAACAAACTGAAAACTATTGTGGAATTGCACTTTTTTTTTTGCAGTTTCACTGCTTTTGGAATTTTTTTTTTTTCCCCAATTTTTCCAGTACACTTTATGGTAAAATCAGTGGTGTTATTCAGAAGTAAAACTCATTCTATAAAAAACAAGCCTTCATATGGTTATATTTGATGGAAAAACAATGTAATGGCTCTGGGGAAAAGGGAGTAAAAATGAAAGCTCAAACACAGAAAATTGCAAGTTGGTGAAGGGGTTAAGCCGACATGTGAAGGGGGCCTAA
Organism: Dendrobates tinctorius; assembly: GCF_039654945.1. NCBI lineage: Eukaryota > Metazoa > Chordata > Amphibia > Anura > Dendrobatidae > Dendrobates > Dendrobates tinctorius. Next base: position 23,807,966 of record NW_027361743.1, on the reverse strand, counting down.
CAACTCCCTCTGCTTTTTTTTTTTTTTTTTTTTTCCTCTTTAAGGCTAGGATCACACATGCGAGAAACTCGGACGAGTCTCGTATCTTAATACCCGGCACTCGGGAGCAGAGCGTGCGGCTGCAAGTTTTTCTATGCGCTTCCAAGTGCCGGGTATTAAGATGCGAGACTCGTCCGTGTTTCTCGCATGTGTGATCCCGGCCTTACTTCTGCTGTATCTCATAAAAGAACGTCATCAGGGGGCTAGCAATGAACGAAGCGGTAGGTGCGGCTGCAGCGCCAGCCCACTGATGACGTTTTGTTTGAGAAACACCAGAAGTAAAATAAACAGAGGGAGGAATTGTTCTATAGAGGGCGGTTGGGAATTTTCGAGTACAGTAAGGCTATGTGCCCACGTTGCAGCATTTCCACAACTACGTACTGCGGGTAAAACACATGCGGAATTCACATGTGTTTTCCCGCAAAACACAAGCGTTTTGTAAGCGTTTTAGCTTGCAGAATGCTTGCGCTTTTCCAAGCGATTTGAAGCATCGCTTGGGAAGTGATTGACAGGTTGGTCACACTTGTCAAGCATAGTAGTGTGACCAACTTTTTACTATTGATGCTGCCTATGCTGCATCAGTAGTAAAAGAATGTTAAAAATAGTAAAAAAAAAAAAAAAAAAAATAGGGATATATTTACCCTCCTTCGGCCCCCGGAGTCGTCCTGCCCCTCATTGGCGCTGCCGGCAACTTCCGTTCCCAGGGATGCCTTGCGACAATGACCTCTGACGTAGCATCACGCGAGACCGCTACGTCATCAGAGGTCATTCGCGCAATACAACCCTGGGAACGGAAGATGCTGGCTGAGAGGCGGGAGGACTCCGGGGGCCGACAGAGGGTAGATAGGGATATCTTTTATTTTAATTCTATTTCTTACAGGGATATGGTCTCTCCTCCAGGCCCTGGGTACCATCCACACATGAAGCGCTCACCTTACGCATGGTGGGCATATTCACATGCGTAAAGTGAGTGTTTCAATGCAATCCTATGGCGGCGGAATCGCCGCGATTCCGCAGAAATAATGAACATGCTGTGGATTTTACCGCTATTGCATTCCTCAGCGGTAAAATCCGCAGCATTGACACAGCAACTGCGGAATCCCGTAGGATTGCATGGGGATGCGTTTTTAAAGGGTTTCCTCTGCCGCAAAAACGCGGCGGAAACTCTAAACGCAACATGGGCACACAGCCTAAATGATAAGAGTTTTGTTTTAAAATTGGGTGTTTAGTAGGTTTTAAGCATTTGGAAAAAACCCTTTTATTAGTCGTTCTATCTCCTTAAAGGGTGCATTATTATTGGCAGTATGTCACCCCTGGTAAACTAAGCTCATAACAAGGATTTAATGGCCCGCATGAACGATCTAATCAGCTGGGGAACAAGCCTTCTGCCTATTATCGGCTTGTTTACACTCGCTGATAATTGGGAATGAGCTTTTGAATGGTTATTTGCCAATTATTGGCTCATGTGAATGTGATGAGACCACAAGCCGAGGCCAGCAACTTGTGGCCGAGACTCTATTCTCTGCGCAGCTGTTGGTCAGATTTTCAGGCATTCACGCATAGGCCTCACCCTTTCAGAACGTTAGTTGAGCGCGAGAGACTCTGCTTTAATGCGTTCATCACGTATATTAACAAACATTATGTATACAGTTCCTCTGGTCTCCAGCTCAGTGTGCTGTGGGCGCACACCCCTCCATCCGGCAAAAATCTTCGGCAAGAGCCTAAAGGGGGTTTTACACATAGCGATATCGCTAGCAAATTAATATCGCTAAAGCATCACCGATTTTGTGACGCAGCAGCGATATTGCTAGTGATATCGCTATGAGTGGTACTTGCCTCCGACCGGCTCCCCCGCTGTCTGTCGCTGATCGCGCAGCTCCATTTCTCGTCGGGCGCGTCCTGCTGGCGCCGATGAGCGACGCGCGGACGGGAGGACGTCAGGATCGCCGTGTCTGAAAGGTAAGTAACGACCGCTGTATCGCTGCTGCATCGCTGTGAGATCTGCCTGTGTGGCAGCTCACTAGCGACCATTTAACGATGCACCAGTGATCCTGACCGGGTCGTGTCGTGGTTTGGATCGCTGGTGCATCGCTAAATGTAAAGGGGCCTTAATGGTGCGTGATGCACACAATGTTAAGATTTGGCGTCACTTGCTGGTATAAAGAGTCTAATTTTTGAGAGCCTAAAAATGTAGGTGCAAAACGATGTCCTAAAGTCAGCTAGCGAAGCTGGTGTGGCTAAAGTCATACAAGATGTGGCACAACTTGTCTCTGCAAAGCTCAGGTCTAGTAGATGGCATTAGTAAATGGGGACTATATATATATATATATATATATATATATATATATATATATATATATATATATATATATATATATATATATATATATATATATATATATATATATATATATATATATATATATACACACATATGTGTATGTGTGTATCACCAACCAATCACGAAGCATCTTTCATTTCATCAGGGCTGTTTAAAAGAAGCTGAGCTGTGATTGGTTGCTATGAGCAACAGTTTTCCCACTCCAGAAAACACCTCCGCAGACACTGACCGGGTGGGAGAAATCTAGCATCCCCGGAAACATAAGCTCCCAGCCATTGTCTGCCCCCCCAGAAAGGAGCAGAGAGCACATGACAGAAATTAATCCCCCCCCCCTGCCCATATCCCCATCACACATCTTCCATCCCAAAGTCAAATAAGCACATCTTCCCTCTTAAAGGGATCTCCGTCATGGAAGTTAGGGCAAATCCCTCAGCACTCTGACCCCAGGCTTCTATTAAAGGGATCATTGGTATGGAAGTTAGGGCAATTCCACTCAGCGCTCTGGTTCTGACCCCAGGCCCCTCTTAAAGGGATCCCCGGTAAGGAAGTCAGGGCAAATCCACTCTACGCTTTGGTACTGACCCCAGGCCTCTTTTAAAGGGATCTTCAGGATGAAAGTTAGGGCAAATCCCTCAGCGCTCTGATTCTGACCCTTGGCTTCTATTAAAGGGATCATTGGTATGGAAGTCAGGGCAAATCAATCCAGTGCTTTGGTTCTAACCCCAGGCCTCTCTTAAAGGGATCCCCAGTATGAAAGTTAGGGCAAATCCACATCCACTCAGCGTTCTGGTTCTGACCCCAGGCTCTCTTAAAGGCAATCTGTCACCCCTTTTTTTGACTAGGAGCTGCTGACATCAGGGGCTTATCTACAACATTATGTAATGCTGTAGATAAGCCCCCGATGTAACCTGAAAGATAAGAAAAGCAAATTAAATTATACCCCGCGAATGTGGCTATGCGGAGTGGCCGGGGCTATACACTCAGATATACAGTAGGTATATATGTGTGTGTATGTATGTGTGTGTGTGTGTGTGTATATATATATTTATTACAGTTGTGGCCGAAAATATTGACACCCCTGCAATTCTGTCAGATAATACTCAGTTTCTTCCTGAAAATGATTGCAAACACAAATTCTTTGGTATTATTATCTTCATTTAATTTGTCTTAAATGAAAAAACACAAGAGAATGAAGCAAAAAGCAAAACATTGATCATTTCACACACAACTCCAAAAATGGGCCAGACAAAAGTATTGGCACCCTCAGCCTAATACTTGGTTGCACAACCTTTAGCCAAAATAACTGCGACCAACCACTTCCGGTAACCATCAATGAGTTTCTTACAATGCTCTGCTGGAATTTTAGACCATTCTTCTTTGGCAAACTGCTCCAGGTCCCTGATATTTGAAGGGTGCCTTCTCCAAACTGCCATTTTTTAGATCTCTAAACAGGTGTTCTATGGGATTCAGCTCTGGACTCATTGCTGGCCACCTTAGAAGTCTCCAGTGCTTTCTCTCAAACCATTTTCTAGTGCTTTTTGAAGTGTGTTTTGCGTCATTGTCCTGCTGGAAGACCCATGACCTCTGAGGGAGACCCAGCTTTCTCACACTGGGCCCTACATTATGCTGAAAAATTTGTTGGTAGTCTTCAGACTTCAAAATGCCTTGCACACGGTCAAGCAGTCCAGTGCCAGAGGCAGCAAAGCAACCCCAAAACATCAGGGAACCTCCGCCATGTTTGACTGTAGGGACCGTGTTCTTTTCTTTGAATGCCTCTTTTTTTTCTCCTGTAAACTCTATGTTGATGCCTTTGCCCAAAAAGCTCTACTTTTGTCTCATCTGACCAGAGAACATTCTTCCAAAACGTTTTAGGCTTTTTCAGGTAAGTTTTGGCAAACTCCAGCCTGGCTTTTTTATGTCTCGGGGTAAGAAGTGGGGTCTTCCTGGGTCTCCTACCATACAGTCCCTTTTCATTCAGACGCCGACGCATAGTACGGGCTGACACTGTTGTACCCTCGGACTGCAGGGCAGCTTGAACTTGTTTGGATGTTAGTCGAGGTTCTTTATCCAACATCCCACAATCTTGCATTGAAATCTCTTGTCAATTTTTTTTTTTCCGTCCACATCTAGGGAGGATAGCCACAGTGCCATGGGCTTTAAACTTCTTGATGACACTGCGCACGGTAGACACAGGAACATTCAGGTCTTTGGAGATGGACTTGTAGCCTTGAGATTGCTCATGCTTCCTCACAATTTGGTTTCTCAAGTCCTCAGACAGTTCTTTGGTCTTCTTTCTTTTCTCTATGCTCACTGTTGTACACACAAGGACACAGAACAGAGGTTGAGTCAACTTTAATCCATGTCAACTGGCTGCAAGTGTGATTTTTATTGCCAACACCTGTTGGGTGCCACAGGTAAGTTACAGGTGCTGTTAATTACACAAATTAGAGAAGCATCACATGATTTTTCGAACAGTGCCAATACTTTTGTCCACCCTCTTTGTTATGTTTGGTGTGGAATTATATCCAATTTGGCTTTAGGACAATTCTTTTTGTGTTTTTTCATTTAAGACAAATTAAATGAAGATAATAATACCAAAGAATTTTTTGCAATCATTTTCAGGAAGAAACTGAGTATTATCTGACAGAATTGCAGGGGTGTCAATACTTTTGGCCACAACTGTATATTATATATAATTTTGTTATAGCTAACCGTAGGTAGTTAATATGCGCCAGGCTCTTCAGCTAGTTGTATATAAATGTGCTGCCAATCACATGCAGCACTAGGAGGGATAATGCATGGTGGTGCGGGCTGTCATGTGGACAGGACGCTGGTCGGCCATGAAGATGCCGCTTTAGATGAAGCCTCCCCCTACTAGATCTCTGCACCATGACTTGCAGTAGTAGAACAGACCTATTGTTAGTGCCACAATTAAGTGTCGGTAAGTGAGCCGCCCATGGCTTCCTCCGGCCGGTGACATTAATGGCAGCCCACATCCGTTATTAATACCATAATCCTGCCAGTTACTGCAGACAAATTAGTTCACTATGTGTGGTTACCTGAAATACGTTGTATCATAAGCGAGCTGAGGATTCCTGGGCAGTGAGGTCGGGGTTGGGGAGCACGGTAGGGGTCAGAGGTTGCTGGGCGCTCAAGCCTATAAAACCCTTCACTACTTGGGGTATGTTCACACGGGGCATTTTTGCAGCGTATTTAGTGCATAAAATATGCACTGTTTTACTATGCTAGCAAAATCAATTAAGATTGGTAAGTAGATTAACGCACACGCCCTACATTATGTACACATTTACATATGTGTAGGACCTAAAGTTTCATGGTAGTGTTTTGCATCGTAACATTGAGCTTCGTAGGGGCTGGAGAAATGTCCCTTATTACTGCAACCATGGGGAGTAGCAGGGGCGGAGAGCACAGGTTCTTCCATTTATTTCTACAAAGGAGTGCCCTTATCTCTGGCTGGGCACACCTGATGAAGCTGGTGTACTACTTGCTTACAGTCCATATCAGCATAATCTTTTCTATTATTTCTAAACACTGTTTTTCGGTGATTCCTTTGTATCCCCGTTCATACTGCACCCACACAAATTATACACCATTTGAAAGGTAAACTTGCCCCCTTCAGCAAAAAAATAGCCAATCAAACCACACATCCACGATTTGATCACAAAATACAGTTTAAACATAAATTTTCATAAACCTGCTGTAAGAAAAAATGACCTGCAGGTGGCACCACAGTACCCCAAAGCACACTACCAACACATTTGTAAACATGCACTGCTTTTTCGCTGATTACTTCGCCCCACACACACACACACACAATACACCATTTGAAAGGTAAACTTGCTCCCTTCAGCAAGAAAACAGCCAAACAAACCACACATCCACTATTTTATCACTAAATACAGTTAAAACATTCATTTTCATAAACCTGAAGAAAGACAATGACCTGCAGGTGGCACCTCAACCAGAAAACATTTTTTTGCCTCTACTTATGAAAACTATTTATTGTATTACCAATCTACATATATAAATACCTGTCTGTGTTCATCATCTCATGAAATACATTTACATTTGACCAGCTTGCTTTTTCTGAAATTGCCTGTGCCCCCGACGATCAATGTGCGAATATTTTGCACAGGCCAAACAAGTCTTTATAATAAGATAATTTTATGAGTCCACCTACGGCGTGAAAGAGCTTGAGTGTTTAATGTATTCAGTCTCCACCCACCCAGCTTGTGATCACTGACAGCTGCAGCTTGTACTGAGTAGTGATCTCAGCAGAGAGGAGGGGCACTGAGGAGCTGTCAGTCTATATGGCCGGAGATTCATCAGCCAAGGACGAGCAACGCGTAAGCAATGTCAATCACGCTATGCAAGAGAAGATTTTAAGTTAAGGTTTTTGAATAATAATTCAAATGACCTGGAGTTTCAAAATAAGTACACCTGCTTGATCAGGTTAATAATTTATACAGCGTATGTCCCGCTCTATCCTTGTGAGCTTCTCTGGTCAGTTGTTAAGCTGGGGGTCCTGGAAATGATGATGGACAGGCGACAGTGAGAAGACATAATGAGCAGTTCCATGATTAGCTCCTGATGATAATCCATTAGTTGGAAACACTAAAGCCACTCAGGCTGTAGAGTCAAAAGGTTATCCTTCCTGGCCGCCACGAGGTTATCCTTCCTGGCTGCCACTGCTATAAATAGTCATTTGTGTAGTGAGAATGATTAGCACCTCGTGAAGTGCCGCCGTTGTGGAGCTATTTCCGTCGCCCGCTGTAATCCCTTTGCTTTGTGTCAATATTTCAGTTCACGTCGGTGCGAAGAAGGTAATGGGCGTAATATTAGAGTAGAGTAGATGGAATTATTTTCCTTTTATCTCTGAGACTTCTGTGGAAATTAGCGCAAATAAGGCAATGACTTTTTTTTTTTAAAAAAACAAAACAAAAAAACATTTTTTTATTTTCTTGACCCTATAATTTATTTTTAATTTGTACTCTAGTTGTTTGCGACTTTTTGGGCTAGTTGATTGTCATCTCTCTGCTTTATTTTAGGCTCTATTCACATTGACTTCACAGCTTCACCTCTTTAACGGGAATGTGTCATCAGAAAGTGACCTATTTGTTTTAAGTTAGGTTTTTTGTGTTAAACTTATTTCTTGAGTTTTTATTTTTCATGTCACTGTCTATACTAAAAATATTAAATAAATGACCCTGACTACTACTAGATGTATTGTTACATGCCTACTTACTGTTTTTATGGCCATTATCGTTAGCAGTAGCAGTGACTGACTTGGTTCTTTATTCTGAGCATGCTCTGACCTGGCAAAGCTCATGGTGAAGGATGTGGGAGGAGGTGAGCTGTGACATCGCCTACTGCTTTTGAATCCTGTATTATCAGCAGAGTTATCTTGTCTGTGGTGATAACGAGACTGCTGTGCTCTGTACAGAACAAGAAGTGAGTCTGGCATAAGGAGTAGTGGCTAATTGGAAAATGGCAGGATTTCTAACATGTTTGCTATACAGATAATATGGGAAATTAAAATAAAAACGTGATCTGACCAGGTCATTTTCTGATGATACATTACCTTTTAACTCTTCATGCACCATTCTGTCTTGGGGGAGATGAGGGGGTAAAATTAAGAGGGAGAAATCCAGCTCTGCCTTTTTTTTTTTTTTTTTTTTTTTTTTTTTTTTTTCAGTTTTGGTTCATTTTTATATTTTCATGTTGTGCATGATGCTGGTCAGGTCATGTCAGACACTTTTACTGGGTGTTAGATACCATGTTTTTCGGAATATAAGACGCACCCCAAATTTTCAGATGAAAAATAGGGGAAAAAGTGTCAAATGGGGGGTCCGTCTTAGGTCATGTACACACGATATGACTCCTATCCCAGGCTGGTGCACAAGGTTCGGCGGTGCGGGGGCTGTGCTGGCATTTTGTGAAAGCCCCGCACATCCATTCCTGCGATGCAGTGGCCTCCAGTAAAATGGCACCACAGAGCACTGCCGCACCAGCCTGGGAAGGGAGTGTGGTGATCGCTCTGCAGTGTCAGTATATTCCGACTGTAAGACTCGCCCCCTTCCCCCCCCCCCCACCCCCCCCAAAAAAAAAAAAAAAAATTGGGGGGGGGGGGGGGAAATGCGTCTTATAGTCAGGAAAATACGGTGTTTGTTTCCCTCAAAATCCTTTTTTTTTTTTTTTCCTAAACTGATTTATTTTTTGTAAGATCTATTAGCATTTCACGATGTGTCTGGTTAAGCACGGTATCTGGATGTTTGATGGAAAGTTGTTTGCGATGTACAGCGCCGCACAGGCAGAAGTATACACATGAGGAAGTAACAGAGCTGCACAGGCAGAGGTATACATCAGGAAGTACGGCGCTGCACAGGCAGAGGTATACATCAGGAAGTAACAGCGCTGCACAGGCAGAGGTATACATCAGAAAGTAACAGCGCTACACGGGCAGAGGTATACATGAGGAAGTAACAGCGCTACACGGGCAGAGGTATACATGAGGAAGTAACAGCTCTACATGGGCAGAGGTATACATGAGGAAGTAACAGCGCTACACGGGCAGAGGTATACATGAGGAAGTAACAGCGCTACACGGGCAGAGGTATACATGAGGAAGTAACAGCGCTACACGGGCAGAGGTATACATCAGGAAGTAACAGCGCTACACGGGCAGAGGTATACATCGGGACGTACGGCGCTGCACGGGCAGAGGTATACATGAGGAAGTACGGCGCTGCACGGGCAGAGGTATACATGAGGAAGTAACAGCGCTACACGGGCAGAGGTATACATCAGGAAGTACGGCGCTGCACGGGCAGAGGTATACATGAGGAAGTAACAGCGCTACACGGGCAGAGGTATACATCAGGAAGTACGGCGCTGCACAGGCAGAGGTATACATCGGGACGTACGGCGCTGCACGGGCAGAGGTATACATGAGGAAGTAACAGCGCTACACGGGCAGAGGTATACATCAGGAAGTACGGCACGGCAGAGGTATACATGAGGAAGCAACAACTCTACACGGGCAGAGGTATACATCAGGAAGTATGGCGCTGCACGGGCAGAGGTATACATGAGGAAGTAACAGCGCTGCACAGGCAGAGGCATACATCAGGAAGTACGACGCTGCATGGGCAGAGGTATACATCGGGAAGTATGGGGCTGCAGAGGCATACGTCGGGACATACGGCACTGCATGGGCAGAGGTATACATTGGGTCACACTGCACGGGCAGGGGTATACATCAGAAAGTACGACGCTGCATGGGCAGAGGTATACATCGGGAAGTATGGGGCTGCAGAGGCATACGTCGGGACATACGGCTCTGCATGGGCAGAGGTATATATTGGGTCGCACTGCACGGGCAGAGGTATACATTGGGGATTCGTCTCTGCAGAAAGGACAACATAAAATCTAGACAGAATGTTTCCTTTCTCACCTTTGTTCATGATGGGTACAGTGACAATAAGGGGCACTTATTTCCAGCCATGTTGCCCTATTTCTCCAGTTGATATCTGCCGTGGTGACGGTGTTCTCCTCTAGTTTGCGCCTCTCACTGACAGTGCACTTTTAACCCCATCCTGTATTGTGTGCTGCCGCTGAATATCCATGGCGGGACTGTGCCATTCTCTGTGACATATATCCCAATTTCATGTGACAGCTGATTATGCCGCATCAATCACATACTGTTATTTGTCTTGTCTGCAAGCGGCAAAGTCCTGGTACAGACATGACAGGAGCCTGATTATGGGGGACCTGAAGGCATCGCTGTCTGGTTCTGGTATCTGCCTCTGGATATTGCAGTCCTGCTATCACGTGGCTAAACCTAAGCGCTGAATTTCATCACTGTGTTTTTCTTTTTCCTCCTATAAAGATCAATGTACGGGTCACAACCATGGACGCGGAGTTGGAGTTTGCCATCCAGCCGAACACGACGGGTAAACAGCTGTTTGACCAGGTAATGTGACTACAGTGGGTGCAAGAACCTACTGCCATTTTGCAGCTATCCAGTGAGCGAGGTCGGGCCGTGTGGTCTCCTCTGAGGCCGGTGTCTGGATTATGGGGACTTGGGTCCAAGAACTGTATTAATAAAAGGAGAGATCTGACAAGCAGAATATAATATTTTGGGTATGATCAGTGCAGTAGATTCTCGTCCCCCTTGGTTTAAGGATATTGGGAACCAGATCTTTTGTTCAGCATTTCTAAGTGGGCTAAAACATATAGCGTGTTTAGTCCAGGGCTGTGGAGGGGGAGTCCATTTTGGTGGAGCCAGAGTCGGTGTCATGGAAATTGAGTTGTCGGAGATTTAGCTTACCGACTCCACAGCCCTGGTTTAGACATTAAACGTGGACGCCTTTTTTTTGGGACTTTTTTTTATTTAAACACATGTGTTTTTGGCTAAAAATATTGTTTTGTTGAAAGCTGTACACGATTTGCCTTCCATCACCTTTGGATCGCACTCGGACTAATATATGTTTATGCAGCTGCACACATGTCCTATTTGGTTTCTTCAGACCTAGCTGGTATGCGGAAAAAATTGCGGCGTGCCCCATTTGCATCTGTAAATTGTATCGCACTCTGCCATGCAAGTCAATCAGTCTTTAAAAAAAAAAAAAAAAAAAAAAATTGGATGGCACTCGGATGACAGCAAATTTTAATGGACTGACAGAATGGAGAAGATGAAGATTTTTTATGTTTTCCATTTGCTCAACCGAGAAAATCTGATCCGGGTATGATCTGCATAATCAGTCCATTTATCTTGGAGAGAACATGCAAACATGTGACCATAGAGGAAAAGCCTGTCCATGTGATGGTGAATTTGAAGAGCTAAAAACGCATACACATAGCATAGGGTGTGAAATCCTGCTGAAATATTCCCTTTTTCCCCCGTAAGGCTATGAAATCTCATGCACGCACATTGTTTTTTTTCTTTTTTTTTTAATGCCTGAATTGGAAAACCGCTGCGTTTTTACAAACTTCAGCGTGTCACTTGTTTCAATGTTATTCCACCCATAGAAAGCAATGAGTAAGTGCAAAAACATGCAGGTGTCAGGTTTTATTGTCTTTTTGGGGCACTAAACTTTATCAGCAAAAAACGCAGTAAAAAATACAGCAACACCTGTTTTTAGTAAGTAGCTTCTTTACTGCCAAGAGCAGCTTTTGTCTGCAGAAAAAAGGCAATGTGTGAACATAGCCTAAAAGGCATACCATTAGCTTTGTGATTCATATTTCCAGTCCAGAATAAAAAAAACAAAAAAAGTTAATATGTAAAGTCTGGTCCTTTGGTGAATATAAAACAATCCAGCTCACCGATCAGGACATCGTGAGGCTCGGAATCGCCGTGTCTTGGCGTATAGAATTCCAATGTAGAGAAAATCCAGCTCAACGATGAAGTGAAAAAACAATTCTTTATTCACTCAGATTTTTGCAAAGATAGAGGATAAAATTCAGCATAGTTTGGACAAAAAATTGCGTTATCAACACATTTCAGGTGTCACAGTGCCTTTAGTCATGGCTACAGGTAATGTGACACCTGAAACGTGTTGATAATGCAATTTTTTTTGTCCGTACTATGCTGAATTTTATCCTCTATTTTTGCAAAAATCTGAGTGAATAAAGAATTGTTTTTTCACTTCATCGTTGAGCTGGATTTTCTCTTTTATGGTCCTTTGGTGCATGGTGTAGCTGAGAGATCGGTGCGCTGTTCCGCCTTTGATTGACAGTGCGCTTGCTTTTACACGCTCCGGAATCTTTGTTTTAAGTCCGCACTTGCTTCTTGAGACAAGGGATCGATGCAAGTCAACATTCAGGGGCGCTCAATTAAGGGATTGGAATGGTGCACAGCGTGCTGTACTTTACACTAAAGGCTTGCTTTTTATAGGTGGAAATGGAAACCTGAATTGGACCCGTCCGTGATCCTTATTACTGATGGGTCTTTCCCTATGGGGAAACTGTCAGTCAAGGGTAGCAGGGTAGGGAAAAGCTGCCATGCATCGGCCTTCTGGACTAGTCATCCGACACGCATAGTTCCTTTCCAGCTTTTCCAGATATGTTTCATAGTGAAATGTACATGGCGGCAGAGTCTGATTTCATGCAGCCTGTGGTTCAGATAGCATTGCTGTACTGCCAGGTTCTCTTAAGTCCCTTATGTGACTGTGTGCATAACTTGTGTTTTTTGAGTGGCAGACTCCCTTTAGAGCCGATCCCAGCAGGACACGACTTTTATCTGATGTTTGAGGGTCTCGGTCTCTGTCCTGTAGTAGGAGACGGCAGGGGAGAGTAGGAACGGACAGCACATGTTTAATTACAGCACCCAGTTCCCTTAGGAGATAAGCCGCTGTCTGCAGAAGTTTACCTTACACTTCCATAGAACATTCTTGCACCCTCAGTCTTGCCGAGCGTGCACACGTATGGGGAGTGGTGGTGTAGAATTGGTGCATGTTCACATCACGTGCTCACAAGACATGATGTGCACACACAGCCTTAGATTAATTAACATCCTATGAATTTGGCCCTAATGTGAACGTCTCGCAAAGTCCCAGCAGGGACAAAAGCTGATGAGAGTGATTTTCAGCTTCATTATACTGCTCTATGCGCTGTGCATAACAAAATTATAAGGTTACAGGATGGTAGACACACTTTGTATTATCACAGATGCTCCATTAACTGTTTCTGTACCTCCCCAGGTGGTGAAAACAGTGGGTCTGAGAGAAGTCTGGTTTTTCGGCCTGCAGTATGTGGACAGCAAGGGTTACTCCACATGGCTGAAGCTCAATAAAAAGGTTTGTTCTCTTCCTTGGCTCCTTTTATCTGTCAAACCCTTTGTTCTGAAATGTCTTTTGATTCAGTGTGTTCGGTCTTCATTCCCTTTTTATTTTTTTACTTAGTGTATTATAGATTTATTTTTGGAGCAGCAGCAGTAGGTGGTGAAGTTGGGAATATGAGGAGCTGGTAACCCGGCTGTTCAGTGCATTCTCACATCTGTAGTAAGGAGGTGAAGATGGGAACATATGACCAGCTGTTAACCTGACTGTTCAGTGCATTCTCACATCTGTTGTAAGGAGGTGAAGATGGGATCATGTGATCAGCTGGTAACCCGGCTGTTCAATGCGTTCTCATATCTGTAGTAAGGAGGTGAAGATGGGAACGTGTGACCAGCTGGTAACCTGGCTGTTCACCTCCTTACTACAGATGTGAGAACGCACTGAACAGCCGGGTTACCAAATGCTAACATGTCCCATCTTCACCTCCTTACTACAGATGTGAGAACGCACTGAAGATGGATACATGTGATCAGCTGATAACCTGGCTGTTCACCTCCTTACTACAGATGTGAGAACGCACTGAACAGGGTTACCAGCTCCTCACATATTCCCATCTTCACCTCCTTACTACAGATATGAGAACGCACTGAACAGCCGGGTTACCAGCTGGTCACATGTTCCCATCTTCACTAGGGAAGATTAACCCTGGGGACAGATTCCATTAAAGGAAGTCTTTGAGCCGTAGGCTAGGTTCACATAGCGTTATGGCAGTCCGTTTAACGGATGCGTTAAACGGACTGCGCTAGCGCTACTCTTCTTTGGATCGCGTTAATGCTGCTGCTCCATCTGCGCTAGCCGTGACGGACCCTCGAACGCTGAAACATGACTGCACATCGCTAACGCATGCCAATTGACATGCGTTAGCGATGCGCTTGGTTATGGCAGTCTATGGGTGTGTTAACAAATGCGTTACATCGATTTAATGACGCTTTGTAACACATCCGTTAAATGGACTGCCAGAACGCAATGTAAACCTACCCTAACCCCTGGGCTTTTTCTAATAGAGGAAAGAAGTTTGACAGCTTTGTGCTGAGGTCCTGATCAGACCATCACGATCTTGAGCCCCTCACATGTAAACATTTTTTTTATAAAATCCCACATTTGTGTTTTATAATCCCCTCTGTTTTTCAGGTTACTCAGCAGGACGTTAGGAAAGAAAACCCTCTACAGTTCAAGTTCCGAGCAAAGTTTTTTCCGGAAGATGTCTCTGAAGAGTTAATCCAGGAGATAACACAGAGACTCTTCTTTCTGCAAGTTAAAGAAGCAATATTAAATGACGAAATATACTGTCCCCCAGAGACAGCCGTCCTGCTAGCGTCCTATTCTGTGCAGGCCAAGTATGGAGACTACAGCAAAGACGTCCACAAGCCGGGTTACCTGGCCAATGACCGCCTGCTCCCTCAGCGGTAAGTAAGGGGAAGCGAAGACCAATAGTGGTCTTCTAATGAATGGAAAGGCCTGGCTGGCATTTCTCTTGTTCTAGAGTATTGATTCCTGTCTTCTCCGAGAATGTAGTCTGTAAATACATGACCTGCTTTGGTGAAATAAGGGATTTGTGCTTCTTTTTCTCCAAGGCTGCAGACAATGGCTCCAGGTAACTAGCACAGATTACAGCGTTCCATTTGTGAAGCAGTTCAGCTGCTCAAATGAGTCACTCCCATTTGTCCTATATCATTCTGGTGTCTAATTTTTCAGGTTTAACTGCTTCACGACCATTGACATACTTGTATGTCAAGTCATGTCACTGCCCTTAACGCAGGTTTGTACTCCAAGCCCTCATCGTTCCCCGCACATGACTAATTTAATCAGCCTTCATGTGCTTTTAAGAGCCGTTGATGGAGGGGCTGTTAAAGGCACATGATGTCTTCGTAATCCCATTCTCAATCTGTCACAGTGACATTTAAAATGTGCAGTGGACCCGTCATACGCTCCCATCGGCGCTCCTGTGATGTGATCGTGGGGCACCGATGGGTTATCATGATTGCTGAAGACCTCCATGCCTGTCATTACGATCCTCCTGTGAAAGCCAGCCTGTGGCGGCGTTAGAAGAGCCTGATTTTTCACTATACATATACATAGCTGTGCAGCAGCACTGCTAGCACAAGTGATAGGATGATTGCAGCTTCAAGTTCCCCAAGGAGACTAGTAAATCCAGTAACAAGTTTAACCCCTTTACGACCTTGGATTTATCCATGCGTCTTGGTCGCCTGGTACTTGACGTATTATGTCCAGGCGATATTGCACGCCCAGATGCTGAGCGCTCTATCTTCGCCGGGTGTTAGCTGATTCTGACAGCTGACACTTGGTACTCAATGCCAGTAGCGGTCCCGCACCGCTCCCGGCACTTTAACCACTTAAATTAAGCGATCATACACGTTTGCAACATTTCAGAGCAGGCAGATGGGAGAAAGCCCCTCTTCTCTTGGATCGGAGACACCGCCATGTCATTGCGGGGTCCCGATCGTTGCCAGGGTGACCTGATGTTTTGACGTTAAGTTACAGCTCTCAGAAGAAAGCAATGCAAAAATAATTTTTAATCTACTCGTCCTGCAAAAAAAGATGTCACATGACTCCGTCAGCAACCATGGGTGTATGGTGCATATTCGTGTTCTGATGTTCAGTTCACCTGACCGCTGCAGCCCATCACCAGCTATTATTTCTTCTGGTGACAGCAGCACAGAGCAAGCAGAAGGGGGACAGCAGCAGAGTATGATTTTTATTTTGTTGTTTTTATAAAATCCAACTACACTCTCCCCCCAAGTAATGACCACCTTTTTCCCGCACAAAAACGACCATTTAAATTAACTTTTTCTTACTAGTAGGTTGTAACTTTCAAATGGATTAAAAGGCTGTAGTCCCACATTTAAAGTGAAAATAAAAGCTTTTACTGCCCTTCTACATCGGCACCATTTGACATTATGCTACCTGAGCATTGCAGCCATTAGTGGGCATGAGCCCAACGTCTGTGCTGGAGAAGAGTATAAGCTTTTGTTATTTAACACAAAGGAATACTTGGACAGCCCCTTTCGGCAGATGTCTCTGAGATGGAAATTTCTGATGGTGCAGTTTTGTTCTTGTAATACGACCTTTTTGGTACTTGGACTAATTACAATCAACGTGTGAGACTTATATACAGTGCCTACAAGTAGTATTCAACCCGCTGCAGATTTAGCAGGTTTGATAAGATGCAAATAAGTTAGAGCCTTCAAACTTCACACAAGAGCAGGATTTATTAACAGATGCATAAATCTTACAAACCAAAAAGTTATGTTGCTCAGTTAAATTTTAATAAATTTTAAACATAAAAGTGTGGGTCAATTATTATTCAACCCCTAGGTTTAATATTTTGTGGAATAACCCTTGTTTGCAATTACAGCTAATAATCGTCTTTTATAAGACCTGATCAGGCCGGCACAGGTCTCTGGAGTTATCTTGGCCCACTCCTCCATGCAGATCTTCTCCAAGTTATCTAGGTTCTTTGGGTGTCTCATGTGGACTTTAATCTTGAGCTCCTTCCACAAGTTTTCAATTGGGTTAAGGTCAGGAGACTGACTAGGCCACTCCAACACCTTGATTTTTTGCCTCTTGAACCAGGCCTTGGTTTTCTTGGCTGTGTGCTTTGGGTCGTTGTCTTGTTGGAAGATGAAATGACGACCCATCTTAAGATCCTTGATGGAGGAGCGGAGGTTCTTGGCCAAAATCTCCAGGTAGGCCGTGCTGTCCATCTTCCCATGGATGCGGACCAGATGGCCAGGCCCCTTGGCTGAGAAACAGCCCCACAGCATGATGCTGCCACCACCATGCTTGACTGTAGGGATGGTATTCTTGGGGTCGTATGCAGTGCCATCCAGTCTCCAAACGTCACGTGTGTGGTTGGCACTAAAGATCTCGATCTTGGTCTCATCAGACCAGAGAACCTTGAACCAGTCTGTCTCAGAGTCCTCCAAGTGATCATGAGCAAACTGTAGACGAGCCTTGACATGACACTTCGAAAGTAAAGGTACCTTACGGGCTCGTCTGGAACGGAGACCATTGCGGTGGAGTACGTTACTTATGGTATTGACTGAAACCAATGTCCCCACTGCCATGAGATCTTCCCGGAGCTCCTTCCTTGTTGTCCTTGGGTTAGCCTTGACTCTTCGGACAAGCCTGGCCTCGGCACGGGAGGAAACTTCCAAAGGCTGTCCAGGCCGTGGAAGGCTAACAGTAGTTCCATAAGCCTTCCACTTCCGGATGATGCTCCCAACAGTGGAGACAGGTAGGCCCAACTCCTTGGAAAGGGTTTTGTACCCCTTGCCAGCCTTGTGACCCTCCACGATCTTGTCTCTGATGGCCTTGGAATGCTCCTTTGTCTTTCCCATGTTGACCATGTATGAGTGCTGTTCACAAGTTTGGGGAGGGTCTTAAATAGTCAGAAAAGGCTGGAAAAAGAGATAATTAATCCAAACATGTGAAGCTCATTGTTCTTTGTGCCTGAAATGCTTCTTAATACTTTAGGGGAACCAAACAGAATTCTGGTGGTTTGAGGGGTTGAATAATAAATGACCCTCTGAATAAACTTTTCACAATTTAAAAAATAATTAAACAAAGAAATAACATTCTTTTTTGCTGCAGTGCATTTCACACTTCCAGGCTGATCTACAGTCCAAATGTCACAATGCCAAGTTAATTCCGAATGTGTAAACCTGCTAAATCTGCAGGGGGTTGAATACTACTTGTAGGCACTGTAAATCTTATTCCCAATTTTTTTTTAAAATTTTTTTCTTATTGCAGCAGATATTGAATTTCCCATAGACGTGACTGATGTGCGGAGATGATGCAGATAAACACCTATGCATTTCTTTGTTTCTACTGCAGTAATGCATGGCTTTATGAATGTTTTATGAGAGCTTTGAACAGCACTCACCAGTCTTAGTCAATTGATGGCATGCACTGGTGCAGTGATGACTAACCTTTTAGAGGCCGAATCCCCAAACTGCAACCCAACCTACTTAATCATGGCAAAGTGCCAACACTCAATTTAACCTGAATACTGAGGTTTTAGTTAAGAAAAAAAACAACTCGGGATGCACACACATAATGGTATATGCCTGCCCACCCCTATCTTGCTTATATGCCCTTTATCCTGGTATACAGTGGGTACAGAAAGTATTCTGACCCCTTTAAATTTTTTACTCTTGTTTCATTGCAGCCATTTGGTAAATTCAAAAAAGTTTTTATTTTTTTTCTCATTATCGTACACTTTGCACCCCAGCTTGACTGAGAAAAAAAAAATGAAGTGAAAAATGTAAAGGGGTCTGAAAACTTTCCGTACCCACTGTATGTTCCCTCACCATCCTTGTATATAAATGGATGGGGGGTCATGTATATGCTCCCTCCATCCCTCATCCTAGTATATGCTTCACCCACCCATCCTATTAGGTTTCCCCCCATCCTGCTATATCCTGCTGGCACCGCTGTTCAACGCATATAAAAAAGAAAAGGAAAACGCAAACACTGTTATTCGCCTTCCTTTTTCTCACTTCCACGTCGTCTTCTGAAGCTGGTAGCTGACATCACTGCCATCTAGCTAAACTAGAGGCTGGCGTTGCCGGCCTCCTCACCTGCCGGCCCCAGTCCCCTGATGCCGTGCGGAGATGGTGCACTTACCCACAGGGAGGGCTCTGCGTGCCCCCACTGGCACGTGTGCCATAGGTTCTCCACCACTGCATTAGTGTATAACATATTTCGGACAAGACTTGCCTATTCAAATCTGTGGTTGTGCAAAAAGAATCAAATCCCATACGGCTCAACCGTGTAGCATCTGATTTATGCAGACACATTGCAATTCTTTAACATGGGAAACTATCTGGTCTTGTAAATTTTAATAACCGCTGATGTATAAAAAAGAACGTCGTACATCTGTATGCTATCCATTCTTATACCTCAGCAGTTATTGAAATTTACCAAATGTGTAGGTTTTTCCTGAATGAAAAATGAGCCTACATCTTATCTTACTCCAGTCTTGGCTAAATGTGAGCACTGCAGGGAAATCATTGCAGTGTTGCGATCACTGTTATGAACGGTATAACGGCTACTGCAAAAAGTCTAGATTCTCCATTTAATTTCAGAGGAGAGGGAAATGGGATCCCCCGATTTCCCCCCGGTACCTCCGTTGTTCCTGCATCCCCTCGTGAAATCCCCGAGCCGCCAGCGTCGTGTTCCGGCAGAAAATGTCGCCCGCCGAGATCTGCCGGCTGGCAACAGAAGGAAATTTTTCCTGTTGGTTCATTTTGATCACTGTAATAGATCCTATCAAAGTGATCAAAATAAAAAAAATAGAAACTCAACCCCACCTTTATCACCCCCTTAGTTAGCTAAAAATAAAATAATAAATGTATTTATGTCCATTACGGTTGGGCTAAAGTGCGGAGTTAGAATTGTGGGGTTTCCACTGTTCAAGAACATCACGGGGTCTCCAAACACGACATGGTGCCACCATTGATTCCAGCCAATTTTGCGTTCAAAATGTCAAATGGTGTTCCCTCCCTTCTGAGCCTTGCCATGCACCCAAATGGTCGCTTTTCCCCACTTATAGGGTATTGGGGTACTAGGGAGAAATTGCACAACAAATTTTGTGGTCCATTTTCTCCTGATACCCTTGTGAAAAAAGTAAAGATGTTCATTTTTTTTTTTTTCCTTCCACATAGCTTTAGTTCTCTTGAAGCACCTGAAGGGTTAATAAACTTCTTAAATGTGGTTTTACGCACCTTGAGGGGTGCAGTTTTTAGAATGTTGTCACTTTTGGGTATTTTCTGTCATATTGACCCCCCCTAACTCACTTCAAATGTGAAGTGGTCCCTTAAAATAATGGTTTTGTAAATTTTGTTGGAAAAATAAGAAATTGCTGGTAAGCTTTTAACCTTTATAACGTCCTAACAAAAAATTTTTTTGCCAAAATTGTCCTGATGTAAAGTAGACATAGTGATGAGCGATTATACTCGTTACTTGAGGTTTCCCGAGCATGATCGGGTGATCTGAGTATTTGGATGTGCTTGGAGATTTTGTTTCTGTTGCCAGAGCTGCATGATTTGCGGCTGCTAGACAGCCTGAATACGTGAGGATTGCCTGTTTGTTAGGAAATCCCCACATGTATTCAGGCTGTCTAGAAGCCGTAAATCATGCAGCTGCGGCGACACAAGCTAAATCTCCGAGCACGCCCAAAATACTCGGAGAACACGCGAGCATGCTTGGGAAATCTTGAGTAATGAGTATAATCTCATATCACTAGTAGATATGTGGGAAATGTTATTTATTACCTATTTTGTGAGACACCACGCTCTGATGTAAGTGTACAAAAATTAAGTTTGAGAACTGCAAAATTTTCAAAATTTTTGCCAAATTTCCGTTTTTTTCCATAAACGAAGTTATATCAAAGCAATTTTACCACTAACATGAAGTACAATATGTCACGAAAAAATAGTCTCAGAATCAATGGGATATGTTGAAGCGTTCCAGAGTTATAACCTCATAAACTGACAGTAACATAGTAACATAGTTATTAAGGTTGAAGGGAGACTTTAAGTCCATCTAGTTCAACCCATATCCTATCCTAACTTGCCCTAACATGGTGATCCAGAGGAAGGCAAAAAAAACCCATGTGGTAACAAGTAAGCTTCACATTGGGGAAAAAAATTCCTTCCTGACTCCACATACGGCAATCAGACTTGCTCCCTGGATCAACGCAATATTAAGGAAACTAGTGTATATACCCTGTAATATTATACTTTTCAAGAAAGGCATCCAGTCCCTTCTTAAATTTTAGTAGGGAATCACTCATTACAACATCATATGGCAGAGAGTTCCATAGTCTCACTGCTCTTACAGTAAAGAATCCGCTTCTGTGATTATGCTTAAACCTTCTTTCCTCCAGACGTAGAGGATGCCCCCTTGTCCCCGTCACAGGTCTAAGAGTAAAAAGATCATTAGAAAGCTCTTGGTATTGTCCCCGCATATATTTATACATTGTAATAAGATCACCCCTAAGCCTTCGATTCTCCAAACTAAATAACCCCAAATGTAATAACCTGTCTTGGTATTGCAGACCCCCTAGTTCCCTAATAACCTTGGTCGCTCTTCTCTGCACCCGCTCCAGTTCAGCTATGTCTTTCTTATACACCGGAGACCAGAACTGTACACAGTATTCTAAGTGTGGTCGCACTAGTGACTTATATAGAGGTAAAATTATGTTCTCCTCATGAGCATCTATGCCTCTTTTAATGCATCCCATTATTTTATTTGCCTTTGCAGCAGCTGCCTGACACTGGCCGCTAAATGTGAGTTTGTCGTCCACCCATACACCCAGGTCTTTTTCAGTGACTGTTTTGCCCAGTGTTTTACAATTAAGCACATAATTATACATCTTGTTCGTTCTACCCAAGTGCATGACCTTACATTTATCCCCATTAAAGCTCATTTGCCATTTATCAGCCCAAGCTTCTAGTTTACATAAATCCTCCTGTAATATAAAATTGTCCTCCTCTGTATTGATTACCCTGCAGAGTTTAGTGTCATCTGCAAATATTGAAATTCTACTCTCTATGCCCCCTACAAGGTCATTAATAAATATGTTAAAAAGAAGCGGGCCCAAAACTGACCCCTGTGGTACCCCACTGCTAACCGTGACCCAGTCTGAGTGTGCTCCATTAATAACCACCCTTTGTTTCCTATCCCTGAGCCAGCTCTTAACCCACCTACACATATTTTCCCCTATCCCCATTGTTCTCATTTTATGTATCAACCTTTTGTGTGGCACCGTATCAAAAGCTTTTGAAAAGTCCATATACACCACATCCACTGCATTCCCTTGGTCCAGTCCGGAACTTACCTCTTCATAAAAGCTTATCAGATTAGTCTGACAGGAACGGTCCCTTGTAAACCCATGTTGATATTGGGTCATGAGGTTATTCTTCTCCAGATACTCCAGTATAGTATCTCTTAGAAAACCCTCCAGGATTTTACCCACAGTTGAGGTTAAACTTACTGGCCTATAATTTCCAAGTTCAGTTTTTGTCCCCTTTTTGAATATTGGCACCACATTTGCTATACGCCAGTCCTGTGGTACAGACCCTGTTGTTATGGAATCTTTAAAGATTAAAAATAATGGTCTATCTATGACTGTGCTTAATTCCTGCAGTACTCGGGGGGTGTATCCCATCCGGGCCCGGGGATTTGTCAATTTTAGTGATTTTTAGACGCCGCCGTACTTCCTGCTGGGTTAAGCAGGTGACATTTAACAGAGAATTTTTATCCCTGATTATGTAATCCGTCAGGGGATTTTCTTGTGTAAACACTGTTGAAAAAAAGTCATTTAGCATATTGGCTTTTTCCTCATCCACCATTTCACCCAGACTATTTTTAAGGGGGCCAACACTATCATTTTTTAGTTTCTTACTATTTATGTAGTTAAAGAATATTTTGGGATTACAGTGGTCAGAATTGTAAAAATTGGCTTGGTCATTACGTACCAAGTTGGCTGTCACTAAGGGGTTAAAACCACAGTGGGGGAAATAACTGATCCCTTGCTCATTTAGTAAGTTTGCCTACTGACAAAGACATGAACAGTCTATAATTTTAAGGGAAGGTTAATTTTAACATTGAGAGATAGAATATTAAAAATAAAATCCAGAAAATCACATTGTATACCGTAAATTAATTTATTTGCATTTTGCAGTGAGAAATAAGTATTTGATCCCTCTGGCAAACAAGACTTAATACTTGGTGGCAAAACCCTTGTTGGCAAGCACAGCAGTCAGGCATTTTTTGTAGTTGATGATGAGGTTTGCGCACATGTCAGGAGGAATTTTGGTCCATTCCTCTTTGCAGATCATCTCTAAATCATTAAGATTTTGAGACTGTTGCTTGGCAACTCGGCGCTTCTACTCCCTCCATAAGTTTTCTATGGTATTAAGGGCTGGAGACTGGCTAAACCACTCCATGACCTTAATGTGCTTCTTTTTGAGCCACTCCTTTTGTTGCCTTGGCTGTATGTTTTGGGTCATTGTCTTGCTGGAACACCCAGCCACAACCCATTTTTATTGTCCTGGCAAAGGGAAGGAGGTTGTTACTCAGGATTTTACGGTACATGGCTCCATCCATTCTCCCATTGGTGCAGTGAAGTAGTCCTGTGCCCTTAGCAGCGAAATACCCCAAAACATAATGTTTCCACCTCCATGCTTGACAGTGGGGACGGTGTTCTTTGGGTCATAGTCAGCATTTCTCTTCCTCCAAACACGGCGAGTTGAGTTAATGCCAAACAGCTCAATTTTTATCTTATCGGACCACAGCACCTTCTCCCACTCACTCACAGAATCATCCAGATGTTCATTGGCAAACTTCAGATGGGCCTGCACATGTGCCTTCTTGAGCAGGGGGACCTTGTGGGCACTGAAGGATTTTAAACCTTTACGGCGTAATGTTACCAATGGTTTTCTTGGTGACTGTGATTCCAGCTTCATTGAGATCATTATCAAGTTCCCCCCGTGTAGTTTTAGGCTGATCTCTCATGATCAAGGATACCCCACGAGGTGAGATGTTGCATGGTGCCCCAGATCAATGTTGATTGACAGTCATTTTGTATTTCTTCTATTTTCTTACTATTGCACCAACATTTGTCTCCTTCTCACCCAGCATCTTACTTATGGCTTTGTAGCCCATTCCTGCTTTGTGCAGGTCTATTATCTTGTTCCTGACGTCCTTAGAAAGCTCTTTGGTCTTGCCCATGTTGTAAATGTTTGAGTCTGACTGAGTCTGTGGACAGGGGTCTTCTATAAAGGTGACTATGTAAAACAGCTGTCGTTAATGCAAGTAATGAGTTGAGTTCTGGCTCCTACAGACCAGTTAGATGCTCCTCAGTGGTTGGTAGCGGACCAAATACTTATTCCCACCACTGTATATCTAATGAAAGAAGAAAATGGAATGTGGCACTCCTTCAGTGCTGAAATATATTTATTGCACAAATAGAAAAAAACAGAAGGATCCACATACAAAAAGAATTGACGTTTCAGTCTTCCTCACAACTAAAATACTAGTTTAACAGATAAACAGACATAATCACCACACATGTATAAATTATTATACATCAGTCCATAATACAGGGAAAAAAGGGATCTCATATGAAATATGTATAAAAACTGAAATTTAGAAATCGTATATCACAGACATAAGAAATGCTTAAAATATCAAAATGAAGTTTAAAAAAAAAATAGGATAAGAACGAGACTCCGGATCATCCGATCAATTTAATATCACCACAATAAGGGTAGTAAAGATTGGAGAAATGACTAATGGTAACAGCGATTTAAATGGAGTAAAGAGAGCCACATTACCATATGGTGGCTCAATGGTGACCAATAAATGCCGTATACTGTAAAGGCTGGAAAAAGAATGAAATACAAAAAGTGGTAATCACTATCATCAATCATCAGGTCTCTATAGAATAAATACAACAGAGACCTGGCACTGAATCAATGCACTAATGGCACATCAGCAGAAGGCGTCAACAGAGAAACGCTCACCGGTGAAGCCTACAGTGGAAATGAGACAGACTGCGCCGCATTACATGAATAAGGCCGGTTTCACATTTGCGTTTAGGGCCGCAGCGTCGGCCTGCGCACGGCCGCCGCCAAGCCCCACCCCTGCCCCGCCTCCTCCGGTAGCTCCGCCTCCGGGCGCATGACGCTGCATGCGTCATGCGTCCCCTATCTTTATCACTGAGGACGCAGGCCGTGCGCAGTATGCGTTTGGCGGCGCCTGCGTCCTTTTGACGGTGCGCCGAGCGCAACCAAATTGCAACAGGTTGCGTTTGGCGCTGGTCGGCGCACCATCAGAAGGACGCTGGCGCCGCCAAACTCATACTGCGCACGGCCTGCGTCCTCAGTAATAGGGGACGCATGCAGCGTCATGCGCCCGGAGGCGGAGCTACCGAAGGAGGCGGGGCTTAGCGGCAGCCGTGCGCAGGCCAACACTGCGGCCCTAAACGCAAATGTGAAACCGGCCTAATAAAAGAAAATAACTGAAAAAATTCTGGTGATTTCAAACAATACTTAGACTACTAGGCAATGTGATTAGTAGGTAACAAGCTACTATTGACTAATATAAAGAGGCATAAGGCGAAACTTTCACAAAGAGATATATACAGTTGTGGCCAAAAGTATTGACACCCCTGCAATTCTGTCAGATAATACTCAGTTTCTTCCTGAAAATGATTGCAAACACAAATTCTTTGGTATTATCTTCATTTAATTTGTCTTAAATGAAAAAACACAAAAAGAATTGTCCTAAAGCCAAATTGGATTTACTTCCATGCCAAACATAAAAAAGAGGGTGGACAAAAGTATTGGCACTGTTCGAAAAATCATGGGATGCTTCTCTAATTTGTGTAATTAACAGCACCTGTAACTTACCTGTGGCACCTAACAGGTGTTGGCAATAACTAAATCACACTTGCAGCCAGTTGACATGGATTAAAGTTGACTCAACCTCTGTCCTGTGTCCTTGTGTGTACCACATTGAGCATGGAGAAACGAAAGAAGACCAAAGAACTGTCTGAGGACTTGAGAAACCAAATTGTGAGGAAGCATGAGCAATCTCAAGGCTACAAGTCCATCTCCAAAGACCTGAATGTTCCTGTGTCTACCGTGCGCAGTGTCATCAAGAAGTTTAAAGCCCATGGCACTGTGGCTAACCTCCCTAGATGTGGACAGAAAAGAAAAATTGACAAGAGATTTCAAGGCAAGATTGTGGGATGTTGGATAAAGAACCTCGACTAACATCCAAACAAGTTCAAGCTGCCCTGCAGTCCGAAGGTACAACAGTGTCAACCCGTACTATCCGTCGGCGTCTGAATGAAAAGGGACTGTATGGTAGGAGACCCAGGAAGACCCCACTTCTTACCCCGAGACACAAAAAAGCTAGGCTGGAGTTTGCCAAAACTTACCTGAAAAAGCCTAAAACGTTTTGGAAGAATGTTCTCTGGTCAGATGAGACAAAAGTAGAGCTTTTTGGGCAAAGGCATCAACATAGAGTTTACAGGAGAAAAAGAGGCATTCAAAGAAAAGAACACGGTCCCTACAGTCAAACATGGCGGAGGTTCCCTGATGTTTTGGGGTTGCTTTGCTGCCTCTGGCACTGGACTGCTTGACCGTGTGCATGGCATTATGAAGTCTGAAGACTACAAACAAATTTTTCAGCATAATGTAGGGCCCAGTGTGAGAAAGCTGGGTCTCCCTCAGAGGTCATGGGTCTTCCAACAGGACAATGACCCAAAACACACTTCAAAAAGCACTAGAAAATGGTTTGAGAGAAAGCACTGGAGACTGCTAAGGTGGCCAGCAATGAGTCCAGACCTGAATCCCATAGAACACCTGTGGAGAGATCTAAAAATGGCAGTTTGGAGAAGGCACCCTTCAAATATCAGGGACCTGGAGCAGTTTGCCAAAGAAGAATGGTCTAAAATTCCAGCAGAGCATTGTAAGAAACTCATTGATGGTTTCCGGAAGCGGTTGGTCACAGTTATTTTGGCTAAAGGTTGTGCAACCGAGTATTAGGTTGAGGGTGCAATTACTTTTGTCTGGCCCATTTTTGGAGTTGTGTGTGAAATGATCAATGTTTTGCTTTTTGCTTCATTCTCTTTTTGTGTTTTTTCATTTAAGACAAATTAAATGAAGATAATACCAAAGAATTTGTGTTTGCAATCATTTTCAGGAAGAAACTGAGTATTATCTGACAGAATTGCAGGAGTGTCAATACTTTTGGAAACAACTGTACATAGAGAGATAGAGATATATATATATATATATATATATATATATATATATATATATATATCTCTATATATATATATATATATATATATATATATATATATATATATATCTATCTTATGGAAAGCATCTTCTATAACATCTAGTTTATTAGAAACAATAAGGGAACTATGAAATGATAGAATATAAAGAATAAATAGATTCTATAAAGACAAAGAAAATAGTTCAAAGTAAAAGGAACGGAAAATGTGATGTGTCCAAAAGAAGAAAATATACAATAAAAAATAATAGAATAAATAAGGAAAATAACAATATGAAAAATAAAGGGGAAAGAAAAAAATAACACCATACCATATCCCGTGCAGAAAAAGGATCAATCGATCCCTGTGTGAAAATAAAGCTAATTAAAAATAAAATGTAACGTGTCTCAAATAGAACTAGAAATTTCATAGTCCCTGTTAAGTCCTTTGGGTTCAAGAGTGTGTAACCTATGTATCCAAAAGGATTGACAACTTTCAATGTTTTAGTCCTGTTACCTCCTCTTCTGGGTACAGGCATATGCTCCAAAGCCTGGAACTTCAATTGAGAAACACCGTTTCATTATTTCAGAATGATATGGAACAGGTAAGTAGGTTTTACCACACCAGATACTCAACTTGTGCTACGACATGCGGTCCCGTATATGCTGGGTGGTCTCGCTAACATATACGAGACCGCATGGACATTTCAAGGCCTAAACAACATAAGATGATTCGCAGATAAAGAAGCCAGGGACCTCAATTCCCTTGCCTGTATGTGGATAAATCCCCCCCCCCCCCTCCCCTTCTGTACATTTGCACACTGAGGTCAATGGGGGCAAGAAAATGTACCTCGCTTGGGGGTATTTAAAAATGTCTGTGTAGGAATTTTTTGATCAGAACCTGTATCTGCGTGCACTAAATGGTTTCGGAGATTGGGCAGTCAATGAAAGCAAGGCAAGGAAAGGACCTTTGAATTCTTAAATTTTAGGATAACTGGCTGGTAATAAACTGCAACTCTGGTCATACCTGATTTCAGACTGAAAGTCTGGAGGGAGTCCAACGTGCCCTGCCAAACTCTGCTAATTGTTATATGGCAGAGTTTGACGAACAATATGTCTACACTAATTGCAACTTCCAAGACAACGCCTTAATATGGAGACGATACATTGATGATGTATTTTGCATTTGGCAGGGCACGCTGTACTCTCTCCTGTGCTTTCACTCTGAAATCATTCAGGTTATGTGGATCATTCTGTTTTTTCTATTTGTGAAATAAATATATTATTTCAGCACTGAAGGAGTGCCAAGTTGCGTTTTCTTGGATATGGGGTGGAACCCTACTTGAGCACCCTAGGAGTGCCACATAAACCTTATACAAACTATGGATATCTAATGACTCAGCAGCAAGACTGCTCATGATGAGCCTATGGTTGAGATATGCCTGCAGGAAAAAAAACCAAAGGCCATGGTGTTCTCGAAGACCTGTGCTTTCACCCAAAATGCTAATTTGGAAGAAAAAAAAATTAACTTGTGGCTCTGAAATTCCCAGTGCCATATGGATGTTTATCGTCCTGCGCTGATGACTGGTAGGTGTCGGTATCTTTGATTGCTGCACTGGTGCAGAACAATCACTGTATCAATCTATGCACAGATGGTATTGCTTTACATACAATGTCGCCTCTGCCCCCCGCTTGTAATCTGCTAATACTCAGCCCTCCGGGAATTTCTTGCTTTGATATATGCGTGCTCATTTATCATTGTTTCTCTAATTTTTCTCAGGGTTTTGGAACAACACAAATTAACGAAAGAACAATGGGAAGAAAGAATACAAACCTGGCACGAAGAGCACAGGAGCATGTTAAGGTACTGCTCTCAGGGCAACTGCAAAACTTGTACTGCAATAATTAGGAGCAAATGTTCATCCAGGCGAGCATTGTCACCCTGTGAGAAAAGTTGTTAAAGACTCTACTTCACTTTTTCTGCTTTTCCTTAAAGGGGTTGTCTGACCTTGGACTGCTGCGTGCTGTTAGGATTCTCCTTCCTTTGCCTGCGGAGGGCGCGTGACCCCAAATATATAACTTGAACACGTCTGCATGCTCCCTGCACCAGAGAATCCCCATAGTGACTGCAGACTTGTAGTCTAAGGCTGGGCAACCTTTTAAAGCCGGATTTACACACAGGTGTTTAATCAGTTGGACCGATCTCAGATGAAATTGGTCTGAGTTGGCCGTTTACACACATACAGATGTTTTGTTTGGCTAGAAGCAAAAATTCTTTCTTCGTCATGGTCGTCTTAAAATAAGAAAAAAGTTTTGTCATCCCATTGGTGCCACTTTGCAAAGCTCTGGTGAAGGTGCCAATGAGTTGCTACGCCTTTTTGAGGTCTAAGGCCCCGTTCACATGTTCAGTATTTGGTAAGTATTTTATATCAGTATTTGTAAGATGTAACCCAAATACTTTTCCTCTGATTTGTTCACCTTCTGATTTCGGCTTACAAATATTGTTGTAAAATACTGACCAAATACTGAATGTGGCCTTACAGTTGCAAGGTCTGTTATTTAGAGAGAAGCCTATAATTGCTATACAACTTTGATTGTTTATTCCGTGGTTCTGCATGAAAAAAAACAAAACTGAAAATCGACGTCAATATTGCTTTTTTTGGTTCATTTTTATTCATTAATTCCTCGTTACAAAGATTGGATACAAGGTTATCAAAAGCTGACCAAAATGGTGTTAAATTTTTTTTTTTTTTTTTTTTTTTATGCGAAAGTAGCAAAACTTAAATGTATAACTGTAAAGTTATCTATATGATTGTAGTGCACAGTAAAAGTGATAGCAGAATTGCCAACTAAAGGCCCTTTTACATTTAGCGATGCACCAGCGATCCGACCCGGTCAGGATCGCTGGTGCATCGCTAAATGATCGCTAGTGAGCTGTCACACAGGCAGATCTCACAGCGATGCAGCAGCGACGCAGCGCACGATACTCACCTTTCACACAGAGCGATCCTGACGTCCTCCCGCCCGCATCCAGCGTCGCTCGTCTCACACAGCAGGAAGCCCAGCAGGAAGCGCCCGACGAGAAATGGACCCGGACATTCTCGCGCGATCAGCGATGGACAGCGGGGGAGCCGGTCGCTGGTAAGTATCACACATAGCGATATCGCTAGCAATATCGCTATAACGTCACAAAATCAGTGACGTTTTAGCGATATTGCTAGCGATATCGCTTAGTGTAAAACCCCCTTTATTCTTTAGTGTTTGTTTTTTTTATTAAGCCCACCTCCCCATGTTTATAAAAAATAAATATTGAAAAGCAGCGCCAAAAATTTATTTATTTGATATATTTTGTCCAAAGTAGTGAAAAAAAATAAAGCTTCCTACATTTTGGTATTGCTTTAATCGTACCTGTAGACTAAAGGTAATATTATTTCTGATGGACTGTAAAAGGTGCCAAATATGGAATGTTGTACAAAAAGAAATGGTGGCATTACTGTGTTTTTCTCTCACCCTTGACAGCACCATGGAGAGAGGGGGTCCGCCCATCAAGGACAGGAACCTACAGATAAAAAGGCGGCACCTCTCCTCCGCCCCCAGTTGGGTTCCTGTCCTTGACGGGTGACTCGTGGAACCAGGGCCGTCTCGTCCGGTACACCGGCAGCGGGGAGGCCCCTGTCGCGGCGGGGTCGGTTCCTGAAGTCGCCACTGCTGTAGCCGAGGAGCTTCACAGGGTGAGCGGGGGGGGGGAGAGGACCAAGCTGCCGCTCCGGAAAGGAGGCCGGGGCTGGAGGACGCCGGCGGGGGTAGCGCCACGGTAAAGAGGTGTACCAAGATGGCGCTGCCCCGGAAATGGAATGAACAACTTCCGGGTCCCCGCGGTCGGCGCATGCGCAATGCATGCTCCACGGACACACAGGGACAGGCTGGGAGCGGAGGTGACCTCATAGCCGGGAAATTCAAAAGGGAGAACGCTGGAGCTGCTCCGCGCTGGAAGCGTCCTGTAAGCATGGAGGACAGCGACCACCATGAGGAGCAGCAAATGCAGCAGCCCAAGCAGCAGCACAGACATCACCATCACCGGCAAAAGGACAGGCATGAGGGCCGGTCCAGTAGCCACTCCACGCAGCGGAGCAAGTCAACTGTGAGGAGCAAGTCACCCTCTGTGGATCAACCCGTGAGGGATCTGAATCCACCTCCTGAACCGGTACCTGCAACCGCGCATAATGGGGTAAGTGATCTACGTGAATGTTCCCCATTGTAATAGAACTCTTTCCCTTATTAGGGAAAGAAGAAAGAGAAAACAAAGAACAGGGAGTGCCCCGCCTGTAGCAGACCACTACCAACTTCTTGGGATAAAAAGCTCTGCGAATCCTGCATACAGGAAGTTCTTTGTGACGAAAACCCGGATTACCCCTCAGATCGAAGAGCGGTAATCCGTTCGGAGTTTGAGTGTCTTTTCATCCCTAAAACACAAGGGCAAACCAAAAAGAAGGGATGTAGTGGTAGGCTCCCAGTCAGAAGTCTCGACGTCAGGGAAAGTTACCTCACAGACTTCGGACACCGGCTTATCATCCTCAGATGAAGAAACGGGGGCCGTCACTGTTTTCCCCTAGATGACGTGGACATGTTAGTAAGGGCAGTAAGGTCTACCATGGGGGTGGCAGACCCTCGGCCTGATAGATTAGTCCAGGACATAATGTTCGGGGGACTAGGCCAAAAGAAACGCAGAGTGTTTCCACTAAACAAGAATGTACAGAGCCTGATAAAAAAAGAAAGGGAAAGACCGGATAGGAAGAACTCCACGGTCCCTTCCCTTAAGAGAAATTATCCGTTTGATGAGGAAGCATCCACGTCCTGGGACAAAGCCCCGAAACTAGACGTGGCGGTTGCCAAGGCCTCAAAAAAGTTTGCACTCCCCTTTGAGGATATGGGTACTCTAAAAGACCCCTTAGATAAAAAAAGCCGATACTTTCCTCAAGGGTACTTGGGAATCAGCTGGGGGAAATCTTAGGTCAGTAATAGCGGCAACATGTACCTCCAGAGCCCTCATGGTGTGGGTGGACCAACTAGAGAAGCAGTTAAGGGAAGGTACACCCAGGGAGAAAATCCTGGAATCCATTCCAGTAATAAGGGGAGTGGCGGCCTTCCTAGCCGACTCATCAGCTGATTCGGTAAGGTTGTCATCTAAAGCAGCAGCCCTGTCTAACGCAGCCCGGAGAACGCTGTGGCTCAAATGTTAGCCAGGAGACTTACAGACTAAGATGAAGCTATGCTACATCCCCTGTGAAGGGAAATTCCTATTCGATGAGACGCTGGATGACATCCTCCAGAAAGCAGGGGATAAAAAGAAGGGATTCCTAAACTTGGGTCCTACAGGCTTTAAAAAGTCCTTTCGTAACAAAAAGTTTTTTCAAAGGAGACCCCCGAGGGAACAGAAATGGGATGACAGAAGAAGGGACAGGGGGATGGTTCTTCGGTAATTCGTCCCGAGACAAAAACCCTCCAAGTGACTGTTTGCCCAGGGTGGAAGGGAGGCTAAGCTTTTTTTTTCTCCCAGCCTGGAGGAAAATATCAAACAACCCCTGGTTAATAAATCTGACAGGGTCAGGGCTAAAGATAGACTTCCTCTCTCTCCCACCTCAAAAATATGTAATGACTCCACTAAGATCGTCAATAAAAGAACAAAAAGCTCTCGAAAAAGAGGTCCTAAACTTGTTAAGCAAGTGTCCTCCAGGAGGTTCCCCCGCAGGAGAGAGGCAGAGGGTTCTACGCGCCTCTTTTTCTAGTGACCAACTGGGGGCGGAGGAGAGGTGCCTTTTTCATGTAACCAACTGTGGGCGGAGGAGAGGTGCCGCCTTTTTATCTGTAGGTTCCTGTCCTTGATGGGCGGACCCCCTCTCTCCGTGGTGCTGTCATGGGTTCCGAGAAACACCGTTATCGGTGAGTAACTAAGCTATTTCTTTTTTTTTTTTTTTTTTTAAATTCTATTTAAATATATTGCATTACATTACCATCCACTACCCTCTAGAATAGCGGTGTTTCAGAGCACAGATGTCTTTCCCTTGCAACAGACTTTCTTATGAATATGTTGAAAATGGAGAGTAAGATTTTTTTTTTTTTTTTTATAGCTTCCCGTTATCATCCGTACATGTATTGCTCAGTCGGAGATGACTTCCTGCAAACGTCCATATATGTACAGAGAACGATGATGGTGTTGGTTCACAAGCAAAACCGGCACCATCATTAGCAGGTGTCTGCTGTATATAGCCGACACCTTTCTGCCGGTCCGCCATAATTATTGGCACCAATCAAAGCTTTTTAACCCTTTTAGATTGTGTTGTGAATAGTGACAGCGGTATCTAGATGATTGAAGGAGAGGGCTCCCTCATTAAGCCTATCGGCACATTGTAATGGCCTTCGGATCAGCCAGCTACGGTGATCTGTTCAGCTCTGTAATAAATGGGGTCTAACAGGCAGTGTTTTGTAAAATTGACTTTTAATATCCTGCAGTGCCAAAGTTTTGCACGATATTAGATCAGCCATCAGGCAAGAAAAATTTGAAGTCCCATAGAGGGACTCTGTGAAAATATAAAAAAAAGTTTTAAAATAAAGCATTGAAAAATAATTTTCCACTAAAATACTGTTAGTTTTTCCATTAAAAAATATAAAAATGCACATTTGATAGGGCAAAGTCTGGAATAACCAAAGCTCTAAAATTGTACTATAACCCATACAATTAACACTGCAAAAAACACAAGCATGTAGCTACCTTGTTTTATTTTACGGATTCACACATTTTTTTTTTTTTTAATAAAAAGTGATTTAAGAAGTTCAGAAAGACAAAAATGGTATCACTGAAAATGTCAGTGTCCTGCAAGAAATTTGGTTCATCAACTTCAAATTGTTTTTCTCTGTGCGGCCCATGTACAGAGTTTGAGACACCTGCTCTAAAAAGATTATATTAAAATGAATCAGTAAATTATCTACAGTGCTGAGCATAAATTAATACACCTACAGATTTTTCAGAACGCCTTTTAGTTTCCTTTCAAAATCAACATTTTACGTGCTACAAAAAATTCCCCGTATGTGAACCAAGATTTGTTGTTGTTAAAAATTGGCCTAACAAAGTAATTTAAGACCATGTTGCAAAAATGAGGACACCCTAAGTGCAAAGCTAAAGTTTAGACTAAAAGATTCTAATTAATAAAAATTCAACAACCTGTAAGTCTAATTATTCATTACACAGGTGTCCAAGCAGACGGCTGACTATAAAAGGGTGTTGCGTAACAAGGAATACCACTTTACATTTCATGCTTTCAGCAATGGCACCACATGGAAGAGAAATGTCACAAGACCTAAGAAAAAAATAATTTGTTTACACAAGAAATGTGAAGACTACAAGAAGATCAGCAAAGCTTTACTTATCAGAAACCTAAAGCAGCAGTGATTTAAAAAAATGTAACAAAGATGGAATTGAAACCATCTCGCAGACGTCTAGGCCGACCGCCGAAGTTGGTACCTAAACAGGAGCATCTTGTGATAAGAAGGGTTGAAGAAATGCAACATGCAAGTTCACTGCAATTAGCTAAAGAAGTAGAAAGCCAAACCATAGTGTTTCCCGTGACACAATGTGGTGTATACTACAGAGGAATGGCATGCATGGGTGTCATCCATGAAGGAAGCCTCTCCTAAAGACCTTGCTCAAAAACTACCCACCCCCTAGAATTTGCCAGGGCCCATGCTGAAAAATATGAATACTACTGTGATTCTACACTCCGGATTGATGAGACCAAGGTAAATGTTTGTGGAATTGATTGCTTCAAAAATTTATGGCGTCACAAAGGAGAGGAGAACAAAGAAAAATGCATGGTGCCAACAGTGAAACACAATGGTGGCAGTATCCTTACATGGGGCTGCTTGAGAGCTGCTGGTGTCCGGAGCTACATTTCATGGATGGTATCATGAATTAACACATCACCCCTTGCCCTTGGTAAACGTGCAGTTTTCCAACATGACCGTGATCTAAGACCACTGCTAGATTTCTGAAGAACTGGGTGAAAATGATTCTGTGGCCAATTATGTCTCCTGATGTGACCCCCAACTGAACACCTATGGGGGATTCTGAAGAGACAAGTTGTCATCACTCTACATCCAGCATCCAGGCTCTAAAAGAGCAAGTTCTTGAAGAATGGTAAAAGATGATGCTTCGATATGGCGTCGACTTGTTCATTCCAGGCTTAGGTTTGGTGCTGTTCTAAAATATCATGGTCTTCATACAAAATATTAGGTGCAGTAGTTTCATGTGGGGTGTACTCATTTGTGCATCAACTAATTTTAGTAAAACTGAATATTTTGTAATGAAAGTTCTATTACTGATTTTACTTTCGTGTTAAGGATTGAAAAAAAAAAAAAAAAAAGTTCCATGAAACAGTCTTGTCAAATTGTTTGAAATTGTTATTGTTTTCAGCGAGATATTGATTAAAATCTTATTTTTGAAAGGGGGTGTACTCATTTATGTTGGACAGGTTTTACCATAAAATAATATTGAAAAATATAACCTCTAACACAAAGAAGCCCACAGTTACATTGACAGAATAATGGCATTCAGGAAGTGAAGTTTATTTTAAAAAAAAAAATTAAGTACAAACTATTTACGGTAGATCCCAATTTACAGTTTTGTTTTGTTTTGTTTTTTAGTTTTCAACTTGAGCCTAATTCTTTTAATTTGTATCTTTTGGAAAGTCTATTTTATGTGTTTTTGGTTTTTTTTCTTTCTCATGTTTGCCCTTGTGTGCGGAGTTTGGGGTTTCCACATGTTTTCAACTGATCGAATAATTGTGGCCTATCAAAAAGTCCACCTAGAGTCGGTTTATGTTTGCCAGCTATTTTTGCACCATTTGTGAAATGGGTCTAAGACAGATATAAAGAGCAGTTTTTGCTTTGTGCAAAATTCATAAATTCATTTAGCGCAAAAAAGAGTGGCTAGAAATACAACAAGACAGAAAAGTGTCTTAAAAAATATAAACCCCAAATGATGAATCGGTGTCAGTTTTTGTTTTTTACTCACTGCAGGGAAGACTCCATGATGGAGTATCTGAAGATTGCGCAGGATCTTGAGATGTATGGGGTCAATTACTTTGAAATAAAAAATAAAAAAGGGACTGAACTCTGGCTCGGTGTTGATGCGTTAGGACTTAATATTTATGAACACGATGACAAGTAAGTAGGTAGTTTATTACTTTGCTCTTTCACATTGTACATATAATGCTAAATATTTCTTATGGCTGTAATAATCAGGAGCAGGTACGGTTGTGTTCACACTTCTACGTGTTTTTTTTTTGTTTTTTTTTACTACGTGTGGCCTGTGTGTTGGGGAATTTTTCGGCAGCAGGGGTGAAACAACAATAGGTGTAGGGTTTGGAATCGCACCTGGGACCTGCAGACTAGGGGGGCCCCAAAGATAACGCACAAAAGAAACATAAGCCAGCTCACCAGGTATCCACCGCAGACCTCGGAACTCCGTCTGGACTGACGTGAAACCAATTAGAGAAAGCGATTAGTTCCAGCTGCGTGTAAAATTCTTCTTTATTCCATCATTTAAAATATAACATTTTCATAAGTGTATGCCACAACCATGGACACGGCAACGTGTTTCGATCTATAAGATCTTTGTCAGAGCCATATAGACACACTACTCTCAACTGCATTATATATTACATTTGATCCAATGGCATTCATAGAATACTGTCACATGACCATTTAACCCTTAAAATAAAATTCCCAATTTGTACAATATGCAAATTGTCATATATAGGTTGCACCTCTAGAAAAATATTTTTTTCACAATATGTTTTTATATATATATATATATATATATATATATATATATATATATATATATATATATATATATATGGAATTTTATTTTAAGGGTTAAATTGTCATGTGACAGTATTCTATGAATGCCATTGGATCAAATGTAATATATAATGCAGTTGAGAGCAGTGTGTCTATATGGCTCTGACAAAGATCTTATAGATCGAAACACGTTGCCGTGTCCATGGTTGTGGCATACACTTATGAAGATGTTATATTTTAAATTATGGAATAAAGAAGAATTTTACACGCAGCTGGAACTAATCGCTTTCTCTAATGGGCCCCAAAGATCCCTTTCGTCCATATGAAAAGATTATTTCTATTCCGGTGTGTGTTGGAAGGTACACTGTAGATTTTGCAGACTCGTGTCCACACACACAAATGTTAGAGATCGTTTAGTGCTCATCTGAAGCTGGATCAGCCTGTGTAAACTTGGCATTAAAGTACTACCGATAGCTAACATTTTTTGTAAGGCTATGTGCACACGCTGCGGATTGGTCTGCGGATTTTTCCGCTGTGGATTCCGCACAAAGAATTGACATGCTGCGGATTGTAATCCACGCTGAAAAATCCGCACCATGTACACAGCGTTTTTTGTTTTTCATCTATAATAATAAATGCCCTAAGCAGCTTCCGGTTGTAACAACTTCCGTCCAGTTGTAACCGGTGACGTCACCACACACACACGCACATGTTAACCCTCAACACACCACACCGCCTCAACACACACTTCCCTCACCTTTCACCTCCACTCACTCTTTCACTCCACATACATTCCTTTCTCTCACTCCGTTTCTCATACTCACACCGTCATCGTCGCTGCCCCGACATCTTCCTCCGCCGCCGCGATCCTGGATCCAGACGTTCTCCAGGCCGCCGACATGTTCTTGCGGCGATGCCATCTTGGATTTCGTGAAATCCCGCGATATTCAAGATGGCGTCGCCGCAAGAACATGTCGCTGGCGTGGACGACTCGGGATCCAAAAAGATGGCGTCGGCGAAATCTCGCGAGATTACGCCGACGCCATTTTGGATCCCGATGTCGTCCACGCCGGCGACATGTTCTTGCGGCGACGCCATTTTGGATCGGCGAAATCCCGCGATAGTCAAGATGGCGTCGCCGCAAGAACATGTCGCCGGCGAGGACGACGTCGGGATCCAAAATGGCGTCGGCGAAAACTCGCGAGATTTCGCCGACGCCATTTTGGATCCCGACGTCGTCCACGCCGGCGACATGTTCTTCCGGCGACGCCATCTTGACTATCGCGGGATTTCACGATACTCAAGATGGCGTCGCCGCAAGAACATGTCGCCGGCGTGGACAACTTCTGGATCCAGGATGGCGCCGGCGGAAGAAGATGTCGGGGATCGTGGAGCAGCGGCGATGACGGCGTGAGTATGAGAGACGGAGTGAGAGAAGGGGTCGTATGTGGAGTGAAAGAGTGAGTGGAGATGGTGAAAGGTGAGAGGAGTGTGTGTTGAGGAGTGTGTTTGTTGAGGGTTAACATGGCAAGAGGTGTGATGCTATCGCATCCTCCCGATGCGATAACATCGGGCCATAATCTAGTATACTATAATGGTACTGTACAACGCAGTAGAAACTGCTGCGGATCCGCAGCGTGTGCACATACCCTAATTCTTTCCCATTCAAACGTTTGTGACAAAAAGAACCAACTGAGATGAGGTAGACTTATCTGCCAGCTCTGTAAACATGTCCAGTAGTTATCTCTACTTTGTGGATCAGATTCCAGAACAGGATCCATTCATTTTACTGCCATATCAAGTGCCTCCTTTTCTGCTCCAATCTATTTTTTTTTTTTTTTTTTTCAATAAGCCAGATAAAATAAAATGTAGCCTGCATAGCCATGTTATCTGGGCAAAAAAAACGGAGTAACCTGATTTTTTTTTTTTTTCTTATTTAAAATTTCCTGGGAGATGGTTCAAAGTGGATGGTCATCCATCGGCTCTGTTGGGGTGCTCATAGACACTTCTAGTAATAGCTGATCCAAAGAATGTGAACAGAGCCTTCCGTGTCAGAATCTCAGCCCCTTCACTTTTAGGTTTTTCAGGGACCCCACTGATGATAAATTGACCATATAGTTATTCTTTATGATGGGCATTCCCCTTTAATTAAAATGGCAGCTTCAGTTCATTATCTCGAGGCTTCAGAAGCTTTTTAATGCCCAGTTAACATCTGCGCTATAACTAGTTTTCTTTCCAGATTTGGGGGAATGAAAGTGACTACGTGACACCTTCAGGGATTTTGGTCTTTAATTTGATGCTGCTGTGATTTCCTAAATGTCATGCTTGACACGTCTGGTGCTAACATGTTCTTGCAATTCTCTGTGCCCAACATTGTGGAAAGCTGATTCTCTGTGTAATTTACTTGGCATCCTGCGCTGCCGAACAAATGTAATGTCATCTCGCTGTAAATATCTTTCTCTTCCCTTTCCTTAGGTTGACACCTAAGATTGGATTTCCTTGGAGTGAAATCAGAAACATCTCATTTAACGACAAAAAGTTTGTGATAAAACCAATCGACAAAAAGGCTCCGGTAAGAGCAATTCGCGGGAAGTTATGTCACTGCTAACGTTTTCTGCTCAGGACGATTAATCTACCGGTGTGGGATTTTCAGAACAACTTGTTCTCTTTCGATCCTCTGCTTAAGTCTTCTCTGGGGCATAGAATAGGTGTTATGTAAAAATGTATGCCAAATCATATTCCCCGCTTGTTGCGACTGCAACAAATTGCAACACGTTGCGTTCAACACAGGTCGCAGCATTGTCAAAACGACGCATATGGAGGCATCCACATACATCCGCACGGCCTGCGTACCCAATGTTAAAATAGGTACGCAGGCCGCATGCAGATGTAGGCGAAGCTGACCGGAGGAGGTGCGGCAGTGGGTGGAACTTCCCGGAAGATGTCTGCAGCTCGGCCGGACGCAAATGTGATGCCAGCCTTAGATATACACTCACTGGCCACTTTATTAGGTACACCTGTCCAACTGTGTGTTAAGACTTAATTTCTAATCAGCCAATCACATGGCGGCAACTCAGTGCATTTAGGCATGTAGACATGGTCAAGACAATCTCCTGCAGTTCAAACCGAGCATCAGTATGGGGAAGAAAGGTGATTTGAGTGCCTTTGAACGTGGCATGATTGTTGGTGCCAGAAGGGCTGGTCTGAGAATTTCAGAAACTGCTGATCTACTGGGATTTTCACGCACAACCATCTCTAGGGTTTACAGAGAATGGTCCGAAAAAGAAAAAAAATCCAGTGAGCGGCAGTTCTGTGGCCGGAAATGCCATGTTGATGCCAGAGGTCAGAGGAGAATGGGCAGACTGGTTCGAGCTGATAGAAAGGCAACAGTGACTCAAATTGCCACCCGTTACAACCAAGGTAGGCAGAAGAGCATCTCTGAACGCACAGTGCGTCGAACTTTGAGGCAGATGGGCTACAGCAGCAGAAGACCACACTGGGTACCACTCCTCTCAGCTAAGAACAGGAAACTGAGGCTACAATTTGCACAAGCTCATCGAAATTGGACAGTAGAAGATTGGAAAAACGTTGCCTGGTCTGATGAGTCTCGATTTCTGCTGCGACATTCGGATGGTAGGGTCAGAATTTGGCGTAAACAACATGAAAGCATGGATCCATCCTGCCTTGTATCAACGGTTCAGGCTGGTGGTGGTGGTGTCATGGTGTGGGGAATTTTTTCTGGGCACTCTTTGGGCCCCTTGGTACCAATTGAGCATCGTTGCAACGCCACAGCCTACCTGAGTATTGTTGCTGACCATGTCCATCCCTTTATGACCACAATGTACCCAACATCTGATGGCTACTTTCAGCAGGATAATGCGCCATGTCATAAAGCTCGAATCATCTCAGATTGGTTTCTTGAACCTGACAATGAGTTTACTGTACTCAAATGGCCTCCTCAGTCACCAGATCTCAATCCAATAGAGCATCTTTGGGATGTGGTGGAACGGGAGATTCGCATCAGGGATGTGCAGCCGACAAATCTGCGCCAACTGTGTGATGCCATCATGTCAATATGGTCCAAAATCTCTGAGGAATGCTTCCAGCACCTTGTTGAATCTCTGCCACGAAGAATTGAGGCAGTTCTGAAGGCAAAAGGGGGTCCAACCCCTTACTAGCATGGTGTACCTAATAAAGTGGCCAGTGAGTGTATCTCTCTAATTGTATATACACTGCTAAAAAAAAAAAAAAAAAGGACCGCTTCAACACAATGTAACTCCAAATTAATCACACCTCTGTAAAATCAACCTGTCCAGTTATGAAGCGACACAGATTGTCAACCAATTTCTCCTGCTGTTGTGCAAATGGAACAGATAACAGGTAGAAATTATAGGAAAATATCAAGACAACATCAAAGTGGTTGTTCTGCAGGGAGTTACCACAGACCATTTCTCTGTTCTCATCCTTTTGGCTTTTGTTTTGGTCACACTTGCATTTTGTTATTGCTTTCACGTCTACAGTAAACATGAGGCATTGTCTACAACCCCCAGAAGTTGCTCAGGTAGTTTATCTCATCCAGGATGGCACATCAATGCAAGCTGTGGCAAGAAAGGTAGCTGTGTCTGTCAGCACAGTGCCCAGAGCATGGAGCAGATAGCAGGAGACAGTCCTGGAGATATGGAGGGGTCCATAGGACTGCTACCTTCTGCTTTGAGCAAGGAGGAGCAGTGCTAGAGCCATCAAAATGACCTACAGCAGGCCAATAACATCCATGTGTCCAAACTGTCAGGAACAGACTCCAAGGTATGGAGGGTTGTATGAGGGCCCGACGTCCGCAAGTGGGTTTTGTGCTTACAGCCCAACAACGTGTAGGGAGATTGGCATTTGCCAGATAACACCAAGATTGGCAGCTTCAACATTGGCGCCCTGTGCTCTTCGGATGAGAGCTGGTTCACACAGAGCACTTGAAACTGAGTCTGGAGATGCCGTGGAGAATGTTCTGGTGCCTGCAACATCCTTCAGCATTGTGAAATTCTGCTTCATGGCTTCTCCTAGATTCGAACCAGTGACCTTTCCCTTGATGATCAACTTAATAACACACTAGCTCAGTGTGTTATTAAGTTGATTATCAAGGGAAAGGTCATTGGTTCGAATCTAGGAGAACATCCTCCAGCATGACCGGTTTGGCAGTGGCTCAGTAATGGTGTGAGGAGGCATTTATTTGGAGGGCCGCGAAAGATACATTGACTGACATTAACGCCTTTCTGCTATTAAATGTACTATTTATTCGGTCGTCCATGACAGCACCACCTGAGAGAGGGGATCCGCCCTTCAGGAACAGGAAACCTACAGATACAAAAGGGCGGCACCTCTCCCACGCATCAGTTGGTTTCCTGTTCCTATAGGACGGGACTTCCTACAGATGGTCCATCATGGAGTCGTCGAGGGATTCCCAGGCCGGCTGACCGACCCAGGTAGCGGGGGGGTCTCCTACCTCGGTCAAGCTCGGGTCCCTGGATGCGCCTCGGTGGGGCCGGGTAGGTCACCACGACAGTGGTTGGAGCAGGCGGAGCAGAGGGTCCGGTGGACAGCCGTCTCCATAGGGCCGGCACAAGGTATGTATGACCCCTGGAGTCCCTCCTGTTGCATTCACCCGGTCTCCGCTTGCTCCTCTCTCTCTCGCCGGGGGCTGGCGGTCGCGCCTGTGCGGCGGGCGCAGGTCGGCGCATGTGGGGGCGGCAGGCATTCCGGAGCCGGGGGAGCCGCGCCGGCTCCTTTCCCCGCGGTCTTGATCGCGCGGCGGAAGTGACGCAGCGGAAGGGGCGGGGCCGGGAACGCCGAAACCGGAAGTCGGGTGCCGGCCGGCTTTCCGGGATGCGCCGCCGGTGCTCGGCGGTCTGGGGCGGCGCGCGGTACCCGGGGGGGGGGGGGGGGACGGAGCATGTGGGGGGGGTGAGAACCCGGGGGGAGGTGCCGCGCCAGAGCCCTGCTGACCCGGACACTGTGGGAGGCATTAAAAGCACAGGAGGTGACGCTGCTGGGGTGCTTCTGAAGGCCCAGCAATGGATTCGACAGAAGCCCCCACAGAGCAGCAGGACGAGGCGCAGGAGCGCCCAGAGAAACAGGCCACAGTGAATTTACATGCGAGTGGCCAGCAGAAGAAGAAACGGACGGGCGAACAAAGCCACAGAAGTTCCTCCAGGCTAAAGGACCCTCCTGCCTCCCTCCGTGACCCGGTACCTGCCTCATCTGCATGGGTAAGAGATCTCCGTGAATGTACCCTGATGCAGTGTTTTATTTTGTTCTTTCACAGGCAAGGAAAGCTACGGGGAAGCAGAAGCACAGGGAATGTGCCCTCTGTAATTGCCCTTTGCCAGACGGCCACCCTAAAAAGTTGTCAGCCATGCGTGCGACAAACGGTAGGGGTTGGATAGGGGTACCCTAGGGGTAGATTGACAGGCCCTTACACTCTTCCCCGTCCATACAGGTGGCGGAAGAAACACCGGACTTCACCACAAGCCTGAGGGAGATAATCAGGACAGAAATGAAGGCCCTATCTAAAAAAGACTCCTCTAAGGGAAGAGATGTTAACCTCTCTGGTTCAGAGTCCTCGGCCGCACCTGGAATCGATATCTCCTCAGATTCCCCGGCCTCCACTTCATCATCTTCAGAGGAAGACTCGAGCCGTTTCTGCTTTCCCCAGATGGATAAGTTAGTTAAAGCAGTAAGGTCCACCATGGGGGTAGCAGACACAAAACCAGAACTTTTGGCACAGGACGTGATGTTCGGAGGCCTAGATCCCAGAAAGCGCAGATCCTTCCC
Source organism: Dendrobates tinctorius (assembly GCF_039654945.1). Taxonomy (NCBI): domain Eukaryota; kingdom Metazoa; phylum Chordata; class Amphibia; order Anura; family Dendrobatidae; genus Dendrobates; species Dendrobates tinctorius. The sequence goes on along the minus strand of NW_027361743.1, from coordinate 23,764,226 downwards.
GTTGAATGATAAAGTCCAGAACCTAATAGAGAATGGAAAAAGCCTGAAAAAAGAGGTTCTTTGCCACCTGCCTTCAAACGAAGGTACCCGTTTGATGACCCAGTGGTAACCAAATGGGACAAGGCCCCTAAGCTGGACGCGGCAGTGGCCAAAGCCTCCAAAAAGTCCTCCATACCTTTCGATGACATGGCCTCCTTAAAAGACCCGCTAGATAAAAAAGCGGATTCTTTTCTGAAAGGAACATGGGAGATGTCAGCGGGTGCCTTGAGACCAGCGGTAGCGGCCACATGTACGGCCAGATCCTTGATGGTCTGGCTGGATCAGCTGGATTCCCAATTGAAGGATGGAACCTCAAGAGCATACATTCGAAAAGCTTTACCAGTTATCCAAAGTGCTGCTGCTTTTCTGGCTGATGCGTCAGCAGATTCTGCGAGGATGGCGGCTAGGACCGCAGGTTTATCCAACGCAGCTCGAAGGGCTCTCTGGTTAAAATGCTGGCCAGGAGACATCCAGGCCAGATCTCGACTCTGTTCCATTCCTTGTGAGGGCGAATACCTGTTTGGGCCCGTCCTGGATGAACTTTTAGAGAAGGCCGGGGACGATAAAAAGAAGTTCCCCAGTCTGCCGAACCCCTCTTTTAGACGCCCCTTTGCCAGGAAAGGATATTTCCGTAGGAGGCCGTCCAGGGATCGGGGCAGATGGGACGACAAAAGGAGAGGTACTGGATTCATGTTCGGAGGAGGGGGGCGCCAGGAAGGTCCAGCACGGGACACTAAAAAGCCGCCCCAATGACTAGTTGCTCCGGTAGGGGGGAGACTAGCTGCCTTCTACCCGGCCTGGGCATTAATCTCTAATAGCAACTGGATACTGGGGGTGGTAACTGCGGGCCTACGACTGGAATTCTCCCGGGTTCCCCAAGATCGTTTTAAGGTCACTCCTCTTAGGTCATCCTCATCAGAACAGTCTGCCCTGGAAGCTGAAGTTCGGGATCTTTGCCATAAAAAGGTCCTAACTAAAGTTCCAGAGGAAGAAAGGGGGAAAGGTTTCTACTCCCCTTTGTTCCTGGTCCGCAAGCCAGACAGTTCTTTTAGGACCATAATAAATCTTAAATCCCTCAATGAATTCCTGGTCACACGTCCATTTAAGATGGAAACAATTAATTCAACAATAAAATTACTGTTTCAAAACTGCTTCATGGTGGTGTTAGATTTGAAAGATGCCTACTACCATATACCCATTCATGCAGATCATCAGAGTTTTCTCAGAGTGGCAGTGCAGTTAGATTGGTCAGTTCAACATTTCCAGTATGCGGCCCTCCCCTTTGGGGTGGCAGTCGCTCCCCGTGTGTTTACTAAAGTAGTAGCGGAAGTTATGGCCCATCTACGTGAATCAGACATTTTAGTAGTTCCCTACTTAGATGACTTCTTGATTGTAGGGAAAACGGCTAACCATTGTTTGCAACAGCTACAAAGGGCAAGGTCTGCCCTAGAACGGTTAGGATGGCTGCTTAACATTAAAAAATCTCGGTTACAGCCGATGAGAATCCAACAATTCTTGGGCCTCATCCTAGATTCCGAAAAACAGGAATGCCGTCTGCCCCCGGAGAAGCTGGTTCGCCTACACTATCAGGTCCTGAACGCTTCCAATAACCCGACCATGTCCATCAGGAAAGCCATGTCCCTTCTAGGTTCACTTTCCTCCTGTATCCCGGCGGTCCAGTGGGCCCAGTTTCATTCAAGAACTCTACAGGGCGAATTCTTAAGGCATCAAAAAATGCTTGGGGGTTACTTAGAGGGCCAGCTAACCTTGTCCCGAAACACAAGGGAGTCCCTAGAATGGTGGCTAGACGAGAATAATTTATCCAGAGGGGTTCCCTCGGAATATGACATATCCCGCATAATCACCACGGATGCTAGCCGTTGGGGGGCTCATATGGGGGAAATTCTGGTCCAGGGCCTATGGGAGCATCATCAGATAGAGATGTCATCCAACTTGAAAGAATTGACAGCAGTAGAGCTGGCGGCTAAAGAACTGCTTGTGTATCTACAGGGCCATCATGTGCGAGTGTTCTCCGACAATCTGGACACCGTAGCGTATATCAACCACCAAGGCGGGACCCATTCCAAATCCCTGATGAATGTAGCAGAACGGCTGTTCCAGCTAGCAGAGCAGCATTTCCTATCATTAACAGCTCTACATATAAAGGGGAAAGAAAAACACCACGGCAGATTTCCTGAGCCGCAATCTCTTAAGGCAAGGAGAATGGTCCCTAAAAAACTCTATCTTCGACCTGATTGTACAGAAGTGGGGACTGCCAGAGATAGATCTCTTCGCCACCAAGGAAAACAGGAAAGTAAGGCAATTTTGCTCACTAAATCCCAGAGAAGACCCCCTGGCGGTAGACTCCTTGCTGATAAAGTGGGATTTCGGGCTATCCTATGCCTTCCCTCCCCTATCGCTATTACCTCTAGTGGTGAGGAAAATCAGGAGAGACAGAGCGAAAGTTATAGTGATCGCTCCGTTTTGGCCCAGGAGGGCTTGGTTCTCATGCCTCAGGACCATGTCAGTGTCCGATCCTTGGGTCCTGCCGGAGATCCCGGATCTCCTATCCCAGGGCCCAGTCTTTCATCCTCAGGTGGCTGGCCTACATCTGACGGCGTGGAGTTTGAACGGACACTGCTGAAAGATAAAGGCTTCTCCCCAGACCTGGTTGACACTCTACTTAAAAGTAGAAAGATCACTACTACCAAGATCTTTGTCAGAATTTGGAAGAGATTCCTAAAGAACTCTAGAGTAGTCGCTGGGGGTTCGGCTCCTATAAATCAAATCTTAGAATTTCTTCAGAAAGGTCTAGAAATGGGGCTCTCCACTAGTACCCTCAAAGTACAAGCTTCAGCCTTGGGGGCCCTCTTTAGCTGCAACATCGCGGGTAATTACTGGCTCAGTAGATTCATCAAGGCAGCAGGTAGATCCAGGCCAGTGGTGAAGGATAGATTCATGCCATGGGACTTGAACCTAGTCCTCACAGCCATGACAGAAGCTCCATTTGAACCCATCTCATCAGCCTCTATAAAAAACCTGTCCCTCAAGGTAGCCTTCCTGGTAGCTCTAACCTCAGCTCGTAGAGTAAGCGACATCCAGGCATTATCTAGGCGTCCTCCTTATTTACAGTTTAAGGACGATAGGGTAATACTCAGACCTGACCCGGCGTACTTACCGAAGGTAGTTTCTAGCTTTCATAGAACACAGGAAATAGTCCTTCCATCCTTCCTCCCTAATCCAGCTAATGAGAAGGAAGAGAAATTACACACCTTAGATGTTAGAGAATGCCTTAAAGAATATCTGGCGGTTACTGACCCCTGGAAAAAGGAGAATGCCCTATTTATCTCCCATCAAGGTCCCAGGAAAGGCTGTAGAGTGTCAAAAAATACACTAGCTAGGTGGATTAGAGAGGCTATTTCAATTGCATACACCTCAAAGGGCAGACCGGCACCTGCAAAACTGAGGGCGCATTCCACCAGAGCCATGGCGTCCTCGTGGGCCGAGAGATCAGAAGTCTCCATTGACCAGATATGTAAGGCGGCTACTTGGTCCTCTCCGAGCACCTTTTATAATCATTATAGGCTAGACTTGGGTGCTTCCACAGACCTCTCTTTTGGTATAAGGGTACTGCAGGCTGTAGTCCCTCCCTAAAATAGTTATTACTCTCTGTAAATCTCTCAGGTGGTGCTGTCATGGACGACCGAATAAAGTCTTAGTTACTCACCGGTTAACGGTATTTTTCGGAGTCCATGACAGCACCCGTATATTCCCCCCCCTTTTTGTAGTTTAAATTTGGATATGCACTTCTTTCTCTTATATGTACACTAGTAAGGAATAGTTGTATAAAAAACACTGTGTATAAATTTTGCTATTAACCATTGTGGTCCTCTTGTGCTCTGTAATCCAACTGATGCGTGGGAGAGGTGCCGCCCTTTTGTATCTGTAGGTTTCCTGTTCCTGAAGGGCGGATCCCCTCTCTCAGGTGGTGCTGTCATGGACTCCGAAAAATACCGTTAACCGGTGAGTAACTAAGACTTTCGTCCATGTGCCCTGGGGCTTAATTCCCATGGACGGAATAGTACGTCATATGCGATCAGCCACGCTCACTGGGGGAGCGCGGCTGATCGCGGCCGGTTGTCAGCTAATTCTCACAGCTGACACCCGGCACTACATGCCAGGAGCGGTCTTGGACCCTTCCCGGCACTTTAACCCTGGAACACTGTGATCAAACATGATCGCAGCGTTCCGTGAGCAGGCAGAGGTGCTGTCGGCTGTGACAGCCCCTCTGCCTTTCGATCGGAGGCCCCGCGGGGTCCCGATTGCTGCCATGAAGACCCAATGTCGTCATGACAACTTCCGGGTCTCCAGGCCTGAGAGATTTCCTGTCATGCGCAGTGATGACCAGGAAGTCTCCAAGGTCAGTGTATTGAAGCTGCAGCGCTGACAACTTCTACAGCATGCAGATCAGCATGCTATAGAAGCGATCCGCCTGCACAGAATGATTGTCCCATAGTGGGACAAAGTGTTAAAATAAGAATTAAATACTATTTTTTTTTTTTTTTTTAAATATTTGTAAAAGTATTTAAAAAAAAAAAATTTTTTATTCCCGCAATAAATAAATATTTGAATAAAAAAATCTAAACAAATGTACACATATTTAGTATCCCTGCATCCATAATGTCCCGACCTATAAAACTGTCCCACTAGTTAACCCCTTTATTGAACACTATTAAAAAAAAAAAAATAATTGCTTTTATCATACCGTCAAACAAAAAGTGGAATAACACTTGATCAAAACGACGGCTATAAATAAACGTGGTAACGCTGAAAACTTCATCTTGTCCCGCAAAAAACGAGCTGCCATACAGCATCAGCGAAAAAATAAAGTTATAGCTGTCAGAATAAAGCGATGCAAGAATAATAATTTTTTTATATAAAATGGTTTTTATTGTATAAAAGCGCAAAAACATAAAAAAGGTATAGGTGAGGTATTGCTATTATCGTACTCACCCGAAGAATAAAACCGTTTTAGCAATTTTACCACACGCGGAATGGTGTAAACGCCCCCCCAAAAGAAATTCATGAATTGTTTTTGTTCTGCCTCCCAAAAATCTGAATAAAAAGCGATCAAAAAATGTCATGTGCTCAAAAATGGTACCAATAAAAAACGTCAACTCGTTCCGCAAAAAAACAAGACCTCACATGACTTTGTGGGCCAAAATATGGAAAAATTATAGCTCTCAAAATGTGGTGATGCAAAAGCTATTTTCTCCTATGCCTCATTGGGGGACACAGTGGGTGTTATGCTGCTGGCCACTAGGAGGACACTAAGTAAACCAGAAAACAAGTTAACTCCTTCCCTGCAGTATAAACCCTCTCGCTGGATGAGTTATCTCCAGTTCATGCTTAGTGTCTGTAGGAGGCACTTGGGTCTGGTTTCAGACCCCACCGTTTTTATTTTATTTTTGAATTTTTCTGTAAATTTTTATTAACTGAGTGAAGGGGGCGACGGTTCCTTTCTATGGCCCGCTCTCCCCCAAACCAACAACAGGCAAGCACGCGGAGTATACCTCCCTGTACACTTTCCTGCGACGTTTGGGGCTGATTCCTCTAGCAATATTGGTGATGATCCTTACGACAGGAGTCCGATAATCCACGGATATGAGGGCAGGCGCACGGAATGGAGAAGACTGGGCAGCACTTACGTAGGCCCTGAATCAGCCCCATAGCTCTCCATCCCCCTATCATATGGAGGATCGATTGAGCATGGCCCTTTAAGAACTCCTTCAGCTCTGCTACATCAGCCCAGGAGGATGAGAGCCTGCATGGATGGCCAGACAGCGCTGAGCACTGGAGATGAGGTATGGGGTCGGGTCGCGGGTATCCCGAAAAATGTAGTCCCCGACTTTCCGGCCTGCTAGGCCACAATTTCAATAGTGCTGCCCCGCCCACTGGTGCCTACCACGTGTAGGGCCACCTCTATTCCTCCCGGGGGACACAGCATAGGACCGGGTAAGCTGCATCTGCCCTCAGATTAAAGCTTAACCCCCTTCCTGGCACGTTCCCTGCAGCACACTCTGCCGTTAACCCTTTCAGGAGCGCTATGTCTCAATCTAAGGAGGCTAAACGGGCTGCTAAAAAGCACTGCATTTTTTACCCAGTGCACAGAGTAATCCGTTATGCACGGACTGCGACCCGGCCTGTACCCCGACCTGCGCTCAATCGCCCCTCGCCGCCGCTGCTGACGGGCCTTCTGCGTTTAGTACCCCTGAGTGGGATGCGTCCCTGTCACGGTCGGTGGAGTCTCTGACCCAGGCTATATTCTCCCTCTGGGAGGACTCTTTAAGCCAGAAGGCGTCCTTACCCCCCGAGGAAGGCTCTGGCGTCGGCCGGGAACCGTCCACCAGCAGGGACCGTACTCGTTCAAGGGATGGTCAGGTCTCTAGAAAGCGGACCCATGACGCATCTCCTAGTCCTGTTCGCGCCTCTGCATCTGCGACTCCTGTCTCTCGCTCTCCTTCTGGAGTTCTCAGCGAGCACGACTCTAAATTCGAATCTGACACGTCAGCCCCTCAGAATCCCCCAACTGATCAAGAGTCGCTTGATTCTCTTATAGAATCAGTCAACAGGATTCTGAAGTTGGATGAGGATAATGTTCCCGCTTCAGCACGTCCTATCTCGCTTAAGAAAACCAAGCGTGTGCGCAGGTTATTTACCAGCCATCCGGACTTTAAGGAAATTGTCCAGAAACATAGGGATCGTCCGCATAAGCGGTTCACAGGGCAAGTGTCTACTCAGGCTAAATACCCTTTTGATCCAGACCTAATGAAGGATTTGTTACAGTCCCCTCCGGTGGACCCGCCTGTATCACGTCATGCTTCAAAAACGCTTCTATCCGTTTCTGAGGGTTCCTCAATCAGAAACCCCTCCGATCGTCAGATTGACTACCTTGCCTGTTCAGTTTTTGAAGCTTCAGGAGCAGCGCTTTTTCCATCTTTCGAGGCAATTTGGGTCACTAAGGCAATGGCCGCTTGGGCAGAAGTCTTGATTACTTCCTTCCAGGGCACCAATCTTCCTCCGGAGGCAACCACGGTCGCCAGGCAGATAATTCACGCAGCAGATTTTGTAGTGGACGCCTCTTTTGATGCCGCCAATTGCGCTGCTCAAACTGCCGCTAATGCGCTCTCCATTAGAGCCCTATGGCTCCGCGACTGGCAGGCGGATGCCACATCTAAAAGATCGTTGACTTCTCTCCCCTTTCAAATGGGTCGTCTTTTTGGAGAGAAACTGGATCAGCTCATTTCTGATGCTACCGGGGGAAAAAGTAAATTCCTTCCTCAACAAAAGGCTGTTCAGCCGTTTCGCAACCAACAGCCGACACGCTTTCGATCTTTTCGCAACAACTCCGTTTGGTCCTCCTCTACCTTCTCTTCCGGATCAGGTCCGTCTCTGCGCAGAGACAGAGGCTCCCAGGTCTCATACAGACCTAACCGCTCTTGGAAACCCTGGCCTAGGGCTTCTGGATCCAGGGGAGCGAGATCTCATAGATCTACCCAGTGACTTGTTGCGGTATCTGGCGGATGCCGACAGAGTAGGCGGTCGCCTACTTTCCTTCAGCCACACCTGGCTCGTGGTCGTCCATGACAAGTGGGTCAGGGAGCTGGTGTCCTCCGGGTACGAGAGAGAGAATTTTCCTCTCCCCCTAAGGGAAAGACAAAAGCCTTCCTTTGGGCTGTTCAGGCTCTCTTAAGGGACGGAGTCATCATTCCGGTCCCTCATCACAAAAGGTTCAGATGATTTTATTCAAACCTTTTTGTGGTTCCAAAGAAGGACGGGACGATGCGACCCATTCTGGATCTCAAACTGTTAAATCAGTTTGTCACGGTTCGGCGATTCTGGATGGAATCCCTCCAATCAGTTGTCGCTTCCATTGAAAAAGGAGAGTTCCTAGCATCCATCGACATCAAGGACGCTTACCTTCACATTCCGATCTGCCCGTCTCACCAGCAGTTCCTGCGTTTTGCAGTTCACAAGGAACACTTCCAGTTTGTTGCCTTGCCCTTCTGACTCGCCACTGCCCCCAGGGTCTTTACCAAGGTCATGGCGGCTGTCATGGCCATTCTCAACTCTCGGGTAGTAGTGGTGTTACCGTATCTGGACGACCTGCTCATCAAGGGTCTGTCCCTTCCAGCCTGTGAGGAATCTGTGGAGATAACAGTAAATACACTTTTGTGCCTGGGGTGGAAGATAAACTTTGCAAAGTCTTCCCCGAAACCGGCTCAGCAGATTTCCTTTTTAGGTATGATCTTGGACACTTCCCGCGGGTTGGTCATTCTCCCTCCAGAAGAGACGCAAGCTTTAGAACAGGCAGTGCGGACTCTTTCCCATCCAGCTTCTCACTCCATTCGTTTCAGCATGAGAGTTCTCGGAAAGATGGTGGCTGCGATGGAAGCAGTTCCATTTGCACAGTTTCATCTCCGTCCCTTATAACATGCGTTGCTGTTAGCTTGGGACAAGAACCCGTTCTCCCTGGACCGTCGGATCCTTTTGTCCCTGCGGGTCAGTCAAGCCCTCAGGTGCTGGACTCTGAGGTTCTCCCTGAACCAAGGGAGGTCTTTTCTCCCAGTAAGATAGTTGGTAGTAACCACCGACGCAAGTCTTCTCAGCTGGGGTGCGTTCTTTCGTCACCACACGGCACAGGGTCGTTGGACGACCCGAGGGTCACGTCTCCCCATCAACATTTTGGAGATACGAGTGATCAGATTTGCTCTACCGAGTTTCCACCATCTCCTCGCAGGTTACCCCATCAGGATCCAATCTGACAACGCCACGGCTGTAGCGTATATCAACCGCCAGGGAGGTACCCGGAGCAGGATGGCCATGCACGAAGTGAGTCACATCCTCCATTGGGCTGAGACCAACCATTCGACCATCTCAGCAATTCACATCCCGGGCGTAGAAAATTGGGAGGCAGATTTTCTCATCGCCAAGGCATTGCCTCGGGAGAGTGGTATCTTCATTCGGAAGTCTTTCACCAGATTTGTCATCATTGGGAGACTCCGGTTGTGGACCTAATGGCCTCCAGACTAAACAACAAGGTGTCTCAGTTCATTTCCCGATCGTGCGAGCCATGCGCCATCGGAGCGGACACCCTAGTTCTGCCATGGCAACGGTTCCGGCTCCCGTACATCTTTCCCCCTTGCTTCCGAGGGTCATCAAGAAGATCAGAGCGGAGGGTGTACCAGTGATCCTAGTCGCGCCAGATTGGCCGAGCATGGTATGCAGAACTAATACAACTAGTCGCAGATGTCCCCTGGCGACTTCCAGATCGCACGGATCTGCTTTCTCAGGGCCCGATCTACCACCAGAACTCCGGAGCCCTGTTTTTGATGGCGTGGCCATTGAATCCTGGATTTTAGCACAGGCTGGGTTCTCTCGCGACGTGATTTCCACCATGATTAGTGCCAGGAAGCCTGTATCCAGGCGTGTCTATCACCACACCTGGAAAATCTTCTTGGTGCAAGGATCATGGTCATTCCCCTTTTGGTGTTCTCCATTCCAGCCATATTGGAGTTCCTTCAGTCCAGATTAAAATCAGGCCTCGCGCTTAGCTCGCTCAAAGTCCAAATTTCGGCCTCGTCAGTGCTTTTCCAGCGCAAAATTGCCACCAAACATCAGGTCAAGACGTTTATTCGAGTTTCCCATGTGACGCCTCCTTATAGAAGGCCATTGGAATCATGGGACCTGAATCTGGTTCTCAGGGCCTTACAGGAGGCTCCTTTCGAACAGCTGCAGGACGTGTCATTGACCATCCTCTCTTGGAAAGTGGTCTTTCTAGTAGCAATTATGTCAATCAGACGAGTTTTGGAATTGGCAGCCCTGTCCTGCCGTTCTCTGTTCCTGAATTTTCATCAGGACAAGGTAGTTCTCAGGACGTCCCCGTCCTTCCTGCCCAAGGTCGTCTCCCCTTTCCATCTCAACGAGGAAATGGTTTTGCCTTCCTTTTGTCCTGCGCCAGTCCATCGCATTGAAAAGACCCTCCACACCCTGGATGTGGTTAGGAGGGCGCTGAGACGGTACATCTCGCGGACGGCTCCCTTCTGCAAGTCAGATGCCCTGTTCATACTTCCAGAGGGGCATAGGGAGGGCCTAGCCGCTTCAAAAGCAACGCTAGCTAGGTGGATTCGCTCAGCGATTCAGGAATCCTACCATGTCAGGAATGCCCCTGTCCCAGCGGGGATTAAGGCACACTCTACCTGGTCAGTGGGCGTCTCTTGGGCCATTTGGCACCAGGCCTGGGCAGAACAGGTCTGCAAGACTGCGACTTGGTCCGGTCTGCATACCTTTACAAAACATTACCAAATTCATTCTCAGGTCTCTGCAGATGCAGCTCTCGGCAGACGCATCCTGCAATCGGCAGTACCTCAATGTTGACTCAGTGCTACATGGGGTATTAGCAGATGTATACTCCCCACCCAGGGACTGCTTTAGGACGTCCCACTGTCTGTGTCCCCCCAATGAGGCGTAGAGATTTTTGTGTACTCACTGTAAAATCATTTTCTCCGAGCCATTCATTGGGGGACACAGCACCTGCCCTGTTTAGCCTACTGGCTCATTTGTAGCATTCTTAGGTTTTGACATAGTTATGGTTATTGTTGACTGTTTAAGCTCCTACTGCTTTTTTCACTGAACTGAAGATATCTTATCCAGCGAGAGGGTGTATACTCCAGGGGAGGAGTTAACTTTTTTTTCTGATTTACTTAGTGTTCTCCTAGTGGCAAGCAGCATAACACCCACTGTCTGTGTCCCAAAACGAATGGCTCGGAGAAAAGGATTTTACGGTGAGTACACAAAAATCCCTATTTTTTCAATAAAAAGCGTCTTTTAGTGTGTGACAGCTGCCAAACATCAAAACCCGCTATAAATAGTAAATCAAACCCCCCTTTATCACCCACTTAGTTAGGGAAAAATAATAAAATAAAAAATGTATTTCCATTTTCCCATTAGGGTTGGGGCTAAAGTTAGGGTTAGGCTGGGTTCACACGTAGCGGAATTCCCGCGGAAGTTACCATGAGAATTCTGGAATTCCATTCCCGTGGAAAAACTAGCGATTTGCAAGTGTAATTAGCTTACAGAATGCTAGCGTTTTCCAAGCGATTTGTAGCATCGCTTGGAAAACTGACAGGTTGGTCACACTCGTCAAAGATAGTGTTTGACAAGTGTGACCAACTTTTTACTATTGAGGCTGCCTATGCGGCATCAGTAGTAAAAAGATCTAATGTTAAAAATAATAAAAAATAAAAAATTGGGTTATATTCACCTTCTGACGACCTGCGCAGCATCCCCAGGCCTCTGCGATGCTCCGGCTGCTCCCGTTCCCAGTGATGCATTGCGGCAATGACCTTTGACGTTGCGGTCTCGCGAGACCGCAACAGCATCGCAAGACGCAATGTCAGCAAAGGTCATCGCAATGCATCACTGGGAACGGGAGCTGCCGCGTGTATCGCTGAAGCCTGGGGACGCTGCGCGGGACCTCGGAAGGTGAATATAACCTGATTTTTTAATTTTAATTCTATTTTTTACAGGGATATGGTACCCAGAGCCTGGAGGAGTATCTCCTCTCCTCCGGACCGTGGGTACCCATCCGCAAATGTTCTGCTTACTTTTCGCATGGTGGGCACAGCCACATGCGTAAAGTAAGCAGAACAATGCATTCGTATGTGGGCGGAATTGCTGCAATTCCGTAAATTAATGAGCATGCTGCGGATTTTTCCGCTATGCGATTCCGCAGCATTAGCACAGCATTGCAGAATCCCATAGGATTGCATGGGATGCTGTTTTTTTTGCGTTTTGCGGCAAAAACCGCCGCGAAAACGCGAAAAAAATTTGAACGTGTGAACGCAGCCTTAGGGCTAAAGTTAGGGCTCTCGTTGGGATTAGGGTTGGGGTTGGAATTAGGGTTAGGGATGTGATTAGGGTTAGTGTTGGGATTATGGTAAGGAGTGTGTTGGGGTTAGGGTTGGAGTTAGAATTGGGGGGTTTCCACTGTTTAGGCATATCAGGGGCTCTCCAAACGCAAAATGGTGTCTGATCTCAATTCCAGCCAATTCTGCGTTGAAAAAGTCAAATGGTGCTCCTTCCCTTTCGAGCTTTGCCATGCGCCCCTACAGTGGTTTACTCCCTCATATGGGGTATCAGCGTGAGCGCCGCTTATCGCGGCCGGGTGTCAGCTGATTGTCACAGCTGACACCCGGCAATATGTGTCAGGGGCGATCGCCCCGCAATCACACACGATCACGGTGTACCGGGGGTTAAAGGGACGCATCGGCAGGGAGGGGGCTCCCTCCGTGCTTCCCTGAGCTCCCCACAGCAGCGCAAAGTGCAGCGCTGCTGCGGGGACTCCTTCCCTGCAGGTCCCCGGATCCAAGGTGGCGACGAGGACCTTCAGGTGCCTGCAGGGAGCTGGCTTCCTCAGTGCCTGCAATGCGCAGGCATGAGGAAGTCTGCGTCTATGCCTGTGACAGATCGCTGATCTGTCACATGACAGTGATGTCCCCCCCTGGGACAATGTAATAAAGTAAAAAAAAAAAAAAAAAAAAAACGCCAAATAAATTAAAAAAAAATAAAAATATTCCCTAATAGATTCATTTCTTGGAAATAAAAAAAACAAAACAAAAGTACACATTTGGTATCGCCGCGTCCGTAACGATCCGCCCTATAAAACTGTCCCATTAGTTAACCCCTTTAGCGAACCCCTTAAATCATTTTTTGCTTCGTTTTTTATTTTTTTAATCATCATACCGCCGAACAAAAAGTGCAATAACGCGCGATCAAAAAGACGCATATGAATATCCATGGTACCGCTGAAAACGTCATCTTGTCCCACAAAAAACGAGCCGCCATACAGCGTCGTCAGCGACAAAATAAGTTATAGCTTGCAGAAATCGATGCAAAAATAATTATTTTTTATATAAAATTGTTTTCATTGCATAAAAGTGCCAAAACATAAAAAAAAATATAAATAAGGTATCGCTGTAACTGACCCGAAGAATAAAACCGCTTTATCAATTTTACCGCACGCAGAATGGTGTAAACGCACGCCCCAAAAGAAATTCATGAAACGCTGGTTTTTGTTCATTTTGCGACCCAAAAATCGGAATAAAAAGCGATCAAAAAATGTCACGTGCCCGAAAATGGTACCAATGAAAACGTCAACTCGTCTCGCAAAAAATAAGACCTCACATGAGTCGGTGGATGAAAATACGGAAAAATTATAGCTCTCAATATGTGGTGATGCAAAAACTATTTTTAAAATAAAAAGCGTCTTTTAGCGTGTGACCGCTGCCAAATATAAAAACCGCCATAAATAGTAAATCAAACCCCCCCCCGTTATCACCCCCTTAGTTAGGGAAAAATAATAAAATTAAAAAATTTATTTCCATTTTCCCGTTAGGGTTAGGGCTGAGATTAGAGTTAGGGGTGTGTTGGGGTTAGGGTTGGAGTTAGAATTGGGGGGTTTCCACTGTTTGGGCACATCAGGGGCTCTCCAAACGCAACATGGCGTCTGGTCTCAATTCCAGCCAATTCTGCGTTGAAAAAGTCAAATGGTGCTCCTTCCCTTTCAAGCTCTGCCATGCACCCAAACAGTGTTTTACCCCCACATATGGGGTATCAGCCTACTCAGGACAAATTGCAAAACAACTTTTGGGGTCCAATTTCTCCTGTTACCGTTAGGAAAATAAAAAATTGGGGGCAAAAATATCATTTTTGTGGAAAAACAAAATGATTTTTTTATTTTCACGCCCGGGCGTTAGAAACTTCTGTGAAGCACTTGGGGGTTCAAAGTGCTCACCACACATCTAGATAAGTTCCGTGGGGGGTCTAGTTTCCAAATGGGGTCACTTGTGGGGAGTTTCAATAGTTTACGCACATCAGAGGCTCTCCAAACGCACATGACAACCGCAGACCATTCCATCAGTCTGCATTCCAAAACGTCACTACTTCCCTTCCGAGCCCTGACGTGTGCCCATACAGTAGTTTTCTCCCACATGTGGGATATCAGCATACTCAGGATAAATTGGACAACAACTTTTGGGGTCCAGTTTCTCCTGTTACCCTTGGGAAAATAAAAAAATTGGGGACTAATTGATCATGTTTGTGGAAAAAATACGATTTTTTTATTTTCACGCCCAGGCATTATAAACTTCTGTGAAGCCCTTGGGTGTTCAAAGCTCTCACCACACATCTAGATAAGTTCCTTGGGGGGTCTAGTTTCCAAAATGGTGTCATTTGCGGGGGGATTCCATGGTTTTGGTACATCAGGGGCTTATCTAACGCGACATGGTGTCCGATCTCAATTCCAGCCAAAAAAATCAAATGGCGCTGCTTCCCTTCTGAGCTCTGCCATGCGCACAAATAGTGGTTTACCCCCACATGTGGGGTATCAGCGTACTCAGGACAAATCGCACAATAACTTTTAGGGTCCTGTTACCCTTGAGAAAATAAAAATTTGGGGTGAAAGATAATTTTTGTGGAAAAAATGATTTTTTAATTGTACCGCTGTACGTTATAAACTTCTGTGAAGCCCTTGTGGGTTCAAAGTTCTCACCACATATCTAGATAAGTTCCTTGGGGGGTCTAGTTTCCAAAATGGGGTCACGTGTGGGGGTTTTCCACTGTTTAGGTACATCAGGGGCTCTCCAAACTTGACATGGCGTCCGATCTGAATTCCAGCCAATTTTGCATTGAAAAAAGTCCTTCCCTTCTCTGAGCTCTGCCATGCACCGAAACAGTGGTTCCCCCCCCACATATCAGGTATCGGCGTACTCAGGACAAATTGCACAATATCTTGTGTCCAATTTCTCCTGTTACCCTAGGTAAAATAAAAAAAAATTGAACCTGAATTTTTTTTTGCGAAAAAGAGTTAAATGGTTTTTTTTTTTTTTTTAAATATTCAAAAAATTCCTGTGAAGCACCTGAAGGGTTAATAAACCTCTTGAATGTGGTTTTGAGCACCTTAAGGGGTGCAGTTTTTTGAATGGTGTCACTTTTGGGTATTTTCTGTCATATAGACCCCGAAAAGTGGCTTCAAATGTGATGTGGTCCGTAAAAATAAAATGGTGTTGCAAAAATGAGAAATCACTGGTCAACTTTTAACCCTTATAACTTCCTAACAAAAAAAAAATTTTTCGTTCCAAAATTGTGCTGATGTAAAGTAAACATGTGGGAAATGTTACTTAAAGGGAAGGTGCCATCCAAAAAATTTTTTTTCAGCAATTGAAAAAATGTAAAGAATTAATGTTTACATTTTCTTAAAAAATATTATCATTTGTTTTTAATTTTGCAAAATATGAAAAATAATTTTAAAAAGTTTGGCATTTCCACTTGTTAACACTAGGGGGAGCAGCTACTGAAATCTGGCACAAAAACCTATGACATCTAGGAACACAGTGAGCAGCCATTTTGATGGGGCCTGCAAAGTTACTGACTGTCTTTGCATGTAAAGTCTGGATCAGAACGGCCATCAATCAGCCTGATCCAGACTTTGCAGGCAAAGACCCCATTCCCCTCCTCAGATCCTGTCCTGGCGATGTGTGAAAGCGAGGCGACAGGCGCAGTCCGGGGTGACGCTGGGAAGCAGGATGGGGGAAATGTAGCCATACAGTAACGATAAAAATGAGACCCCTCTCTTCAGCTACCTCACCAGCCCTCCCCTGACTGCACCTATTACCCCTGACCCGTGTGCAGGGGCTCAGCCAGAACCACCCTAGAATGGGTCCCCTTTCAGCAGATAATACTGCCATAGCGTTCTCACATAATACCGCCATATAGTTCATACCACCATGTAGATCACACATAAAACCAGCAGGGTGACAGCAGCACAGAGTATTTCAGGAGAGCAGTATCACACGGGATAGGATTAGATACACGGCTCAGCAGACAGCATCACACGAGAGGATTAGATACACGGCTCAGCAGTCAGTATCACACAGGATAGGATTAGATACACGGCTCAGCAGTCAGTATCACACAGGATAGGATTAGATACACGGCTCAGCAGTCAGTATCACACAGGATAGGGTTAGATACACGGCTCAGCAGTCAGTATCACACAGGAGAGGATTAGATACACAGCTCAGCAGTCAGTATCACACGGGATAGGATTAGATGCACGGTTCAGCAGACAGCATCACATAGGATAGGATTAGATACACGGCTCAGCAGTCAGTATCACACAGGAGAGGATTAAATACATGGCTCAGCAGTCAGTATTACACAGGATAGGATTAGATACACAGCTCAGCAGACAGTATCACACAGGATAGGATACACGGTTCAGCAGTCAGTATCACACAGGAGAGGATTAGATACACGGCTCAGCAGACAGTATCACACAGGAGAGGATTAGATACACGGCTCAGCAGTCAGTATCACACGAGACAGTATTACAGATATGCCCACACTGGTGAAACTTCCAGCCCCCCCATACACTAGAGTATGGGCTGTATATGTCACTGTCCTCCTCAGACAGCCATAAAAGCTCTCATAAAAGCAAAGGTGTCAGATTACCGGAGATCACTGGGGCTGTGAGTGAGGAGACAGAGCAGAGGAACACAGTAGAGCAGGAAGCGCAGGTCCCAGCCTGGAGTAAGCAGGACAGAGGAGCATAGATGAAAGTCACCCGCACTCACCACTCTCCATCCTCCGGCTTCAGTGAGCGCTCCTCTCCTCTGCTGACCACCTTCT
Organism: Dendrobates tinctorius; assembly: GCF_039654945.1. NCBI lineage: Eukaryota > Metazoa > Chordata > Amphibia > Anura > Dendrobatidae > Dendrobates > Dendrobates tinctorius. The sequence continues at coordinate 23,747,438 of NW_027361743.1, read as the reverse complement.
CCATATCTTCAGCCTCTCCTCACAACACAGGACCTGTTATGCCACAAGTGGTCCTGTGATAGAGGGTAAGTGGAGCTCAGCAGATAGCACTGGGCTACAGTAAAATGGCGCCCAGCCACACCTACAGCAGTGAATGGTGCAGCCCACAGGGGCGTGCCCAGTTCACTGCTAATGAGGCTGCAATGTGGGGTTGGGAGCCGCCCGCAGTCTCCTATGTCCAGGGACGGCCATATTTGCAGACTGTGTGAGTCCTCCACAGATCTGCAAATCAAGATGGCAGCGCCCAGTGGCTACATTAAAACATTATTACAAACAAACCATAAATCCTGGTTAGTACAACATTTGCTGAAACAACATGTTTTGTTACTTACTATTTTTTTGAAAATTATATAAAATTGCGGCACCTTCCCTTTAAGTTTTTTGTGTGCCATATCTCTGTGATTTAAGGGCATAAAAATTCAAAGTTGGAAAATTGCGAAATTTTCAAAAATTTCGCCAAATTTCCGTTTTTTTCACAAATAAACGCAAGTTATGTGAAAAATGTTACCACTAACATGAAGTACAATATATCATGAGAAAACAATGTCAGAATCACCGGGATCCATGGAAGCGTTCCAGAGTTATTACCTCATAAAGTGACAGTGGTCAGAATTGTAAAAATTGGCCTGGTCATGAACGTGCAAACCACCCTTGGGGGTAAAGGGGTTAAAAAAAAAAAAGTCACTGGCTTTTTTTTTTTTGTTTTGTTTTTATCATGTGTTTTGCCATAGTCTGCACTATAGGATTTTATGGGACTTAACCCCTTAGTGACAGCTAAATTTTTTAAATCTGACCAGTGTCACTTTGTGGTAATAACTCTGGAATGCTGCAACGGATCCCAGTGATTTTGAGATTGTTTTTTCGTGACACATTGTACTTTATGATAATGGTAAATTTTAGGTCAATACGTTTTGTTTTTTATTTATAAAAAATATCAGAAATTTGAGAAAAAATGTTAAAAAATCAGCAATTTTCAAACTTTGATTATCCCTTTAATCCAGATAGTCATACCACACAAAAAAATTAATAAATAACATTTCCCACATGTCTGCCTTACATCAGCACCATGTGTAAAATGTTCTTTTATTTTGTTAGCATTTTAGGAGGTTTAAAAATGTAGCAGTAATTTTTCATTTTATCAAGGAAATTTATCAAATTTATTTTTCTCGTTCGCCTTATTGGGGGACACAGAGACCATGGGTGTATGCTGCTGCCACTAGGAGGCTGACACTATGCACAAAAAAAGGTTAGCTCCTCCTCCGCAGCGTACACCCCACCGACAGGCAGGGAATTCCTCAGTTTTAGCTTAGTGTCAGTAGGAGGTGGACACGGGTCTTTAATTAGACCCATATCTACCTCGATGTGCGTCGTTCCTTTTCAGGTTTTCCCGGAGGGATACAGTGTGAATGGTCACATCTATACTCCCACAAGGAGTCTGTGAGTACGGCGTGTACTGCCACCCCGTATCCTCACAGTTCTCCGTAGCAGGACCACCAGCCTTCCAGGCGGACGCCAACACGAAGATGTGTCAGCGATCCAGAGGGTCCTCGTCGCCAGTCTCCCACCCACTCGCCTACCAGAGCTTGTCGGTTGGATGAGACGCAGACACTTCATGTACAGGTACTTTCTTCGAGGATTCGGGCCCGGGACGGGTAAGTATTGGGACCCTTTGGCCTGAAGCATTCCTCCCCGAGGGCACGTTTGCAGCGTCTTCCCTGGAGCAGGGTTGCAGTGGCGCTGCGAACTCCTGCGCCCATCCTGCTCCTACAGCCAGCCCCTTCACCGTCCTCTTCTCCCCGACACTCCGATCGGGTATTCCAGGGTCCTCTCGCGGCGGCGCTCACATTGCGGCACCTCCGCGCCGACCCCGTGCTGACAGGCGGCCGCCGCTAGTAATTTAGGCCCCGGCTTCTGTCGGGCCTACCTTAGCGTCGCGACCACGCCCCCCGCCCCTTTCTTCTAAGCGGGCTTCTCTCCCGCCCGTTCCAGGCCCTCCCACCGCTCTTCTCAGCCTGTTCCTGGCCAGGGGCGGTGCCAGATTCAGCAGGCGGTTAGCTCCGCCCTCCTTCCCCTAGGAGCGCGTTTTTCCCTGTTTCCTCTCAGGCGGTCGCCATCTTTGCAGCCGCACAGCCGGACGCCCCTGTCAGCCGGATATCGCTCCCTGGGCCTGTCAGCCGGATATCGCGCTGTCCTGCATCTGCAGAGAGGTGGGTACCTTCGTCTCTGGTGTCACCGGACCGTGAGTAGCTCTGCATCTGCAGGCTGACACCCTTCTCTGCACCCTGTCCCCCAACCTTCCGGCACTACCTCAGGTTTCACTATGTCTAAATCAAAATCTGACCGTACCTGCCCTGCGGCTCCCCCCTGCACTCTAGTCAAGTTCTTTGCATGCTCTTCTTGCAATCGCAAACTTCCCTCAGGTCAGTCCACTTCCCTCTGCCTGGATTGTAGCAATCCTATTCAACCTGACGCCGCCCAGGAGCCATCTAGGGCCCCAGGCGAGATTGAACCCCCCCATGCCCGGCTGGGCCTTGTCTCTATCACAGTCAGTGGCAGACCTCACCAGGGTGTCTCAGTCCCTAGTAGCTGTTCTGGATAAGTTACCCCTGGACACCTCTACAGGGTCCAGCAGGTCTCAAGAGGTTCCATCTGAGTCGGCCAGCGTTAGTCGCAAAAGACCCAGGCAGGATCTCCAGCCAGAATCCTCTCCTCGCCCCATGTCACCACATAGTCCTTCTCGGCAGCCTCCCTCCCGGGCCTCCTCTCCCGAGTCAGGTGAAGCGCTCTCTGACAGGTCATCTGAGGGGATCTTAGAGCTGGATTCGGACCAGGATGCGAACATGAGGGTTACTGTACAGAACCTCATTGCAGCGATCAATCAGACCTTCGACATTGCTGACCCCCCTGCGAAATCCTCAGATCAGGAGGTTTCGTTCAGACGGGAGGAAACACCCTCCAGGATATTCCCTTTACATTCCGAGTTTGGAAAGATTTTTACCAGGGAAAGAAGAGATCCGACCAGACGCTTTCAAAGAGGAAAGCGTCTCGGTGTTCTGTACCTGTTTGCTAAAGAGCTCACGGACAACTGGTCTGCCTCCCCCTCGGTCGACCCGCCCGTGTCCAGGCTTTCTACTAACACGATTCTCCCGCTCTCAGGCGTGGCGTCTCTAAAGGATTCTAATGATAGGATTATAGAATCCCTAGCGAAGTCTGCCTTCGAAGCGGCTTCGACGGCGGTATGCCCAATTTTTGGTTCATCTTGGGCAGCAAAGGCCATAGCTACTTGGGCAGAGGATCTTCGTCAGGGCATCCTAGAGAAAGCACAACCAGATCGATTGGCCGATCTCGCCAATCAGATTTCCCAAGCGGGGGATTATCTGCTTTCTGCTTCTTTGGATGCCGAATCCTGCGCAGTTCAGGCGTCCAGTAACGTTGTGGCAATCCGACATACAATTTGGCTCAAGGCCTGGCAGGAGGACCTGTCTTCTAAAAAGTCTCTTACTAATCTGCCTTTTCAGGGAGGGCGCCTCTTTGCATCCCAATTGGACCAGATTATTAAGGACGCCACCGGAGGCACGAGTTCTCTCCTGCCTCAGTCCAAGCCTCGCAGACCTCCGCTAAGGCGTCAGTTTCGACCCTTTCGGGCTTACCGCCGTTTCAATATGGCGGAGACCTCCAACCAACAAAAACCGCAGGCACGCCAAGATAGGAAGAAAGTTTCCTTCAGACCCACTCCCTCCTGGCGTTCCCACTCTTCGCAGGGCAGGCCATCCAGATCTTATCTGGACGGTCCACATCAGCATGACTATCCTCGGACTCCCGAGGGTCCCTTCCTATTGGGAGGTCTACTCCTGTTCTTAAAGGACGTCTGGCTGGCCTCCGTAGAGGACGCTTGGGTCAGAGAGGTTGTATCGTCAGGATGCAAGATAGAGTTTGTCTCTCTTCCACGGGATCGTTTCTTCGAATCCCTCCCTCCAAAAGATCCAGCTTTGATCCCGGGGTTCTTTACGGCCATCGACTCTCTCCTCAGTTCCGGGTGATTGTGCCCGTTCCCGAATCGGAGCGGTTTACAGGGTTTTATTCAAACCTATTTGTCGTGCCGAAAAAAGACGGGGCGGTCCGACCCATCTTGGATCTCAAGCTGCTCAACAAGAGGGTCCGTCTTCGCCACTTCCGGATGGAGTCGGTTCGTTCGGTAATCGCTTCCATGGAGGAGCAGGAATTCATGTGTTCAATAGACATCCAAGATGCCTATCTACATGTTCCCATATTCTACGGACATCAGAAGTTCCTGCGTTTTGCGGTTCGCCAGGAACATTACCAGTTCGTCGCGCTGCCCTTCGGTCTCGCCACCGCTCCCAGAGTCTTCACGAAGATCATGGCTGTGTTGATGGCCTTGTTGAGGATCAGAGGTCTCGTTCTTTTTCCTTACCTCGACGATATTCTGATCAAAGCTCCCACTTTCCAACACGCACGCCTAAGTTTGACGATCGTTCTAGACACACTTTTCAATTTCGGGTGGATCGTCAACAGGAAAAAGTCCTGTCTGGTTCCTACTCAATGTCTTGTGTTTCTGGGCCTCCTGTTCGACACTCATCGGTCAAGGGTCTTTCTCCCACAAGAGAAGATTCTCTCCCTGCGGCAGGATGTACAATCGCTGCAGACCACACTACTTCCGTCCCTCCGAACAACCATGAGGGTCCTGGGAAAGATGGTGGTGGCGATAGAGGCAGTTCCCTTTGCCCAATTTCATGCCAGACCTCTCCCAACACGCCATTTTGTCGAGGTGGAACAGGTCGGCTCTGTCCCTGGATCGCCCTGTTCGTCTTTCATGCCGGATCAAGCGGTCACTCAACTGGTGGTTGACGTCACCACTCATCCTCTTGGGGCGGTCTTTTCTTCCCGTTCACTGGCAGATTGTAACAACGGATGCCAGCCTCCTCGGCTGGGGTGCAGTGTTCCGCCATCTCACTGTTCAGGGTCGTTGGTCGACTCAGGAATCTGCTCTGCCGATCAACGTCCTAGAGATACGAGCGATCCATCTGGCTCTCGTCCACTGGGAGAGGCTCCTCAGGGGCCTGCCTGTCCGGATTCAGACAGACAATGCCACAGCGGTGGCATATGTCAACCGCCAAGGAAGGACACGGAGTGTCTCAGCCCTGGCAGAAGTGTCCAAGATCCTTCAGTGGGCAGAGACTTCTGTACCGACAATCTCCGCGGTACACATTCCCGGCGTAGACAACTGGGCCGCCGATTTTCTCAGCCGCGAGGGTCTCGCGGCAGGAGAGTGGTCCCTACATCCGGAGGTATTTCTTCAGCTCTGCCGTCGTTGGGGAACCCCGTACGTAGATCTGCTAGCTTCTCGCCTCAACAGAAAAGTCCCACAGTTTGTATCCAGGGCTCGAGATCCTCTCGCAGTGGGCGCCGACGCTCTGGCCATTCCTTGGTCGCAGTTTGAGCTCTCCTACCTGTTTCCTTCCCTGCCTCTTCTTCCCAAGCTGTTGAAGATCAAAGCAGAAGGAATTCCAGTCATTCTCATTGCCCCGAATTGGCCCAGAAGGTCTTGGTTCGCGGACATTGTCAACCTTCTCGCGGACGCCCCCTGGAAGCTTCCAGACAGGGCAGATCTGCTGTCTCAAGGCCCGATTTGCCACCCCAATTCTCGGCCGCTCAATTTAACGGCGTGGCTGTTGAGACCGAGGTTTTGAAACGAGCAGGATTCTCCGGTCGAGTAATTCATACCATGATCTGAGCAAGGAAGCCATCATCTTCCAAAATTTACTACTGTACTTGGAAGGCCTATTTCACTTGGTGTGAGGCCAATAACATCGCGCCCATGTGCTTTTCGCTCCCTTCCGTTCTGGCGTTTCTTCAGGCAGGGCTGGATGCGGGGCTTGCTCTCAGTTCCTTGAAGGGTCAAGTTTCGGCGCTGTCCATTTTGTTTCAGAAGACGTTGGCCTCCCGCCCTCAGGTCAAAACCTTTCTTCAGGGCGTGGCTCACACGGCTCCTCCGTATCGAGTGCCCGTGGATCCATGGGATCTTAATCTGGTTCTTGAGGTTCTGCAAGGTTCTCCTTTTGAACCTCTCAGGGATGTTTCCCTTTCTCTCCTTTCTTGGAAGGTAGCTTTTCTGGTGGCCATCACTTCCATCTGGCGCATGTCGGAATTGGCGGCTCTTTCTTGCCGCTCGCCTTTTTTGGTACTTCACCAGGATAAGGTAGTTCTGCGGCCTCCGCCCACTTTTCTTCCGAAGGTGGTGTCCTCCTTTCACCTCAATGAGGATATTATTCTGCCGTCCTTCTGTCCGAGTCCAACTCACCCTCGGGAGCGGTCCCTGAACAAGCTGGATCTGGTCAGGGCGATGAGAGTCTTTCTGTCTAGGACGACTTCCTTACGAAAGACAGACTCTCTTTTTGTCATACCAGATGGGGCACAGAAAGGTCACCCGGATTCCAAAGCTACTATTGCTCGCTGGATCAGATCGGCAAATTTGGAGGCCTACCGGGTTAAGCATCGAGTGGCCCCTCCGGGGATCAGAGCGCACTCTACCCGGGCAGTGGGTGCTTCCTGGGCGGTACGCCACAGAGCCTCCGCGCTGCAGCTTTGCAAAGCTGCAACCTGGTCTTCGGTTCACACGTTTGTGAAATTCTACAAGGTCCACACCTACGCTTCGGCGGACGCCAGCCTAGGTAGACGGATCCTGCAGGCAGTGGTGGTGAGTACACTGGCCTGATGGAAGTTTGTTTCCCACCCCAGGGACTGCTTTGGGACGTCCCATGGTTTCTGTGTCCCCCAATAAGGTGAACGAGAAAACAGGATTTTTGGGTTGCTTACCGTAAAATCTGTTTCTCGGAGCCTTCATTGGGGGACACAGCACCCTCCCATGTTCTACAACTCCTGTTCTTACTTTGGTTACAGTTGAGTTGTTTGTTCTGTTTTCAATCTATTCTGTTACTTCTCCTACTGCTTTCGCACTAACTGAGGAATTCCCTGCCGGTCAGTGGGGTGTACACTGCGGAGGAGGAGCTAACCTTTTTTTGTGCATAGTGTCAGCCTCCTAGTGGCAGCAGCATACACCCATGGTCTCTGTGTCCCCCAATGAAGGCTCCGAGAAACAGATTTTATGGTATGCAACCCAAAAATCCTGTTTTTTGAAGGACCTATCCAGGTTTGAAGTGACTTTGGGGGTGCTATATATTGGAAAATTCAAAACGTGATACCATTTTAAAAACTGCAACCCATGACATATTGAAAATTGCAGTCTGGTAGTTTATTAACCCTTCAGGTGATTTTCAGGAATTAATGCAAAGTGGCATGACAGAAATGAAAAAGTGTATTTTTACCACCGAAATGTCGCTGACTTCTGAAAAGGTTACAACAGCTGGGAGACTCTAAGGCCGCTATTTGGTCCTGAATTGCCATGACAAACATCAGGACCACACAATCATGATCTTAGGGTGTGGATGGGGATAAAGAGGAAGCCCCCACACTCTGTTAACCATTTATATGATGTTGTCACTATTGACAGCAGCATCTAAGGGGTTAAAAAGATTTGGACGGTGCAGACACTGATCGTAGCTGATGCAGCAAGTTGTCAGCTATAGTGTGCAGCCGACGGCTGCTGGATTGTCACCTGTGTGGGGATGCTATTCTCTCACGTCAGTTAAAAAACGTATTGGCGGTCATTAAGGGGTTAAAGGGGTTGTCCCTCACACATACAAAGTTCATTTTAATAGATCTTGGAATAATAGTAATTTCCTCAATTCGATGTGTTAAAAAAATGTTCCTGTGCTGAGATATAAGTGTGTCCCTGTTGTGTACTGTGTAATGTCTGTGTCTGACCGTACAGGAACATGGTCTGATCATTCCACAGCTCCTGGGCAGAGGAGGACACAAAAAAGAGTATACAGGCAGGACAGCATTTCCTGCTTTTTAAAAACCTGTTTTACCTCACAGAAGGCAGCATGCTGTAATGTCTGTATACTCTTTTACTTCCTCCCCTGCCCAGGTGCTGTAGTATGATCAGACCATGCTCCTGTACAGTCAGACATTACACAGTGGGGCACATTTATAAGATTATCTCAGCACAGAAACATATTTTTTTTTTTTTTAATTTTGTAATTTAGTTTTATTCCAAGATCTGCTTAAATTTAATTTGTTCATGGGAATAAAACAAATTGCACTCAATAAAGGCTAACAAAAATCATGAAGGTTTTCCAGCCATGAAAAAAACACCACAAAAAAGTATTTGTGAAGTAAGCCAAATAAAGTTTTTACACACTTATGTGAAAAAGGCATACCTTATTAGATGTTCTGCATGTTTTCCATTCTATGGCTCCTTTCTTTCAAATAGCTGCTTATAATGTGGCACATGACGTTTATTGTCTACCATACTGTACCCCAACATACCGCTATCTTACGTGTGCACTAGTTTCCCGGCCGTCCTGTACAAGTGCACTTGTAGGATTGGTAGGAAGTGGCCAATTGCTTTCATCTATAGTGAAAAATATCAGTTATTTTCTGAATCTCTCGTACATCGATGTTCTCACCTGTGGGTTTTCCATCATCTCCGAGGGCTAGAACAGCGCAGCATTCATTACTGTTCTGCATCACAAATGTTGGACGCCCCAACAGACCCCATTATAAATCAGTGTATTCACATCACATAACGGGGGAACTGTTTTACCAAGTCAGCATTAAAAGATATTGCTACGGAACAGGAAAAGATTTTCATGGTGGTAAATGGGACTTCTGGTTTCTTTATTTCAGGATTTTGTATTTTACGCTCCCCGTCTAAGAATTAATAAGCGGATCTTAGCGCTGTGTATGGGCAATCACGAGCTTTACATGAGGCGAAGGAAACCGGACACAATCGAAGTTCAGCAAATGAAAGCACAGGCCAGAGAAGAGAAGCACCAGAAGCAGCTGGAGAGGTACAGGCGCTATTTTTTTATTTATTTATTTTTTTCCTTTCTCATGTCTGTAAAGCAGCAGAGAGAAGAATAAAACTTACTTTTTCTGTAAAGCAGCTTAAAAAAAATATAAAGCCTTGAGGCAGAAATAAAAGGCTCCGAGCATTGGCATTTAGAGCTACAGACGATAGCCATTGAGCAACACTGCGTTTATAATTTCCATAGAAATGAATGGGAGTTACAGACCCAGCGTAGCTCAGATGCGGGGTTGGCGTTGGACATCGTTATTCGCGTGGCTGAGATGAAAACAACTAGAAATTTATTAGCATTGAAATTGCTTCTGATGACACAAATTTGGATTCCCCTGAAGGCTATAGTTTCTGATAGATGCGGGTCGAACGAGGGTGGGAGCCCTAGCCTCCAACTGAAGCTGCAACCACATCACCTATAGAGGGGTCCGCACACGCTCTTCTTTTTCTATCCACTTCTATAGAGGTACTGAAAACAGCCAGAGGGAATTGAGAGAGGCGTACATTAGAAGTCACCGCACTTGTCAGGATGGACATTCTGGAGAAAGATGTGGCTCCCAGCTCTACCCGATATTTATAGCATATCCTGTACTCAGACAACCCAAGTCACCCAACAATCCCTCTGTAAACTGCAGTGTTTGATGCAGCGCCAGAATGAGCGGACAGAAAAGACAATGACATCACAATGCTTCTCCATCATTTTCACAGACTTAAACTTCCCCATATACTTCAGATTGCTGTCGGCTGAACATTCGTTAGGCCAGCAACTCTCACCTGACTCCTCCATACACAAGAGCGCTCCTGTGTTCCCTGTGACAACACTGCTGACAGACATCTGTCAGAAGCTTCTCTTTCAGGGGGTTGTCCACTGCTAGGACAACTCCTTAAATTAAATGTTTGGCCCCAATAAAATGATAAAGCCTATACTCGCCTCCCGTGTCTGCTCGTTCCAGAGGTGTCTCCTTACGCAGTCCCATGATGGCCGGCGCCCAATCAGTGCTGGTGTCACTATCTCCTCCTTCAGACAAACTGAACATGAAGGTGTCTGGAAGCAGTTGCAGCCCTGGCTTCCTCCTCATGTTCAGTCTGTATGAAGGCGTAAACAGTAACTTAAGTGCTGATTTATTATTTTATAGTGGACTGAACATTTATTTTAGGAAGGGTTTGTCCTACTTGTGGACCCCTTTAAAGATCCAACATGTCCGATTACAGACTGTCGATCCCGTCAACATCGGCAGATTTATCGAACGTTAGCCTAATGTATAAGGTGGCCTTAAAGCGAACCTGTCAGCAGGATTTTGCTAAGTAAACTACAGGCATTGTGAGTTTGCCACTGTTATACTGATTAAAATGATACCTGGGGTGAAGAAATCCATTTTGTGCTTCTTGTGTAATCGGTGTTAGAAGTTTTCAGTTAATGATATGCCCGTGCTAAGAAGACTAAAGCCCCCATCTCATATAGCGACATCGCTAATGCGTCACCGATTTTGTGACACAACAGCGATCTCGCTACATGTGACACTCGGCAGCGACCGGCCCCCTGCTGGATATGGCTGATCGTGCAGGAATGTCCTGGGCCGTTTTTCGCTGTCGGCGTCCCGCTGGCCAGCGCACATCGCTGTGTTTGATCGCTGGATCGTTGCTGCGTCGCTGAAGAGATCTGCCTGTTTGACAGCTTACTAGCGATCATTTAGCGACGCACCAGCGATCCTTACCAGGTCATATCATTGTCGGGATCGCCGGTGCATCGCTAAGTGAAACGGGACACTTAGAGAATTAGGGCACAGGTGGAGTCACAGGTCCGAGACCCACCCCCGAGTCCTTCATGTTCTAAAGATTCTGGTGAAACATGTCTTCACTTCTTCCTATATATATCATCCTGCAGAGGCTTAAAAGGATGATTTTCCACTGGGGGAAAAAAGAACTAATTGTATGCTCCATACAGATGTCATATTATGCTGCTGTTTCTCTATAAGAAGGGTTGGTTCTCTCTGCGACGTACATTTTCTGCAATGTCTGAAGTTGGGTAAATTAGCCCCAGTACTTTCAAAGCCATTAGAAAAATAGGAACTGGTTCCCCATCCTGTGGACGGTGTCTATATTGCTGCTCATCCCCAAGCAGGTCTATGGAACAGAGCTGCAATGACAGACATGGCCTATTGATAAGAGCGGTACTCTTGGGCTGCAGACCAGGAATTGAAACATTCTGCATTGTATCTCTGTGATGTCTCTCTAATTGCTTTTCACGGTCTGCCATGTATAGAAGAATGTGTGATGTGTAGGGCCTCCTCGGCGGGCTCGGTAATTGTGTGTTGAGTGCTTCTCTTGGCACTTAGTCTGCCAAGTTGACAGCACCACGGATTCTCCTTCCATCGGGTGCCAGGTGTTAGGAAGCTTCATCACTATCTGTTCTTATCATTATCCTTGCACCTTGTTTCTTCTTGTCTAGAGCTCAGCTGGAAAATGAAAAGAAGAAAAGGGAGATAGCGGAGAAAGAAAAAGAGCGAATAGAGCGGGAAAAGGATGAACTCATCGAACGGCTTCGGCAAATTGAGGAACAGACACTAAAGGCACAGAAAGGTACAACAAGATTCATCCTCACATCGAAGCGCAACAATCATGCAGAATCATGTGCACCACGGGAGCGGTCAGAGTATTTAAAGAGGTTTTTATGTGGATTTTGCAGTATGATCCATTTAACCTCCTCCTTTGATTCTCCTCTGTACTTCATCTCCTTGCTGACATATGATGTACTTGTAGACCCAACACTGGGTGTGGGTGTATAAAGCAAGCTAAGGATCTGAGCCCTGTGTGTTACACAACCAGCACCTACCTCAGAAAGCAGCAACCAGAGCCAGCTCCACTATTCACTTCAGTCTCTCTGACAATGGCAGTTAAGTGGTATAACATTGCTGGGGGTCGCGGGATACAATGCCGTTGGAGACCTAATAATAAAGGCCCTAGTGTCACCATTTTTGTACTCCTATTAATCCCAGCCTTTATTAAAAATGTTAACTTTTTAATCGCTCCCTTTTTTCCAATCCGGAAAGAAATTAAAAATATCACACCTCACAATAAACAGAATGGCGACCCAAACAAATTTTTTTTTATACAAAGTTGTGAATTTCTTAACCCCTTCCTGCAAATGAAATTATTTATGTCCTGGGAAAGGGTCCCCAGGTGTGGCTTGGACTAGGTTACTGAGCTCCTTACTCATGCGGCTGAGGCTTGCTATATTAATAGCTAGTATCCATCTCTAACAGCCACAGGCGACGCTGAGTTTTGGCAATAACTGGAAACCATTTAAATGGCGCTAGCAATTTGTGACGGCAGCACATACATGGAATCTGTGCAGGTGCCTGCGAGCACTTGCATCCACTGGCCCCCTGCAATGCCATTGCGGGAGAGCAATGGGTTACTATGTCACCTGGAGGTCTGCTGCAGACCCCAATTGCTGTCATCTTTCTCATCCTAAGCTGAGCTCTGTAGGAGGCCGATATTTTCCCTTTATACTGTGTGACAAAATGAAGCGGTTTGGGGAACACCTTGGAATTCCACATCTGGCGACACGTAGGGCATATACTACCTGCATCCCGTGTTCACTTAGAAACTCCACTATGCACTTATAGACTGGAATGGATGAGTTTTGTGTCCAAAATTTAAAAATAACTAGTGCATTATTCAATATTATTATTATTATTATTATTATTATTATTATTATTATTATTATATTTTTATTTTTTATTTTTTTTACTTGGACATTGTGGGGGAAAAAAAATCTCTCAAAAGCCCTATTTCACCGTCCACACTCTGATCGAAAATAGGCTATATATAGCCTTTTACTGAGCTCCTCTCAGCTGATTTATTACCCACATCAAGGTTCAATTCCCTCAAAATGCATGTATTTAATTAAAAAAGGAAAATAATCTGCCCATATACTTATATAGTCTAATATCGAAGAAACTTCTAGATTTCCACGGATTACAGGGGTGTATAGCTATGGGGGGGGCTCCTGTATCACACAAGAAAGCACCAGTCAAATAGCGTATGGAAGAAGGGGTCCTTGTCACACACAGCTTCTGATACGTCTCTGGCATCATAGCTGCTGTCTGCATCCTTTATAATGGACCTGGATGTATCTGGACTTGTGTACTAGAAGTTGTCTGCCTTCTAGATCTCATATCTAGGTATCAGATTCACATCAGTCATTGGAGAGAATCGCAGCGTTTCTGAGCATGCTGTGCTTTTCATAGGTGTGTTTTACTATCAATGTGCAGGGGGTTATAGACCATTCTCGTGTGTACACTGCTCTGTAAGTTATTTTGGATGTTTGCTGTAGAATCTGCACCCCTACATTCTGCTTTATACAGAGACCCTCCACTCTCTTGTCAATGTGACTATACGTTTCTTCTATATCGTCCCTATAACGAATGGCCTCCACTCTGCTGCCGTGTCTCCTGTATGAATCACACCCTTTGTATCTAATAGAGCTGGAAGAGCAGACTCGGAGAGCTTTAGAGTTGGAGCAAGAAAGGAAAAGGGCAAAAGAAGAGGCCGAGCATCTGGAGAAGGAGCGACGGTCTGCAGAAGACGCTAAGGCTGCACTGGCCAAACAAGCTGCCGACCAGATGAAGAACCAAGAGCAGCTGGTAAGGGCTTGTTCACAGGTTGCGTTATTTTCCTTCTGAGAAATAAAGTGGTTTACAGTAACCGCTAAGTGAAGGAGCTTTCTGAAATCTCATGCACACGCTGCTTATTTCTTTCCCTGACGATTTGCACCATCAAAGCGTTTTTTTGTTTTTTTTTGTCAAATCTGCAGCATGTCAATCCGTTAAGTAAATTTTCAGCGTTAAAAATAGTTCTTATAGTGTTCATGATGGGATTTGAGCAAAAAGATTCTCAAGACCCTGATGTTGATAGCCCCTGGCCTCTAGAGTTGGGCGCTGTGAACCTCTTACCTACCTGTCAGAAGAAGCCCCGGGAGAGCTGCAGGCAGTCGGGTTCGGCTCTGGAGGCCAAGGATTACTGACTGGATTCTGCAAATCTTTTTGCTCAACTTTAGTTGTGATTAGAGATGAGCGAGTAGCTTTGGATAACTCCGTATCCGAATAGCTATAGCACTTCCCGAATAACTGCATCGGAACCCGGATACCTGGAGCGCTTCTGATGATCAACTATCTGGCTCCGCAGCTGCACATGTTACGGCTGCGTGACAGTCACAACCCATGTATGGACCCAACAAACAGGCTCTGTGACTGTCACACTGCCGCGACACGTGCAGCTACAGCGCCGAACAGCTGATTATCGGGAGCGCTCCAGGTATCCGGGTTCCTGATACATCCCTAGTCGTGATGTTAGTTTGTTAGACCCCTTGAATGAAATCCCAAAGTTGTAATCAGTGGTATTGATAAACAGAGCTGATTCAGTTTTCTGCACCTGACTGTAAAGTCCTAGAAGGGAACGCCATTTGGGACTCCCTCTATGTGAAGCAGAGCGTAGAGAAGATACGACAGACTTGTGTGTCCATGTACTGCATGATGGGGCAACAGCTAGTTGTTGGTTTTAAAGAAACGGTAGCAGTGTGGTCAAGCACTGATTAAAGGGGTTTCCTTGTGAAGACGAGCCCTGTTATATATAGAGGCAAGTTCTTACTCCTGGGTACTGCGGTGAGATACTCGGCCACATAAGGGTACACTCTGTGTTATGTGCTTTTCTTTTCCCCAGGCTGCTGAACTTGCAGAATTTACCGCTAAGATTGCTTTACTTGAAGAGGCAAAGAAGAAAAAGGAAGAAGAAGCTACAGAGTGGCAGCAAAAGGTAATCATTTTGGCTCTTTGCTCATTGCTTGCTAAAGAAATGTGTTGATTACCCTAAGGCCTGGCTCTGAACGGACCTATTGATGCATATATCCAGGGTAAGTCAAATCCAGATATACGAACCGTCCGTATATAACAAAGGAGCAGACCACATCATAATATAACTTTCAGGAGCAGCCATGCATCTAAAGCATCACATTCTAGCTGCTTTGTGTTGCCATTTTATGAGACCCGTAACATTTTTTTTTTTTTCTGTTGATGGGGCTGAATGAGGGCTAGGTTTCATCAAAAACAACTTTGTGTACATACGTTGTTTTGATTGCTAAATACATTTTTTTTTTTTTTTTTTTTGAGGGGTGATGGAAAAAAAACATGATTAAAATCAGGGCAGACTTTTCCAAACACGGTGATACCAAATTGTGTTTTTCTTTTGTTTCTGGCAATGAGGAAAAATGAGGATGATTTTAATATATATATCTATATCCACAAAAAACTGGGAAAACTTATTGACTCGCGTGTAAGCGTAGGGTGGAAAATGCAGCAGCTACTGGTAAATTTCAAGAATAAAAATAGATATCAATAAAAGTAAAATTGAGACGTCAGTAGGTTAAATGTTTTTGAATATCCATATTGAATCAGGAGCCCCATATAATGCTCCATACAGTTCATGCTGGCCCCATAGGATGCTCCATTCAAAATACACCCCATATAATGCTGTAAAAAGGCTAATAATGGCTTCCATAGAATAATATGCCCCATATGCTGCTCCATAAAGGTTATGGCCCCATAAGATGTTCCATAGATTATGCCCCATATAATGCTGCCCCCATAAGATGCTCCATAGATTATGCCCCCATAAGATGCTCCATAGATTATGCCCCCATAAGATGCTCTATAAAATGCTCCATAGATTATGCCCCCATATGCTGCTGGCGCTGCTGCTGCAAATAAAAATAAAAAAAATGACATACTCACCCCTCAGTCGCTGGGGGCCAGGTGTCTGGTCCTGAGCAGGCGGGGACACCGGCGTGCTATGGGCGCCAGGTGCCGGTGTCGCCGCTGGCTCAGGGCCCCGGCACCTGAGATATTCAGCTGTCCCCGTTCCATCGCTGCTCACCACTGTCTGCTGCGTCCTCTGTCAGTGACTGTTCAGACAGCAGACGGCGCGGAGTGCACTAACCACGTCATCGCGCCCTCTGCTGCCTGAACTTCACTGACAGGCGAGCAGCGTTGGAATGGGGACAGGTGAATACTGCATATACTTACCCCCTCCTGGCGCGGTCTCTGCAGCCACGGTCTCCCTTCCTCTTTTCAGCGGTCACGTGGTACCGCTCATTAAAGTCATGAATATACGCATATTCATGACTTTAATGAGCAGTACTACGTGACCGCTGAAGGAAGGAAGGGAGACCGTGGGAGAAGCGGGGGTGGGGGGGGGGGGGGGGCTGCAGAGACGTGCCAGGGGGGAATGTATGATCTGACACCCCCCTCCTCCGCCGACCCCCTGGTGTGTATGACTCGCGTTTAAGCTGAGAGTGGGACTTTCAGCCCAAAAACATGATGTGAAAATCTCGGCTTATATGCGGGTATATAATTTTACATTTAATATTTTTGAGAAATGTTTTTGTCTTTGTTTTTTAGTCCCCTTAGCATACTTGAACTTGCGATCGTTTTATCGCTCTTAATACATATTGCAATAGCAAAAATTTGTCTCCTACGGAGCACATCCTACAGCAGGTCATAGTAACTCATCGGTGTGACCCCAACCTCTCCACCCACCCACGATGGGAACGGTACGTGTTCTGTTTAACCCCTTCACTACCCATTGACTTTTTTATTTGGTTTTTTCCTCCTCTTCAAAGAGCTATCTTTTTGTATTTTTCTTGCCATATAGAGGACTTGTTTTTTCCGGGACCATTCATTTTACTGTATAATGTACTGGAAATGTTTGTTGAAGCTGCAAAAAAGTACAATTGTACTGACCTGGGGATTCATATTGTCAGCGACAAGTACCCAAACGTGCAGTGTTTTCCTAAGTTAAAAAAAAAGTTGTTTTTTTTTTTTTTTTTTTTTTTAAGAAACCCGTGGCGTTTCCATTTATTTGGGATCTGGTGTTGGTTGATGGTGTAGTTTTTGCATATATAGCAATAACGTGGGTACAGTTAAACTAATGAATGTATTCAAATTCAACAGGGATCTGATCTAACAATTAAAATATAACTTTTAATAATTTGATTAAAAATAGACCAATTGGATTGTTCTTTAAGACCTCAATCCAAGATTCACCTTTTGAGATCAGTTTAGAAAGGCTATCTTCTCTGGATGTATGGGTCCGTAAAATAAAGCAGTTCTAGAAGCCCCAAACAATGTCTGCAAATGCTCTCCTTGGGTGGGATGGCCATCGCCACTTTCCCCTTCAGAAAGGGATCCCAAAATGACAATACAGCGTAATTTTTCAGATGAAAAGACCTTAGTTCGTTCTATTTGAGTGACATTTTTGAAAAGTGGATACCTGGACCACATTTTTTTTTTAGAGAGGCTGAAAACACTTCTACGTGTAGCAGAAATCACGATCTCCTATGAACGCCGGCCACGACCTCCGATCTAACCGCGGCTGTTAGAGGCACTTCATGCCTGATTACTTCAGCCATTAAGTGCTGGGAAAAATGTGAGCTCTGCTTGCGAGCCCACATCAAATGCAGGGACACTGCCTTTGACGTACATGTGCAGGCTTATGTTAGCAGGAACGGACCCAACAGCAACTTCAGCCTCGGCTTTCATTAGAGGATATAGAGTGCGCCTGCATCCATCTGAACAGGAGAAGAGGTAGAGGTAGGGGAAAGCATTCACCAATGCGGACAGCAAGTGCTGCTCTCATGTCCCTGGGTGCAGGCACAATATAAAGCCATTAGAAAAGGATGTAGTGTTTTAAAATCAGGTTTTTGTGTTACATATATTTTTTAAAATGTTCAACTTTTTTTCTTTTTCCATATCCTTTTTCAAACAATCTTTATTACATTTTTGCATACAAAACTGGGCAAGGAAAGGAAATTAAAAAATATAAACCTTTTTTTATTTTACCAAAAAAAAAAAAAAAAACTAAATTGGCATTCTTGTTCTTTTCACACTGGCCACTTGGGCTTTTTAGACTCCCACGTCCTGTCCGTTTAGGATGTGTTTTCAGCAGGCTCTTTATCATCAGAGGCATGATTATGATGACCGGTCACATCTCTATACACAGTTGATGACACAGGATCCAACAATCAGAACAGACTGTCACGCCTGACCTGCTGATGCTTCAGTACAGAAGATAGGGTTCAGCCTGTCTATTTCTGCTAATGTGGCTTTCCTGAAAGAATGCAGAAATATGAATCAAGAATAGCCACGGTGGCCAGTGTGAAAATCGCAAGACTACCAATTTTTTTTTTTTTTTTTAATACAAATTGTGATATGGGAACGGAAACGCCCTCATTTTTTTTCAATAATTATTATGGACGTAACACAAAGACCGGATTTAAACAATAGGTAATTTTTCGAAGAAAGCCTTTACGATTTAAAAGGAGGCCATCTCTACTGCAGATGTAACGTTCATATGAATTGCAGGTGCCGTTAAAAGGCAAAACGATGCACAGGGTCTCCAGCTGATCTCTATGATAATGATCTATTCTGTGAGACTGAGCAGTATAATTGCATCAGTAGCTGGACTTTACAGCACCTCGACCATTAATGATAATTCCTCCAATGTCCGGAGCGTACAAGGTAGAGGCCGGTGTGGAGTGTTACATCTAATGGCCTGAAATGCAGGAGGTAAGACTTGCAATTACCACTAATTTCACCTCCTCTAGAAGTGTCATTTCCAATCAGTCCTCTCTGCAGCCGTCTGATTGCGAAGCACAAAATGTCATTTTGTTCACAATCCGTGCCTGCCTCCAGTATCGTGGCTTAATGTCTGATTGAGGGAGAGACATTAGTATTATAGAAGTATGAGGTGACTAGAAATGAAAATTAATTATTATTGTGAGTGGTAATCATTGCAGATAAAGGGGTCCTCCATACTGTAGTAAAGCATTATTGGGAAAAAAAAATCAATGAGCTCTCCTAAATGTTTTTTTCATCTTCTTCTTTTTTTTTTTTTTCCTTCTGGTCCATCATCCAGAGAAGATGTGGCTGCCATATTATAAGCATTCTTGGAAAACTATTGGCTGAATGAATACCAAGAACCAGAGAGCCAATGCTTCTAAAATGTTTGGAATTGGCGCCTAACTTTTGGGTTATTCAACCCGGAGTTCTAGGGATGCTTTAGTGTCTCACTGCCAAGTATTGTAAAAATAAATTCCTTTCTGTATTAGAAATTAGGATTTTTTTTTCCAGTGTTACTGGATGACAATAGTTCTGGTTATCGCATTGGAAGATACTAGTGCAGCAATGATTGTAACGTTATTTTACAGTACAAACCTAAATGGCAGAATCTGGTGCTATGGTTAGTGGCCAAGGTTTCGAGTTTGCTTGTCCTACTGTAAAGCTTTGAGATTTTTTTTTTCCAACAGTATTTGAAGATCATGATCCTCAGCCTTTTTCTTACATTGATGGTGGCATCTCTGACATGGAAGACACCACTATTCCTCTCCGTGCTTGGAACGTTGGTCCAGTTGGACACTATCCTTGCCGTTCATGCCATTGTTCTCTGCCAAAGTGTGGACAGTCTGGAGAGAGTCTGCCCTCAAAGCTTCAATCGCTTTTCCTTAATCCCATCTTCTGCATGATTTACGGTTTCTTCCCTTCTCTATGTGTTGTAGTTGATGGTAAAGATGAGGTCTCATTGTGGCTGCTGGTTGTGTAGACATTGGAGAGCCATCTTTTCTCAACCCTTATAGATCACACTTTAAAGCAAAGACAGCAATATTGTTGATTTCACGGTCCAAGTTGGACCATACTGCTTGAACTGGTCTGGCCTGAACGTAACGGCCCCTTAGACGTGTTTTGAGAATGTTGACTTTATGGCAGGAAACCCAGGGCCAGTATGGACATCATACTCCATGCTCCGACCATGAATGTTTAGATGTTTCAAAACCAGTTCACTAGCAATGTTCTGCTGCTAAAATCCCATGTTATGATGAATCTAATTGCGGTGCACCCTACGAGTTCCTGGCATAGGTTATCAGATACCTATCTATAGGATAGGTCATCAGTAGCAGGTCGTGTGGATGTCTAGCACCCAGCACTCCCACTAATCTGCTGTTTTTTCTCAGTGGCCAGATGTAAACACTTTGAATAAAGAGGCGGTCTGCAGCTTTGTGTAAAGTGTAGAGACTAGTGATGAGCGAATATACTTGTTGCTCGGGGATCTCCGAGTATTTTGGCGTGCTCGTAGATTTAGTTTGTCGCCTCAGCTGCATGATTTATGGCTGCTGAACAGGCTGAATACACAAGGGAATTCCCTAACAAACAGGCGTTCCTCACATGTATTCAGCCTGTCCAGCAGCCACAAATCATGCAGCTGCATCGACAGAAGCTAAATCTCCGAGCACGCCAAAATACTTGGGGGCCACCCGAGCATGCTCGCAAAAGCACGAGCAACAAGTTTACTCGCTCATCACTAGTAGAGACCATTTAATGCTGCTACAGCATTGCTCGTTATTTGCATAGACAGAAGCTGTGCTGCAGCAGCCGCTACACTTGGAATAAAGCTTTGCTCAGCAGCTTCTCAGTGTTTACATTCAGCCGCCATGGGAGCCAAGAAGAGCTGTTCTGTTGCGACGCTGAGTATCGGACCCCCATCGATCTGTTACTGATGACCAGTCCCATGGATAGGTCATCACATACGTATAACCTGGAAGTCCTGCAATGCCACAGTCATCAGCAATCCAGATCTGTTGTCTTTAATGCAAACACAATTAGTATTTATATTTTCAATTTTAGCAGCATATTGCTGTTCAGTCAAGTTGGCCTAGAATAATTGTAGTTTTAATTTTCCACCGTTCGAGGACATACAACCTCATCTTCAAGCATGTTTTTCATTGTGGTTTCATTAATAAGTTCCTCTGAATTGTACTCTGTGACCGCTTCGCAGTAGTACTTCTGCCTTTTCCTTAAACATTACATTACTGTGAATCATACAATCATAATGTAACATGGTGATACAAGTATGTGACCTCTCTTATTGTTGGCCAGGCATATTCTGCACAAGAAGATCTGGAAAAAACCAAAGAGGAACTAAAATCGGTGATGTCTGCTCCACCACCTCCTCCACCGCTGCTCCCCCCACCGCCTGTTGCACCTGCAGAAAACGAACACGAGCACGACGAGCATGATGAAAACAGCGCAGAGGCCAGCGCAGAGTTGTCCTCTGAGGGGGTGGTGAATCATAGGAGTGAGGAGGAGAGACTGACCGAAACGCAAAAGAATGAGCGTGTAAAGAAGCAACTACAGGTAACCATTCACATGAGGTACAAAAAGTCAGGTCTCCACTTACCATTTGGCTATAGGGTGCTTGGAAACAGGGCTGTAGAGTAGGAAGCCAAGCTTCTGACTCCTCTATTTCCCTGACTTACGAGGGGCGATCCAAAAGTAATGATAATCAATAATAAACACAATGAATATAGTCACAAAATTTTTTTATTTTTCTACATAGTCTCCTAACAAGTCTATACATTTAGTCCATCTCTTTTCTAAACTTAGAATTCCCTTCGAAAAAAAATTCTTGATCCTCAAAAAACTCTCCAACAGTGGTTATCACGTTGCTATTGTCATCAAATTTCTTGCCCCGGAGGTGTTCCTTGAGCCGAGGAAAGAGAAAGAAGTCACTGAGGGCTAGATCTGGCGAATAGGGGGGGTGTTCCACCAGTTCAAAGCCCGCTTCTTGAATGGTAGCCATGGGAACTGCAGGTTTGTGAGCCGATGCGTTATCTTGGTGAAACAGCACTCCAGCCCGCAGTTTGCCACACCTTTTCTCCTTGATAGCCTCCCACAATCTTCTTATTTGTTCTGCGTAGTAGGAGCCTGTAATAGTGGCTCCCTTCTCCAAATAGTCCACCATAATAATTCTTTCAGCGTCCCAAAAAACGGACGCCATAACCTTCCCTGCTGAGCTTGACACTTTGAATTTCTTCGGCATCGGTTCGTCGGTTCGTTTCCATGTCATCGATTGTTTAGTTTCGGGATCAAAGTGGTGGATCCAGGTCTCATCCATGGTCAAAAAACGTGACAAAAAATTCTCCTTGTCTGCTTGGAACTTTTCGAGATTTGCTATTGAAATGTCAACTCGTTTCTTCTTTTGCTCGTCGGTTAACATTTTTGGCACCCAACGCGCGGAGACCTTTCTCATATGCAATTCTTTTGCAAGGATTCTTTGAATACTGCCATATGAGATCCCTGTGACCTCAGCTACATGCCTGATAGTCACTCTTCGATCTGCCAACACAACTTCTTCAACTTTTTTCACGTTTTCTTCATTGAGGCACGTGGATGGGCGTCCTTCGCGATGTTCATCTTCCGTCGATGTTCTTCCCAGCTTAAATTCCTTGGCCCAGCGTGCAACTGTGGAATATGGAGGAGAAGAGTCCCCCAATGTTTCCACCAAGTCGCTGTGTATGTCTTTGGTAGACATTTTTTTCAAGCAGAGGTATTTGATGACAGCTCTGAGCTCGTTTTTTTCCATTTTGATGTTCACTCCTTGGCAGTTCATATTCAAATGAATGTAGCTCCCGGGAATCGTGGCCTATTTAGGTGATTTTTTTTTTTCCTGGACTAGTGGGTACCTAACAGACAAGAAAACTTTTTATTTTAATTTCTGTGTGCAATAGAAATAACCGATTATCATTACTTTTGGATCGCCCCTCGTACATGCTCAGTAGTGATCAGTGCTGTGGAGTCGTAACTAAAGGGCAGCACAGATTCATCTCAACTAACAGCCAATATTCTTAGATCAGGAACAGAACAGACCTTTGTGTGACACTTTATAACTTTCCAAAATTATTCTGAAAAACTTTACAGCACCTCCTGCATTGTACTACTGTACTCAATATATTATATATTTTCGGAATCTGTCCATTTTTATGCCAACTCAATGGACACATACTCTGACTTCACAGCCCTGCTTGGCAACTATAAACTATTTGCACAACTTGACTATCAAAGGGGTTGTCAATCTGTAGGGGCAATTTATTTATTTATTTTTTTCTTAAATGCAAGAATTTGGGGCTTTTGCTATTGCGTTTCATTAAAAATGTTGTACGGTTTGTGCAGAGAAAAAGAGCATGTAAAAGGAAACTGTGCAAAATTTTTAATGAAACTCCGCTGCAAAAATGTTTTTATTTAAAAATAAATAATTTACTCCAAACTTTTAAGAAGTTTTACACTAGGAGATGCCAGACCTTCCACTTCACTAGTCATATGCAATGGCTTTGCGGTCACGTTGCTGCCAGTGTCAAAATGTTACTAGAACAAATCCTTTAGAAATAAAGAATTTGTTATTGGTGAATAATACACGAGTGCAGGATCAGACTACAAGGTTTGTTTGTAGTCTGTAACCATGGCAATACCATAGGTCTGCATGTATTTTCATAGTTGCTTCATTTTTATGATTCCTTGGTTTAAAAAAATAATTTGCGAATGCGCACATCTCTTTTTAAAGGGCTTGGCACAGAATTTCTTTAAAAATGCTATCAAATAAGTGTTACAAGGCTGTTGAATCTCCCACAATTTTTATTTCTATTTCCAGGCTCTAAGTTCTGAGCTGGCACAAGCAAGAGATGAAACCAAGAAAACACAAAACGACGTTCTCCACGCTGAAAACGTGAAAGCCGGCCGAGACAAGTACAAGACACTCCGCCAGATCCGACAAGGAAACACGAAGCAGCGTATCGATGAGTTTGAATCAATGTGAAGAGGCCTCTCCCTGCTAACGCCGTGCTACACTAAAAGTAGGCCTTTAACGAATCGATGAAGGAGCGTTACCCCACCCCTTGC
Organism: Dendrobates tinctorius; assembly: GCF_039654945.1. NCBI lineage: Eukaryota > Metazoa > Chordata > Amphibia > Anura > Dendrobatidae > Dendrobates > Dendrobates tinctorius. Next base: position 23,723,675 of record NW_027361743.1, on the reverse strand, counting down.
CAAAGCACCTGTACCAGTCTGACTGTGGAGGAGAGATTTAAAACCAGAGCAGGACGAATAGGATTTATCTGCAGTGCTGAACGTGTCGCGTCCGATTTCAGTTTCGTCACACCACCGTATCAATGTCGCTAATTCACGTTGTCATTATTCGTTTCCTAACAGATAGTCGTTAGCTGCTAACGAATCTTTGAGTTGTGAACGGATGTCTCAAGTCGGAGTCTAGAACTGACAAAGGAGTTTAGTGAGTGGGTATGTGTTCTTTTGGTTGTTATTTTGGATCTTTTGGGATTATTTGTCAGTTGTACGTCCCACCATGATATTTTTCTCCAGTTCCATGTCCTGACAATTTGGTTTAGCAATAAGAAGACCTTTTATTTTTTTTTTTCTTCTGTAATAAGAGGTTACTTTATACTACTACCTCACAGACACATGATGACTGGTCCTCGTAACACAAAACAACATGTTTTCTTCACTAAGATTTACCCTAGTTTGAGTTGTTTTTTTTTTTTTGTACTTTATTTTTCTTGAACTTTATTTTATTGCTTTTCACGGATAATCTGTCTATACAAGTTTGTAAAGTAGTACTGAGCATATTATTATTTTATAGGAGACTGGTAACTAATTTACCAGGCATGACGAGTACTATATACAGTCCGTTATCCATATAATGCTAATTTTCCGTTGCGCCCAGTCCTGAAGGGAAACTGTCTGTACATAAGGACTGAGCAGCCTCAGAATTACTAAAGGGTTTGTCCACTGCTGAACAACCTTTTCATAAATGCTGACATATTACATGCCTGCGGATCGGTGCCATTTCGTCATTGTCGGCACTGTTCCAGATACAAAAGCACTGAATCCTATCGGTGAATCCTGATGAGCTGCAGCGCTCATGTGAAACACCGTATATACTAGTGTATAAGCCGAGTTTTCCAGCACATTTTTTTGTGTGCGTAAAAAGCCCCCCACCCCCCTCGGCTTATGAACGAGTCATTTGTCCCAGAAAGACAGAGAGGGAGAGGCAGCGGGTCACAGAGGCAGGAGTCGGCGGCTGTGGCTATAGCCTGTACCGCCAACTTCCAGCACACATCCTACTTGCATTCGTTCCGGCGCCAGCAGCTCTTCCTGCCGAACGATCACGTGGCCTCGCTCATTAAGGTAATTAATATTCACACCTCTTCACTCCCATAGGCGTGGAGTGAACATTCATTACCTTAATGAGCGGGGTTACGTGATCGCTTGGCAGGAAGAACTGCTGGCGCCGGAACAAGATGCAGCGAGGGCACGCAGGCAAGGTAAGTAGGATGTTTTGGATTTTTTTTATAAGAGCCATTAAGACAAGGCTAGGGGATAAGGAACCATTCATACAAGGACAGGGACGGGGAGCCATGCATACTAGGATAAGGGATGAGGGGACAATGCATACTCGGCTTATACTCGAGTCAATAAGTGAACCCAGTTTTTGTGGTAAAGTTAGGTGCCTAGGCTTATACTCAGGTCAACTTATACTCTAGTATATACGGTAACACTAGGAGACAAACAGCATCGACATTGCTGGGATGCACCAGTCCAGGAGATGAGTTTAAGTTTTTATTTGGAGGACTGCAGCATTTAAGAAGGGATTGTGCAGTAGTGACCATCCGCTTTAAGGCCATTTTCCCACACCCAACTTTCCAGCTACGAGTACGGACCAACCACAGCAGCTATCCTGAACAGAGGACTCCCTAGACTTCTTTATCAGCTTCGATGTCTGAGTCTCTCCAAGCTCGTAGTTTGGGAGGACGTCGCCTGCGCCAGATGCCATGATGTCTGTCCATCACGTCGTCTCCTCTTCTGTCACCGAGCTCAGCAGCCTTATACATGCTAGTAGTCCAGACCTCACGGTCCCGGTCTCGGCCCAGCAATGTTGGATGTAAGAAACCAGTCTTATCGTGCCATGATGGCTGGTAGAGGCTGCTCAGTCCTTGGTTTCATAGGTCATTTTTAGATAAATGTGAAATGAGTAGTGAGAAGATGAGAAAAACTTCTTGTGAAATGCTTTATAAACAGCCTTCAGTGTAAAGTATGGCTCTCGGCTGCTTTTGGATATTACTTTTGGCAGTACAATCCCCAAGTGAACTCTCGGTGGCTTAGTATAGCACATACCATTATGAAAACTGCATTGTTTTCTACAACCACATCCCGTGAAGGGCTAGGTCTTATTTCATAATTGCCCCATATAGTCCAATCACACACGTCTGATAGCAAGAAGGTGGCCATGTCTGCCGCGTTGCAATATTTCACAGGATTTGCATATGAAAACCTCCTGCTGAACCCCTAACATATCAATCAGATCAGAAATGGCCATTAGTTTGGAGGCAGCCAGAATATCCGCCAGCCTGTTGGGCTAGTGCAGACTGAGGCTACTGACTTTACATTTGTTTAGACGATTGTACGCCAGGGTTTATTCCTTACAAGTTCACTATCAGTGTTTGCAGTCCCGGTTGCTCACTCATAATGATGAGCAAATTCTAGATTTTTGTAGGGTAATATATAGGAAAACTGACAATTTTGATAATGCACCTGAAAAGTTAATTCAAGTGAATGGCCAACAGGTATAAGGGGCCATCGTCTTAAAAAAAAAAAAAAAAAAAGGGGAATTTATCAGGCACTTATGTCTGGTTTTATTTTTTTTCTTTTGGATGTACCCTAATAATTCAGCTAACAACTAGACAGCAATATATTGCAGTGCCATTTGGAAGGAAATGGTTTGTATATTTAGCGTAGGAAAAACCCCTGCAAGATACAAGACCTTTCTTTGGCTGGAATCCTATCTAAAGTTCATGGAGATTGATTCAGAAGCAAAAGGGATTATAACATAATAACGGCTGGTTTCTGTTTCTTGCTAAGTCTAATTTTGGCTCAGGTCAAAAATTTCATGTTCTATTCTTACTTTTTGGAAGAGTTATGGCCCCCCGGTTATTCAGTTTCCACCAGAATTTTTGGCTTAAAATTCTTTGAAACTTTGGCAAAACTTGTAGTTAGGCAAACAATGCATCTTTTGATGTTTTTACACCTGACCCGGGAAGGACTGCTGTCACAAAGATGGCATAAACTATGAGTGAAGTAGGTTTTTTTGGGCCTCATGGCAGCTGGGAGATGCACCAAATTCATTAAGGTGCACATCTCTTAATTTGAGAAACAGGTTCAAAACGTCAGTCTTTATGAATCAGGGCCTTGATCTTTATCATTCAGACACACTGATCAGCAGCTATCGTTCAGTCATGTAGCCAGTGATGGTTAAAGAAGTCGCATTTCAGAACAGTAAAACTAGGATTTTTTTTCCCTTTTACATATATATATATATTTTTTTTGTTGTTCATCAAAGCTGCCGTTGCAACGATTTTCAACCAGGTTGTTTAACAATAAAGATATAAAGGATAATTCTTCTGGTCGTCTTTGTGCCTACATGAATATCTTATTTTATCCTATCCGAGTTAAGGCAGCAAATGAAGAACACCAGGTAGGTGTAAGAAATGTAAGCACCAAAAGAGAACAATTGAAGGAACAGTCAATAGAACCAATGAAAAAAAAAATTACAATATTTTATTAGACAATTATACCACAAAATAACCAACAAAATTAAAACCTAAGACTAAGAATAAACTGGGAACATTTAACATAAGACCGAACAGCAGCAAAAAACACCACAGTACATATCTATAAAATATCTAATGATACTTAATATATAATATTAATAAGTCCATGTAGACGCCCAATAATATGTAATACTAAATGCACTGGACAATATTGCATAAAAGGGCTACAGTGCTTTAGGGACCATAGGCAAGATGGCACAATATAGATATACAAGCATTAAGTAATAACTATCAAATATAAAATACTGAGCTGTCCAATCAAAAATGCCAAGAAAAAATATAATTAATTGATCAAGGAACATAAATAACCAAAAGGTATACAATATTGATCAATAAGGTAATGTAGGGCAAGCACTAATACCCCACAATAGGCCGCAATATGTCATCAATAATTATTACCTATGTCCATAGTGAAAAGGTGTAGCGACTGCTGAGACGCACCTCGATGCGCATTGCAGTTTCAACAGGAGTGGGAGTAGCAGTAGAATGCTTGGTGTTTAAATAGTAATGTATTGATGGGGTAATCAGCCGGGCCTGTGTACCGGAGCATAGCCGCCATGTTGTGACATCACTAAGGGGACGGCACCCGGTCACATGATCCGGTCATGTGACTGGAAATGTAACCCAGGCAGCGCTAGATTGAGCACCTCCACACCGGGACGCCACAGCGCACGCACAACTGTGCACTACAGGTCAGATAAAAATGTGTAGTTTCTTTTTAGCTGCAAGTTGGAGGGTCACTTTAAAAGCAATCTGTCAACACAAGATCACTGTTCAAATATTGAAAGCGGCACTCGGTTGAGTGCAACGTCGCATCTCCTTGCCTCAAATCTATCTCCATCCCCTCTCCTCATTGATTGAAAATGAAAGCAAATAGAATCCTTCCATGGTGAAATGCCTCCGAACAACATATATCAAGAAACCGAAAATTGTAAAATTATCAAATCGATTTTCAGGACCCAAATTCAGCGGTCACGTTGCCATCCCTGTAGCGTCGTATGACAAATGGGTGCGGTTCATTGCGATGCCGCAACAATGACATTGCCTTGAGCCTACAAATGAGAAGTGGTATCAAGGATCCTGGCAAGTAGGAGGTGGTTTGCAGGCCTCCCATCCATCATTCATGGACCAGAGTCCTGCAAATTGATTCTCTTTTTTTTTTTTTTTTTTTTTCTTTTTAATAAAATAATTGCGCTCACCAGATGGTCCTGTGCCGGCAGCCTCTTGTCAGTCTTCAGGTTTCATATGTGTGATGGGGTGGCCGCCTCATGTTCTTGTGCGTGTTGGGCCGACCGCCTCATATCAGGCCTCATATCTCGTGTGTGTGTGTTGGGCTGACCGCCTCATGTCTCATTTGTGTTGGACTGACCGTCTCGTGTCTTGGGTGTGTGTTGGGCCTCATGTTATGTTGGGCCCACCACCTAATTTTGGGTGTGTGTGTGTTGGACCCACCACCTCGTGTGTGTGTGTGTGTTGTGTTACTAATAAAAATAGTAAAATATCTACATCCCTGTTATCCTTCTAATTAGTTAAGCCAAATGAAATCATTGTAAATCCAGTTAATCTTCGGGGTCTAAAGTAATAAATTGGACTGATTGGCATTTAAAAGAAACCTGTAACCAGGCATAACACTTAACCTGCACATAGGGGTTTAATCTGCGCTATGATGCCGTCAGGTGCCTGCATGCAGCCGAAAGCGGGGAGAAAATGGTCTTTATTCTCCCCGACATCATTTGGTATTCAGTCCTAGGGTTGGAGGTGTCGCCCGTTAAGTTACCGCTCTGAGTATACAGAGCCATGCTATAACCATGCCCTTGACACTGGCTCTACATTGTGGCCACTCTATATACTCAAAGCAGTGACTGAACTGGTGATGCCTCCACCCCTATGGCTGAATACTGGTGGGGAGAATAAAGATACGGTAATTTCTCGTTCGCCTTATTGGGGGACACAGAGACCATGGGTGTATGCTGCTGCCACTAGGAGGCTGACACTATGCACAAAAAAAGGTTAGCTCCTCCTCCGCAGTGTACACCCCACCGACCGGCAGGAAGTTCCTCAGTTTAGCTTAGTGTCAGTAGGAGGTGGACACGGGTCTTTTATTAGACCCCTATCTACCTCGTCGTGCGTCGTTCCTTTACAGGTTTCGGAGGGATACGGAGTGAACAGTCACATCCGTACTCCCACAAAGAGACTATGAGTACGGCGTGTACTGCCACCCCGTATCCTCATAGGTCTCCGCGGCAGGACCAGGAGCCTCGCACAGGTGCGTGCCAGCTATACGGACGGTCCTTGCCCCCCGCCTCCCACCATCTCGCCTACCAGAGCCTGACGGTTGGACGAGGCGTGGATTCCATAAAGACGACAGACAGCGTGGGATTCTCAGGTACCTTTATTGTGGCCCCTGGCCTGGGTGAGTATGCGGTCTAGCGGTCCCCCGGCGTTTTCATCCTAAGGCGGTCGCCAGGGGACCACGGTAGGGCCTGCGCGCCTGCTTCTCCCCGCGGTCGCCGCATCCATGAAGGCCCCTTTTCTTTCGGGCCTTGTTCTGCGCCCCCCCCCCGTTTCTTCATCCCGGCAGGGGTATACAGGGGTCGGGCTGTGGGAAGCAGGGACGCGGCCCGGGGTTGCAGCCCGGTGTTGCGGCGCATCTTCCGCGCCGACCCCCTGCTGACAGGCGGCCGGCGCTATTAATTTAGGCCCCGGCTTCATCTCGGGCCTACCGCTGCGTCGCGGCCACGCCCCCTGCCCCTTTCTTCTAAGCGGGCTTCTCTCCCGCCCGTCCTAGGCCTTCCCAGCCCCCTTGCCTCACACCAGCCTGCTATTGGACAGCGGGCGGTGCTAAGGGGATCTCTGCGGCGAGCTCCGCCCTTCTCCCTCTGGCAGCGCGCCCTTTCCCTGGTGGTCGCCATCTTCTCAGCCTGCCAGCCGGACCTCATTCCCTGCCGGATTTCGGTCGCTGGGCCTTTTTTCAGCCGGATTGGCCTGGCCTCATCCTGCAGCCAGATCAGAGAGCGTCGCCCTTGGGGACACTGGACCGTGAGTAGCTCTGCACCTGCAGACTGACACCCTTCTCTGCCTTCTGTCCCCCAACCGGCCTGCACTGCCTCTCTTTTCACTATGTCCAACGCTAAGTCTGATCGTACCCGCTCTGCGTCCAGCCCGACGCCGCTCAGGAGCCATCCATAGCCCCAGGGGCGAGTGAGCCCCCCATGCCGGGTTGGGCCTCCTCTTAATCACAGTCAGTGGCAGACCTCATCAAGGTGTCTCAGTCCCTAGTAGCCGTTCTGGACAAGTTGCCCTTGGGAGCTTCGGCGGGACCCAGCACATCTCAGGACGTCCCATCTGACCCAGCCAGCGGCAGTCGCAAGAGGCCCAGGCAGGACCTCCAGGCGGAGTCCTCCCCTCGTCCTACCTCACCCCATAGTCCCCAGCAGTCTCCCTCTCGGGCCTCCTCCCCCGAGTCAGGCGAAGCGCTTTCGGAATCGGAAGGGGTCTTAGAGCTGGATTCGGACCAGGATGCGAACATGAAGGTTACGGTGCAAAACCTCATTGCCGCGATTCACCATACCTTTGACATCGCTGACGCCCCTGCGAAATCCTCAGATCAGGAGGTTTCGTCCAGACGGGCGGAAACACCATCCAGGGTGTTTCCCTTCCATTCTGAGTTTGGAAAGATTTTTACAAAGGAGAGAGAAGATCCGACCAGACGCTTTCAAAGAGGAAAGCGTCTCGGCGTGCTGTACCCGTTTGCTAAAGAGCTCACGGACAACTGGGCCGCTTCTCCCTCGGTGGACCCTCCCGTGTCCAGACTTTCTAATAATACGGTCCTTCCGCTGTCAGGGGTGGCGTCGCTAAAAGATTCTAATGATAGGATCATAGAATCTCTAGCAAAATCTGCCTTCGAAGCGGCATCAGCAGCGGTATGTCCAGTCTTTGTTTCTTCTTGGGCAGCAAAGGCCATATCCACTTGGGCAGATGACCTTCGGCAGGGCATTCTGGATAAGGCACGACCAGAGCATTTGGCCGATCTCGCCAATCAGATTTCCCATGCGGGGGATTATCTGCTTTCTGCCTCCTTGGATGCCGCATCTTGCGCAGTTCAGGCGTCAAGTAACATCGTGGCAATCCGACGTACAATTTGGCTCAAGGCCTGGCAGGCGGACTTGTCCTCTAAAAAGTCTCTGACCAATCTGCCTTTTCAGGGAGTGCGTCTCTTCGGATCACAATTGGATCAGATTATTAAGGACGCTACTGGAGGTACGAGTTCTCTTCTCCCCTCCAAGCCTCGCAGACCTCCTCCAAGGCGTCAGTTTCGTCCCTGTCGGACTTTCCGCCGTTTCAATACGGCGGAAAACCCTTCCAACCAGCAAAGGCCACAGGCACGTCAGGAAAGAAAGAACGTTTCCTTCAGGCCCACTCCGTCCTGGCGGTCCCACTCTTCCCAGGGAAGACCGTCCAGATCTAGATCTGGATGGTCTACGTCCGCATGACTACCATCGGTCTCCCGTGGGTCCCTTCCAATTGGGAGGTCGACTTCTCTTCTTTAGCGACGTCTGGCTCGCCTCAGTAGAGGACGCTTGGGTCAGAGAGGTTGTATCAACAGGATACAAAATAGAGTTCATTTCTCTTCCACGGGATCGTTTCTTACAATCCCGTCCGCCGAGGGATCCGGCCTTGGTCCCGGGGTTCGGTTTGGCCATCACCTCTCTTCTCAGTTCCGGGGTGATTGTGCCCGTTCCCGAATCGGAACGCTTCACAGGGTTTTATTCAAACCTGTTTGTGGTGCCGAAAAAGGACGGGACAGTTCGACCCATCTTGGATCTCAAGTTACTCAACAAGAGAGTTCGCCTTCGCCACTTCTGGATGGAGTCAGTTCGCTCAGTAATTGCTTCCATGGAGGAGCAGGAATTCATGGGTTCCATAGACATCCAAGATGCCTATCTACATGTGCCCATATTTCCCGGACATCAGAAGTTCCTGCGGTTTGCGATTCTTCACGAACATTACCAGTTTGTCGCGCTTCCTTTCTGGCTCGCCACCGCTCCCAGAGTCTTCACGAAGATTATGGCGGCGTTGATGGCCTTCTTGAGGATCAGATGTCTCGTTCTTTTTCCGTACCTCGACGATATCCTGATCAAGGCCCCCTCCTTTCAACAGGCCCGCCTAAGTGTGGCGATCATTCTAGACACCCTGTCCAGTTTTAGGTGGATCGTCAACCGGGAAAAGTCCTGTCTGGTCCCTACTCAACGCCTTGTGGTTCTGGGCCTTCTGTTCGACACTCGTCGGTCAAGGGTATTTCTCCCACAAGACAAGATTCTTTCCCTGCAGCAGGGCGTGCGACCATTACAGATCACACGATTTCCATCCCTCAGGTCAGCCATGAGGGTCCTGGAGAAGATGGTGGCGGAGATAGAGGCAGTTCCCTTTGCCCAATTTCACGCCAGGCCACTCCAGCAGGCCATTTTGTCCAGGTGGAACAGGTCGGCTCTGTCTCTGGATCGTCCGGTTCGCCTTTCCTGCCGGATCAGGCGGTCTCTCAACTGGTGGTTGACGTCTCCCCTCATTCTCTTGGGGCGGTCTTTTCCCGTTCACTGGCAGATTGTCACTACGGATGCCAGCCTCATCGGCTCGGGTGCAGTGTTCCGCAATCACACTGTTCAGGGTCGATGGTCGACTCAGGAATCAGCTCTGCAGATCAAAGTCCTAGAGATACGGGCGATCCATCTAGCTCTCGTCCACTGGGAAAGGCGCCTCAAGGGCCTGCCTGTCAGGATTCAGACAGACAATGCCACAGCGGTGGCGTATATCAACCGCCAAGGGGGGACACGGAGTGTCTCAGCCCTGGCGGAAGTGTCCAGAATTCTTCAATGGGCAGAGACCTTTGTTCCAACGATTTCCGCGGTTCACATTCCCGGCGTGGACAACTGGGCCGCCGATTTCCTCAGCCGCGAGGGTCTCGCGGCAGGGTAATGGTCCCTACATCCGGAGGTTTTTCATCTGCTCTGCCGTCGGTGGGGAACCCCGGATGTAGACCTCATGGCATCTAGCCTCAACAGGAAAGTACCACAATTCGTGTCCAGGTCTCGGGACCCTCTGGCAGTGGGCGCCGACGCTCTGGCCGTCCCTTGGTCACAGTTCGTGCTCCCCTAACTGTTCCCTCCTCTGCCTCTTCTTCCCAAGTTGTTGAAGAAAATCAAAGCAGAGGGGATTCCAGTCATCCTCATCGCCCCGAATTGGCCCAGAAGGTCTTGATTCGCAGACATTGTCAACCTTCTCGCGGACGCCCCCTGGAAGCTTCCCGACGGGCAGATCTGCTGTCTCAAGGCCCGATTTGCCACCCCAATTCTCGGTCGCTCAATTTAACGGCGTGGCTGTTGAGACCGAGGTTTTGAGACGGGCAGGATTCTCTGATCGGGTAATTCATACCATGATCCGCGCCAGAAAGCCGCCTTCTTCGAAGGTCTATTACCGTACTTGGAAAGCCTATTTCTCCTGGTGTGAGGCCAATGACATCGCGCCCTTGGTTTTTTCGCTCCCTTCTATTCTGGCGTTTCTTCAGGCAGGGTTGGATGCGGGGCTTGCTCTCAGTTCCTTGAAGGGTCAAGTTTTGGCACTGTCCATTTTATTTCAGAAAACGCTGGCCTCCCGGCCCCAGGTCAAAACCTTCCTCCAGGGTGTGGCTCACACGGTTCCTCCGTACCGAGCTCCCGTGGATCCTTGGGATCTTAATTTGGTTCTTCAGGTTCTGCAGGGTCCTCCTTTTGAACCTCTCAGGGACGTTTCCCTTTCCCTCCTTTCTTGGAAAGTGGCCTTTCTGGTGGCCATTACCTCCATCGGAGCGTGTCGGAATTAGCGGTACTTTCTTGCCGCTCTCCTTTTTTGGTCCTTCATCAGGACAAGGTAGTTCTGCGGCCTCCGCCCTCTTTTCTTCCGAAGGTGGTATCTTCGTTTCACCTCAATGAGGACATTGTTCTGCCATCCTTCTGCCCGAGCCCAGCTCACCCTCGGGAGCGGTCTTTGGACAAGCTGGACCTAGTCAGGGCATTGAGAGTCTATCTAGCCCGGACGACTTCATTGCGGAAGTCAGACTCTCTGTTCATCACCCAGCCTCAAAGGCCACTATTGCGCGCTGGATCAGATCGGCAATTTTGGAGGCAAACCGGGTCAAGCATCGAGTGGCCCCTCCAGGGATCAGAGCGCACTCTACCCGGGCGGTGGGTGCCTCCTGGGCGGTGCGCCACAGAGCTTCCGCGCTGCAGCTTTGCAATGCTGCAACGTGGTCATCGGTTCACACCTTTGAAATTCTACAGGGTCCACACCTACGCTTCGGCGGACGCCAGTCTATGTAGAAGGATTCTGCAGGCTGCGGTGGCGAGTCCACTGGCCTGATGGAAGTTTGTTTCCCACCCCAGGGACTGCTTTGGGACGTCCCATGGTCTCTGTGTCCCCCAATAAGGCGAACGAGAAAACAGGATTTTTTGGGTTGCTTACCGTAAAATCTGTTTCTCGGAGCCTTCATTGGGGGACACAGCACCCTCCCATGTTCTACAACTCCTGTTCTTATGTTTGTCGGTTTGTTACAGTTGAGTTGTTTGTTCTGCTTTCAATCTATTCTGTTACTTCTCCTACTGCTTTCTCACTAACTGAGGAACTTCCTGCCGGTCGGTGGGGTGTACACTGCGGAGGAGGAGCTAACCTTTTTTTGTGCATAGTGTCAGCCTCCTAGTGGCAGCAGCATACACCCATGGTCTCTGTGTCCCCCAATGAAGGCTCCGAGAAACAGATTTTACGGTAAGCAACCCAAAAAATCCTGTTTTCTTTATCGCTTCATTGGGGTACACAGGTAACCATGGGTGAATGCTGCTATCACTAGGAGGTTGACACTATGCAAAAATTGAAAAATAGCTCCTCCTCAGCAGTATACACCCACTGACGGGCACAAAGCAACTCAGTTTAAGCTCAGTGTCTGTAGGAGGCGGACCTGGATCTGTTCCCAGATCCGCAGTTTTTTCCTTTGCAGGTACCCTGTGTTAGGCGTCGGGTTTCTCCCTCTGCACAGGGGGAATCACAAGCCTTGCCTACTGCGGTCTCCCATTCTTCCCCGACCACAGAGGAGGCTGCTCAGCAGAGACGTCAATCCTGGCGTCTTGCCCCAGCCACTGCTGTCGATTTGGTTGCTGCTGCCACCTCTGGTCCAGCTATAGCAATCCACACTAGCCAGCAGCGAGCAGCTCCTGGGACTAAGTCCCTCTTTCGGTCCACTGAGCATGCCCGTGGGATGACCTCTCATTGGAGGTCGGAGGTCACATTCTCAGGTCCTGTTGCTTCTCCGATTGGACCACTAGGAAGGTCCCGGAAGGCTGCAACTATAAAAGCCTTGCATGGCCACCCGGCCATGCGCTAGTATAAAATTATGTACTGGTGTGTATGATGATGGATGCATGTTTCTGGTGACTCATTATAAATCCCCTCCCTTGGTTGTGTATGTAATAGGGTTTCAGAGTTAGAGTCAGCACCTAGTAGTGGCATTGCCTATGTTCCACAGTGCATCCAGGTCTCTCCACACGTGTTAGCGCTAGAGTGTGCCATCCTGCACAAGGCACGACTGCTGCATGTACAGCAGCATCCGTCAGCGCGGCGCCGTGCGCCATTAGTGCGCTTTCCAGAACCTAAACTTAAGCTGGTTAGTGGCGTCCGCTAGAGCGGCGCTGTAAGCACTTTATGCGATTAATCTGTTGGCGTAGCCTCCTGGCGCCTCAGTTGCGGCATCGAGCATTAGTGGGTCTAGAGGGGCTCTAGCTCTGTGTCTTTGGGGCAGAGTCCTGTGACTGCACGCCAGCGCTCACCTTGCCGAGGTCTGTACGCATAGCAGGCCATGTCGTTTGTTCAACGTTGGCGAGACTGAGGCAACAGTCTGCCTCTGTACACACAAGGTGACGTTAACCCGCGTGTGTTCATCTGTTATACCGCCATTACCAAGCACCAGGTAACATCTCTGCATGGTGGACCCCGGGCTGCGAACGCACCTTATACCATCTTTATTGTTTGGTGCGTTCCGCAAGCCCCTAACTTTATACTAGCGCCAGGGTCTGGCTAGTAATGGCGGATGAACAGCGACTGCAGTGGTACATCCAGCAGCTGGAGGGCAGGTTGGCGGCTCTCGAGCGTTCAGCCTCAGCTGTGGATGTTACCGCAGTTGCTGTTCAGGCAGGCTCCCTTGTGTCCACTGCCATCCCTATTTCAACTATGTCCCACCTCCCTTTGCACAAGAAGTTCTCGGGCGATAGTGCTTCTTGTAGGGGTTTCGTGAGCCAGTGTGCTATACAGCTAGAGCTGCTGGCTGCACGATTACCCTCCGGGCTAAGGTGGGATTTATTTCCCTCCTGTGGCTTGCAGTTCTTGGGCATTCTGAAGCAGGTCTTCCTGGGACCGTGAGTCACCCATGCTTCCACGCTCCAGCTGCTGGCACTGACACAGCTCGTCCTTGGTCAGCCATTATGCCATCCAGTTCCGGACTCTGGTCTGTGAGCTGGAGTGGCAGGACAAGGTCCTCATTCTGGTGTTCTGGAAAGGTCTGGCTGAGCATGTGAAGGATGTCCTAGCCACCAGGGAGGTTCCCGCCACACTGGAGGAGCTTATTACCATCTCCACTCCACCCGTATAGACCTTCGTTTCACAGAACGAGGGTTGGAGCGATCCCAGTTTGTCCAGAGGTTTAGGTTGGCACCTACTTTCTCTAGACCTCTGGAACCTCCGATCGGGTGTCCGAGTCCCAAGAGACATGGAAGTTTCTCGGGTGGGACCCAAGTCCCGGTCCGCTCGAGCACCCACGGTCTGTTATCGCTGCCGGCAGTCTGGTCACCTTGCCAACAGGTGCCCACAGCGGCCGGGAAAACGCCCGCGTCTGGTGGCTGTTGGGGGAGGCCTACTGGACACTGCAACGTTTTCCTCCAAGCTGTCCTTTAAGGGGACGCTTGAGTTTGGCTCTTCCACTCTGGCGGTGGAGGTTTGCGTGGATTCCGGGGCGGAGTGCAATTTTATGTCATCTGCCTTCGCCCAACGGCACGCAATTCCCCAGGTTTTACTACCTCAGCCAGTCACCGTCAGAGTGGTGAACGGTGCGACACTACCCTCTCAAATTACCCACCAGACCATCTCACTGATACTCTCGGCTTCTCCTTCCCATCAGGAGACGTTCTCATAATGCCCGAGGGTATTGACCACTTATCTTTCCTATCTCCCCAAACACTATCAACAGTATGCAGACGTGTTCTCCAAGAAAGCGGCGGAGAGTCTTCCGCTGCACCGCCCCTATGACTTTCCTATTGACCTCTTGCCTGGTGCAGAGCCTCCCCGGGGTCAAGTCCATCTCTCCCGGAGACAGAGGCCATGTCTCTAAACATAAGGAGAATCTGGTAAGAGGATTCATTAGGAAGTCAGTGTCACCTGCGGGGGCGGGATTCTTTGTCCAAAAGAAGAATGGAGAACTACGACCCTGCATCGATTACAGGGGACTTAACGCCATCACCGTTAAGAATAAGTACCCCATACCCCTGATATCGGAACTGTTTGATATGCTACGGGGAGCGAGGGTTTTTTCCAAACTAGATCTGCGGGGGGGGGGGGCTATAACCTGATATGCATCCGTGAGGGGGATGGACGGCATTTAATATCAGGGATGGCCATTGGGATGAGTACTTGGTCGTGCCCTTTGGCCTCTGTAATGCTCCTGCCATCTTCTAAGACTTTGTAAATGATATCTTTCGGGATATGCTCTCCAACTTGGTGGTTGTCTATCTGGATAATTTTGTCATCTATTCTCCAGATATGGACTCCCACCGGAGAGAGGTTTGCAAGGTCTTTGACCGCTTACGGGCAAACTCCCTCTACGTCAAGTTGGAGAAGTGTCTGTTCGAGCAGGAGTCCTTGCCTTTCCTGGGCTATATCATCTCTGCCCAGGGTTTGGCTATGGATCCTGCCAAACTGCAGGCGGTAATGGACTGGCAGAAACCCCACTCCCTCAAAGTGGTGCCGCGCTTTCTGCGTTCGTTAATTACGATCACCAGTTCATTCTCCACTTCACCTTGGTAGCTCCCTTAGTTACCCTCACTAAGAAGGGAGCAAATCCCAAATTGTGGTCGGAACAGGTCTCCAAGGCCTTCTCCATCAAGTCTCATTTTGCTAGCGCTCCCACAGCGTCCCGATGTGGATAAACCCTTCATCTTGGAGGTGGATGCCTCTTCAGTTGGTGTCGGGGCGGTCCTCTTCCAGAAGGATGCTCAAGGTCGGAAGCAGCCTTGCTTCTTTTCAAAGACCGTTTCACTGTTGAAGAGGAACTATTCCATCGGGGACAGGGAGTTGCTAGCAATGAAGTTGGTCTTCTCGGAGTGGAGACATCTGGAGAGGGCTCGGTTCCCCTTCAAGTGTTTACCGACCACAAAAACTTGGTATATCTGCAGACAGCCCAGTGGCTAAACTCTCGCCAGGCCAGATGGTCCCTGTTCTCCCGGTTCCACTTCACCCTTCATTTTCTCTCCGGTGAGAACATCCGTGTCGATGCTCTCCCGCTCCGTCGTGTCATCGGAGGTGGAGGAGCCTCGGCTGATTATCCCATCCCAGAGCCTGAGGACCGCCCTCGAGTCTGTACCTTCGGGCAAGACATTCATCCCTGCCCGTCTGCGACCGGAGGGCCTCTCTTGGGCTCCTCCAGGGTGGGTGGACATTTCAGTACAAAGCAGACATCTGAGCTCCTGGCGAGGACGTACTGGTGGGCGCATATGGCCCGAGACGTCGGAGACTATATTCGAGCGTGCGTCTCCTGCGCCCAGAAAGTCTCCTAGGCAACGACCCATTGGGTTGCTTTACTCCCTGCCAGTGGCAGACAGGCCCTGGGAGATGATCGGCATGGACTTTGTCGTGGGTCTGCCCAAGTCCGATGGCAGTACGGTCATTTGGGTTGTCACCGACCATTTCTCAAAAATGGTGCATTTGGTGCCACTTTCACGGCTACCTTCTGCACGGGCCTTGGCAGCGCTGTTCATAAAACATGTCTTCTGCCTACACGCCATGCCGGACAAGAATTGTTAGTGACCGAGGTCCCCAGTTTGCATCTTGGTTCTGGAGAGAGCTGTCGCTTGCTCAGCATTGAGATAAACCTCTCTTCAGCCTATCATCCCTAGACGAATAGGTTGGTAGAGAGGGCCAACCAGACCCAGGTCACATACCTACGACATTTTGTCTCAGCTAGACAGGATGACTGGGCATCCCTGCTACCGCGGGCGGAGTTCGTTTTGAACAACGCTGTGGCCGACTCCACTGGTCAGGTTCCATTCCTCAATTACGGCCAACATCCACGCGTCCCTGTGCCCATGCCAGTGTCGTCCACTGACTCTAGGGTGGCAGACTGGACGATGGAGGCACGTGACATTTGGGATCTCAGGATGCCATCTGGGCCTCCAAGAAGAGAATGAGGTCTTACCCTGAGGCACACCGGCATCCCGCTCCAACCTTTGTCCCTGGCGACTTAGTGTGGCTCTCTGCCCAGGACATCATGCTTGCGGGTTGAGTCCACTAAGTTCGTGCCTCGCTATATAGGTCCCTTTACAGTCCTCAAACAGGTCAATCTGGTGGTCTACCGCCTGGCCCTTCCTCCACGCCTGGGTATCACCAACACCTTCCACGTGTCCCTCTTAAGCCTGTTCACATTGTCCTGGTTTTCAGAGTCATCTTCCGGGACATCGGGCTTGTCCTCGGACGAGTATGAGGTGAATGCCATTGTGTGCAGGGTGGTACGTGGTGGTTCCCTCATGTATGCGGCCGGGAGAGCAGTGTGGTTTCGCCCACTCTCAAACCCGCAGGCAGGGCTTTATCCCCTGTCACCCTAAGGCTATGTGCACACGTAGTTTTGAGAGCTGCGGATTTGTCCCCACAGATTTGTAAAAATCTGCAGGTCAAAAGTCCTGCGGTTTCACACCTCACAATGCAACCGCAGCAGATTCCGCACAAAGAATTGACATGCTACGGATTGTAACCCGCAGCAAATCCGCGCGCAAAAATCTGCAGCATGTGCACAGCGTTTTTGGTTTCACCATTGAAAACAATGGTACTGTACAACGCAGCAGAAACTGCTGTGGACTCGCAGGTGTTATGATTGGGTCACTGAGGAGGAGAGCAAGCCCAAGCTAAGCCACGGAAAACCAGAGAGGTTGGTAACTAAGCGGATTGCAGACCCCTGATCCTATCCACACAACTAGCAGTAGCCGTGGAGCGTGCCTACGATGATCCTACACGCCTCGGCACAGTCGGAGAGCTAACTAAGGCTAAAGCAAGAAAGGGGAAATCTAAACTGCCCCAGAGCAGACCCCAAAGGAATAGATAGCCCCCAACATATGTTGTCGGTGAAACGGTGAAAACACAAACGCAGGTAGGAAAATAGACTGATCAAGCGATGGGGCCCACACTGACAGGACAGGAAAAGAAAGACCCTGTCTGCAATCACGCAAAACCTGCAAACAGGTCCAACACGTCTGATGCAAAAAAACTGAAGTCGCACGACTTCGGCCACTAGATCAGCACTCTGGTATATTCTGAAAGCAGAGCAAAAAGAGGCCAATCTAATAAGGGACAAAAACAAACTGGCACAAGCAGTAACATGGATGTTGATTCAGCACAACCCAGGAGGAGCTAGCTGACCCACACAAAACTGAAATAGACAAAACCAGATCAAATGTGAGCAGAGTAGCAAAAGAACACTTAGTTTCCAGCTCAGTCCCAGCATGCTCAGCTAAGACCTCAGGAGGCAGGAAAAAATCACCAGCAGGGTTATTCGGGAGTTGGATGTCATAAATCCAGGCTGAAACCCCAGATCTCCAATCGTTGTCCTCATTATCAGGTGGCAAGCCTCTGTTAATCAGATCAGCTCCATTACCTCCAGTTACCACCAGAGGAAGCCCAGAAAGAGAACTCTCAACCCCTCCGTCAACCTGACCAGCTCCACCACCTTCAGCAGTAACCAGAGGTAGGCCAGAAAGCAAATTCACAACATGCAGGGCCAGAAACGCTGCGGATCTGCAGCAGAATCAGCAGTGTGTGCACATAGCCTTAGGGGTGCTTCAGGGCGATTACCAGTGGCCAGTCTTTGCCTTTTCCCCTCCTCACCCCTCTCCTCGGAGAGTGCTGAGAGGAAGACAGTGGTCACCAGTGGTGGCTTTCCCCCTTCTTGTAAGGGGTTGAAGCTGTCTTCTGCACCGTCTGGAGACGGTTCGGGAAGGAGGATCTCCGATACCAGTGACCCTCTTCCACCCACAGGCTCCTGATTTGATCCTCTGCTGTGAAGAGGTTTTGTGGACTCACTTGCAGGTAGGTATGTTTCCTTCCCCAGGGCAAAGGCAGGATCAGTCCTCTTTTCCGTCCTTAATAAGGACACCACGCAGACCCTCTTAGTGTTTCCTCTCCATACTCCCTGTGGTCGGGCGCTCTTTCCAGCAGCTAACCTGTGCCTCTCCTTTCTAGGAGAGTACACTGCAGAGGTTATTTCTCCCGTTCCGGTGGCAGGTCATCAACACCGACGCCAGTCTACTGGGTTGGGGAGCGGTCTTCCTTCATCACACTGCGCAGGGTCGCTGGAATGCTCAGGAAGCCCTTCTCCCCATCAGTCTCTTGGAAATCAGGGCAATCTTTCTTGCCTTTCTCCACTGGCAGTCCCTCCTCGGCGGCAGATCGGTCCACGTTCAGTCAGACAATCCCACGGCCGTGGCCTACATAAATCCTCATGGAGGAACTCGCAGCAAACAAGTCATGGCGGAGGTGACCAAAATTTTATGATGGGTGGAACATCACTTTCCTACCATTTCAGGGGTGGAAAATTAAGCAAGTCATCAGGGTCTCTCATCAGGAGAGTGGTCTCTCAATCCCGCCATCTTTCACCAAATATGCAGGAAATGGGGCACTCCGGAGGTCGATCTAATGGTATCTCGGATGAACCACAAGGTTCCTCAGTTCGTAGCCAGGGCCTGGGATCCCATGGCCATCGGTTACGATGCCTTAGTGATCCCATGGTCCCAGTTTCAGCTACCTTATCTTTTCCCGCCTCTCCCCTTGATTCCGAGAGTCATGTAAAAGATAAAGGCAGAAGGAATTCCAGTTCTCTTGATGGCTCAAGACGGGCCTGGTATGCGGAGCTCGTGAACATGCTCACGGACGTCCCTTGGAGGCTTCCAGACAGTCCGGATCTTCTCTCACAAGACCCCCTCTTCCACCTGAGTTCTCAGTCTCTTGAGTTTAACGGCATGGCCGTTGAAGCCGCAGTCCTGAAGGAAGCTGGGTTCTCTCACAAAGTTATCCAGACTATGAGTAAGGCAAGAAAACCGGCATCCTCGCACATCTACCACAGATGTTGGAAGGCCTTCTTTCGGTGGTGTGAGGAAAACAGTTTGTTTCCAATGTCCTTCTCCCTTCCGTCCTTGGCTTTCTTCAAGCGGGTCTTGGGCCTCTTGCTCAGTACCCTTAAAGGACCGGTGTCAGCCCTGTCAAATCTCTTCCAGAGATCTGGCTTACCGTTCCCAGGTGAAGATCTTTCTCCAGGGTGTCACCCGCCTGGTGCCACCTCCTATGGATCCATGGGATCTTAATTTTGTTCTTGGTGCTCTTCAGCGTGCGGCCTTTGAACCCATCCAGGATATGTCGTTCTCTCTCCTGTCATGGAAAGTGGCCTTCCTAATTGCCATTATGTGTATCAGGAGGGTTTCCGAACTAGTAGCATTGTCTTACAGTTATCCTTTCCTGATCCTGCACCAGGACAAAGGACGAAGGATCTTTTGCATCCAAAACGCGCCTGTCGGGGCTGTGCAGTCCTTGGACCGGCGGACCTTAAAGGTATACTCCCATATATGCTCTGTCCTTACCTTGGCGTTTTTGCACTCTTTCACATATAGTGTATCAATTACTGCACTTTACATATTAACTTTGGTCATACTTTTCAATTTGGCTCACTGCCTCATATATACTGCGTGCTATTTTTTCATCTATATTTTCATTATTTTTTTTATTAATTTTTCACATTTTTTCACCTTTTTGTTTGGATGAGCTTATGGGTTTTATGCATGTACTTATTGGTGTTACATATGCACAGAAAATACTAATTTATCTTTTATAGCTTTTATCCTTGTGCATGTGTATGCATATTGATTTTTTTCATTTTTTTGGTCCATTGTGATGTTTCATCTTTGATATTTATCATGTATTATTATATTTATATAAATCCAAGTACGGGCACGTTCTGTTTTTAGTGCTACCGTGTAATATTAATGTCTGAATAAAGGTCATTTTATCTATATATTTTCCTCATTTGTATTATTTATATATTTAATGATCTCTTTTCTTTAGACCATAAGGTCGAGTTATCAAGTTTTCGGTGTTATCCTATGTCTCGAATGGTCTGCCATTCTTTCCATTAGCTACTATATATCACTTATTTAGTATTCAATGTAAAATATATAATATTCTTTATATTTCTTAAATTGTGATATATAGAATTTGCTCTATTGGGTTGTCTCTGTATTCTTCCACATCAGTGAAGACCTAGTCCTTCCTTCTCTATGTCCTTCTCTGGTTCATCCACTGAAAGTCCCTCCACAAGCTGGATTTGGTCAGAGCTATTTGAGTTTACCTCTCTTGGACTGTTTCCTTTCGTCAGTCCAATTCCCTGTTTGTCATTCCTGAGGGTCATCATAAAGAGCTCCCAGCTTCTAAGTCCACCATCGCTCGTTGGATTCGCTTGGCGATACTGGAGGCATACCGTGTTCAGGACAAACAGCCTCCTCCAGGAGTGAGGGCTCACTCCACCCGGGATGTGGGAGCTTCCCGGGCTGTTCGTCACCAGACTTCGGCTTTGCAGATCTGCAAGACTGCAACCTGGTCGTCTTTACACACCTTTGTAAGGTTTTACAAGTTTAATACCCACGCCTCTGCTGATGCACGCCTGGGCAGGAAGATGGGTCGGCCGGTGGAAAACTGCCGCCTGCAGTAAGTTCTCTTTTCTCTACATATCTTTCCCACCCTTGGGACTGCTTTTGGACGTCACATGGTTACCTGTGTCCCCCAATGAAGCGATAAACAAATAGGGATTTTTGGTACTTAACGTAAAATCTTTCTTGAAGCCTTCATTGGGGGACACAGCACCCTCCCTTACTGTTGTACCGTGGTTGGCCAACATGCCGTTGTTTTGGGTTGGTACACATGTTGAGTTTCTGGTTGCTTCTCATACTGCTTTAACACCAACTGAGTTGCTTTGTGCCTATCAGTGGGTGTAAACTGCTGAGGAGGAGCTATTTTTTCTTTCTTTGGATAGGGTCAGCCTCCTAGCGACAGCAGCATACACCCATGGTTACCTGTGTCCCCCAATGAAGGCTTCAAGAAAGAGATTTTACAGTAAAGCCCCCGTCACACAACGATGTCCCAGCGATCCCACCAACGATACGACATGGATGGGATCGCTGGGACATCGTTAGGCTGATCGCTGGTGAGCTGTCACATAGCCCCAGCGATCAGGACCAGCGACGCTGGATGCTGGTTTCTAATGTAAACGTCGGGTATCCAGGAGCTGCGGCTCCTGGATACCCGCTGTTTACCTTGGAAACCGGCGTACACGCTGGTTTCCAAGGTAAACATCGGGTATCTAGGAGCCGCGCGGCTCCTGGATACCCGACGTTGACATTAGAAACCAGCGTCGCTGATCGCTGGTCTCTCGCTGCCACACGCAGCGATGCGTGCTGGGCAGCGGGAGACCAGTGATCGAAAAACAGCCCAGGCCGCTCGAGCACGATCAGCGATAACCGGCAGGGGGGCCGGTCGCTGATCCCGTCACACACAGCGATCTCGCTGGCGAGATCGCTGATGTGTCACAAAATCCGTGATCTCGCTAGCGAGATCGCTGTGTGTGACGGGGCCCTTCGTACCAAAAATGCCTCCTTTCTCCCCACAGCATTCGGCGTAATAACGCTGTTAACCCACAGATGTGGGGTTAATCTGCAGGTTAACAGCATTATTCCCGGTGCCAGGCTCCCTTTAAGTTGGTTCACCATTTAGGTTATCCTTCTAGTGGAATTTGTAGCTTAGGCATTGCTAAGCTGAAAAAAAAAGTGCATGTCAAGTGAATCCTCCTGTCTGGTGTTATAACTCCCCCTTCACAAGTTCTTATATTTTCGGTACTTGAAAAAACCGTACCGGAGCAGGCCATATGTTACATATGTGTGGCTTCAGTATGCCACATCAGTATGACACGTATGGGCTCCTGGAAAAAGTGGTACAGTTAGTGCTATTCCTGGGTGCTGAAGGCAGCTCTCATCATTGTCGCCTGGTCTCTCTGAAATCCGTGCGAGGAGGTGACAATGATGGGAGTTGTACTCAGCACCTGCTGTGTACATCCTGTGTAAAATAAATAAAATGGCGTGGGCTCCCGCGTAATTTTCATAACCAGCAAAGGGAAAGCACACATCTGGGGGCTGATGTTAATAATCTGGGAAAGGGGCCAATATTCCAAAAGGTTCCCAAGCTTTAATAACAGCTCACAACTGTTGGCTTAGGCTTTACTGATTGGTTTATGGGGTATCCCAGAAAAAAAATGATGTAGGGTTATAAATTCTAATCAGCAAAGGCTAAACAGGCAGTTGTGGGCTGATATTAATAGCCTGGTGAGGGACCAGAGATATTGGACCCCTCCCAGGCCAAGAACATCAGCTCTCAGCCGCCCCAGTAATGACGCACCCATAAGATGTGCCAATCTGGCGCTTAGCCTCACTCTTTCCACTTGCCCTTTTGCAGTGACAAGTGGGTAATAGGGTTGGAGTTGATGTCGTGTTTTTTTTTTTATGGCTGCTGACATCAAGCCCAGGGGTTAAGACGCCCTCATTACTAACCCCATAGTCATATTGTAAAAAATACACAGCCAAAATAATTTCCTTTTCAATTGAATCATAAAACTCCATATTCCTCACCTGTCCGACAATCCATTTGTCCCACAAAGAACTACAGCTCTGTTACTGGATTGCATGACTGAGTGGTGGCATGATGCGACCACTTGGCAAGGATTAACGTTATAGAGGAAACCGCCGGTCACTGACAGCTGTTCCCACGCTCAGTCCAGTGTGAGCCGGCCGATGAACTTCACTGACATTCATGATGTCACCACTAGCACCCTGAGAAATGTTTTGTCCCTTTATTGTTTGAGGGCAGGGATAGTATAACACTTTTTTTTTATCTCCCCTTTAATGCTCCTAGTTGGAGTCACAAGATTGCTTTGGTAAGGCTAAATGATTAAACTCTCGATGCCGCAATCTTCCCTCGTATGAAGTGGTAAGATGAATTTGATTTGTCAAGTCGGTCTGCCCTCCTTGTTGGAGGTGCAGGTTGGACGCCACCGGCATGGGAGCTGATAAACCATCACTTATCCCAATCTATGCCTCTGGTATGGCATACTAAGATGAACCTGATTATGCAAAGTCGGGCGTACTATACTGGTTTGCCCTTCTAGTGTATTCTGGTTGAAGATGAAAAATGGACGACACTTTGGAATAAGTCGGTGGATCCATAATACTCTAATTATTTTGGGATTGATGTCCTAAGACTGGTAGATTGAAGTAAGTGGTGAGTTGGTTAAATATCCGTTCAATGAGCTTTCGGAATGATAAAATGGCAACTCTGCAACAAATCTATAAGATATTGATCAATTAATTAAAATGTCCCCTTATCTGAGAGACTCCCTGAGGAACCTCTTCACTAGTCAAGACGAATGCCTTATGTTCGTCCATAAGGTACATGGTTGAACAGATGGGGTTTTAGTACCTTGGTTTAAGACCATCTGAGCTGTGACCAATACCATATGAGGTCTTTATCTTTTTCACATGATGAAGCCACTGAGTCAGGAAAAAAAGAGGTGTATCATAGGGGTGATGGTTATCACTTGTTTTTCTTAACCTCTTAACCACCGTCGATATGTCTTTTATCGGCGGCCTTTAAGAGTACTTACTCCTCAGCGCTGCTTTTTAACAGTATATAGCGCCCCCCAGCGTTGGAAAATCTGCTGGGACTCGGCTGCCGGGGGTAGCTGAGACCCTGGAGAACATGATCAGATCTGGTTATTCACCAAATAATGGCGATCACCAAAAAAGAAGTCTGACTTTAAAATTCATTTCTCTCTCCTCTGATATGATCTAGCATATTAGCTCCCCCATACTAGCGCAAAATTGGCTCCCCCGAGCATCCCAAGGCCCTCCTGCTCTGTCCCTCTGCGTCATCTTCCTGGAAGAAAATGGCGGGTGCATGCGCAGTGTGCCGCAGAGATCTGCCGGCCGGTACTTGGCAACAATAGGACGTTTTTTCTTAAGGTATATCTCTATGATCAAAATAAAAAAATAAATCAAACCCCCTTTTGTCACCTCATTAGTTAGATAAATATTATAAAATAAAAAAATTGTAAATTTTTTCCGTTCTTTGCAGTTAGGGTTGGTGTTAGAATTTGTGTTTTTTTTGTTTTGGTTTTTTTCATCGCAGATCTCCGCAAGTTTTTTTGGGGGATGTCTAACAGCCACGAAACGTGGACTTGAACACCAGTGATATTTGTTGCATACCCGAGCGCCCGATGCAAACTTGCAGAGCGAGCGCTTGTGCTCAACACTATTGATGACATGTTCAATATGACAACCTAATGTTATCAAATTCTGTGTCGTACCTGTGGGTTCAAAATGCTCACTATACCCCTCGATAAAATCTTTGAGAGGTGTGGTTTCCGAAATGGGGTCAGTTGTGGGAGGTTTCCACTGTTTAGGCGCCTCAGGGGCTCTCCAAACATGTCATAGCAACCACCATTGACTCCAGCCAATTTTACCCTGCCGTGCGCCAAAGCAGTGGAAGTCCCCCACATATGGGGTATCTGTGTATTCGGAGTAATTGCACAACAAATTTTGTGGTCTATTTTCTCTTTTTACCGTTGTGGAAATAAAACAAAAGTTTGGGTCTAAAGTAATTTTTTGTGAAATGTGAATTTTTTTCCTTCCACATTGCTTCAGTTGTCATGAAACAACTGACATAATAAACCTCTTGAATGTGGTTTTGAACACCTTGAGGTTAAAAACCCTTCAAAGTCACTTGAAATGTGACGTCCCTAAAAAAAAAAAAAAAAAAAAAGTTTTGTAAATTTTGTTTGAAAAATGAGAAATCTCAGGTCAAATTTTACCCTTATAATGTCCTAACAAAAAAATTGTGCTGATGTAAAGTAGACATGTGGGAAATGTTATTTATTAACAATTTTGTGTGACACCACTCTCGTTTAAGGGCACAAGCATGAAAAGTTTGAAAATTTCAAAATTTTAACATTTTTGACAAATTTCCATTTTTTTCAGAAATAAACGCAAGTCATTTCGAATAAACTTTACCACGATTATGAAGTACAATATGTCAGGATGACACCGTCTCCGAATCAGTGGGATCCGTTGAAGCGTTCCAGAGTTATTACCACATAAAGTGACGGTGGTCAGAATTGTAAAATTAGGTTGTCACTAATGTGTTAAGTCTCTTTGTTTGAAAACGAATCTACCTTCCTGACAGGGACTCAGATTGAAAAGTCAAAGTCCCTCTGCTCAGTGCTTCATGGTGGGGTCAATTATTTAAATACGCCTTCCCCCTGCTTGTTTTCCCTCAATCTCCACCCACCTCTTGTCTGATTGACAAATCTGGCTTCATAAAACCAGGGAAAGGTGGAGATAGATGGAAACCAAGTTGGTGGGAAGGTGTATATAAATGATTGGCCCCACCATGATGCACCAAGCATCTGTACTTGGTTTCATCAGTCATTCTGTGCTTATAGTGCTTTAACCCCTTCACCACCGTTGGGTTCTTGTACTCATGCTGAGCCCACATCTTTCCCCACACTTAATGGCTGACAGTGGCACTTAACACGCACCGGCCATAAGCATGTCATTAATCCCACCCATCAGCATCCCCATCATGTGATCTCAGGGTGCCGACGGGTTTTTATGACACTCGGGGGTGGGGGGGTGTCTGCTACTGACCCCAGGGCCTGTCATTACCAGTCTCCTGTTAATGCCTATCTATATTGTCCCATAATCTGAACTAGACTTGCTTTAAAAATTCCCTACCGTTCCCTAACTACGCTATCTAACAGCTATTGTATTTTTTTTCATTTCCTGTCTGATGACTATTCATTTGAGTATAATTTAGTGGATGCTGGGATGCACAAACTAAGTGTCATCAGGGGAGCACAGGGTGCGGTCACTGTCACAGCTGCTGCCCCCTCCCTGAAATGAAGGGTCATTAGTGACTCATTTCAGGGGTGATGCTGTGCCTGCTGTCTCACCTGTGGAGAGCACTGTCCCTGTGTGCAGCGCTGGGTCTGTTGTCAGCTTAGATGAATAGTAATAAGCTGGCAGCAGAGTGGTGTCGCCACACCCGCCTATGCACATGAAGAGGAAGTCAGATCAGCTGTAGCCCGGAATTCATCTTCAATCTGTACAAAGGCGGAGTGACGCTAGCGCTGACTGGGCGCCGGATATCATGTGTCACAACACCGGGTGACCTCTCTGAAACCGCGAGTGCTGACACCACTGGAACGGTGTCAGCGCGGGAGGTGAGAATATGGTTTTTTTTTTTTATCTGGGCCACACATTTAGTCCAAGAAGTGGACCACCCCTTTAAACATCTATTAATAGGACATAATCAGTGAGACATAATCACATCTAACATGACCAGAGATCAGATGTTAAAATAACATATATAGTATTGGAAGCGGCAATCATCACAAGCTCATTATGGTAAACCACAATAAGTAAAAAGCAATTAAAAGCCTTATAATATATGGTTTTTACACTCTATCTAAATACCACTGCTATGATTTGGGGATGCTCTGGTGACATACAATTCCTTATTAAAACAAGGTAACATCCAGAAGTCTCGCAAAAAAAAATTATTGTAAAATAAACTTCTCTAGGTGGATTATATGGGGATTCAAACTTAAATTACACGCTTTTCCTTTCAGGAATTTTTATCAATCCCAGTAAACAACACCGATGAGTATAATTCTGTAGCAGGAGAAAGTGACACTCGGAATCCAGCTCAAATTAGGGAAACCTAATAACGTGTATTCTCGGGGGTCTCATTGAGACCCTCTGGTGCTAATGTACATAATAATAATAATAAATTTTATTTCTATAGCGCCAACATATTCCACAGCACTTTACATTTCAAAATATCCAACAAGACTCCCTATTAGTGTCCGGTATCTGGTGGACTATGAATCCAGAATTATATTGTTTTCAGGCCTGTGCGAGTTTTATAAATAAGGACAAAAATGCCAACATTTTGGTATTATACGTGGGAGAAAAACTTTTAAATCTGTGACCATCACCTAAGGACATAAATGTTCTATGACTTCGTAGATTGATTATTGGAGTGTTTCTGCAATTTTCGGTATGTCGACAGAACAGCGCATCAGTCTGATATAGGATGAATAATCACAGGCGGAACATTACCGAGTGTTAATTTCTCCCACCAGGTACTGGGATTGATACACTATAGTCTTTTTCCTTTTAGAAGATTTGATCTTTAAATCTTCATATAAAAATTTAGTTTGAGTATTTTTTTTTTTAAATAAATGCTGCTTTTTGATTTGAATCTTGTGGATTACACAATATTTTAAAAGTAAATCGTGTTACTAGAGCAGCGCCTGATTACAGTATGTATATGTGTGTGTAATATATAAAATATATAATACAGCTCTGGCAAAAATTAAGAGACCACCACATCAAAACCCTGTCATGGCCAGCCCATTCTCCAGACCTGAACCCCGTTCAAAACCTCTGGAATGTAATCAAGAGGATGATGGACAGTCACAAGCCATCAGACAAAGAAGAACTGCTTACATTATTGTGCCAGAAGCAGTGTGAAAGTCTGGTGGAAAGCATGCCAAGACGCATGAAAGCTGTGATTAAAAATCATGGTTATTCCACAAAATATTGATTTCTGAACTCTTCCTCAGAAATTCGGAGACATGTTGTCAAAGTTTATAGACTAAAAGAACAATTTACATTTTACTCAAAAATATACCTATAAAGAGAAAAATCAGACAAACTGAACATTTGGAAGTGGTCTCTTAATTTTTGCCAGCGCTGTATATATGTTATATTTTTGATGTTTTTACTCTATAATAGGGTGTTTTAATTGCATGATTTAACATCTGATCTCCTGTCATGTAATCACAGTAGGTGGGATTACGTCATAGGTAGGTCCAATTAATAATTGTTTTTAAGTATTCTGTATGTGCTTGATGGATGTATCAAACAGATTCCAAAACGCGCTGCACAGTATGAATATAGTAAATTTCATACCATCTTCCAGTACACTGGCATTGTGCTTGATATTTCCTGTTGAGATTCAGCCTTTGTCATGGTCTCTTTCTTGAGTGAAAGTTTTGGCTTTATACTAGATATAGGTAAGGTGCACTGAGCTCCTGACCATGCCAAGAAAGCATTGATCACCTGTACTTGGACTGAATAGTATTTTGAGCTGACAGTCCCATTTAACATCTGTGTTTTGCGGTCCATATCTGGATGGCGATGCCTTCATGGCCGCGTATTCCTATGAAGTTGTCGAGTTCGGGTCACGAGAAAACAACTCGTTCTACAAAAAAGCCTAATACATTTACGACAACTGAAACCTAAAAAAAAGTCATGGCGCTCTGTAAAGGAAGCTAAGACTGCTTTCACATTTGTGTTGCACAGACCTGCGTCTGTCTGTGCACGGCCGCCGCTAAGCTCCGCCCCCTGTCGCGCCTCCTGTTAGCTCCGCCTATGGGCGCATGACGCTGCATGCGACCTGCACACCCTATCTTTAGCATTGGCAGGTATGCGTTTTCCGGCGCATGCGTCCTTTTGACGGTGCGCTGAGCACACCAAAATGCAACACGGTGCGTTTGGCGCTGGTTGGCGCACAGTCAAAAGGACGCATGAGCAGGAAAACGCATACCTGCGTCCGGCCTGCGTACCCAATGCTAAAGATAGGGTGCGCAGGTCGCATGCAGCTTCATGCGCCCATAGGCAGAGCTAACAGGAGGAGGCGGGGCAGGGGCAGAGCTTAGCGGCGGCTGTGCGCAGACCGTCGCAGGTCTGTGCAACGCAAATGTGAAAGTAGCCTTAGAATCCTAAGCACTAAAATGGGCTTTATCCTAAACCCGTTTATGAAAAATGCAGCACATGTAAGTCATTGTGACCACTCAAGAGCGTGATGTACTCAACAGCCAAGGTCCCGCTGCCAAACTTCAATCCTGGCACTTAAACCTTTTAGATGTCACAGTCAAGAGTGGCCATGATAACTTAGTGGTTAGTGAAAGGGCTCGCCTTATCATGGTACAATTACAGGGTGCATATTGGATGCAAGAGAAAAAAAATTTTTCCCCTTAAAAACGGCTTGATCATGTATTGCAGTATCTAATAATCAACTACAAGGTTGTTTTTTTTTTCTTGCAAAATAAAAAAAATAAACTAAAAAGCCATAAAAAATGACACCAATAAGCATAACCCTCACACAGCTTCATCAACAGAAAAATGAATATAGGATGGGTCTTTGAATGCAGCAACTCCCAAAAATTATATTGTTTTTATATTGTGCAAAAGCTAGTAAGATATTAAAAAAAAAATCCAGGAAGTCCTATGTATTCTAGAATGAACAATTCATCCTGCAAAAACAACCCCTCGCATTGTTGAGTAGATGAATCAAAATAAAATGGCTTTTGGAATATGGTGACAGATGCATCACAATGGTCAAATACGTGTTTTTTATCTATCCCCTCCCCGCCAGAAAGATTTGTCTGATAGCAACAAATCGGTGACCCACAAGTAGGATAGGTCTTCAATATTGGATCAGCTGTTATTTGCTCCAAACAACCCCTTTATTAGAAGTTAAAAAGGTTGCACTTATCTAAAAAATGTCCCACTGAAAATATACAACTCCGCCTGCAAAACAGAAACAAACAAAAAAAAACCTAATATTCTATAGGTAACATTGATGGAAATCAAAACGTTTTGACTTCTGGAATGCGATGATGCAAAAGAAGATAAAGTTTGGTCCTTACGATCTGCAAATGACTGGTCGTTAAGGGGTTAACAATAAATCAGGAATGTGTGTTGATGACACAGTAATGACTATTGAACAAACACTTGGGCACAACATTAAGAAAATGAGTAATTAAAAAGCCCATTATCGCTGTACAAGCAATTGGATGTGAAGAGAATATCAATGATGAGATTCTGTCCTACGTGCGCAGACTTTGACACTAGGTCCTTGGGCTTTGCTCAAACACCTGATTTTTCAAGCTTTTCACTGCTAAACTGCCATAGGTCACTAACTGGAATAACCAATTTACACTGTTTTTACCTTCATGACCAGGCCAAATTTTGCAATTCTGACAAGTGTCACTTTGTGGTAATAACTCTGGAACACTTCAAAGGATCCTAGTAATTCTGAGACTGTTTTCTTGTGACATATTGTACTTCATGTTGATGGTAAAATTTGTTCGATACAACTTGCGTTGAGTTGTGAAAATATCAGAAATTTGGCGACAATGTCTCTATTTCCAAACTTTTCATTTTTATACACTTAAACCAGAGTTATGTCACACAAAATAGGTAGTAAATAACATTTCCCACATGTCTTCTTTACATCAGCACAACTTTTGAAACAAACATTTTTTTTGTTAGGAAATGAGAAGGGTTAAAATTTGAAAAGCAATTTCTCATTTTTTCAACAAAATTTACAAAATCATTCTTTTTTAGGGACCACCTCACATTTGAAGTGACTTTGAGAGGCCTATATGGCAAAAAAAAATACCCAAAAATGACACCAATCTAAAAACTGCATCTTTCAAAGTGTTCAAAATCACATTTAATATGTTTAACACTTCAGATGCTTCACAAGTACCTTCGCAAGATGGAAGGAAAAATTACGGTAACATTTTTACTTTATTCCCAAATTTTTTATTTTCACAAGGCTAACAGGAGAAAATGGACCTCAAACAATAGTTGTGCGATTTCTCCTGAGTACGCCGATACCCCATATGTGGGGCAAAACTACTGTTTGAGTGCATGGCAGGGCTTGGAAGGTAAGAAACACCATTTGACTTTTTGAAATCAAAATTGGCTGGAATCAAGAGAGGACGCCATGTCGCATTTGGAGTTCCCCTGATGTGCCTAAAGAATGGAAACCATCACCAAGTGACCTCATTATGGAAACTAGAGCCCCCATGGAATTTATATAGATTTGAGGTGAGTGCCTTGAATCCCCAGGTGCTTCACAGAAATTTATAAAGTAGAGACATGAAAATGAAAAAAAATCTTTTTCCAAATCTCAAAATTTGTTGTGCAATTTCTCCTAAGTATGCTGATACCCCTTATGTGGGGGAAAACTACTGTTTGGATGCATGGCAGGGTTTGGAAAGGAAGGAGTGATGTTTGGAGCACAGACTTTGAATGGTCTGCCGACGTCATGACGCACTTCGAGAGCCCCTGATGCCTAAACGGTGCAAATCCCCCAAGCGTGACCCTATTTTAGAATTAATGCAATGTTTTCCTGGTATGTGAATTTTATAATGTGGTGGCATACGTGAGTTGTGTAGAGTGCATCAGGTTGGAATATGTAAGTTGTGCAAGTCAGATATAAATTTATTAGTCTATGAATGAGTGGTAGACTTTGTAAAAGTCTTTCATACACAGACCAGGTTTGTCGGGGCAGGTGTTGCATTGATAAGTGGAAATCTTTAGTATCCCCCTTCTGTAGCACACTTCGCACCTTGTTTGCGACCTCTCTCTCTCTTTGCAGTTTGAGGGACCTAACAGGGGAAATGTTGCCCTGGTACAACACGGGCACCTTCTGTTCCAGAAGCACTGGGGCCCGCTCCTTCCTGAATGCCAAATATCAGGGCCTTGATCGCTACCTCGTGGAACTGAAGGAAGGTCCTGATCTGGTCTGCACATCATGATAGCATGAAAGAGTATTAGATTGCCATCTGTTTGATGTGCACAGCCAACTTCTTGGCTTTTCTCATGGCACTGTATGGCTGTGGAACTTGATCAGAGAGATAATAATGTCCCTCCATGTTCTTGTTGTACCCCCTGGTTTGATGACGGAACCTCATACAATGGTGGGGGTGCCGCCATCACCATTTATGGTGGTCAAGAATAGGACATCCCTCTTGTTTTTATACTTGACCACCAGCATGTTGTCACTACATTGGGATCTGCTCTCACCCTTTCTGAGCAGCTGCCAAAATAGCATCCTAAGGCGGGCTTTCTGATTTTTGTGGACAGCACTGCATGCTGCAGTAGCTCTGACAGAGAGGGACTTGAATAAAGGGATGGTAGTATAAAAGTTATCTACGTAGTGGTAACAGGACATGAGGGCATTTAGGGGGTTGAATCCTAAACCTGTGTGTGTGTGTGTACCCGGAGATACTCTCGCACAGTTTGTAAAGTTTAGTTCTGTACCTGGCCCTCTTACTGGGCAGGTATTGCCAGAATTTGAGCCTCCCCTTGAAATGTATTAAGGACTCATCCACGCAGATGTCTCTTTGGAGAACGTACACCTCAGCAAACTTGTTGTTGAAGTGATCAATGACAAAGTTGGGGTAATTTTGGGAAGCACATTACAATGATAATGCACAAACATTTGTGGATTGCCTCAAAACATGTCCGGGGCATAGACATGCGGAACATACAGTGGTCCAATTGGCAAATGATAGTGTTATTTTGGGATAAAGATTGTTGCACGTACAAATTTGTCTGGGACACCATGAGATCTACAAAATTGTCAGAGAAAAAGATTTTGCAAAAGTTAATTTGTCCAGTAGTGTCAAATTGCATTCCTAATGGCACCACAAAATCAGGAATCTGTTGGTCATAATTTTCGGGAGGTGAGGTCCATAGGGGCTCACAAATGGTAGGCACTGGTACATTTTCTGTCCTTGGGCATCTGCATGTTGGATCAGTATCACTTGTGGAAGAGGAGGAAAAATAAAGGAAAGTGGGACCATCTCCCTCACTATCCATGTCGGATGCAAGGAAGGTGTTTGCCTCCTCCGCTGAACACAGTGATTGGACGAGCAGGACATTTTTTCACGTATTCAGTGTTTGTATGCGTTCCAAATTTTATTCAGGTGTGTGTCTGAGTCTTTGGTGTAAACTTTTCTTATTTAGAAGAGAAATAAAAAGCAAATCTAGAAAGAAAAATATAAAAATAAAATGAATATAAAAACTTGGTACACTGAAAAACTTACTAAACGAAGGTCAGTAAAAAAAAAATAAAAAAATTACTGAGCACCTGCAACGGACACTAACCCTGATTATACTCAGTAAAAAATACTGTAGTAGATGCTGATTATTACTACAGTATATTTTTACTGTCCCTAATCTAATCCTATCAACTAATTGAATATAATTTTTATTTGATTCTTTTTTCACACACAAAAAATAACAACCGGCTGCTGATCAGTGATGTGCGTCACTGAATAGGCTTAATTAAACATATGCAAGATTATCATAGTTCAGATCCTAACACATTGCATTTTGAAGGGTTAGAAAAAGTTTATCCTCCACAAGGTGTTGACTACAATAAATTGCTCTTAAAAAGAGAAGGAAAGTGGATTTTAAATTCATCTGCCCAATGTCCGTTTGGACCGAACAATAGAATTGACATGTCTGTGTGTATACGGTATGTCTTTGTGAATCGAGGAGGTGAGGTGCGCCATTACCTATTGTGAATAATGGCTCACTTGTTGTTTTCTATACAGGGACAATTTTAGCTTGCCTTTGATGAACATTGAAATGGTCCCATATTGTGGCTCTTGTACAGTAAAATATCCCCTTTGTGGCTCTCATACTGTATAATGTCCCCATTCTGGCCCCCATACAGTAATTATGTTACCCATTCTGACCCTCATACAGTACAGTAAAATGGCCCATATTCTGGTACCCATGCAATATTATATTCACCCCATTCTGACCACCATACAGTACAATGTCCCACATTGTGGTCCCATACAGTATTATAAATCCCATTCTGACACTACAGTAATAAAATCCCCCATTCTGGGCCCTATACAATAGAATGTCTCTATTTGTGTCCCGCATATGGCATAATATCCCCTTCTGTGGCCTCTATGCAGTATAGTGTTCCCATCTATTGTCTCCCTCTGTGGCCCAATACAGTATAATGTCCCCCTCTGTGGCGAGCTTTACCTAGCAATTAAAAAAGAAAAAAAATCAAACAACCACCACACCCCTCACCTGTCACAGCTCAAGTGACAAGGTGCTCC
Source organism: Dendrobates tinctorius (assembly GCF_039654945.1). Classification (NCBI taxonomy): domain Eukaryota; kingdom Metazoa; phylum Chordata; class Amphibia; order Anura; family Dendrobatidae; genus Dendrobates; species Dendrobates tinctorius. Next base: position 23,689,667 of record NW_027361743.1, on the reverse strand, counting down.
TTCCTCTTCCATCTCCCGCTATAGGTGGAGCAATGCAGTGACGACATTACTCAGCCTGCAATAGGACATCTGCGTTGCGCACATGTGGAAGCTTGTGTACGCCAGGGACCACATCAAGGGTCGGGGTTGTGAGTAAGCTGGCGTCCCTGCATGGAGGGGGGAGGGGACACCATGCAGGGGCATCAGCAATACTGCTACAGTACCCCCCCTTAGGCCTGTATCACACATCTGCTTTTAGACGTCCGTCAAAATCCGCCGTTTTGGCTAAAGCAGATCCGTCCAAAAAACGGATCCGGTATCATCCGTTTGTGGCAAAAACGGAAACGGTTCCGTTTTTTCACACTTTGGAGGACGCCAAAAAACGGATGTGTGAAACAGGCCTTATACACTCTCTTCTTCAGGACTCTGCAGAACTCTTGGGCTTAACCTGGTACTGCAGCTGCTTACCCCATGGGTCAGGTATGCTTACACTGATTAGGGCTAGGTCTCTGTTCAGACTACTGGCACCTCTACAGAACAGTTACTGACACGGATTCAGGCTCAGTTCAGACATTCCGGTCTAGGATACTGGATCAGGGTTCGGATGCACACGGGCCAGAGGACAATGTTTAGGCACTGGCTGCTCTGGGATCAGGGGATGAGGTTCAAGTACTGGCCGCTCTGTCATCAGGGGATGAGGTTCAGGAACTGGCCTTTTTTGGGACCAGGGGATAGATACAGGACTGGCCACACCAAGACCAGGGGACTTTGGATACAGGACTGGCCACACTGTGGCCAGGTATAAAGGTTCAGGACAGTACCAGCACCTGGACCAGGGGACCTCCATACTAGTACACCTCACTCAGTAATGACTACACATTGCTTGGCGACTCCCTAGGGGAGAAGGGGGTCTTTTATACAAGATGCCTCCCAGTTATTGGCTAGGAGCCATCTTGCAGGTGCAATAAATTATGCTAAATGCTTCTCCGCTACAAGCTGAGGGCATTTACTATATGCGCGCAGCCCCTTTAAGAGCAGGGGATCATGTGCATTTGATGGACCGACAGAACTGCGGTGCGCACACAGAAAGTGGAAGCACGCCAGGGACTGCGCCGAGAGCCGGAGCAGTGAGTAAGCCGGCATCCCTGCATGGAGGCAGAAGGGAGCAGGGGTGCCAGCAATAGCGCTACAACAGCTCAGACCATTGCTTGAGGCAATGCTCATTTTCACTCATGGCAAGAGCAACCTCTGTCACTGTACAGGAAGGGGAGGAGGTGAGCTCTGACAACACCTAATGTGAATGGTGGATCCTGTGCTAACTACTGTATTTGATATTATTATATTTCTTTGTCAACCTGTAAGAGCATGCCAACCTTTAAGAACATGGAAGAGGCCAGGAGTCATTTAGTGAGCTACATTTCTTGCTACATGTTCACAGACTTACCAGTGGAAAAGCCAAACTTCACATGCCAGAAATTCAGAGGATTCAAAAAGAGATCAATAAACTGGAGCAGTGGGCAGCAACTAACAGAATGGTTTCTAACAGGGGAAAATGCAAAGTCCTACATCTGGGCAATAAAAATGAAAAAAGCATATACAGAATGGGAGAAATAGGGCTAAGCAACAGCACATGTGAAAAAAGACTTGGCTATACTAATAGATAATAAACTAAACATGAGTCAACAGTGTGATGCAGCAACAAAAAATGTGAATCCAATTCTAGGATGTATTAACAGAAACATACAGTCTAGATCACGTGAAGTCATTATTGCCCTCTACTCCTCTTTGGTCAGACCTCATCTGGAATATTGTGTCCTGTTTTGGGCACCACATTTTAAAAAAGACATCAACAAACTGGAGCAAGTTCAGAAAAGAGCGACCAGAATGGTGACCGGTCTGCAAACCCTGTCTTATGAGGAAAGGTTGCAGGATTTGGGAATGTTTAGTTTGCAAAAGAGAAGACTGAGAGGAGACTTAATAGCTGTCTACAAATATCTCAAGGGCTGTCACATTGTAGAAGGATCAACTTTATTCTCATTTGCACAAGGAAAGACTAGAAGCAATGGGATGAAACTGAATGGGAGGAGACACAGATTAGATATTAGAAAAAACTTTTTGACAGAGTGATCAATGAGTGGAACAGGCTGCCACGAGAGGTGGTGAGTTCTCCTCCAATAGAAGTCTTCAAACAGAGGCTGGACAGACATCTGTCTGGGATGATTTAGTGAATCCTGCTTTGAGCAGGGGTTGGACCAGATGGCCCAGGAGGTCCCTTCCAACTCTACCGTTCTATGAAGTGATGATAATGAGATTGTGGAAAAGTCTTTCGTACAAAGAAATTGATACCACAGAATTTTATAGTAAATCTGTGACCCTGTGATTGCTACAGCGTTATAAATGCTAAAAGTGGCAGCTGTAATAGAGCTGCTTTTTGGAATGAGTTATAACAAAGTGAAACGGTCACAAATGTATCGAACTGTTGTAGAAAATAATCACAAACCAACAACCGCTGTAATAAAACACGGTGAATGGTATTGTTAAGGTGATCCTCCCATACTGATCTCCAGCCTGTTCTGGCTTTCTGCGTAGAGATATGCTAGTGCCTGCCGTGATACAGATGCCAGACTGTTGTACAACATAGTGTACAGGTCTTACAAGTAAAATAATGAATGCACCGTGCTAGGTACTCGTGTTATATGGCTGCCTTGGCAAGCACTAGAATATCATGCAAGATTGGTGGGAGATCAGAATTGGCGGGCTACTTTAACAATATAATTTGTCGTGTTTTATGACAGCAGTTGTTGCATGAAAGAAAGTTAAATATTTTCATTTCAGAGACAGTAAACTATTTGCCAGGGGGAACCATATGTTCTGCGGCGTCTGCACCCACGAAGTGTCAGATCTAGAAAACAGTGACACAGCGTGATATAATCTGATTATCCTGTTAGAGAATTCTGTGACTAGACGAGATGAGTGTTGAGGATCCTCATCTGTTAGTCTGAACGAAGACCTTGAGATTAAGGGCACAGTCAGATGGCCGTATAAATCGGAACACAGGGTGCAGACTGGCCGGTGGCTTTCCTGTTACGAGCTTCATGTATCTCTATGCTACAGTCACGCTCAGATCGGGAGAGCCGCGGCCAGTCCGAGCACTGTGCACCGATTTATACGGCTGTCAGGCTGCACCCTAAGAGTGAGGACATCTGAACAAAAGAGACTCGCAGCAAATATAAGAATAGGTACTAAAATAGTAACCAACCAAAAGATACAACAAACACAAAAGCGTTACATAATGATGAGCACACCTGCGGTAACAAAGAATTTTACTTGGACCAAGAATCATAAAACCAATTAAAACCACAAAGTGTCTCCAAAGAATTCTGGCAAGTATGCCAATGACCATGAAATACAAGGATCCAGTATAATTACTGCACAATACAAAGAAGTACCGTAAATACAACACTTAAAAAATGCATATGTACAGTAATAGCTGAAAGTATTGGTACCATTAAAATTGTTCCAGAAAGTAAAGCATTGAAATTACACGATCTGTTATACACATGTTTATTTCCTTTTGTTTGTATTGGAACAACAACAAAAAAAGGCAAATTGAACATAATTTCACATAAAACCCCAAAAATGGGCTGGATAACCATCTCAATAAATCTCATTGAACACCCGTAGAGAGATCTTACAGTTGCCGTTGGGAGAAGGCGCCTTATAATATGAGAGACCTGGAACAGTTTGCAAAAGAAGAGTGGTCCAAAATTCCAGTTGAGAGGCGTAAGAAGATTGTTGATGGTTATAAGAAGTGATTGATTGCAGTTATTTAATTCAAAGTGTGTGCAACCAAACATTAAATTGAAGGTGCCAACAATTTTGTCCTGACCATTTTTGGGGTTTTGTTTGAAATTTTGTCTAATTTGCCTTTTTTTTTTTTATATCGTTCCAATACAAACAAAGGAAACAAATGTGTTTTACAAAACATGTCATTGCAATAATTTTCTAGTAGAAATAGTTTAATTTTCTGAAACAATTTTAAGGGTGCCAACAATTTTTGCCATGACTGTAGATAATGTAAGAAAAACAGATTTTACAAGTTCACCAGCAGCGGTTCAACAGAATAGAGGGCGGATGTGCGTCCTGACCACACGTTTGACAGATTCTTGAAAAGATTAAAGAAATCCAGCTCCAATAAAAACTTGTGATTTACTCCTATCAAAAAAATGAAAGTTGGCGATTTCAGGTAGCAACAATTCATTGGAAGGGAGATGGGATACAGAATAAAAATTCCATTAGACCAGGGACATCAAGCAACGCGTTTCGAATGCAACTTAGGCGTTCTTTGTCAAACAAAAAAAAATATCCATACATGAATTGATTAGTAATGGACGGTGCATAATTTCATTGCACCTATTGAGCCCATTTGGAAAACAGGTGCCTAAATTGTACATCCAATATGCTTCACTTGTGCGCAAACGTCTCGTATGATCTCCTTCTCTAACTGTCCTGATGACCTTCTCTAAACCGAATACTTGAAAAGATTACGTCTGTTTTTGGTGGTGTGTAATAAAATGATTTGATGTATGGGAAATATTGGAGCTCGCTGAATTGGTAGTAAAGATGAGCGCACCTTTTGACATTCGGCGTTCGCTGACTTGTTCGACAAACGGTTCGACAAACGTAACCAGATGTCAAAACCACGCCTCCCCTTCAGCACCTTTTCAGGCACATGAAAGAATGACACAGACTCCTTTAATTAATCCAATTTACACCATACTCACATCATCGCCTATTCCACTGAAACCTTGGTTCATTTAGATTCATTTTTTCTATGAACCCCTTCACCCCCGAGCCTGTTTTCACCTTCCTGACCAGGACATTTCTTTCAATTCTGACCACTGTCACTTTATGAGGTAATAACTCTGGGATGCTTCAATAGATCCCACTGATTCTGAGATTGTACTTCATGATAGTGGTAATGTTTTTTTGATATGACTTACATTTATTTGTGAAAAAAATAGGAAATTTAGCAAAAATTTAAAAATGTTTGCAATTTTTAAACTTTTACATTTTATCTCCCTAAAATCAGAGAGTCATGTCACACAAAATAGTTAATAAATAACATTTTCCACACGTCTACTTTACTTTAACAAAACTTTGGAAACATAACAAAAAAAAAATTAGGAAGTTGGGAGGGTTAAAAGTTGACAGCGAGTTCTCATTTTTACAACAAAATATACAAAACCATTTTTTTTAGGAACCACATCACATTTGAAGTCATTATGGGGGTCAATATAACAGAAAATACCCAAAACTGACACCATTCTAAAAACTGCACCCTTCAAGGTGCGCAAAACCACATTCAAGAAGTTTATTAACCCTTCAGGTGCTTCACAGTAGTTAATGGAATGTGAAAGGAAATATGAACATTTAACTTTTTTTCACAAAAATTTTCCTTTAGACCCAATTTTTTTTCTTTTCATAAACTAAACTGTAACTGGAGAAATTGCACCATAAAATTTGATGTGCAATTTCTCCTGAAAATGCTGATACCCCATATTTGGGGGAAAACCACTGTTTGGGTGCACGGGAAGGAGTGCCATTTGACTTTTTGAATGTAAAATTTGGTGGAATAATTAGCGGACGCCATGTCGCATTTGGAGAGCCCCGATGTGCCTTAACAGATGTGTATTGAGCGCCTTGAATACCCTGGTGTGAAGATGAAAAACTAAATTTTTCCCACAAAAATATTGGATTTGTCCCAAATTTTTCATTTTCACAAGGGTTACAGAAGAAAATGGACCCAAAAATTTGTTGTGCAATTTTTCCTGAGTGTGCCTATACCTCATATGTGTCGGAATACTACTTTTGAGGCACGTTACAAGGCTCAGAAGGAAAGGAGCACCATACTACAGTGCAGAGTTTGCTGCACTGGTTGAGGGTGCCATGTCACATTGGCAGAGCCCATGAGGTGCCAGAACAGCAGAATCCCCATAAGTGACCCTATTTTACAAACTACACCTTAATGAATTCATCTAGGGGTGCAGTGATCATATTGACGCCATGGGTATTTGGGTATTTTTACCACCAAGATTGTGTTAGCCTCAAATTTTAGATTTTAATACTGGGAAATGGGTAAAAATAGCACCAAAATCTGTTCCACAATTTCTGCTGAATGTTACAATCGCTGCTTCATACCTAGACGGAGTTTTGCAGGAATGCAGTTCCCGCAGAGACATATACGTACGGCGTTTGATGAGAAGGGGTTAATATTAGTGTATCAATACACTCACACTAGATGTGAGAATACTGTACATAAATTAATTGGTGGCACTTTCCTGTCGATTGTCATATATGTAAATATACATTACAGGTGATCACTGCAGATTTACTAAGGCGTTTAGTGCAGCCATCTCAACATGGTGGTACATTAACATTCCTCTTGTTATACTTGCTGCTCCTTTAACCCCTTTACCACATTGCGTTTTTCCATTTTTGTTTTTGCTCCCTGTCATGAACCGGGGTATTTGGATGCTCTCCGGTTCTTCTCCGCAGGGATTTATGTATATCCCGCTTTCCAATTTCCGGTTTGGACTTTGCAGCTCTCTGGCGCAGTCAGGGAACTGCACCTAGGATAAGTAGTCTGGACAGGCCACCTCATCGTGTCGGGCTAATGGGAAGGCTGCAGTGAGGGAGATGACTAATCCCGGTACTAGGTGGGAAGTAGTCTTATCAAACTCCGTCCATCACTGACAGGGCCTCCGCCTAAAAACCCCGAACACCGTTCGCTGCCACCAGCTCCTGGTCCTAGAATATGGGGCAGGAGCCACCCCAATCAGTAGCGAATTTAGCCTCAGAGGATGTGAAGATACTCTATAGAGCAAGGAGAAACGAAGCTATTAATTTTATAGATTTTACTCCAAAAGGTAGGCAGTGTTTACAACAGGTATAATCAGCTTTCATCTACTCCTAACAGCAGCGGTTGGAATCGTGATCCACCCGTGACTGTTAACATATTAAATGCCACTGTCAAACTCTGCAGGAAGCACGTCATTAACCCTGTCCATCTACCGCTGTGTCACATGACGGCATGTCCCTAATTCGTTACCATGACAACCCTTGTGGTTGTCCTCGCTGGATAGCTGAGTGCCGCCTAGCGGTCAGTGGTCATAGCAAGTGATCATTTCTGCTACATAGAGTAGGGCGGCAGGCCTGGTCTATGTAGCACAAGCGATGATTGCAGCTTCTAGTCTCCCATGGAGACTTGAAGCAAGTTAAAAAATTGTTTTTAAAAATATAAAACAATAAAAATATAAAAGTTCAAATCACCCCCATTCGCTCCATTCAAACTAAAACATTTAATAAAAATGTAAAAATACACATATTTGGTATTGCTGCGTTCAAAATCGCCCAATCTATCAAGATATAAAAATAATTAATCTGATCGGTAAATGGTGTAGCGAGAAAAAAATTAAACCTCCAGAATGACGTTTCTTTGGTCGCCGCAACATTGCAATAAAATGCAATATGTACACTAAAATAGTATCAATAAAAACGTCAGATCAGCATTCAAAAAATAAGCCCTTTTCCAGCCCCAAATCACGAAAAATGGAGACGCAACAGGTCTCGGAAAATGATGCCATATTTTTTTTTTTTATATATACTTTGGAATTTTTTTTCACCACTTATAAAAGAATCTTGACATATTCGGTGTCTTTGAACTCGTAATGACCTGTAGAATCTTAGTGGCAGGTTAGTTTTAGCATTTGGTGACCATGGTAAAAGAAAAAATCCATAAAACAATGGAGGAGTTGCACTTTTTTTTTTGCAATTTCAACGCACTTTGAATTTTTTCCCACTTTCCAGTACACGATATGGTAAAATGAATGGTGCAGTTTAACTCGTCCCAGACACTTCTGGCAACAGCTTATCTCACCTGAAAATAAAAATCATCCGTTGGGGCAGGGGGAGAGTTGGAAGGCTCACATACACATTATATGGTCAGCTGCTCCCACTGAAATCGACAGGTTTGCCCAACCCTCATCTAATATGTGTGGGTTTTTTTTATGCTTCTTATTTGACCACCAGTTGCTACTTGGGGCTTATGTTTTACTTCTTAAAATTGTAGCTCTTTGAACCTTTGTAAGATGTTAACCTTCTGTGAATCTCTTTAAGTTCTTCCAGTAGTTATCATCTAAACCAGAAAATTCGAAAAGTTTCAAGCACTCTGTCAAGTCATTCTATTTCAAGTTTTGTTCCTGATGAGGTATTGTTCAAAAAATTGCCTTTGTTCACCCATAAAAGGGCCCCACAAGGCAACAATAACGTGGAAGCATTTTTCAGTGATTTATCCAGGTCCATGTGTCTGTCACAAAGACTTCTTCATACCGTAGACATTAAAGGGAGTCTGAGGCCATGAAAATGCAGTCTAATCTGCAGGCACCGTGATATAGAGGAGGGGTGGTTGAGCAGATTGATATATAGTTATGTGAGAAGATATAAAGTATAACCTGTGTTTTAATAATGTAATCCTCTGTTCTTTCTGGTATTTTTGGTCCAGTGGGCGGTCCTATCAGTGACTGACAGCTGTCTTTGTATAAGTGTGTATGAAAGAGAGAGCTGTCAGTCACTGATGGCACCACCCACTGGGCTGAAAGTCACAAAGTACAGAGTTTTAAACTGTTAAAACACAGGTTATACTGATTCTTTTCTCACAAAACTATATATCAATTTACTCATTTCTTCCTGCTCTATAGTATGGTCCCTCCAGATTAGACAGAATTTTCATGATGACAGGTTCCCTTTAAAATAAAGTAATGAAAACATATTTGTCCAGGTGAATAAAAGCATCTATCACAGAAGCCTATAGCCTGAAAGGAAAAATCACAAATGCCTATTTTAATCTCGTGGGCTGAACATTTGCAAAACTATATAGACTTGAGAAATCTTAGTGTTCAGCCTTCGGCACAGGCGTTCCCCCTGCTGAACATTAAATAGTCTGTTTTTCTTTTTACTATTTAAAAGCCCTTCTATGCTTCTGGAGGATAGCAAGGTAGGATAGATTTTGCTTTCCTCAAGTCCAAAGGTAATATATATATATATATATATATATATATATATATATATATATATATATATATATATATATATATATATAGTGTATATTCCCAGTCCATATAAACTTTATTTGCATTAATAAATTTGATGCATGTATTTACTTGTCTTCTGCTTGTCTTCTTTTATTTAAAGTGACATTCATAAAACTAAAATTACAAAGGAAAGCAAAAATGGCTGACCTCCCCCTGAAGACATGGCTGATGAGATCTTTGATATGATAAGCTATACTAATGTATTTTTCTATGTTGGTGCTTGTATCAACAGATAATTCAATGATAATGAGGGTGATCAATGAGTGGAACAGGCTGCCACGAGAGGTGGTGAGTAGAGTTGAGCGAAACGGGTCAGTCAAATTCAAAAGTCGGCAACTTTCGCTGAAGTCGGGTTTCATGAAACGAAACCCGACCAGAGCATAAGGTCGGCCACGAGGTCGGCGACCCGAGCGCCAAAGTCGCGTTTCAAATGATGCTTCCAGTGCCCTTTTTCAGCCAATGATGGAGGATGCACACTGTGGGCAACGCGATGACATGGGCATCGGTCACCACCATCTTTGAGAAGGGCATGCAAGTGATTGGCTGGCTTTGTGTAGCGTCACAGGGGCTATAAAAGGGCGTGCACGCCGACCGCCATCTTACTTCTGCCAATCTTAGCATTAGGGAGAGGTGCTGCTGATTCAGAATAAGGGAGAGCGTTAGGCAGGGAAGAAGAACCGAAAAAACTGCTTCTGCTGTTAGCGATTCCCACTTACAACACACCAGTTTGTGTGCAGTGACAGGGGAGGCTCTATTTTTGTGCATCAGCTCTGTTGGTTATTAGGCTGCCTTATAAGGCTCCCTGATAGCTGCATTGCTGTTTGCACACTGCTGTGCAAACTGCTTTTTAAAAGCAAAAATACTTTTCTTCCTCTTTTCTGCACAGTTACCAAGCGTTCATTTTTCCACCCTTTTGTGTGCAGCAGTCTTGCTTATTAGGCTGCCTGCGTCCATGCTTGGACTGAGAGCATCATTGTCAGCCTCCTAAAATCTCTAGGGAGATTCAAAATCTCACCAATCCTATAGACACCCTCCACCTTGTCATACACCATCCTATTTCAGCCTGTTACATTGAGGTGTAATCTCTACTGGGCCTGAGACAATAGTTCAGCGTCCTCAAATCTCTAGTGAGATTCAAATTCTCACCAATACTATATACACCTTCTACCTTGCTTTACAGTACCATATAGCTGGTGGTATTTTGGGTACATTTTCAAAAAAATGAGAAAGTATGGTGGAAGAGGCCGTGGAAGTGGGTGGGGGTTGCCAGCTGGTCCTGATGGTGGTGGTGTTGGAGGTGCATCTGTTGGTAGTGGCAAAAGCACAAGAGCACCTAAGGCAGGAGGTGTTGAGCCTGCGTCATCATCTGGCTCCACAAGGCCTCGAAGGCTCCCTTTTCTGGGAGTAGGTAAACCGCTTTTAAAGCCGGAGCTTCAGGAACAAGTTTTGGCTTACATTGCTGACACAGCCTCCAGCTCTCTCTCGCCTCCTCTTCTGAAGTTTCAAAAAATAAAAGCACTGAGTCGTCAGTGGAGGCTCCTGGTCAGGAACAACACCTTTCCTTGTGTCCTTCACCCCCTACCAAAAGTGAAGAATGTGGCAGGCCACAATACAGATTACTCCATGGAGCTCTTTTCACATACCATGCCTGGGTTAACAAGTCAAACCGTGAATTCCCCAGTCCAAGATGAATCTGACATGGAGTGTGGGCGGCCAGGCAGGGCAGTGGGATTAATCAGTACCAGGCCGGTGTCTCAGAGGGATGTGTCATGTTGGTGGTGATGACCCGTTCCGTGGCCCTGGGCATCCATGCAAAGGGGTGAATAACGTTTATAGGTGAATGATACGTGACGCCACCTGTGGTTTCTGATCAGATTGACCCGCGCTACAGTGTCGCTTCTCTAGGACAGATGTTGTGGTGCAGCTAAGATGTAGAAGCCCTGCACAGGTAGGGCCGTAGTCGCAGGGCAAATTAAAGAGTTGGTAGATGGTGTGCAGTGCAGGATGTAGCAGAGCCGTGCACCAGGCGCAGGAGAAAGATGACACACAGTCGTGCAGTTCCTTTACCTGTACTTGGTAAGTGCCGTCCAGGACCCAGAGTACAGATAGAGGAGTTGGTCAGCCTGGAAGCAAATTTGGAATTCTCTCGATGCAGATAGGTAGTGTGGCCTCCGTTCTAGCGCTTATCTGAGGTACTAGCAGTACTGAGTTCACTGAAGTTCCCCCTGTTGACTCTCTTTTGGAACTTTCTCGTATGGCAGGCAGCCATAGCCTTTTCCTTCTGGCTCACACACGTCGCTGCTGGGGCCTCCGAGCCTTAGTTGGGAACAGAGCATTTACAGCTGCTACTTCCTCCGGTTTCTGCTGCAGGAGCGTCAGTGTCCCTACAAACTCGGAGACTGGAATCCGGACCATGTGCTCCAGCTGGGAGTAAGCCTTAACTCTGCTCATCCTCCAGCTCCCCTTCTCACGTCCACACACTTCCCCTTCCCTTCACAGACTGCCCTAACTTCCCTCCTCCTGACCACAGAGAGCAGCTCCTCAGCAGTCAGGTTCAGAGGTCTCCCTGCTGGCCTGGAGTGGGAACTGTGTTGTGTGTTTAACTGCTAGAGAGATCCTTTGTTGCTCCCAAGCATGACATCACACTCCCTAGGAGGAAGGTAATGCTACTGTGGCGACCGTACTCCTGGGGGCACCACAAGTGCACTGATGCCCAGCCACTGCTAGATGATTCTGCTGGTACATTGACCCAGACCACTACATTCCCCTCGCACTCTACACAGCCAGAATCTGACCCTGATGAAACTCAAGTTCCCCTTCCACATACTATACCACCTTACACGGTGACAAAGAGGAAGGTACAGATGAAAGTGCAGGTTCCTTGAGCAGGTGGGGGGTATACTCATGGGCGACGGCACAGGGCCCCTCATAGTACGCAAAAGTCTCTCTGCTGGTGGGAGGGCCCACCCGCCCTCAGACACACCGCCATACTATAAGGGGCCCTGTGCCAGTGCCATCGCCAACGAGTGGGGCCCCCCCTGCTTGCTCAGGATCACAGCACTTGCAAAGTTGAAATACTTACCTCTCCCTGCTCCACCGCCGTGACATCTTCCGCGTTTCCTGACAGTGACATTCTGGTCAGAGAGTGCGATGACATCACGTCTGTACGCCCTCTGTCTGAACAGTCCAAGATGGGGACGACGAGGAGTCCAGACTAGTACAGGGATTCCCTAGCGAGGAGACTTAATTGTTTTTAATGTTGGGACAGCAATTTTTGGGGAGCACTATACTCTGGAGAATGATATATGAGGCCCACCATACACTGGAGCATTCCAAAGGTGGACATCAGACACCGGAGCAGCATTTACAGGGCCCATTATACACTGGAGCATTAGAAATGGGGCCCATTATATATGGAGCATTATTTGGGCCCATAAGACAGTGGAGCTTCATCCATGGGGACCAACATATACTGTAGCATTATGTGGAGCTCATCATATACTGTATGGAACATTATATGGGAGCAATGATTCTGTATGGAGAAATATATGGGCCTCATTACTCTGTATAGTGCACTATGTGGTGGCCATAATACTGTACGGAGTAATATACTGTCCGTTTTTGGAGCTATTGGAGAATTTAAAATGGATATCAGTCATGAGATTTAAGAAGTAAAGTATTTTTCATTGTACTATACCGCTATTTCTCTGCCGCATCAGAGGATCATGAATTGTGGCATGTGTTAAAGGAGCCCAGTGACACTCTTTGGCCCAGGGCCCACGAAAATCTGGAGTCAGCCCTACCCCCCCACTACTTTAGCCAAATAACCCCCAGTTTTCAATGCCTAACTATTATTATAAAGTAAATTAAGGTTGACAAGCTTAAGCAATAAGAATTGATGTTTTTGGCATTAAAATGGGCACTGTAGGTGCATTTCCTGTCCTCCACTCACTGCCGACCTTGGTTCCCCATTGACTTGCATTGGGTTTCGTGTTTCAGTCGGAATTCGACTTTTCACGATAATCGGCCGATTGCGTTCTACCCGACTTTTGAGAAAGTCGGGTTTCATGAAACCCGACTCGACCCGAAAAAAGGCAAAGTCGCTCATCACTAGTGGCGAGTTCTCCTTCAATGGAAGTCTTCAAACAGAGGGTGGATAGACAACTGACTGGGATGATTTAGTGAATCCTGCATTGAGCAGGGGGTTGGACCAGATGACCTGGGAGTTCCCTTCCAACTCTAACATTCTGTGATTCTGTGACATATGTATAATTAATCACTCCTTATGGATATATGTATGAAAAATAAAAGAAACACTGCAGGCACAGGTTAAAGAAAGAGTTGCAGTTATCCAGCTCTGCAGTAAAGGACTAGGTTTTGGGAGTAAGAAGAGAGTTACTTCTAATAAAGTATGCCAGGACCGGTAAGTATAGCAATACTCACCTGTGCAGGTCCATCGCTGCTTGCTGCTGTCTGGCACGTCATCTGTCAGTGACGTTCAGACAGCAGAGGGCGCAGTGACGTGTTAGTGCGCGCCGCACCCCCTGCAGTCTGAACGTCACTGACAGATGACGTGGCAGACAGCAGCAAGCAGTGGCACCTGGCCCCAGCGACGGAGAGGTGAGTGTCATTTTTTTATTTTTAAATGCAGCAGTGGCAGCACATGGGGGCATAATGTATGGAGCATCTTATGGGGGCATCACATGGGGGTATAATCTATGAAGCATCTTATGGGGGCAGCATATGGGGGCATAATGTATGGAGCATCTTATGGGGGCAGCACATAGGGGTATAATCTGTGGAGCATCTTATAGGTGCATCATATAGGGTCATAATCTATGGAGCATCTTATGGGGGCAGCATATTGGGGCATAATCTATGGAGCATCTTATGGGGGCAGCATATGGGGCCTATTCTATGGAGCGTCTTATGGGGCCATAACCTTTATGGAGCAGCATATGGGGCAAATTATTCCAGGGAGCATCTTATGGGGCCATTATTAACCTTTGTGCAGCATTATATGGGGTGTATTTTGTATGGAGCATCTTATGGGGCCATCATGAACTGTATGGAGCATTATATGGGGCTCCTGATTCAATATAGATATTCAAAAACATTTAACCTACTGACGTCTCAATTAATTTTACTTTTATTGGTATCTATTTCTATTTTTTAAATTTACCAGTAGTTTCTGCATTTTCCACCCTAGGCTTATACTCGAGTCAATAAGTTTTCCCAGTTTTTCGTGGCAAAATTAGGGGAGTCGGCTTATACTCGAGTATATACGGTAATACAACAGATTGGAGTGAACAGAGAGGAAGCGAAGGAGTCCAGCTGCATATTGTGTGTGCAAGGAGAGACATTTCTAAGGTAGCAAGATTACAACAGGATAGAGAATTGGCAATTTGTATTCTAAACATGGCCAGAACATCCTTGATGACTGGAAAGTGGTACAGTCAGAAATAGAGCTCAGCTGCAGAGCATCCAAAACACAGGAGAGTATAGCTGTGGATTTGTGTGAACCCTGAGACAGCCGAAGGCAAATTGGGGCTGAGGCATCGTGTAATCAGGTCTTGGAAATGTTAGTGAAAGCTTGCTAAGCCAGGGCAGAGGTATCACACGGAAGTGGGTTGTGGTTAGTGAAGGACAGTTAATTGAAATGGAGTAATCAAATCACCTATGCACCGTATTTCTGAAATGTTACCAACAAGTGATGTCATCATTACGTATATGCCATTGTATATACCAGCAGAAAAATAAGCTATATACCTGTCACCTACTGTAAGTAAGCAGCCATTATCCTGAAACATACATGGTTAAAATATTTCCAGCATTTTTTCTTTAACCATTTTGATAGATGTTCAGAAAGAATCTTTTTTGCAATTTTGCACAAGTGGTTTAAAAAAAAAAAAAAAAAAAGAACAAAGAGACAACACATGGTTTCATTGAGCCGTACATGCATCAATTTTAAAAATGGATCAGTGAGTCTGATTTGATTCGTTAGAATAGGATCTGCCCTAAATCTCATCAATTTAGCGGATCAGATTCGGCCATTAAAGTCTATGTAGCTTCAGATGAAAAACGGTAGATCTACTGTGTACTACAATGTTTTATCCATGGTTCATCCAGTTTTCACTGATCGATTGTTAAGAGTCTATATATAAACCCAGTCTACCTGCTTCAGTTTCTAAATGTGGATGAGAAAAAATATGGATCCATCATGGACGAAATACAGATGACATGTGAGAAAATTGATTCATTTTATACTTATGTAAATTAGGAAAATCATGGATTTTTGTGCAGGTATGTGAGTGCTCCATTTGCACGGCTTTCTTGGAACATGTCGTTAAGCTTACCTTGAATCCTTAGCATTATAAAGAACTCTGAGTAAAGCCACTAACTCGTGTACTTAATGCTTCAGCAAATGGATTGGTCTGGTAGCACCCAACCGTATGTTCCTCTCAATGGACATTTACAATATTAGCTGAGCATATATTTATGATACTCAACCCTCCTACTCAGAAGTGTAGCAGTCACTAGTCCAAGTGGTCACTGGTTCCGATGGGCCTGGCGGTCTTTAACAAGGACGAGGTCACCAATCTGAAGATTAGACCTGGTAGATTGCCACTTCATCCATGGCTGCAGGGTAGACAAGTGTCGTTTGCGCCACCTGTCCCAGAATGCATTGGCAAGACTTTGTACCTGCCTCCATTGGCGCTTATAGAGGTCCTTAGCGTTGAATCCTGTTAGCGCGGGTGGTCAGGAGCGGGAGCTCCGAGAGTGGACCCTCTGGACCGTGGCAACGAGGGACCCCGGGCGAGCTGCCAGGTGGAACCGACCCCTATACAGGGACCGTTAGGAGCAGGCCCAGGGGTTTGAGTACCACGGTAGCCGGTACTGAGAGGGGCGGCTCAGGATGGACCGGAGTAAGACTGAGACTGGAGTAGGACGGCAGGAGCGCTGAAGGCAGGACTGGAGTAGGACGACAGGAACACTGAAGGCAGGACTGGAGTAGGACGGCAGGAACACTGAAGGCAGGACTGGAGTAGGACGGCAGGAACACTGAAGGCAGGACTGGAGTAGGACGGCAGGAACACTGAAGGCAGGACTGGAGTAGGACGGCAGGAACACTGAAGGCAGGACTGGAGTAGGACGGCAGGAACACTGAAGGCAGGACTGGAGTAGGACGGCAGGAACACTGAAGGCAGGACTGGAGTAGGACGGCAGGAACACTGAAGGCAGGACTGGAGTAGGACGGCAGGAACACTGAAGGCAGGACTGGAGTAGGACGGCAGGAACACTGAAGGCAGGACTGGAGTAGGACGGCAGGAACACTGAAGGCAGGACTGGAGTAGGACGGCAGGAACACTGAAGGCAGGACTGGAGTAGGTAACCAGGAACATGGGTAGCAGGACTGAGAAGCTGCTGTGAGGAGCAGCCGAGACAGGAACTGCAGGAGCAGAGTGTGCACGATGGAGCGAGGCCAGAGTGTCAGGAAACACAACGATCAGGCGCCTCCCTCAGGGGGAAGCGGCCTGATATGGCCCCGTCTGGTCAGCCATTGGGCCAAAGGTGCTTCCGGGTCAGGGCACAGCCGGAGCATAAGAAGCAGGAAGGAGGCGCGGCCGCGGCCTATGGCGCATGCGCATAGCATGCAGGGAAGGCATCGGTCGCGGGCCTGTCTCAAGTGACCGCCGCGGCCGTCGGGTGGAGAGAGGCTGCGGCGTGGGAGCGGAGGGCGACTGCGGCGTGGGAGCGGAGGCCGGGTGAGTATGGCGGAGTGGTGTAACAGTACCCCCTCCCCTAAGCCGCCCCCCCCGGAGATTAACAAGAAACCTCTTGAGGATACGGGGAGCATTAATATTCTCCCGAGGCTCCCAGGATCTCTCCTCAGGACCAAAGCCCTTCCAATCAATGAGAAAGAAAGTCCTACCTCTAACCCTTTTCACAGCGAGGATGTCCTGCACTTCAAAAACGTTGTCGGCACCCACCGGCTGAGGACCAAGATCAAGCGAGGAATGGAAACGATTCAGCACCACAGGCTTCAGGAGAGAGACGTGAAAGGTGTTCGGGATCTGGAGCGAAGCAGGCAACCTCAATTTGTAGGCAACTTCGTTGTTACGTCCCAGAATATCAAACTGACCGATGTAGCGTGGACCCAACTTGTAGGAGGGCAGTTTTAGTTGGACGAATTTGGAGGAGAGCCAGACCTTGTCGCCAACACGATACGGAGGAGAATCCAACCTCTTTTTGTCTGCATAGTTCTTCATCTGATCAGCGGATCTCTTGAGTGATGTGTTGGTCTCAGCCCAAATCTTAGAAAATTCCGAGGACAAGGCATTGGCCGCGGGTACCTCAGAGGCAGGGGTTATCGGAAGAGGGACACCAGGATGTCTGCCAAAAACAATGAAAAATGGAGACTTGGCCGAAGACTCACCAGCATGGTTGTTATAAGCGAACTCTGCCCAGGGGAGTAAGTTGACCCAATCGTTCTGGTGGGCGTTAGAGAAGTGGCGTAAGTATCCCGTAAGTGTCTGGTTGGTACGCTATACTTGTCCGTTGGACTGTGGATGGT
Organism: Dendrobates tinctorius; assembly: GCF_039654945.1. Taxonomy (NCBI): domain Eukaryota; kingdom Metazoa; phylum Chordata; class Amphibia; order Anura; family Dendrobatidae; genus Dendrobates; species Dendrobates tinctorius. The sequence goes on along the minus strand of NW_027361743.1, from coordinate 23,671,961 downwards.
AGGCCGAGGAGAAGTCGAGGGAAACGTTCATAAGCTTACAAAGCGAACGCCAGAACTTGGAGGTAAACTGAACCCCTCGGTCAGACACAATGCGTCGAGGTAGTCCATGAAGCCTGAAGACTTGATGAATGAAGATCTCGGCCAGCTCTGGCGCTGAGGGAAGACCGGGCAGAGGGATGAAGTGAGCCATCTTGGAAAAACGATCCACCACCACCAGAATGACTGAGCAGCCCGCAGAGCAGGGTAGGTCGGTGATGAAATCCATGGCGATGTTCTCCCAAGGAACCGTAGGGACAGGCAACGGAAGCAACAAGCCGGACGGAGATCTCCGTGGCACCTTGTTCTTCGCACAGGATGGACAAGAAGCCACAGTCGAGTACATCTTGGCGAAGTGAGGGCCACCAGTAGTGACGTTTGATAAGGTCAAGGGTCTTCTTAGTTCCGGCATGGCCGGCCAGTTTGGAGGAGTGCCCCCATAGAAGAACCTTTTGCTTGAGATTCTCTGGCACAAGCGTCTTGCCAGGCGGAGGAGTAAGCCAGTTTACTGGAGCCACGGTGATGATCCTAGTGGGATCAATGATATGTGACGGTTCCTCCGTGGATTCGTGTGGTTGGAAGACCCTGGACAGGGCGTCGGCTTTGGAATTCTTGTTGCCGGGACGGAATTGGAGCTCGAAATCAAATCGGGCAAAAAATAAAGACCATCTGGCCTGGCGAGGGTTTAGTCTCTGGGCAGACTGGAGATAGGCCAGATTCTTGTGGTCCGAGAAGATGACAAAAGGATGGACAGCTCCTTCCAGGAGGTGGCGCCATTCCTCCAAGGCCAACTTGATGGCCAAAAGTTCCCGGTCACCGATCGAGTAGTTACACTCGGATGGAGAAAAGGCCTTCGAGAAGAAGCCACAAGGGTGCAGGCGACCGGAGGCGGTTCTCTGGGACAGCACCGCCCCGGCACCAGTCGAGGAAGCGTCCACCTCGAGTACAAAAGGTCGATCGCTCTCAGGGCGATGCAGGACCGGAGCCGTGGAGAAAGCCCGTTTTAGGGACAGAAAGGCCTCCTCTGCCTCAGGAGACCAATCCTTGGAAGTAGACCCTTTACGGGTGAGCACAGAAATGGGTCTTGTGATCGCGGAGAAGTGGGAGACAAATTGCCGGTAATAGTTGGCGAACCCGAGGAATCGTTGTATCGCCTTTAATCCGACGGGGCGAGACCATTTGAGGATGGCAGACAACTTCTCGGGATCCATCCTTAGACCAGCGTCGGAGATAATGTATCCCAGAAATGGCAGAGAGGTCTGTTCGAAGAGACATTTCTCGATCTTTGTATACAGACGGTTCTCCCGAAGACGCTGAAGCACCAGGCGGACACTCTTTCTGTGGGACGAGAGGTCCGGCGAGAAGACGAGGATGTCATCTAAGTACACGACCACACAGGAGTACAAGAGATCCCGGAAGATCTCGTTGACGAACTCTTGAAAGACTGCAGGAGCATTGCAAAGACCGAAGGGCATGACCAGGTACTTGTAATGGCCATCTCGAGTGTTGAAAGCGGTCTTCCACTCGTCACCTGCACGGATACGGACCAGATTGTAGGCTCCTCTGAGGTCCAGCTTGGTAAAGACCCGAGCCCCTCTGAGACGGTCAAACAGTTCCGGAATGAGTGGAAGAGGGTACCTGTTCTTGATGGTAATCTCATTCAAGCCCCTATAGTCAATGCATGGCCGTAGACTCCCATCCTTCTTTTTGACAAAGAAGAACCCGGCTCCCGCGGGCGAAGAGGATTTCTGTATAAAGCCTTTGGCGAGGTTCTCTCGGACGTACTCGGACATGGCGGTGGTCTCCGCGGGAGACAGAGGGTAGATTCTGCCCCTTGGGGGGGTTGAACCAGAAACAAGTTCAATTGGGCAGTCAAACGGCCGGTGTGGAGGGAGGACCTCCGCTTCCTTCTTATCAAAAACATCGGCGTAGGAGCTGTAAGCTGGAGGAAGACCCGGGAGGTCTGGAGGAGACCGTGGAGCGGCCGCCAGGCGGACAGGAGTCAGACAGCGAGCTTGGCACGGGTGCCCCCAGCGGAGTATCTCCCCAGAAGACCAGTCGAGAACAGGCTGATGAGTCCTTAACCATGGAAGACCGAGTAGAATGGCGTGAGAGAGCTTAGGTAAAACGTAAAAGGCTATCTTCTCTCGATGTAAGGCTCCGATTTGCAATTCCACCTCTTCAGTGACCAAGGTGACGGTCACCTGTAGCGGTTTGCCATCCACGGTGGCAATCTGAATTGGGTTAGATAGAGTGACTACAGGAATTTGGTATTTGTCTACCTCTTCCGGCCGAATGAAGTTACCCGCTGAGCCCGAATCCACGTAGGCCACCTCGGAACCACGCCTCCCTCCTGAAACCAAAAGCACAGAAATCGTAAGGGGTTGAGAGGAATCATCATCATCACCTAGGAAGGCCTCTCTTACCTGACCTAGGTGGAGTCGTTTCCCTGTCTCTTAGGACAGGTGCGGATATAGTGTGACGAATGACTGCAATAGAGGCACAGACCTTGTGCCCGTCTCTCTCTCTGACGTAACTCGGCCAACCTGAGATGATCTATCTGCATGGGCTCACCCGAAGAGAGGGAAGAAGATCCGACTGAACGAGAGCTGGCCGACTGAGTGAAAGGAGAAACTGACCTGGAGGAGCGCCTGTCTCTCACTGACTCCCGAGCGCGCTCCAGGAAGCGCAGGTCAATGCGGGTAGCCAGCGAGATAAGGTCCTCTAAGGTGGACGGGGTATCTCGACCTGCGAGTTCATCCTTTTATTTTACTAGAAAGACCGCACCAGAATGCCCCCACCAAAGCTGCGTTATTCCAGCCGAGCTCAGAGGAAATTAGTGCGAAAGCGAATAGCGTACTGTCCGACCGTGAGAGAGCCCTGGTGTAAGTTAAAGAGTGACTCAGTGAGAGAGGCTAACCGGCCCGGCTCATCGAAAACCTTACGAAACGTATCCAGGAAAACCGGGAGACTCGAAACGACCGGGTCGTCACATTCCCAGAGCGGGTTTACCCAAGAAAGGGCCTCTCCCTCCAGATGGGACATGATGAAGGCCACTTTGGCCCGGTCCGAGGGATATTGCTGCGGCAGCCATTCAAAGTGGAGACTACACTGATTTAAGAACCCCCTACAGAGCTTGGGATCCCCGGTGAAACGAGGCGGCTTGGCGAGGCGGGGCGTCGGAGGAGCAGCAGACGCAGGGGGAGGAGTCGGCACTGCAGCGGTAGCCTGGAGGGCCGACAAGCGACTATCAAAGGAGGCCATGTAGGACAAAATGTGGGTTTGAGTATCTTGCTGCTGACCCAGCTCCTGTTGGAGACTGGCCAGCTGAGTGGCATTTCCAGGATCGGCCACCTGTAAGGCCGACAAACGGGTGTCCATCGACTTCATGATTGACATAATGCGCCCCTGATTCTCCCGTAGGAATAGCAACTCTTTCTGGGTAGCAGCCGTAGTACCGGCGGAGTCCATGGCCTGATCGTACTGTTAGCGCGGGTGGTCAGGAGCGGGAGCTCCGAGAGTGGACCCTCTGGACCGTGGCACCGAGGGACCCCGGGCGAGCTGCCAGGTGGAACCGACCCCTATACAGGGACCGTTAGGAGCAGGCCCAGGGGTTCGAGTACCATGGTAGCCGGTACCGAGAGGGGTGGCTCAGGATGGACCGGAGTAAGACTGAGACTGGAGTAGGACGGCAGGAGCACTGAAGACAGGACTGGAGTAGGACGGCAGGAGCACTGAAGACAGGACTGGAGTAGGACGACAGGAACACTGAAGGCAGGACTGGAGTAGGACGACAGGAACACTGAAGGCAGGACTGGAGTAGGACGACAGGAACACTGAAGGCAGGACTGGAGTAGGACGACAGGAACACTGAAGGCAGGACTGGAGTAGGACGACAGGAACACTGAAGGCAGGACTGGAGTAGGACGGCAGGAACACTGAAGGCAGGACTGGAGTAGGACGGCAGGAACACAAGGCAGGACTGGAGTAGGACGGCAGGAACACAAGGCAGGACTGGAGTAGGACGACAGGAACACTGAAGGCAGGACTGGAGTAGGACGACAGGAACACGGGTAGCAGGACTGAGAAGCTGCTGTGAGGAGCAGCCGAGACAGGAACTGCAGGAGCAGAGTGTGCACGATGGAGCGAGGCCAGAGTGTCAGGAAACACAACGATCAGGCGCCTCCCTCAGGGGGAAGCGGCCTGATATGGCCCCGTCTGGTCAGCCATTGGTCCAAAGGTGCTTCCGGGTCAGGGCACAGCCGGAGCATAAGCAGGAAGGAGGCGCGGCCTATGGCGCATGCGCATAGCATGCAGGGAAGGCATCGGTCGCGGGCCTGTCTCAGGTGACCGCCGTGGCCGTCGGGTGGAGAGAGGCTGCGGCGTGGGAGCGGAGGGCGACTGCGGCGTGGGAGCGGAGGCCGGGTGAGTATGGCGGAGCGGTGTAACAAATCCTCCTGGAGGGGCACTGAATAGTCCTGTTTTCTGGGCTAGAAGAGTAGCTGGAGTCTTTGTATGAAGTGTAGACATCTGATCTCCTAATTTGTAGCACTCTGTTGTTGACATAAACGTAGAATCGCCAGGTTTCATTGTGGATGTATCCCAGGACTACTTTATTGTCTGAGTAGAACTTGGCTTATGTCAGGTCGATATCCATCTCGGATGTGATGAACTCTGCTAACTCGACGGCTAAGACTGCAGCACAAAGTTCTAACCTTGGTATGGTATGCTCTGGTTGTGCAGCAAGTTTGGCTTCCCCCATGACGAATCCAATGTGGCTTTGACACTTGGAGTCCACAGTTTTGAGATAAGCAACAGCAGCAATTGCTTTGACAGAAGCATCTGGAAATACATACAGTCTTTGGCTCTGTATCTCTGTAGATGGTACAGGGGTGTATGGCCTTGACACATTCAGGTTGGAAAGAGCTGCTAAAGAGTTCTTCCATACTTCCCACTGAATTCTCTTGTCAGGTGGCAGAGGTGTATCCCAGTAAGAAGTCTCCTTGGTAAAGTCTCTTAGTATGGCTTTGCCTTGTATAGGAACAGAAGCTGCAAAACCTAAGGGATCGTACAGGCTGTTGATGGTAGACAGGACACCTCTGCGTGTGAAAGGCTTTTCTTCCTGGCCGACCTGAAAGGTAAAAGTGTCTGATATAGTATATCTTGACTTCAGCAAAGCATTTGACAAAGTCTCTCATACAATCCTTATTGAAAAAATGACTAAGTATGGAATGGACAAGGCAACTGTTAGGTGGATTCATAACTGGCTTAGTGATCGGACCCAAAGAGTGGTCGTAAATGGCTGCACATCCAGTTGGAAGAATGTCTCAAGTGGGGTACCACAGGGCTCTGTCCTGGGCCCTGTATTGTTCAACATCTTTATCAATGATTTAGATGAAGGAATTGAGGGTAAACTGATTAAATTTGCTGATGACACAAAGCTAGGAGGGATAGCTAATACTAGAGAAGAGAGAGAGAGAGGATTCAAAAAGATATAAATAAACTGGAGAAGTGGGCAGCAACTAACAGAATGGTTTTTAACAGGGAGAAATGCAAAGTACTACATCTGGGCAATAAAAATGAAAAAAGCATATACAGAATGGGAGGAATAGGGCTAAGTGACAGAACATGTGAAAAAGACTTGGGTATACTATTAGATCACAGACTGAATATGAGTCAACAGTGTGATGCAGCAGCAAAAAAGGCAAATGCAATTCTAGGATGTATTAACAGAAGCATACAGTCTAGATCACGTGAAGTCATTATTTCCCTCTACTCCTCTTTGGTCAGACCTCATCAGGAATATTGGGTCCAGTTTTGGGCACCACATTTTAAAAAAGACATCAACAAACTGGAGCAAGTTCAGAAAAGAGCGACCAGAATGGTGACCGGTCTGCAATCCCTGTCTTATGAGGAAAGGTTGCAGGATTTGGGAATGTTTAGTTTGCAAAAGAGAAGACTGAGAGGAGACTTAATAGCTGTCTACAAATATCTCAAGGGCTGTCACATTGTAGAAGGATCAACTTTATTCTCATTTGCACAAGGAAAGACTAGAAGCAATGGGATGAAACTGAATGGGAGGAGACACAGATTAGATATTAGAAAAAACTTTTTGACAGTTAGAGTGATCAATGAGTGGAACAGGCTGCCACAAGAAGTGGTGAGTTCTCCTTCAATGGAAGTCTTCAAACAGAGGCTGGACAGACATCTGACTGGGATGATTTAGCGAATCCTGCTTTGAGCAGGGGGTTGGACCAGATGGCCCAGGAGGTCCCTTCCAACTCTACGATTCTATGATTCTATGACTGTAGACTCCAGAGAAGCCCGAGGCTGCGTTGCATTGGTGTGGGGTCTGACCCCAGGTCCAGGTCTCTGAGACCGTTACACAAGTCTTGTGAAGGGAATGCTTTCATGAGCTCTTGGCTATTTGAGGCTATTTTGTGAAGCCTGAGGTTAGAGCAAGCAAGCATCTCTTGGGCTCTCTTGAGAAGACTGATGGCAGTCTCATTTGAAGGCATGGCTTTCAGACAGTCATCAACATAAAAGTCTTTTTCTATGAATTGTCTGACATCTGGTGCATATTCTGTTTCTCCTTCTAGAGCTGACCTTTTGAGTCCATAGATAGCAACTGCAGGAGAAGGGCTATTGCCAAAGTTGTGCACTCTCATGCAGTACTCTGTGACTTCTTTAGTAGGATCATTGTCTTTGTACCAGAAGAATCTTAGGAAGTTCCTGTCTCTCTCTCTCACAAGGAAACAATGGAACATTTGCTGGATGTCAGCGATGAAGGCAATGGAATCCTTACGGAAGCGCATAAGTACTCCCAGCAATTTGTTATTGAGATCTGGTCCTGTCAGTAGAACATCATTCAGGGAGACATCATCAAACTTAGCACTGGAGTCGAACACCACTCTAATCTGGCCTGGTTTCTTAGGGTGGTACACTCCAAACATGGGTAGGAACCAGCTTCCTTCAGAGTCTTTGAGAGTGGGAGCTAGTTCTGCATGGCAGTTCTCAAATATCTTTGACGTGAAGGAGAAGAAGTGATCTCTCATCTCTGGCTTCTTTTGCAGATTATGTTTGAGAGAGGAGAAACGTTTGAATGCCTGATCTGTTGTTTGGTAGACATGGTCTGTGGTTCTGAAGGGAAGAGGTGCGACCCAGCTGTTGGTCTCATCTTTTACGAGCCCTTTGTCCATTACCTCTAAGAACAGCTTATCCTCTACCGACATTGCTACCTGGTTGTCTTGCTTAGTTCTCTGGAAGACTGTGCACCCCAGCTGATCCTTATAGCTTCCTGACACCATACTGCTGTCATGAGTAAAGTCTATTAAGTGGTTGGGTAGTTGGATGCTGTGTGGTAGTTCCTTAATATGGAACTCGTTGCAAGGTTGAAACAGAGTTGGGGTTCCTTTCTCCAGTGTATTTGTTAGCATGCTTGTCACAGAAGATGGGGCGTGCATGTGTCCCAAGCATACGTTTCCTATTATGACCCATTCTAGGTCTAGCTTTTGGGCATAGGGAGCATTGTTGAGTCCATTGATATGACTTCTCACTTTATGAACCTGCAGGATATCTCTTCCCAACAGCAGTATTATCTGTGCCTGAGGGTCGAGTTCCGGTATAAGGTGTGCTATGCGTTTTATGTGAGCATGATGGATTGCCACATCTGGTGTAGGGATTTCAGACCTGTTGTCTGGGATCTGATTACACTCGATGATTGTAGGTAGTGGCAGGCAGAATTGTCCGTCTAAGGACTCAATTTGGTAGTCAGTGGCTTTCCTACCCGCTGTTCTCACAGTACCTGCACATGTCTTTAATGAGTAAGGAGTGCTTGGTCCTTTAATGTTGAATAGGTCAAAGAATGTTGATCTAGCCAGGGATCGATTACTTTGATCATCCAAGATAGCATACAGTCTTACAGCTTTGTCTCTATGGCCCTTTGGGTACACTCTGATGAGGCAGATTTTTGAACAAGACCTACTGTCTATTGTCCCTTTACAGACTTCAGTACATTGTGAAGAGATCTCTGGCGTAGCTGCATCAGTGCTCTTTTCCTCCCCGCCATGCTCACTGTCAGTTGGCATGTTCTGTGCACTCCATGGAGCTGGGCCAGGGTGTAGGGCAGTGTTATGATCTGTGGTACCACATTCTGTGCATTTTACATTGACCTTACAATCCTTGGTGAGATGAGTGGTGGATGAGCAGCACTTGTAGCAGATACCGTTCTCTTTCAGGAAGCTTCTGCGATCTGACATAGATTTTTCCTCTGAAGGCTCTGCATTTCAGGAGAGGATGAGGCTGCTGATGAAGCGGGCACTGCTTGTCAGGTTCTTGTACCTTTGTCTCTGAGAGCAGCCAGCAGACCTGTAATTGCAACTTGGAGATGAAACTTTAGTCTTGTGCACTGCCACATATGTTCTGCGTGGGTTTGCAGCTGGTGGTGGTGCGGCATATGACATTGCAAAGTCAAAGCTGGGATAATTTCTCATTGCCGCTTGTTCATGTATAAAGTCTACAAAAATGGAGGAGGGAATGAAACACTGTGTTTGCATTTGTACGTTGAGCCACGTGTGAGCCACCTCTCCTGTAGATTGTAGGGCAACTTTTGGACTATAGGGTTAACACCTTTTGGCTGTGTTGAGGTATGCAAGTCCTGGTAGATCACCTTCACATTTGGCAACTAGGACCTCTTGTAGCAGGTCACCTAACTCTCTAAGTTTTTGGAGACCTTTGTTAGATATTTTAGGAAAGTCATCGATTCTTTTGAACAAGGCTTTCTATTACCTCTGCAGAGCCGTAACACTCATCTAGCCTCTTCCAGATCTCTTTAAGGCCTATTTGAGGGTGGTTTATATTAATGTCTCTGATCCTTACTGCGTGTTTGACTGACTCTTCTCCCAGGTATTTGACTAAGAGGTCTATCTCTTCCCTGTTTTATAGTCCCAAGTCTCTGGTAACATTTTGGAAGGAAGCTTTCCAAGCTCTGTAACCTTCAGCGTGGTCAGTGAATTTCATGAATCCATTGGCAACTAGATCACGTCGTGTGAAGATCCTAGCAAGTTCTGATGTGAACCGGTTGTCAGCAGAGTATACTGGTGATGGGCCACTCTGATAGTGATGTGAGGTGCGTTCATACCTGTTAGTATCCTCAGGGTGGTGCCAGCCGGTATCATATTGCTTCGGTCTGACATGCGGTGTGTCAGCAAGGTGATTCACATTGGTTACCTGGTGAGGGGCAAGGAAGACAGGAGAGTTGCTTTGCTTCACGTTTTCCTGGAGCTGAGCCTCATGATGACTCTCACTCGTTTCACTGGATGTGTCGTGATCTTGGTTATAGTTTGGATCAGGAAGTTCATTAACATATTGAGATGTGCGTTGTGGTGAATCTTGCAGCGACAACTTCAGACTTGATGTACTGCTGCAACTATGCCAGTGCTGCAGCAGCCTCTCTTTTTACTGCTAGGCTCTCTAAGGCAGCATCCACACGTGCCTTCTCACTATCTATGTGTGCTTTCTCGAACTTAAGTTGCATCTCTTCTTCAGCATAGCATGCTCACATTTGGCGGCTTCCACATTTGCGCGGGCAATGGCAACCGCGCTGCTGATAGAAAATATCAAAAAAACTTGGCACTCAAAAGCAAAGGCAATTTCACAGTTCCTTTATTGTTATCGCATCCAATTCAACACATTCCTTTTGAACGTTTTCGGTCAAACAACAGACCTTCATCAGAATAAGTTTCTCATGGTTGATTTAGCTGAAGTGCATTTTAGAAGAGAAAAGCAAAAAAGATTGCAATTAACATCCAAGAGAATACACAAGGTCAATAATAATAGGATGCTACAAAACCGCATAACATACTACAAGAAACATATAAGTCGATCCAATGAATTATATTTTAGATTTAGAATGCCGAAGATTGAGGTTCAAGTGAGCTCAGTGAAATTCCTTGGCTTCCATGGGCTGTGATACGAAGTCCATGCTGTGATGGTAAATAAGGAAAACAGTACTGTGTTCCGGAAAATGGTGGTGGAGAAAACAAGTGTATCTGAGTATTAAAAGGATACAGTGAGGTTCACTGGAGTAATATGGTGTGTGACACCATACATGAGGTGGTGGTCGGTGAGTACCAGAGGAGGTACCTAAAAAAGGAGCTATATGGGAAAACCCATATGCTGTAGAGTATGCTGTACTGGGTACACAACTTGTGGTACTGAAAAGGAAGATTAGAACATTAGAAAAAGGGTTTATACAAAAGATGAACACAATATGTTATGAAGGAAATGGAGGAGATGTATATCAAGGTGAGTTCTGAGCAATCATCTCGTACCTGAATAAGTAACAAGATGTGTAAAGGTAAAGCAGACATCTCCTGGGAAGCGGCTCAAGAAGGCGAAAATGCAGTAGAATCAATATAACAGATAAACGTGTCATATGCAACAAGAGTCCGAATGTCAAGGATGAAAACGGGCACCCGATGAAGCTGAAGTAATTAATTACCTGTGAAGAAAAAGGGGTGCATGCAAAGCCTCCTTTGTGGGACTAATATGGGAGTTGATAGGCTGAGAGCATATTGAGTACTAAGTTTATTGCCCCAAACTGGCGCTGTAAGTAACAGAGTACAAGTACAAACAATAATGAGGGTAAAAATAGGTAATGGTAATCTACACCTGATCATAGGTTCTGTCGTAAATTCTAAGAAATTCTTCCTTCCCGCTATGTTCCACCAACTTTAAGAAAGTGGTTTGGGAAGGCACAAAAATGCTAAATGTCACAAAATTGCCTGCATCTTAGGCTGCATCTGTCAATCTGACCAAATCTTAAGTCAAGTATAATTGTCTCCTTTTACAATATAAAATAAAAACAAACAAAAAAAACCATTGCGATCTTTTGTGTCATCATGTCATTAACACAGCACCGGGAGTACCCAACAGAAAACCAATGTTTAGTATACCCATATTTATTTTACCTTTAGCAGGTGCCCTTCCCTGAGGACCTCCGGTAGGCACAAGATGACCATCCATCTTCTTCCAGATGTCACTTGATATATTTCTGATCAATTACCACTGCACTTATAAATTAGGAGCACAATAAACTCAAAAAGCTTTTCCAGAAGGTGAATTTTAAAAGATTTAATAATTTTTTCATCCAATCAATAACAGTGGCGTCGGCATAGAAGTTATATGAAGGTACAACACTATGCATTTTAATATACATAGAATTGGAAAATATATATGTATAAAAAGGTTTATTCAAAAATACTTTATAAAATGTCAACACTTAGGAATCTGTAAAATGGCAGCCTACGTACGGTTAGATATCAGTCACTCGATAGGTATAACATTGAGATTCAAGTTGATAATTAAATTGGAATACGATAGAAAAACTAGGTCATATGGTAGTTATATACGATCAAATGTCTCATGAAGACCTCTGCATATCTTTAGAAGTCCTTATGGCCAAAACTGTGGCACGACAAGTATCTCATCAGCTCATTATCATCCCGTTAGGAAGACCTACAACATTTACTCAAAGCAAGATTAGTTGTTTATAGCCAACCCAGTAACCGATCCCATGTTGGGCAAATTGGGAGATAATTGATGAGGTCCACCTTGGCTAGCATCACATTCTCAATTTCCCTGTCCTTTTCTAGATGGTCTCAACATAAATCTCTGTAGACATCCTATGTGACTGCAGATTGACAACTCCTTTCAGTCTGCAATATGCACTCTGTCAGGATCCCCGTGTTTTTAGCTCAAGTGGTCCGTCTTGTGGATACAAGTATGTGATTTGCAGGTTACATGCCAATTAGCAACTTTAATTGCTTCTCACAATTGGATGAGAAGCTAGCTGGATCAACTGCTCTAAAATAGAGCGGAATCCTGACAGTGCGCCTATTGCACACTGGCAGTAATTGGCAATCTGCAGTCAATCAAAATCAAAACTCAACAAAGTCAGTGCAGAAGTTTAAAAAAAATAATTGGGAGATTCAGATTTCCTGTTGGTTCCTGAAACCTGTCTATACTGCCAAAATCTGAATCTGCTACACAGTTTTTATTTATGATAGAGGACTACTGAATTGGTGATTTACTTCAAAACTGTTTCAAAATTCTTAGTTATGGGGTACAGCTCCTCCATTTTGACAATCCATGTGAACCCAACCTAAAAAGTTATGTCGATGTTGTGTTCTTACATATCTTTACTTTTAGGTGAATTGACAAATGATGTATTTTGCATGGATTAGAAAAAAGTAAAGAAAGTTTCTAGACAAAAACATGTATATGGCCCACTCCCAATTTTGGCAAGGCCAAATTCAGATGTTTGCGAAACAACGTCCAAGTCCGTGATGTCTGAATTGGCGGCGGGTCACATGTCCCGAACACAACAGCATCACATATGCCTATACGACTTTTGTGTTCAGGTCAGAAGATCCGTGGCTGGTCTGGTTAACATGGTCCTTTCTCGGACTCTTTCCTTTACTAAAGTCTGAATTCTGCTTTAGGAGTTAAATTTTACGCAATACTGCTATACAATAACCTTGACGTAAGCCAAGATGATCTACAATGAGAAAGTCTATAGTATATTCCAAGAGGAGGAAGACAAGAGGTGGTGTAGGCTTCAAAACGGCAAAAGTCCAGGAGAATTGCTCAGTAATTAATAACTAAGTTGGACCCAAATAAACAAGATCATCAAATTTGTAAGTGCTGCGGAATATGTTGGCGCTATCGAAATAAAAATCATTATTTGTTATGTAAAATAAGAATTTTTAAAAAAATTTTTTTTTAAAAAAAAAGGTACCTCTGTTGATGTCATCATACTCTACCTTAGCAGTAAAATTAGCCTCTGGATATATCAAAATATAATTGGAAGATAAAAGAAAATCTACAAATTTTCTTTGATGCAACAACTATATATTTTATGTCATGGTAGAATTTCTTTATTCGGGATGAAAAATAAAATGTTTGATGTATTTACTAAATTTTTGAGAACATTTTTCAATTTTTTTATTTATTCAATATCCTTTACAAATAACTTTTTTACATATTTTCTAGCACCGTACTTTGGAACACTGGATTCAGCTAAATATATATATATATATATATATGTGTGTGTGTATATATATATATATATGTGTATAAAAAATAGCCAATATACTGTAAGCATATTTTACAGTAATTATTTCTTTGGAATGAATCCACACAAAAAAATATACTTTACGATGGGGCTGGTCATGTGAAAGCTAAGCACTTTCTAGGACTTCTCTGTATCTCTCAGTCTCAGTTCTTACGGTTAGTGATTCAACCACTTAGACCTCGAGTGATCGTAAGTGGTTTATGGGAAAATTCCTATAATCTTTAGAATATATTGGTCTACAATTCTCACTCTATTTTTCCTTTGGTTCTACAAGTTGACATTCTTTTATGGTCAACCTTGGACTCACCCATGTACTCATTGCTTTCACAAATACCATACACATTAGACTTAACTCAGTTAGTATCGGTTGTCTAACATGTATGGAAGACCTCCAATTAGATGATGTCAGGGTTAAGGACCAACACTTTGGAATTTCAAGAGCCAATCCTTTTTTTCTTCCTGGAGTCTGGCAGTGGCTCTCTCATGTCTTACCCGAGAGCTCCTGCGTTCTCTGTGTATGGGGAAGTCGGGAAAGATAATTGTTGGACGCAAGATCTTCGTCCAACACCTATCCAATATGTATGGGGCTCTATAACAAGTACAATCACACTTTCAAAGCTTAGCCATTCTTCACAGCTACAGAATATTAAAAGGAGAGACCATAAGAGATTTATTGACTGATAGGCACTTCAATCTGTGTCTTTTATTTCTAAAACCCCTTTAGTGAAACCAAAAAATAGTAGGGTATTTTTTTTTTTTATCAGAGCACCATGGTTTTCTTCTAAGTCCATATGATCACTGCCTTCACATGTTTTTTTTTTTTTTAAACGTTCATTCTTATTCAGTGCGTGCTAGGCATGGAAAATACCTTTAACCAATTTAATTAATGTGTCATCAGAAAATAACCTAGTGTTTAAATCCAGTATTTGCCAATTTAAAAAAAATAGATTTAACACAACGTTTTTTTTTTACATAGCACAATCTTTATCAAGAACCAAAAATAGTAATCTTGCAATTTACACACTGACCACTAGGGCTAATGCATATGATTTATACTTCCTGTCATTTCAGAAACTGTTTTCAGCAGGCTCATAATCATCAGAGGCAGGATTACAATGATAGGTAACACCTCTCTACATAGAATCCACCATTCGGAGTAGGTGATATCACAGCTCACCTCCTCTCCTTTCCTTCAGAATGACCTTTGCTTATGCTCATTAGATGCTTTAATATGAAAGATGGATAAAAATAGGCTGGGGAGACAATGTGGCGCAAATAGGGTCTTATCCTGTATAAAAGAGAGAAAAATGGTTTATGTTCACCTTGTGGGGTTGTGACAGTTATCAAGTCCTGTTTTAGCTTGTGAGAGCAGAAGCCGACTGTGGATCCATCATGGCAGAAAAAATGAAGACAAATGGAAAAATGGATTAAAAATCACGCTGCCAATCTCCTACCAGATGATGAAAAAACAACGAAGGGTATTTGGAAGTGATTTTTATTTGTCAATGCGTTTCGAAGCATACAACACTTCATCAGGAGAAAACACTTTATGATACAGAGGTTCGTCCTGATGAAGTGTTGTATGCTTTGGAAAGCGTTGACAAATAAAAAAAAGCTTCCACCCTTCGCTGTTCATTCACCGTCTGCTGCGATATTGACAGAGCGATTTTAGATCATCTTTCCATTTGTCTACATTTTAATATAAAAGATAGAAGTCAGTCTATTTCTGATAATGTACATGCGGATTCCTGAAACACGAAGTACGAGTGTAGACTATCTGTGAACATCGCAAGATTCTAGTTTTTGTTTTTAATACTGATTGAGGTATGTGGAAAAAAACGAACAAATGAAAACAAAATACTTAAAGGGAATCTGTCACCAAGTTATACTTATTCAATACTAGCTGAAGAGCCCGGCGCTGCCCGGGCATAGTAACTAACTGTGGTTAGTTATAACAAATTATAATTATCCTCCATCCCATAGTCTCGTGCCATATACCCATCATACATATCCACGATCCCATAGGCCCGTGCCCATATACCCATCATACATATCCACGATCCCATAGGCCCGTGCCCATATACCCATCATACATATCCACGATCCCATAGTCCCATGCCCATATACCCATCATACATATCCTCCATCCCACAGTCCAGTGCCCATATACCCATCACACATCCTTCATCCCATAGTCGAGTGCCCATATACCCATCACACATCCTCCATCCCATAGTCCCATGCCCATATACCCATCATACATATTCGCCATCCCATAGTCGAGTGCCCATATACCCATCACACATCCTTCATCCCATAGTCGAGTGCCCATATACCCATCACACATCCTCCATCCCATAGTCCCATGCCCATATACCCATCATACATATCCTCATCCCATAGTCCCGTGCCCATATACCCATCATACATATCCTCCATCCCATAGTCCAGTGCACATATATCCATCACACATCCTCCATTCCATAGTCCCATGCCCATATACCCATCATGCATATCCTCCATCCCAAAGGCCAGTGCCCATATACCCATCACACATCCTCCATCCCATAGTCAACCATTTTGACATCATAATGAGCGGTGGGGCTTGCAACCTATGATGACATCATCGTCTCCATGGCAACCATTATGACATCATAATGAGGGGCGGGGCTTGATACACACACTTTTTCCCCATTATGTAGATAGGGACAAAATTGTTTGGTGAATTGGAACGCGCGGGGTTAAAATTTCGCCTCACAACATAGCATAGGACACTCTCAGGGTCCAGACGTGTGACTGTGCCAAATTTTGTGGCTGTAGCTGCGACGGTGCGGATGCCAATCCAGGACATACACACATACACACACTTGAGCTTTTGTATATTAGATGATAGCAGCATGATGTAGGGGCTGAGACTCTGATTCCAGGGATGTCACTTACTGGTGTACATGCTGTCATTTTGATACAATCATTGTTTTCTCTGCTGAAGATATAGCAGTGCTCAGAATACTGAGCTGTCTATAACCCCACCCACACCACTGAATGGCAGCTCTTTGTGTATACTGTATATTTAGAGATAGGTGCTAATCAGTGGTGTGGGGGTGGGGTTACACAGCAGCTGACTAGGAGGCACGAGACACTTAGACCTGTAGTGATAATCTCCTGCTGATAAAACACTGTTCTTATTGAAACAGCAATAAGGACCACACACTGTAGATGTGTCTAATTTTACTGCAAAACTGCCCCAACATCCAAATCCTGATCTTATTAGTAGCCTATGGTCCTAAATTACATTGTAAGAGGTGTACCGGGATCGTGTGATGCTCCACCCCTTTGATATGTAAATGTATTATATTATGTGGTACTTGTATAAATATACATATACTTGTTCTGCTATGTATTATAGTATTGACATAGGGAAAATGCAGTACCCGAATTTAGCCACAAGATGGGTACATTGTAGTTTTAGGTATAGCAGTGCACATAGTATGGTAGGAGCCCATATAGTAAATAGTTAAACATAGGAATGGTCAGCTGCAGTTAAGAGAGGGAGAACTTCCTCATAGGGGTCAGATGGGCCACAGTGCCCAAACCGCCTGCACGGGCTTCAGTGCGCAGGATTATAGCACGGACTTAAGTGTCCAGAATCATAGCAGAGACCAAACAACATTATAATAAGTGAGGAGCTAAGCCATCTGCAGCAACAGGCCAGGAAAGCAGCAAGACAGAGCTACAGTGGGCTACAGCAGTGTGGTGCAGAAGCTGAAGGAAAGGCCAGGAGAGTACAGGGATGCAGGAGACTCCATGATGTGGCAACTTATCGCATGGGCTGATGCCCTCAGATCCGGGGCGAAACAGCTGAGGGAATCCCCAACCGCAGTGAGTGTAAGAAGAGAGGATACTGCGTTACCGTTAAAGGCGGAAGGTCCCTGTAATGTACTGGAGGCCATAGGAATTACCACACAGGAGAAGTTATGACAGTACAGAAGGGCAGGTTACTCACCATGTGGCAACTGACTTTGGGAACAGATGATCTGATGTCTGGGGTGAAACAGGCAGAGGAGTGTTTAACCGTGGCAGAGCTGTGGGAGGATGCTGAGGAACTGTATGATACGGTCCAACCCGGGAATGTGCTGTGTGACAGTGAGAGAAGTACAGGGAAAGAGGAAGAGATGTGTAAGGTGGAACATGTGATTCAAGCTGTGAAATATTTGGATGTGCTGAGAAATGAAAACTACCAGTAAGGTTTCAAGTTGAAATGGACTGTGTCTCAATTCCTGCGAAATCATTTGCAGACAGCCTTCAGTGGCGCAGAAGAGATCCTGATGATGCTGGACCTGAAGTCACAGGTATGCTGACTAATGGACATTATTTTCATGTGATGGGAGGCCAGGGCCGAGGTGTCCACGGCCATGATTTCGGTCCTGGCCCTCCCTCACAACATCATCATGACATATTGGCTCAGGTCCCAATCGCATGACCATAGGAAAACAAAAAAAATCCTCTCTATAATCTTGTCTACTTTCAAAATAAGATGGGGTAAAAGAAATGTTCTTTCACGCTGGAATAACCTACAATTGTCACAGATTCCTTCATTGTTAACCCCTTTCTGCCCATCTTACTATTTATAGTCTTCACTAATTAGAGTTGCTCCATTTAATGGACCTGC
The DNA here is from genome assembly GCF_039654945.1 of Dendrobates tinctorius. NCBI lineage: Eukaryota > Metazoa > Chordata > Amphibia > Anura > Dendrobatidae > Dendrobates > Dendrobates tinctorius. Next base: position 23,654,121 of record NW_027361743.1, on the reverse strand, counting down.
TCACCGTTGTGCACAGTCTTATCAGCTGCTTCAGGCTTTCGCAAAGCTCTCGATGCTAAGGATAAGGAAAAGAATCCATGCCGCTATTTCAATCTAGAATTTTCCAATCTGTTATATTACTTGTTACATGCCAGCTATATAACAACTTTATAAAATCATGTTTTCATCACCTCAGCTAAAGAAACCTTGGTTTGTAGACGTTCTTGGAATCTTCTGTAAGATATTGTTTTCTAGATTAGATGTATCACAGAAACCAGACTCGACGTGTTTAAGATTCAGACGGAAGCAGGTCCTTGAAAACTATGAATTGTTTATCTTTTATTTATGCGTTGTGTAACTACTAGGGCACTTCCACATTGCGCTTCATCACATGCTCATTGGTCTCATCAGGGCTTACGGCCGAATCCTCCTGCAAAATGGGATTCAGGCATATGCTCCAATGGGACCATAGACGATTATGGTACCAACAGAGTGAACATGTGTTCTGTCGTGCATATTTCGGGCATACAGTGGGGCAAAAAAGTATTTAGTCAGTCAGCAATAGTGCAAGTTCCACCACTTAAAAAGATGAGAGGCGTCTGTAACTTACATCATAGGTAGACCTCAACTATGGGAGACAAACTGAGAAAAAAAAATCCAGAAAATCACATTGTCTGTTTTTTTTTCATTTTATTTGCATATTATGGTGGAAAATAAGTATTTGGTCAGAAACAAGCAATCAAGATTTCTGGCTCTCACAGACCTGTAACTTCTTTAAGAGTCTCCTCTTTCCTCCACTCATTACCTGTAGTAATGGCACCTGTTTAAACTTGTTATCAGTATAAAAACACACCTGTGCACACCCTCAAACAGTCTGACTCCAAACTCCACTATGGTGAACACCAAAGAGCTGTCAAAGGACACCAGAAACAAAATTGTAGCCCTGCACCAGGCTGGGAAGACTGAATCTGCAATAGCCAACCAGCTTGGAGTGAAGAAATCAACTGTGGGAGCAATAATTAGAAAATGGAAGACATACAAGACCACTGATAATCTCCCTCGATCTGGTGCTCCACGCAAAATCCCACCCCGTGGGGTCAGAATGATCACAAGAACGGTGAGCAAAAATCCCAGAACCACGCGGGGGGACCTAGTGAATGAACTGCAGAGAGCTGGGACCAATGTAACAAGGCCTACCATAAGTAACACACTACGCCACCATGGACTCAGATCCTGCAGTGCCAGACGTGTCCCACTGCTTAAGCCTGTACATGTCCGGGCCCGTCTGAAGTTTGCTAGAGAGCATTTGGATGATCCAGAGGAGTTTTGGGAGAATGTCCTATGGTCTGATGAAACCAAACTGGAACTGTTTGGTAGAAACACAACTTGTCGTGTTTGGAGGAAAAAGAATACTGAGTTGCATCCATCAAACACCATACCTACTGTAAAGCATGGTGGTGGAAACATCATGCTTTGGGGCTGTTTCTCTGCAAAGGGGCCAGGACGACTGATCCGGGTACATGAAAGAATGAATGGGGCCATGTATCGTGAGATTTTGAGGGCAAACCTCCTTCTATCAGCAAGGGCATTGAATATGAAACGTGGCTGGGTCTTTCAACATGACAATGATCCAAAGCACACTGCCAGGGCAACGAAGGAGTGGCTTCGTAAGAAGCATTTCAAGGTCCTGGAGTGGCCTAGCCAGTCTCCACATCTCAACCCTATAGAAAACCTTTGGAGGGAGTTGAAAGTCCGTGTTGCCAAGCGAAAAGCCAAAAACATCACTGCTCTAGAGGAGATCTGCATGGAGGAATCGGCCAACATACCAACAACAGTGTGTGGCAACCTTGTGAAGACTTACAGAAAACGTTTGACCTCTGTCATTGCCAACAAAGGATATATCACAAAGTATTGAGATGAAATTTTGTTTCTGACCAAATACTTATTTTCCACCATAATATGCAAATAAAATGAAAAAAAAACAGACAATGTGATTTTCTGGATTTTTTTTTCTCAGTTTGTCTCCCATAGTTGAGGTCTACCTATGATGTAAATTACAGACGCCTCTCATCTTTTTAAGTGGTGGAACTTGCACTATTGCTGACTGACTAAATACTTTTTTGCCCCACTGTATATGCCTACTGGAGGTGGACGCTCAGACATAGCAGACTATGTTTTGGTGTCCACCTCCAATAGGCATATACGTCCAAAAATTATCCACGACAGGGCACACATTCACTCTGTCGGCACCATGATAGTCTATGGCCAAGTTGTCGCATATGCCTGAACCCCGTTTTCCGGTGGTGGGGGGTTTGGACAAAAACCCTGACGGGGCCACGGAGCATGTAACAAAATGCAATGTCAAAGCACCCTAGTGATGTGCTACTATTAAGGAGAAGAAGACCAATGGCTGGGTGCCAGAAGGTGGAGTTAAATACTGCACCCTTTGGGCGAAAAGTCAGACTTTTTATCACAATGGTATTGAGTCTCCGTGCACGTATTTATTTTATATCTTACTCTTAGCCATCACATTTTAGTTGTAACTTTTATTCTAAATAAATCTATTTTTAATGTAAATCAAATATGAAGATTGGATCTCTGCTGGCACAATTTTTTCATATGTGTTTAGGCTTACTCTAAAGCAAATTAAAGCTTTACAAGGGTTGTCCAGTCCTTTGGATAGGTCATCAATATATCAATATCATATCAGCCAATATCACTCTCAGCAAAGGCTGGCTTCATGGAAAGATTGAAACCAGAAGAGCACAACCACATACACTGTGTAGTGGTCATTGTGGAGAACTTGTAACATCCCGCCGATGCTTTAGGGTAACTATATGCCCCCTTACTAACCTGGCCCAATCCAACTGTACTTTTTACATATTTTGTTTAGAAAGCCAAAAAATATTGACTGTAATTTTGGGTTTTCATGGTAAAATTTGCATGTTAAAAACACATCAAAAAGTCTAAACGTGCTTTTGTTTTAGTCCAAAAAGTGATCCATTAAATGTAAAAAGCAGCTTCCTATTTTTATTTAAAAAACCCACAATAACATAAAAAAATGGAAATCCCTTTGTCACCCTGTAATCGCCCCTCATAATCACAGTAATTCATTTTGGAACAAAGCTTCTAATTAATAAAAGCTGAATTTTCTAAGAATTCAAATGCAAATTGTTTGAATGTTTAGAATTCTCATAAACACTTTTTACATTTATATATTCAGTAATTAGGAATCAGTCACAGTCTCCAGTAATGTCACTGAATGCTTCACATGTTAATTCAGCCTGAAATGCCAACCTTTAGAGCTCAGAGGACCGGCTGTCTATATAAATCTGATATTTACCAATTTCCAAAAAATGTTGAGAGTAGTCAGTAACAATGTGTGGCTAATAGCACATTTTTTCCTTTTTTTTTTTTTGCATTAAATATCAATTCTCATATAACATTATGTCACAATGTTCCATTTTGAAGTCCATCCAGTACCCACAATGGATAACATTTTGTCTTACTTTGAGAAACTTTTAGACTCTACAAAACAGAACTGTCCTGGAAGCGTTAGCCCATCTCCTGCATCCACCATTTGTATATATCCATCCAATAATTTATAGATGCGTTCCCCAAATGATGCCATGTCTATCTTTGGGCACTGTCTGGTTTTGCAGCTCATCCCCATTTTAGTGACTTGTGCCAAACTGAATGCCAGACACAGCCAATGCATAGGTATGACCGTTTCTTGAAAAAAAGTGTTTAATTTCTCTCTAAAGAATCTCCAATTCATAGTCTTGTCCTTACTGACTCCCACAATGTCAACATACTCTTGTCCTGCTGCGGTCATCACCATGACCATGATATGACTGGCTACTTGTTTTTCTGTCCCGTTGTGAAAATTGCAAGATTTCTACCTTTTTTCCAGTACAGATTGTGATATGAAATAAAACATTGCCACATTAATAACAAAAATACATTTAACAAAATTTTGAATTAAAGACGACCTTTCACTGTTTTTTTTTTTTTTTTTTATTTAAACTGAGTAGCTCCTAAAATTGATGCTGTTCCACTGATTCTGGAACAGGACTCTTTTCTCTGCCCCTCCATTCCAAAATTATGTCATCCGGTGATAAAGGTGCAAATTTTCCCTTCTACCAACTGAATGTGTACCACAACACTTCTCTGTGGGTGTTTGCTTTTCCTCCTATGATGCTGGCCAATCAAAACATGTCCGCACCCATAGAGGAGTTGAAGAATTGGTTACATTGGTTGATAAAAGATCTAGGTCCATCAAGTTCACCAATTATACATTTTGTCACTAAATTATCTGTAACCCACAATGCTGTGTATCGAAGAAATCATCCAGCCCTTTTTTAAAAGCTGTTATAGTGTCTGCCATTACTACCTCTTGTGGTCAGCATTCTACCCTCTGACTGCTCTAACTGTAAAGAACCCTTTCCTATTTATCTGCCGGAATCCCCTTTCTTCCACCAGTAATGAATGCCCCCTGGTTCTTAGTATTGTCTTTGGAAGGAATAAGTCATGTGCCCGTCCTTTGTACTGACCACACATATTTGTACATGTAAATGAGGTCTCCTCTGAGACGTTATCTAGGCTAAACAAGCCCAACTTTTTCCAACCTCTCATCACATGAGATGTCTTCCATCCCTTGGTTGAAGACAAAAATTTCCACAACTATGGGACCGAATGTCAAAGAAGAAAAAGAGGAACTGTTCCAGAATTGGTAGTGGGGCAGCAACAATTGGAGGAGGTACTCAGGATGGTTAACTTGATTTTTTTAAAATTTAGGCGGTTTAAATAAGTAATTTTCTGATAACACATTCCTTTTAATAATATGATGAGAATAGAGTAAGAGGCACTCAGACACATCTGGTGACACATTTCAGGGGATCAATATGAAACTCCACGGAGAACAGTCAACAAGTCACCACTGACATCTACAGAAATGTTTAGATTTTTCCCATATAAAAATGAATGTGATAAAGAATATCAAATTTACAAGGAATGTTTAGCTGCTCTTGGAGAAGCTGAATTTTAGTCAACCTGTCCCCTTTTAAACCTCCTTAGAAATATTTTGTGAATACTGGTATCAGTATAAACAAGAATATTCTATTAGTAAACCTAACACATTGCATCAAAAAAGTGAAATTTTGAAAATTTACAGTTCCAAAAATATTAGAAAAATAATGGTTTATCACGATGACACTTGGAAATGTTCTGTCACCTCCACATTTAAAAAAAAAGTCTATAAATCAAATACATTTTAGGAATAAACTTATGCAGGACTTGGTCACAGACTCACTTGAACCTGTCAGGTGGGGGAGACTGAGAGCCCACCATCTGGATAAGCAGAACAGGTGGATGGCCTCTTAAGTTGACTTTATGGTCCTTCAACATGCCAAGGTGTGGGATAACCGGAGGATCCTTATGTCATCCGGTAGGTTAGTCTGATCCTGACCGTATGATAAATGTATGATATCAGCTGGAATATAATCAATCTTGAGCTGAATTATTCATACTAACGAGTTGACCATTAACAATCCAACTTACGCAAGCAGATTATTTCAGATGGCATTTATCTCACGAGTATGGACTGCATAAAGGCAGTCTGTCTGCAGAGAATAACTGTTCAAACCAAGTACAGGCACTGGGTGCACCACTGGCGTGGCCGGGCAGTTGGGTGGTCCTTCCCACCTAATTCTTTTGCATCGATCTCCACCCTACTCTACCTTGATTGATAACTCTGGCTACGCAGGAGAACAGAAGATGGCAGAGAAGGAAGGAAAATAAATACGTGGGAAAGTGCATTGAACTGACCAGTTTTTCTAGGGGTGCAAAGAGCTCATGTGCTTTGGTTGTCATTTTCTGTTAACAGACAACCTTTAACCCCCAATATCTATCTTGTCATCAAATGTTTGCAGGTCTGAGCCCCTTCACAACATAACGTGATAATCCCATCCCTATATAAAAAGTGGGGTGTCTGTCTAAAATAAATGTGTATGACATAATTAAGAGTGTGATTATGATGGTCAAAGACTCTCCACATGTGAAGAGCTTCAAATAGGCTAAAAAAAAGCAGAGGGATACAATAAAACTGTGTATAACACAAAATCCCCTGTATAAGATCGAATTATGCAGAAAAATGATCAAATTAGTGCCCATTTTACAAACTATCGTAAAAACATAGGTTTCTATAAAGCAGACGTATAAGAATCTATGGTTTAATTTATCATGTAACACAATATCCTGTGTAAAAAAATAAATGTTATGAAACAAAGAAAAATAAAAATCCAAAAAAAGTGCCATACATTGCGTGTACATCGTCAATATATTGTAACCAAGGTTAATCGGTAAATTACAAATCAAAAAGCATAAAAAAATAAATAGGTAAAAAATAAAATCAGTGCTGTTTGGTCTTTGTTTTATACCAAAAAATTAACATTATAACAGTGTTATAATGCTTAGTTCATGTAATAAACTACATGCATGATCAACCCACTATCAAAAGAATCACATTTTCATTTTGATCACAAGCTGAACACTAGTCCTTCTTTTCTGTGGATATACATAGATATCATTAAAAAAAACTCTAATCTAGAGTGGAACATTGGGAAAAAAAATAATAAATAGAAAAAAAAAGAATAAATTAATTCGGAAGAACTAAAAGATAATGTTAGTGGAAGCAGTTATTTTTTTTTTACACAATTAATGTATATATTTGTCAATTGTTAAAAAAAAAAGTAAAAAACAAAACAAAAATAAAAGCACGTCTTCACGGCATTTGATATAAGAGCTCATGCACACGGATGTACGGAGCTGTAACATGGGACCAATAGAAGTCTATTGGGCTCTACTTTTCACCGTATTTCGGGGAGCGTTTTGCCCATAGAAGAGCGGCTGCTCTTTGAAGAATATCTCCGTAATATGGCACTGTATGGCAGCACATAAAGTATTCATGGCTCCATTATGTGTGCGTGAGGCCTTAGTAAAGAAAAAGCAGTAAGCTGGATCAGTAGGAAATGAGAAGAGGAATAAAAAGTGCTTCTCTGAAAACCCATGATGCACCAAAAATATCACCAAAAATATCAAAATATAAATAAAATATCTATGTTTATAAAATTAATGTTTGGCCCAAGCCAAAGGCTGCTGGTTATGTAATGTGCCAAGGCAATTACCCCCCAAAAAATAAAACCAACCTTTGCTTTTAGTACAAATGCAATTTAACCCTGTGCAGTAACTGAGCGATCACACCTCAATACAATACTTGAGCACTGCTAAAATGTGAGCATACTGGTATACATTGGAGAGGCATGGCTCAGTAATAAACATACATGATTTACTATATAACCTCCTTGCTGGGAAGGAGATTACAAATGCTATTGTAGCAAACCTCCTTCAGCATCAGCTGAACAAAAGAAATAAACTTCACACCGCAAAAGGTGTATAGTCTTTTTTTTTGTTATTATCTTCAATATCCACACTGGGATTTTTCCACCAAAATAGCTGCCGCAAGCTGTTGGGCGTCAGTCACGTGCGGATTTCTTTTCATAACTATTCGCACAAGTTCTGCTGGAAAGATGTTGCACAAGTTCACAAAAATCTTTTCTCTGGTGTTCGAAAATCTTTGGGGTTCCTGAGGGATTCCACAATAAGGTACCCTCCAAGAGGGATCTTGGCTTTCTGGTGGGCTTTGGAAAGCAAACTGCTCATAACATGGTTGGGAAGGGTTACTTTGCATTTGGTAGTTTGGTCGATAACCATAAGCAGCATCTCCATAACTCATTCGATCCCAGCTTCTGGGACTTTCTTGACTTAAGTAGGTTTTGTGTTGACGCTGTGGTGGGCTTTCGTATAGTCTTGAGTCGGAAATGCTTTCCATTCTTGTAGACACCAGAGATCTTCCCATAATTCCATTCCTTGTCACAGGGGATTTTTGGGTAACATGGTACTCATTTGGGCAACTTGAACGAGCTGCAACAGCATGGTGCTGCAAAGACATGTAAGGTGGTAGCGATTTGTGGTGAAGCTTCACTTCTTGTTCATGCCCAAAGCTTTGAACTCTAGTCAAAGAGTCATGGTAGCCATGCATGAATGCTTGAGAACCAGCACGACTGTGTGGATGAATGTGCTGGCACTTCAGATTATCTTCCAGTTGTGGATCAGGGGAGCTAACATAGGAACGGTCATTGTATCCAGCATAGGAATCGCTGCTCCCACAGCTTAAGCTACCATCACTACTACAGTCAGAAGCCACAGAACTGATCCTGTAATCCGTGTCTAGTGAAAAACGCCTTTCTGGACTTCGGGTTCCAGAGATGCTAAGGTTTGAGTAAGCATTCATCATGGAATAATATCCAATATCCACAGGGGATTCACATTTGGGATACTGTTCGCATGAGATTGCCCCATTGCTTTTTGTGGACATTAGCATTGGAGAGTAAAGTCCAGGTGGTACTTGGTCCTGAGATGGTAAATGCACAGTAGTAAGTAAGCCGTTTCTGGATGGAGTTGTACTTTGGGGTTTCATACTTGATATACTAACTAAAGATGGCACAGACCTTGTCTCCAACTTATTTTTGGAGGGAAGCTTCTCCTCCAAGTCATAAGCCTGAGTTCTAATACTGGGGTCTGATTGCCTCTTTGGGGCTGAGCGCTTTCCATCCGAGTTGGTGTCAATCTTGGTGTTTGATGGAACACTATTGCTCTTGACCAACCCAATTTCATTGGCAGACTTAGTAATGTTGCTCCGAGACATCGCACGAAGTTCATCTGCTACTGACCGCTGAGGCTGGTTTCCTCGTTCTGGATGGTAATACTTGCACTTATGCCCATAGGTACATTTCTTTCCTAAGACAGCAAAATAGAAAAATACACAATAAGAGATCTTTAGGCATCTTGATACCTCAGGTGATGCTTCTGATCTTTGAGAAGATGGATGGCACTAGGGTTTCTTGAAGCATATATGGTCTCCGTTAATTTCTCTATTATAATACTACTGCTGCTGTTTTACTCCTTCTACAACCTCTACCACTGCTATTACTGCTACTTGGTGATTTCTATCTTTTTGCATATAAACTGTATATATTGCTGTATATAATCAGTAACTTACCATAAGGACATGGCTGCTTCTTGTACTCAGGCACTACAGGCTTCTTTCTTAAAAAATTGTCCAGGCTTGGTCCATGGCGACCCAAGGGATCATCAGGTGGCATAAATCTACCAAAAAAAATTATATTTTTTAATATGTGATTGATATACTTTACCTGGACTTTTAGGACTAAAACATTCAGGACTTTTTTTATTCAGCAATGGAAATCAATGTTTAGTTCAGGGAGTTCCACTTTAATGGGGCTGAGCGGCACTTCCAGACATGGCTGCCCACACAGGGGAGCCACTAAGCCTTGATAAAAATTGTAGGGATGCCGATGCTCAAGCACGTATCATTGCCCCTTTACTGTAATGATTGTTGAGGATGCTGATCCTTGAGATAGACCATTTATGGTGGATTAGTTTAAAGGGTTTTCTGGTTAACCCAGCTGCAATTTGTTTTAAAAGACACAAACTGCTTTTCCACCCTTTTGAGACCAGTGCTGCATCCCCACTCCTCATCCCAGTGCCTGGACGTTATGTTGACAGCACTGCAGGAAATCATGGAGCTCTGCAGCTTTGAGTGGCTCGTGCCATCTACTCTGGCAGAGCTGCTGAGCTTAGTGATTGGCTGCAGTGCTGTTGACATGATGTGTGCACTGCAGACAATAATAGACATTTGAAGCAATGGCGGAGACTCAGCATTGGTCAACATGATTGTGAGTGAAATACTGATTGTTTTTTAAAATAAATGGCAACCAGGGGACTTAGGGTATGTGCACACATCGTGTTTTTTTTGTGTTTTCATCATAGAAAATTTGCAGAATTTTACAATGCCAGCAAAGTGAACAAGATTTCCTAAATGTCAAAATGTCCAGCACGTCAATTCTTTCAGCGTTTATGCAGCGTTTTTCACTCAATAAAATGGAGGAAGGGGGGGAAGGGACACACACAAAAACGCATGTAAAAAAGATGATAAAATGGGAATATTTTAAAGCCAATCAGTCACCAGTTTTGGCCAATGTGAAATAAGGCCATCATCTTTCAGGGCTAATATACAGCATTCTATAATGCTGTATATCTGCCCCCAACCCGACCTCTGAGAGAAGAAAAATATCTTTTATTATACTCACCTACGGGGCGGGGCAGTCCGGTCCGAGTGGTGTCCCTGGTCCTGGTCCGGCGCATCCCATCTTCTTTTGATTGCCCAGTCTTCCTGCTTGCTTCATGTGGATGATGCATCCCTACATCATCCACACAATCTCTTCGGCATAGCGCTCCTGCACAGGTGTACTTATCTGCCCTGTTGAAAGCAGAGCGAAGTACTGCAGTGCACAGGTACCGGGAAAGTTCAGATAGGCCAGGCGCCTGCGCACTCCAGTACCTTGCTCTGCCCTCAACAGGTCAGAGAAGTACGCCTGTGCAAGAGCACGATGCCGAGGAGATCGTGTGGATGATGTAGGAACGAGTCATCCACATGAATCAAGCAGGAGGACGGCGATCGTTGAAAGATGGAAGGTGCCGGACTAGGACGAGCGACACCCCTCGGACCGGACCGCCCCACAGGTGAGTATAATAAAAATTATTTGTCTTCTCTTACAGGACGGGTTGGTGGCAGATATACAGCATTATAGAATGCTGAATATCAGCCCTGAAAGGTGGGGAGTCTGACCTTACTTCATATCGGCCAAAACTGATGAGTGTTTCCCTTTAAGTAGCATTTTTCCTGCCAAAAGATGCATTTTTAATGCAGAAATTCCTGCTGCAAATGCATAACGTGTGCACATACTCTAAAAAAAGTTTTCTGAAAATGGAAAACCCCATTAACACCTCAAATCTCCCCAGAGCCTCTTTTCACCTTCATGACCAGGCCAAGTTTTACAATTCTGACCACTGTCACTTTATGTTGTGATAACTCGAATGCGTCAATGGATCCCACTGATTCTGAGATTGTTTTTGTGACATATTGTACTTCATAATAGTGGTAAAATTTGATCGATATGACTTGCATTTATTTGTGAAAAACAACAAACAGAAATTTGGCAAAAATTTTGCAATTTTCAAACTTTTAATTCTTCTGCCCTTAAACAAAACAAAAAAAAAATAAGAGCAGCACAAAAAAATCACAGGGTGCAAAGCCCCCCAGGTATGTACCAAACCTTATGTAGAGATTCAAAAAATGGAGGCAGCACACCATTCAAGGTGAAAAAAAGTAGAGGTGCTTCTGTTTAATAGCCCATCATGGCAACCTTTCGGCTCACACTGAGCCTTTCGCAAGCCTTTCTTAAACCAGAGAGCTATATCGCACAAAATAGTTAATAAATAACATTTCCCACATGTCTACTTTACATCAGCACAATTTTGGAAACATATTTTTTTTGTTAGGCAGTTATAAGGGTTAAAAGTTGACCAGAGATTTCTCATTTTTTCAACAAAATTTACAAAACCATTTTTTAAGGGACCACCTCACATTTGAAGTGACTTTGGGGGGCTATATGACAGAAAATACCCAAAAGTGACACCATTCTAAAAACTGCACCCCTCAAGGTGCTGAAAACCACATTCAAGAAGTTTATTAACCCTTGAGGTGCTTCACAGAAATTAATGGTGTAAGGAATTTTTTAACTTTAGCCACAATTTTTTTTATTTTCACAAGGGTGACAGGAGAAACTGCACCATATAATTTGTTTTGCAATTTCTCCTGAGTACACCAATAAGCATATATGGGGGAAAACTAATGTTTGGGTGCAGGGCAGGGCTCGGAAGGGAAGGAGCTCCATTTGACTTTTTGAACGTAAAATTTGCTGGAATCATTAGCGGACTCCATGTCACATTTGGAGAGCTCCTAATGTGCCTAAATAGTGGAACCCCCACATAAGATGACCCCATCTTGGAAGCTAGATCCCTCAAGGAATGTATCTAGGTCTGAGGTGATCACCTTGAAGTTCCAAGTGCTTCACAGAAGTTTATAAAGTTGAGCTATGAAAATAAAGAAATCTAAATTTTCACACAAAAATGTTCTCTAAGCAGCAGTTTTTTATTTTCACAAGGGTAACAGGAGAAATTGCATTTGTTTTTTTTAGCTCAAAATTGGCTGGAATCATTAGCGGACTCCGTGTCTGGTTTGGAGAGCCCCTGGCGTGCCTAAGCAGAGGAAACCCCCCCATAAGTGACACAATTTTGGGAACTAGACCCCTCAAGGAATTTATCTAGATGTGTGTGAATCCCAGGTGCTTCAAAGAGGTTTATAATATTGAACTGTGAGAAGGAAACTAAATTTTTCCCACAAAAATGTTGGTTTGGTCCCAAATTTTTCATTATAACAAGGGTAACAGGAGCAAAATGGACATATGTTGGACACAATTTGTCTGATTTTGTCTTCAGTACTCCGATACCCCATACGTGATGGAAAACTATTTTTGAGGCACAGTGCAAAGCTCAGAAGGGAAGAAGAGCTATATTGGAGTTCAGATCTTGCTGGAATGGTTTGAGGGTGACATGTCACATTGGTAGAGCCCCTAAAGTTCCAAAACAGCAGAACCCCCCATAAGTGATGTCATTTTCCAAGCTACACCTCTCAATGAATTCATCTAGGGGTGCAGTGAGCATGTTGACACCACATGTGCCTCACAGAAATTTATACCATTAGGCTGTGAAGAAAGGATAATTACATTTTTAAAACTAAAATGTTGTTTTAGCCCAAAATGTTTAATTTTTTATAAGGGCTAATAGGAAAAAATGGACAGCACAGTTTGTTGTGCAATTTCTCATGACTATGGAAATACCCTACATGTAATGGGAACTACTTTTGAGGCACACTGCAAAACTCAAAAGAAAATAAGTTTTGTCACACACTTTCTACTGAATGTGGATATATTCCATATGTAAGTGTACAGTACTGCTTAGCCACAAGGCAAGACTCGGGAGGGACGGAGAACTATTTCCCTCCTGAAGAGCAGAATTTCCTAGAATAGTTTGCAGACTCCATATACAGAGTCCCAAGTGCTAGAAGTGCAGAATACTACCTCCTCAAGTGACCCCATTTTTGAAAGTGGGGAATTTATCTACAGGTGTAGTGATGATTTGACTCCATGGGTGTTTTCCAGAAACAAGCATCAGTGGATGCTGCTGAGTTAAAATTGCAAATCTGCCCAGCTTGTGCATCTGGAGGCATGCATCGGTAATTTTCGCAGGCTCTCATCGCTACAGAAATGCCAAACATGTGGATACTAAATGTGGATTAGGCACACTGGGGGCTCAGAAGGGAGCATTTGGATTTAGGAGCGCAGAATTCGCTGGAATTCTTTTGGGGTGTGAGGAACCATAGCACTTTTCCAGAGCCTTTGTACTACCAGTAACGTGGAAGCCCCTATATTTCCGTTAACAGATCACAGACCTGAGTGGAGACTTGTGTTTTTTGTGGATTGGGTTGAAGATTTTGTTGAGAACATTTTACATAACGTTTGGGATCACATTTATCTGGCGCTGACCACTTACATCTGGGTTTAAATCTAAATCTCCGAATTACACAATTCAGATAAAACCCCTGAGAGATCCATTTACTATTATGAGACGGCAGAGTTGCTCTGGACTCCATCTGGCCTCTGTTCAGCGTTGTCCTTCTTTTCAGAAGTACACAAAACTGTCGGACAGTGTTTTTATGCATGTCTAAAAAAACTAGACCGCTGGATCACAGGCCATAAAACGTCCAAGTAACTCCATCTGCCTCATTATAGGGAATCTTATGCAAGGCATTCCATCTGGATCACGTATTTCAGAGATTTACACGGAAGCCTTACTGCGATCTTTGGGAGGCAAAATGAACAAATCAACAGCAGGTGAAGAATTGGTTTTATTTATTTTTTTACGCCATTTCTTGCAATTAGAATACTTTATTCTTTGGGTCAGTGCAATTACAGCGATACCAGATTTATATCGGGTTTTTATATTTGGCTGCTGTCACACACTAAAAGACCCTTATTTTTTGTAAAAACTAGTTTTTGCATTGCCATATTTTGAGAGCTATACTTTTTCCATATTTCTGCTGACAGAGTCATGTGAGGGCTTGTTTTTTGTGTGACGAGTTGATGTTTTTATTGGTACCATTTTTGGGCACTTGACATTTTTTGATTGTTTTCTAGTCCGATTTTGGGGAGGCAGAATGAACAAAAACCAGAAACCAGCAGTTCCGGATTTTTTTTTTTAAATGGCGTTCCGTGTGTGGTGAAATTGATAAGGCAGATTTATTCTTCGGGTCTGTTCGATTACAGCGATACCACATTTATATAATTATATTATGTCATATGGTTCCTTTCACTTTCATTTGCCTGATCGCTGTTATAGACCATTACAATGCACGAGCATTACAATGATTTATAACTGTCAGTGCTGCACTGACACAAGTTTGTTAGACCCTGCACTGCACATGATCTAGCAAGCTTGCTAGCCCTGGTGACCCGGATGTCATCATGTTGACGTCAGGTCACCATGGCAACAATCGGCCCCTCGTGATGACTTCAAAATGCTGCGATCGATATTGATCCTTATATTAATCATTTATTCCTTTGCTCTTTCTGGGACTTCTGGTCCAGTGGGCGGTCCTATCAGTGACTGACAGATGTCTCTGTATGCACACTTCTACAAAGACAGCTGTCAGTCACTGATAGGACTGCCCACTGGATTGAAAATCCCAGAAAAAGCAGAAGACTGAATAATTAAAACACAAAGTTATACTGCATCTTTTCTCACAAAACTATATATCAATCTGCTCATCTACACCTGCTCCATAGCATGGTGCATATAGACTGGATGGCATTTTTATGGTGACAGGTTTCCATTGACATGAGAAGGCTGTAAATGAATTATATGTCCTGGCAAGTTTCTCTGAATTCGCACGCCTAATTCACTTATAACAATGCATTTTATTTTTTAATCTCGGACACTCCGGGTCATCACATCAACCTCTGACGCAGAAAAGCTTGCCAAGCTGTGGTCTGTGTAGGAGCAGAGATGATGGCAGTCTCCACACTATTTATAATAGACGTCTTCTGTGTGACGTTGCGTCTTCTACTTCACTCTTCTGTTATATTTCCCAGTCTAGATTTTTTTTATTACTGAGCCTACGACAACGTCGTTCTGAATCACAAGTGATAACTAATATTGGAACATTGAAGGATGTGAGTTACGGGGTCTACCTTATTAATGCATGGGGTGAATAGTCAGTGCCTTTCACTGGATTTCGAATAATGGCGTGAAGGAAAAGTCATCATATTTTTACATTAGAGGATTCATCTTATCCGTGCTCATTTCCTTCCCAGTGCGTCACACCATATGGGGATTTGTCTTATTTGACAAGTACCAGAACTCTAATTACTACATTCATGTAATGATTATCTGCATGTGTCAGACTTGTGCCAACTATAGAGGCGATGATGGAAGACCACCCTCCTTCTATACTGGACCCGCACACATCCACTTCTAGGTGCATCATAATCGAAGTTATCATTGTGCACACACAGGACAGATCATGAGTAAAGGCCCATTTACACGGGATGATTTCTGCCCATAAACTAGTGTTGAATGACTATAATATACTCTTATGTACACTCGTTTACTAATTATCGGTCTGTGGAAATGGGCGTTAAAGGGAAGATATCATCAGAAAATGACCTATTAATTTTTTTGTGTGTTAAATGTCTTTTTTTCCCATATCTCAATCTCTATTAAAACTAAAGACTTGAAATCTTGCAATTTTCACACTGATCATTTTAGACTTCATACATGTGTTGTTTCCTGAAACAGGACGTTATTTAGCCAAAATGAACAGACTCTGACCCAATATTTTCTATTTAAGCATCTAATCAGTGAGTGCAAATGTCATCATGAAAGGAAGAGGAGGAGGATCAGGTGTGACATTGCCTATTGTGATTAGTGGATCCTGCGTTATCAGTTGTGTATAGAGTTGTTAACTATCATTGCAATACTGCCAATGGTGATAAGGAACCTGCTGAAATGATCTTAATCCTGTTGGCATATGCAACAGAAATGGACTTATTGTTTATGTAAAGGAGGACTTTACACTAGCCTGACAGCAGATGGCGATAGTGTGAAGTTATATGTTTGCTGTATTGTGGGGAGGGAAGCTCTGTTGCTTAGTTTTTACTTTCGCTTGTGACTGTATTATGCCAGCAGCAGGCTGTGTGCTTCTGAATTCTTGTCTCATGTTTACCCATAAGAAGTAAATGCTGTTTATTCAAGATAACTTGCTCAGTGAAGTTCTCCTGTGTACGGGTGGATTCTCAAAAGATACACTCTGATACAGGTTATAGGCCCAGAACAGGAGAGAAGCCCAGACACCCAGAACAGGAGATAGTCCCAGAACACAGAGACACCCAGGAGATAACCTCAGACACCTGAGAAGCAGTTAATCTCTGTTAAAAGAAGAAGATAAAACTCAGTGAACGGACACTGAAAAGAAAAAAATCCAGATACAGAGGGACAAAGGAATTTATGACCCAGGAACTGGATGACTGCACACTGGAGATAATTATAGAGAATCACCACACACAGGATATACAGGAACTCAAGAAGAAAGAAGAATATCTTCATAAAACAAGTAAGATTATATAAAAATGATGTGCAGCACGGAGCTGAAACTCACAGTAGCTAAGCTGAACAGTGAAAATGATCAGTTATGGAAATTCAAAGTAGAGATGTTGTTATTTAAAGATGATTTATGGGAAGTAATCATTACAAATAGACCCGATGAAGATAATCAGACATGGGATAGAAAGAATAGAGAAGCTAGAGCCACCATTAGCTTATTAGTTGATGATGCTCAATTAATACAGATAAGGAATGAAGAAACAGCGAAACGAATGTGGGACGTATTGAGAACATTACACGAAAGACCCGGTTTAAATTACACGTTATTTCTATTAAGAAAGCTTTACAGTATGAGGTTGAGTGCAAATGACGATATTCAGAAGCACATATTCTCAATGATGGAAGTAATATCACAGCTAAGGTCTATTGGTGAAGACATTAAAGAAAGTCATGTAGCAGCAAAATTATTGTGCAGTTTACCAGATTCATATACAGCCTTGATAAATGTCCTAGAGACAAGACCAGAAAAAGACATCACATTAGATTTTGTGTGAAAACCAGACTAATAGATGAATATAAGAGAAGAAAAGAACAGACAAATGATTCTTCTACTGAAAAGGACAGTGGAAATGCTCTTAAAGCTACAGAATTTAAAAAACCCTATAATAAAGAGACAAGAGAATGCTTCAGATGTAAGAAAAAAAGTCATTTAAAGAAAGACTGTACCATATGGAAAGCAGAACAACAAAAATTACAACATAAAGAGCATACACAGAAAGTGAAAAATACAATTTCCGATTCATGTGAGAATAATTGGAATGACACATTTAAACTAACAGACAAGAAATCATCACTTGGTTGGTTTATTGATTCAGGAGCAACGAGTCATATGACAAGTGACAAGAATGTCTTCACTGATCTTGATTTAGATAAGAAAGAAGCCATTTATCTTGCAGATGGAAGCTAAATAACCGCAGAAGGTATAGGACAAGGTATGCTAAACTGTTCAAACAAGTTTGGACAAAATTCAAAGATACTTGTACAGAATGTGTTGTATGTTCCAAATTTGGAAGGCAGATTGTTATCTGTTAACAGCCAATGGACTCACTGTAAAATTCAAAGACAATGAGTGTGCAATTTTAGCAGGAAAACAAGGTGATAACTAGAGTTGAGCGAAACGGGTCGCTCATATTCAAAAGTCGGCGACTTTTTGCTGAAGTCGGGTTTCATGAAACGAAACCCGACCATAGCGTGAGGTCGGCCACGAGATCGGCAACCAGAGCACCAAAGTCGCGTTTCAAAAGATGCTTCCAGCGCCATTTTTCAGCCAATGATGGAGGACGCACACTGTGGGCAACGCGATGATATAGGCATCAGTCACCACCATCTTTGAGAAGGGCATGCAAGTGATTGGCTGGCTTTGTGTGGTGTCACAGGGGCTTTAAAAGGGCGTGCACGCCGACCACCATCTTACTTCTGCCGAACTTAGCATTAGGGAGAGGTTGCTGCTGATTCAGAATAAGGGAGAGCGTTAGGCAGGGAAGAACCAAAAAACTGCTTCTGCTGTTAGCGATTTCCACTTACAACACAACAGTTTGTGTGCAGTGACAGGGGAGGCTCTATTTTTGTGCATCAGCTCTGTTGGTTATTAGGCTGCCTTATATTGCTCCCTGATAGCTGCATTGCTGTTTGCACACTGCTGTGCAAACTGCTTTTTTAAAAGCAAAAATACTTTTCTTCCTCTTTTCTGCACAGTTACCAACTTACCAAGCGTTCATTTTTCCACCCTTTTGTGTGTGCAGCTGTCCTGCTTATTAGGCTGCCTGCGTCCATACTTGGACTGAGAGCATCATTGTCAGTGTCCTCAAATCTCTAGTGAGATCCAAATTCTCTACAATCTTATAGACACCCTCCACCTTGTCATACACCATCCAATTTCAGCCTGTTACATTGAGGTGCAATCTCTCCTGGGCCTGAGGCAATAGTTCTGCATCCTCAAATCTATAGTGAGATTCAAATTCTCACCAATCCTATAGACACCCTCCACCTTGTCATATACCATCCAATTTGAGCCTGTTACATTGAGGTGTAATCTCTCCTGGGCCTGAGAATAGTTCTGCATCCTCAAATCTACAGTGAGATTCAAATTCTCACCAATACTAGATACACCTTCTACCTTGTTTTACAGTACTATATAGCTGGTGGTATTTTGGGTACATTTTCACAAAAATGAGGAAGTATGGTGGAAAATGCCATGGAACTGGGTGGGGGTTGCCAGCTGGTCCTGATGGTGGTAGTGTTGCATCTGTTGTAGTGGCAAAAGCACAATAGCACTTAAGGCAGGAGGTGTTGAGCCTGCGTCATCGTCTGGCTCCACAAGGCCTCGAAGGCTCCCTTTTCTGGGAGTAGGTAAACCGCTTTTAAAGCCGGAGCTTCAGGAACAAGTTTTGGCTTACATTGCTGACACAGCCTCCAGCTCTCTCGCCTCCTCTTCTGAAGTTTCAAAAAATAGAAGCACTGAGTCGTCAGTGGAGGCTCCTGGTCAGGAACAACACCTTTCCTTGTGTCCTTCACCCGTACCAAAAGTGAATGATGCAGCAGGCCACACTTCACATTAGTCCATGTAGCTCTTTCTATCATACCATGCCTGGGTTATCAAGTCAAATCGTGAATTCCCCAGTCCAAGATGAATCTGACATGGAGTGTGGGTGGCCAGCCAGGGCAGTGGGGTTAATCGGTACCGGGCCGGTGTCTCAGAGGGATGTGTCACATTAGTGGTGATGACCCGTTCAGTGGCCCCGGGCGTCCATGCAAAGGGGTGAATAACGTTTATAGGTGAATGATACGCGACGCCACCTGTGGTTTCTGATCAGATTCACCAGCGCTGCAGTGTCGCTTCTCTGGGACAGATGTTGTGGTGCAGCTAAGATGTAGAAGCCCTGCATGGGTAGGGCCGTAGTCGCAGGACAGACGAAAGAGTTGGTAGATGGTGTGCAGTGCAGGATGTAGCAGAGCCGTGCGCCAGGCGCAGGAGAAAGGTGACAGACACAGTCATGCAGTTCCTTTACCTGTGCTTGGTAAGTGCCATCCATGACCCAGAGTACAGATGGAGGAGTTGGTCAGCCTGGAAGCCAATTTGGAATTCTCTCGCTGCAGATAGTGTGGCCTCCGTTCTAGCGCTTATCTGAGGTACTCGCAGTACTGAGTTCACTGAAGTTCCCCCTGTTGACTCTCTATTGGAACTTTCTCGTATGGCAGGCAGCCGTAGCCTTTTCCTTCTGGCTCACACACGTCGCTGCTGGGGCCTCCGAGCCTTAGTTGGGAACAGAGCATTTACAGCTGCTACTTCCTCCGGTTTCATCTGCAGGACCATCAGTGTCCCTACAAACTCGGAGACCGGAATCCGGACCATGCGCTCCAGCTAGGAGTGAGCCTTAACTCTGCTCATCCTCCAGCTCCCCTTCTCCTGTCCACACACTTCCCCTTCCCTTCAAAGACTGCCCTAACTTACCTCCTCCCGACCACAGAGAACAGCTCCTCAGCAGTCAGGTTCAGCGGTCTCCCTGCTGGCCTGGAGTGGGAACTGTTTGTGTTGGTTTAACTACTAGAGAGATCCTTCGTTGCTCCCAAACATGACATCACACTCACTAGGAGGAAGGTCATGCCACTGTGGCGACCGTACTCCTGCGGGCGCCACAAGTGCACTGATGCCCAGCCACTGCTAGATGATTCTGCTGGTACATTGACCCAGACCACTACATTCTCCTCGCACTCTACACAGCCAGAATCTGACCCTGATGAAACTCAAGTTCCCCTTCCCGCATACTATACCATGTTACACGGTGACAAAGAGGAAGGTGCAGATGAAAGTGCAGGTTCCTTGAGCAGGTGGGGGGGCATACTCATGGGCGACGGCACTGGCACAGGGCCCCTCATAGTACGCAAAAGTGTCTCTGCCGGTGGGAGGGCCACTCGCCGTCAGACACACCGCCGTACTATGATGGGCCCTGTGCCAGGGCCGTCGCCAACGAGTGGGCCACCTCTGCTTGGTCAGGAACACAGCACTTGTAAAGTTGAAATACTTACCTCTCCCTGCTCCACCGCCGTGACATCTTCCACATTTCCTGACAGTGACATTCTGGTCAGAGAGCGCGATGACATCACGTCTGTACGCCCTCTGCCTAAACAGTCCAAGTGCAGTGAGATGGAAGATGGGGACGATGAGGAGTCCAGACTAGTACAGGGATTCCCTAGCGAGGAGACTTATTTAATTGTTTTCAATGTTGGGACAGCTATTTTTGGGGAGCACTATACTCTGGAGAATGATAGATGGGGCCCACCATACACTGGAGCATTCCAAAGGTGGACATCAGACACTGGAGCAGCATTTACAGGGCCCATTATGCACTGGAGCTTCATCCATGGGGACCAACATATACTGTAGCATTATGTGGAGCTCATCATATACTGTATGGAACATTATATGGGACCAATGATTCTGTATGGAGAAATATATGGGCCTCATTACTCTGTATAGCGCACTATGCGGTGGCCATAATACTGTATGGAGTAATATACTGTCCGTTTTTGGAGCTATTGGAGAATTTAAAATGGATATCAGTCATGAGATGTAAGAAGTGAAGTATTTTTCATTGTACTATACCGCTATTTCTCTGCCGTATCAGAGGATCATGAATTGTGGTATGTGTTAAAGGAGCCCAGTGACACTCTTTGGCCCAGGGCCCACGAAAACCTGCCGCCAGCCCTACCCCCCCACAACTTTAGCCAAATAACCCCCAGTTTTCATTGCGTAAGTATTATTATAAAGTAAATTAAGGTTGACAAGCTTAAGTAATAAGAATTGATGTTTTTGGCATTAAAATGGGCACTGTAGGTGTTTCCTGTCCTCCACTCCCTGCCGACCTTGGTTCCCCATTGACTTGCATTGGGTTTCGTATTTCAGTCGGCCTTCAACTTTTCACGATAATGGGCCGATTTTGTTCGACCCAACTTTTGAGAAAGTCGGGTTTCATGAAACCCGACTCGACCCAAAAAAAAGGCAAAGTCGCTCATCTCTAGTGATAACCAATGTCAAGGCAGATGAACAATTATATCATCTTGACACACCAAAGGAACAGATGAAGGTATGTACACATGATCACAAGAACTGTATTCACGTGTGGCATAGACGTCTAGGAAATAGACACCCTGACAGTATAAGGGAACTACATAGAAAAGAATTGACAAAAGATCTAAAGATATCAGATTGCTCAATTAACGTAAGATGTGAATGTTGTATAAAATCTAAAGGCACAAGAATATCTATTCTAAAAGAAAGTGAGATGAAAAGCAAAAGATTACTTGATTTGGTGCATACTGACACATGTGGACCCATGCAAGTGACTACATCAGGAGGAAATAGATACATGGTGACTTCCATAGATGACTACTCATGATACACAGTCACATACTTAATTAAGAACAAAAGTGAAGTTTTTGATAAACTTGTAGACTACGTAACAAGGTCGAGTAACAAATTTCAAAGGAAGCCAATTGTCATCAGAAGTGATAATGGAGGTGAATTTACAGGTCACAAAATAGAAAACTACTTAAGACAGAATGGAATAGAACACCAGAAAACTGTTCTGTACACACCTGAACAAAATGGAGTAGCAGAAAGGAAAAACAGAACTCTGACAGAAATGATGAGATGTATGCTGACAGATTCCAAAGTACCAGAGAAATATTGGGGTGAGGCAGCAATGACAGCTACATATCTACAGAACAGACTTCTTTCCAGAAAACTGAAGAAAACTCCATATGAACTGTGGCAAAGTATGAAACCAAGTGTCAATCATTTAAAAGTTTTTGGATGTAAAGTTTTTATATTCATTCCAACAGAAAAACATTCCAAACTTCAAAACAGATCCATGGAGGGAATATTTGTTGGACATAGTGAAAATTGCAAGGGATACAGAATCCTAGATTCCAAAACAGACAGAGTCATGGTGAGTAACAGTGTGACATTCATTGAGGATTTCAATTGACTCAAAAAAATGAGAAAAACAGCACTGACATAGCTGAAGAGGTATCTGATGAGAAAGTAGTTGAAATTGATGAAGATCAGAATACTGAAAATGAAGAAATACAACTACAAACAGACACAGAACCAAAACGTTCAATGAGAGAAAACAAAGGTAATCCACCAAAACGTCTCTCATACAAGACAACCACAAGTAAAATTTATGAACCTACTTCTTGGGAAGACATATCTAAACTCCCTAAAGAAGAAGCTAATAAATGGATAGAAGCAACAGAAACAGAAATGAAATCCATGCATGACTCAAATACATGGACACTGTCAGATTTACCAGAAGGAAGAAAAGCCATAGGATGTAAATGGATTTTTAAGGTAAAATACCAAACAGATGGCACACCTGAAAGATACCGAGCAAGACTCGTAGCTAAAGGGTATTCTCAAAAATATGGAGAAGACTATGATGAGACATTTGCTCCAGTTGTCAAACATACTACAATAAGAACTTTACTTACAGTTGCAGCAATGAAACAGAAGGAACTGATACATCTGGATGTAAAGACTCCATTTTTGAATGGAGATTTAACAGAAGACATTTACATGTAACAACCTCCACGATTCAAAGATGAAAGAAACCCAAAAAAAGTTTGCAAACTACAGAAAAGCATATATGGTTTAAAGCAAGCAGCTAAAGTGTGGAATGACAAAATCACAGAAGAGCTTACAAATGAAAATTTTCAAAGACGCAAAGCTGATCCATGCTTGTACACTAAAAGGCTGATGAATAGATGGATTTATGTACTCATATGTAGACGACATTTTGATTTGTTCTGAACAAGAAAGGGATAAAGAAAACATTCTAAAAGTCCTGAAGCGACATTTCAAAATCAAAGACTTGGGAAATGGGAAGTATAATTTCTTGAAGGATTATCTTACTGAAGAAATGACAGCAGACATCTTCAGGAAGGTGCTTAATGCTGATAAACACCAGAGACTTATAAAAAAGTTGGGTTTGACTGAAGTCCTTACTGTTGAGAAAGGGTGTTGGCATATGCAACAGAAATGGACTTATTGTTTATGTAAAGGAGGACTTTACACTAGCCTGACAGTAGATGGCGATAGTGTGAAGTTATATGTTTGCTGTATTGTGGGGATGGAAGCTTTGTTTAGTTTTTACTTTCGCTTTTGACTGTATTATGCCAGCAGCATGGGCTGTGTGCTTCTGAATTCTTATCTCCTGTTTACCCATAAGAAGTAAATGCTGTTTATTCAAGATAACTTGCTCAGAGAAGTTCTCCTGTGTACGGGTGGATTCTCAAAAGATACACTCTGCTACAAATCCCACCAGATTTCCTAGCAGTGGTGGCTCCATAACATAACATTCACTTTTTAGTTCAACTACAAAAAATTTTTTCTACACTGTGCTGAACACTACTACAACTACATTTATAAGAATAGTACAAATTATTATTTTTTTGGTCTATTTTGTAAATTCACTTTCCAGCATTAATGTGCAATTTATGCCTAGATAATCTACACATAAAAAGTGTATGCACATTTTGTTTAATGAGTCCTGAATAGATACTAAATTATAAACCGTATTATAACTCTACTTACAAGTTGCTAGAATATTCTTAAAAGTCATATTAACATTTGTCTACATTCCCTATATATTTATTTAAAAAGGGTCATAGAGGTAGCCCATGCTATATGACCCTTAGAGAGACATCAGTTTAGTTTGGCTGCATCCCTTATTATAAAGAGGTTTTTTGACAATTTTTAAAATGCACAGTTAGAAGTCCTGAAAACAGAAGATTTATACATCCCTGGATTCTGCTCCAGCGATGATGCTCCTGAAGCCATGACTAACATACACCTGACCACTGCGGCCACTTGTTAGTGGTCATGGTCTCCTGACCCTACAGGCATTCATCTGAGAACACTAAATGGCTGTAAGGTCAGGAAACCATGATTATCAGTCACCTAAACTCTAGGATCATTAGTTGGTGGTCATGGCCTGTTACCCTGCAGGCACTAATGGCTATATACTGTAAGTGACTGGTGGGAAATGTGTCCTGACCCTACAAGCAGTCACCTTAATGCTGCAACCACTGAAAGGGTGCAGGTTCAGGAGACTCCAACCATCAATCATCTGACCGCTATGGCCATTGGTTGTCTGCACGGTCAGGAGATCTTGACCACCAGTCAGTCTGCTGATCGTTGAGAGCATTTACTGGCTGTAAGGTCCGGAGACCATGACTATCAGTCACTTTACCATTGAGTCCACAGATTGGCTATAAGGTCAGGAAACCAAGACCACAAATCATCTGAACGCTATGGACGCTGGTTGCCTGCAGGGTCAGGAGATCATTATCACCAGTCAGTAGTCTAACTGTTGAGGAAACTGGTTGTAAAGTCAATAGACCATGACCACCATTCACCTGACCGCTGAGGCTACTTATCGGCTGTAAGTTCAGAAGGCTGGTAGTGATGATGTCATCGCATGATGTCAGTGCTGGAGCAGAGAATGGATTACAGGGGAGAGCATAGCTGCTTATGTTTTTTTAACGGCATGACTCCCAAATGTGAATTTTAAGATAGGTCGGAAAATCCTTTTACAGCGTGGAGACTATATTTGACAACAGTCCCTATGTTGTCGAGAAAATCCAACCCAAGAAGAAGTGGAGGTTACACAAAGCCACCCAAAAGTTGCAGTTCCTATTTGTTTTAGAGATGTTCCTGTGTGGGCCTTAAATGTCTCAGTTTGTGTAAGGAATTCCCCTTTTCATAAGCCCTTGAACATTAACAAACAAAGATGTGGAAAATTAACCTAAGTATCCTAGAAAACAGATGGGGCCATACATGCCTCCAGTCCTTCTCTTCCAGGTAGATAGAGATGTGTTTAAGCAACACCAAAAGGTAGTCACATTTTAATCTTCACTCTGTAGCTACATCATCTTTATTTATATCCATTTTTCCCCAAAACCGAACCAGCAATGGGTCATAGAAGAGAAGAGCTCAGACACTGCCCAGATATATTCTTCGAAATCCTCAAAAATGAAATATTTGTTAAAAAAAAAATGCTAATTTTCTAGGACAAATGACTTACTTGTCGTTGACAAATGAATACATGAGCAGCCTTTCATCAATGAATTTCTTCCACTCGGGCTTTTCATTTGCCAGATCCCTATAGTTATCATTTGACACAATGATGCCATCTGACTCAAATGCCAACTTTACTATGAAGCGATCATCGTAGCAAACCACTCGCCGGCCCTGCACACGCCGAGATGGGGTGAACACCAGAATTTTGTCCTTTTCTAATTTCCGTAGGATTTCTTGATCTGGAAAATAACATAGTATTTCAGGGCAATGATCTGCAAGGATTCTGCTTGTGCTAATCAGATACAAATCTGTGCATGGTCTATTGGTCCGATTCAGGGCGCTGAAGGGTCCAAGCCCAAAATGTCTCCATTAGAATTCTATGATATGTATAAATGACAATTCAAAATTTTGTAGAGGGAATACCCTTTAAAGACCCTTTATGTTCCACAGAAATAATGTTGGATCACCTTTGCTTGGAAATATGCATCTAGAACAGTGGTTCTCAAACTCCAGTCTTCGCGGACCCCAAGAGATCATGTTTTCAGGATTTCCATAGTGTTACACATGTGAGAGAATTCCTGATGCCTTGATGATACTTCCATCACCTGTGAAATACTAAGGAAATCCTGAAAACAAGACATGCTGGGGTCCGCGATGACTGGAGTTTGGGAACCACTGATCTAGATGTTCCTCTAATATTCTTAATGGGAACATAAATTAATTGACAACTAGGTATTCACATTGTCACTGTCGGCAATGTTTAGACAATTTCCAGGAGGCAAAATAGAGCAATGAGCCAAAGTACCGTTCTAAGATATTTTTTCATAAAGTAATGATTGTGGAGCACAAGTATTCAAAAGAGCGGGTGTCAAAGAACCGCATGCGTTTCAAACACGATGTGTGTTCTTAAACTCGGTATTATCCGAATTACATAAAAACAGAAAACTGGTTTATATTTTATATCACCATTGCTGTGAGAGCTGGATTATCTCATCTTCTCAACCTCAACGTTTTCACGTCTGGCAGAGCCGGAATCCTGTGCTCCACACATGGACCTCATGAAGTCCACTGTGAGGGTGAGCTGAACTTTCTTTTTCTACATGTTTTATGACGAGAAAGTGCACAGACCATTTTGAAAAATAACTATACTTTTTAAGAAGACCTGGTCCCTTGCCATCAATATGTGGTTTTTTTTTTGCTTGTTGTAAATCCCGCTGTTCTCCTGAATCTGGAGCTGTTTTTCTTTTGTTCTTGGACCTCTCTGATCCTGAGATATGGCCAGCTCTTTCCCATATGAAAAGTTAGTCTTTTTATCGAAGTGGGCGTAGTCCCCAAGAAGATTCCTATAGATAAGAGTTAAGATCACTGCCCACTTGGTAAGGCTAATTTCACATTAGCGTTTTTTTGCGCAGCGCATCATGCGCAATAGAAACGCATGCATTTTTGCATGCGCTTGCGTTTTTTATGCGCATTCGTTCTCTAGGGGTTCAAACCAGTGTCTACACACTTTTACGCCAAAAATGCATGCGCACGAAAATGCAGACGAACGCATGTCCATGCGTACGCCTGCGTTCCCATAGACTGTAATGCGCTATTTTGTTGCATTCCGTGCGCAAGCGTGCGCATGCGTTTTTTGACGCCTTTCGGCGGACCCAAAAGAGCAACAGGTTGCGTCTGGGGCGCCTAGGCGCACACCTTGAAAAAACGCATGCGCATGAAAACGAATACTATCGGGTGCAAACGCAAGACCATGCGCCCTCCATGTTAAACATAGGTATGCATGACGCATGTGCATGGACGCGTACGATGCGCTGCGCAAAAAAACGCTAGTGTGAAACCGGCCTTACAAAGACTGGAATTGTATACAGGTAAGAGAGGTTCACATCTTAGGAATGGATAGGCATAGAAACAAAAGAAAAACAATTTTATGCTCAAATGCAAGAAGAGCACAGACCTTCTGCGGAACTAACTACACCTCTGTTCATACTTGAGCATAAATTGAGCTCTTCCTTGCGTCTCTTCACTTTGACGTAGCACTCTCCACAAGCTTTTCAACCAGCCAACCCAGCCAAACAAGTTCTCCTGCTTTGTACTGACGAGGGGCAAACACCCCGAAACACGTCTGCAGATCGAGTTTCTGGTTTGGCTTCTTATCCTAAACCATATGACAAGTCCTTTAATGGGTTTATATTGACTTTTAGGATTGCTCCTTCCATAAGGTGGAACTAAAATTCCTGACCTCTTCTCTGAAAAAAGGCTAGTGTCACTTTAAAATGACCAGTTTTAAATTTGTTGGTGTTGGATATTATCACTAACCTGTAATTAGAGCATCTGGTCGAGACTGTTCCTTCCGCCAGGCAGGTACAAACACAGTAATATCTTTATGGCCTCTATCTTGGAACCAGGTAACAGCGAGTTTGATCCCACGGCAAGAAAATACTTCTTTATTTCCATGACTAAAACAGAAAGAAGGGAATAGTGAGCAACCCCTTTAAATGTAGACATGTACCTGGTTGGTTACTGATGCACTGCAAAACCAGCTGTCAATCAATGCGTCAGGGTATGGTTACAGCCACTGCTCATAGTATGCTGAGCAATGACTTTAGCCGCTACGGCACGCCTGTATGACTGAAAGCCGGCAGCTCCCAGGAGGAAGAAAGTTAATTTTCTCCCAGGAGCCGTTCTTTCAATACAACAGTCAGGCACCTTTCTATAACCATTTTAGCCTGCAGAGTAACCCTATATCTGCATGTATATAGCGCTATTCAACGTGACAGACTTTTCTAAATGGTCTTCATTAAAAAGAAATGAGTGTCTTTAAGACCTTTACCCGGGTTGAGCGATTTTGCAAAAATTACAAATCTGTCATGGCTCCTGCTCACTTCTTATGGCTCTTTCTGCTCTCCCTTCCTGTCTTTCAGCATTAAAGATAACAGGAGTAAAAGGGGTTGTACACAGATGTCCACAGTGGGGACAGGGGGGAAAGCATGTACAATCTCAGGGAGGGCAGGAACAACAGGAAAAGGGGAAATAATTGCAGGATAATAGTTGTTTTGAGAGAGACGCTCTCACAAGAGGAAAATCTGAAACATGGATCAGGCAGTATACTTTATATCAGGGGGGCTTAAAATGAATGTAGGAGTGAACATAGCAGACTAATATGTAAAAATCATTTCATACATGCCAAAAGTTGTCTATGGCCTGCAAGAAAAGCGGAACTGGCAAGCATTTGGCAGAGAGTTTCCTGTGCAAAATAATGCAATTGAAACACTGGAATATAGCTTTATGAAGGAATGAAATAATTATTGCTTTGTTTCAATGTTTTATTTCTTAAGAATCAACAGATAAATGCCAAAGAATTATAAGGCAAATGAGGCAATACAACTGGTAATAACAGATCTGGTCGAAAAGCAAACAAAACATCAGTAAAATATAGGTTGCTTAGGCTGGTTTCACATTAGCGTTTTTTTGTGCAGCGCATCGTGCGCGTCCATGCGCATGCGTCATGCGCACCTACAGTATGTTTAACATGGCGTGCACATAGTGTAGCGTTTGCACGCGTTCGTATGCGTTTTCGTGCGCATGCGTTTTTTTTTAAAGGTGTGCACCTAGGCGTGCCAGACACAACCTGTTGCATTTTTGGGTCCGTCCAACGGCGTTAAAAAAACGCATGCGCACACTTGCGGACGGAATGCGACAAAATAACGCATTACAGTCTATGGGAACGCAGGCGTGTGCATGGACATGCGCACATCTGGGTTACAAAACGCATGCGTTTTAAGAGTTAACATGGCTTGAAAATGGTTAAAACGCTTGCGCCTAAAAAACGCAAACGCATGCAAAACGCATGATGCGTTTTTTACATGCGTTTCTATTGCACACAAAGCGCTGCGCTAAAAAACGCTAATGTGAAAGTAGCCTTAGTCATTGCATCAATAATACCTTAAATGTAAGACTCTCTATTTTTTTGATTAACAGGTTAGAACAATGTATCTTTAATTCCAAATCTTAACAGCTCCAGAGTAGCTAAAAACAATGGTAAGGAAAAGGCATGGAGCTGGGGACCAGGATTCTACAAATAGGGGGGGTAAAAGGAGGGAAAGACAATAGAGTGATGCGTAGAGAAAAAAAGGGGAGTATAGTCCGTTAGTCTTAAGTAGATAAGTGTATGAATTTGGCGGAATTCCTATAAGATAACCATAGACTCCAGACACGTAAGAAGACGGAAAGGTTTTGTGTAGAGAGAGCCGCCAGTTCTTCCATATGGTATAGTTGATCAATTTTAAGAATCAGTTGATTTTTACTTGGAATATTAGATGTGCACCATAATGGAGGTATAAGAAGCTTGTTCGCTGTTAGAATGAAGGAGGCAAGTCTTGATAGGATTTTTTTTTCTGGAACCAATGGGAAATTTAGAAAAATATTCTCAGGAGTAAGGACTAATTCGAGCGTGTAATATGTCAGTCAAAGTTTGGGATGCGATGTCCCAAAATTCTTCTATAATCTGACAGGACCACCAAATGTGTAGATATGAACCCCTACCTCTTTCGTATCTCCAACATACATCTAAAGGCTCATTCACACGTCAGTATTTGGTCAGTATTTTGCATCAGTGTTTGTATGCCAAAGCCAGGAATGGAACTTACCAAGAAAAAAATATAATTGAAAGACTGATGTCTGTTCTTTGTTTTGGAGACACTCCTGGTTTTGGCATACAAATACTGATGAAATACTGATCAAAAATACTGATGTGTGAAAGAGGCCTAAAGTGGTAGGAAACCATTTATGTGTTCGGAGAGGTGTGGTGTACCAATGGGTAATTATTTTGCAGCTGCTTTTTTGAGTTCTAACACACTGTGAAGGGCTGTGTGAGAATTTGTATATGTGTTTAATTTGGGGTTCGGTGAAAAAATGGCCTAAATCTTTTTCCCATTTCAGCTAGAATGCTCTTTTCGGAGGTGCATCTCTTGTAAGTGTGGCGCCAATGAGGCTTCAGTCGCCACAGAGGTACTGCATCTTCTCCTAAGGTGTAGTGCCCCACAATCCAGGTAGGCTGGGAACTCCTTTCCGCATTCCAACACCTGCACCCCACACACAGGATAGTTCAGCAGGGACCCATCCATGCTTTATGCTGGAAAGGTCATAGGGTGCCTTTTGTGGTCCCTGGCTTCGTAGCACGAGAGGTGCTGGGGAGGCGGGTGGAGTTAGATATACAAGAGTGGGAAGAGTGAAAGTTAGTGGCTAGTTGGTTAGAGGAGAGAGAAGAGAGAAGAAGGGTGTCTGAGGGACGTGCTGCAGCAGGTCCCAGTTATCTGGGCTGCTGGCACGAGAAAGACCAGAGAAAGAGACTGATAAGATTGATAACCTAGCCTTCCATAAGAGAGAGAGAACAGATCGGAACGAAGGAGAATAGAAGGATGGTGGGAAGCAGGTTGAGAAAGAGAGAGAACCCTTCCAGTTCAGAGAGCGCAAAGGCCGGGGCCCGGTTCCCGAGGTTGATTGGAACTTTATGTCCGGCAACAGACACCGGACGAGTAGTGAGCCGCTAACGCCTTGCTCCCATCATAGACTTGGGACACAACAGCAACTGAATAGAGAGCCGGGACGCAGTGAGGAGTCCCCGAAGCAGGCTACAGCTGTCTGTCATACAAGTAAAGACTAGGAACACCTAGAGAGAGGCATTCCAGGGTAACTAAGTACTGGAGTGCTTCGCACCTAAAGGCGCATTGGAGGAGTCGTTCAGTAAGGTACATGTTGGCGGAGTGTGGAAGGGAGAATCCTATCCTGCCTGGAGGTTGGCTGGAGCCCTGACCTGGAGAACACAGTACGGAGGCAGGCAGTTGTGTGAACTGCAAACAGTGAGTAAAGCTTTGGAACCGCATACTCTGGTGTCCTCCAGTTATTCCAGCACCACTACACCTGGGTACCAGCGTCCATACATTCTGCGCCTCTCCTCATCCATTGCACCTACACTGCCCTGGGACTACAGCTCCACCTGTGGGGAGCTATACCATGTCTGCTGCACCACACCATCAGTCCCAGCGGATCTGTATGCAGCGTTGGCTTACCATCTTACTTGCCAAACACCACGGGTGGCGTCACGAACTATTCATATAAACTTTAACACCATTAACATCACTGCCATTGATATTGGGCGCCCAGGGCCACGGACCAGGTCACCGCTGCTGTGACACTTTCCCGCCTCGACATCGGCCCGGTACCGAGTACCCCGCAGGCCTGGGTGTGCGAGGGCGACCCATAAGCAAAATATTATGAGTAGAGAGCACTTTTTTCGGATTTTTTTGTCGACAGCATATGGTTTCATAAGTGGTGAGCGGTCTTATAGGCTCTCCATTGTACTTGATTTGGCATATTGTCCTCTTTAGAGACTCGTAGTGGATGAAAGTGAAGTTGGACATGGTAGTTAGCGCCTTCAATTCTTGGAAGGATATGAAAGTGCCTTCATTATATAAACGGTCTATTAGGGGTGATGTATCAGTGGTCACAGATTTCTCTGAGTTAGGGGTTATAATATCCGATACTAGAGATAATGGGGAGGGGTCGGGGATAGGTAGGACGCTACAGATTTCCAGCATTTATATTTATCCGTTGTGCGAGTGAAGAGATTGTGGAACGTAGTCTGATGTGCTGGAGCGGCGGAGAGGATAATTGCTCGCAATTGTTTGGGAGACATATGTTCTTCTATGGAGAGCCAAGGTTTCTCCTTTGGTTTCCTGACCCACTCAATAGTTCTTGATACTATGGCAGCAAGGTAATATTATTATTATTATTTATTTATATAGCACCATTGGTTCCATGGTGCTGTACATGAGAAGGGGTGACATACAGATTATAGATATCACTTACAGTAAACAAACTAACAATGACAGACTGATATAGAGAGGAGAGAGGACCCTGCCCTTTCGAGCTTACATGCTACAGGATGGTGGGGAAGGAGGCAGTAGGTTGGTGGGTTGCAGCAGTTCCGGTGTTGGTGGAGGTGATATCACCGGTAGTGGTGAGAGAGAAGGAGGTAGCGGGGTCATTGCAGGCTGTAGGCTTTCTTGAAGAGGTGGGCTTTCAGGTTCCGTCTGAAGGATCCAAATGTGGTTGATAGTCGGACTTGTTGGGGCAAAGAATTCCAGAGAATAGGGGCAGTTCGGGCAAAGTCTTGGAGGCGGTTGGGTGAGGAGCGAATATGTGTGGAGGAGAGAAGGAGGTCTTGGGAGGACCGGAGATTACGTGAGGGAAGGTATCGGGAGATTAGTTCAGAGACATATGGGGGAGACAGGTTATAGATGGCCTTGTAGGTCAGTACTAGTAATTTGAACTGGATACGCTGAGGGAATGGGAGCCAGTGAAGAGATTTGCAGAGGGGAGAAGCAAAGGAGTAGCGAGGAGAGAGATGATTTACCGTATATACTCGTGTATAAGCCGACCCGTGTATAAGCCGACCCCCCTAATTTTGTTACAAAACACTGGGAAAACTTATTGACTCGCGTATAAGCCTAGGGTGGAAAATGCCAAAGCTACTGCCCTTATAATGCTGCACAGTGAGCGGCCTCTTAAAATGATGCACAGTTATTAGTGGCCCCTTATAATGCTGTACAGTGAGCGGCCCCTTACAATGATGCACAATTATTAGTGGCCCCTTATAATGCTGTACAGTGAGTGGCCCCTTACAATGATGCACAGTTATTAGTGGCCCCTTATAATGCTGCTGCTGCTGCCTCAATTAAAAAAAAAAACAAAACACATATATACTCACCTCGTCCCTGCTGCTGCAGCTGCTGCTCCTCAGCGTTGCCGGCTCTGCACAGTGACTGTTCAGGCAGAGGGCGCCTGCTAACTACGTCATGGCGCCCTCTGACCTGAACGTCACTGCCAGAGGAAGCAAGACAGCAAAGCAACGCTGTGGAACGGGGGACAGGTGAATATGGCTCCCTCCGCTATACTCACCTCTCCTAGCATGTCTCTTGCAGCCCCCGTGTTTATTCCATCTTCTCAGCGCTGTTCTTCCTGCTTTCAGTGGTCACGTGGTGCAGCTCATTACATATGTGCATATGTAATGAGCCGCTCATTATATATGAGCATATGTAATTAGCGGCACCACGTGACCGCTGAAAGCAGGAAAAACAGCGCGGAGAAGATGGAATAAGCACGGGGGGCTGCAAGAGACATGCTAGGAGAGGTGAGTATGATCTCCTACACCCCCGCCCGGCCGACCCCCGGTATATGACTCGCGTATAAGCCGAGAGGGGGACTTTCAGCCCCCAAAAATGGGCTGAATATCTTGGCTTATATGGTAGTCGGGCAGCAGAGTTAAGGATGGACTGGAGAGGTGCGAGGGTGTTAGCAGGGAGATCACAGAAAAGGATGTTGCAGTAGTCGAGGCGGGAGATGATGAGGGCAGGCACAAGCATTTTAGTAGATTGAGGAGTGGGGAAAGGACGGATTCTGGAAATATTTTTGAGCTAGAGGCGACAGGAGGTAGAAAATAGTAATAGTTATGAATATTAGGGGTTCCCATACCGCCTTGCCTCTTAGATAGTGAGAGCGTATGTGAGTTAAGCCTTGAACAGTGCTTGTTCCAAATGTAGTTAAAGAATGAAGAGTTGATTTGGGTTAAGAATGATTTAGGTAACGCAATCGGTAGCATTTGGAATAGATAAACGTGTTTGGCAGTAGAATACTTTTAATTAGGTTTTTTCTACAGATCCAAGAAAGATGTGGGGCCCTCCATTTTTAGTATGATCTACAACTAAAGCAAGAAGCGGTTTGTTGTTTAGGTTGAATAATTCCTTATAAGAGGTACTAATCTAAATGCCTAGACACATTATATATTTACCTGGCCAATGGGAAGGGAATTGAGATGTAAGATGTTCTAAAGTGCTAGCAGGTATGTTTATTCCTAGAGTTTCAGATTTGGATAGGTTTATTTTGAAATTAGACAGAGAGCTATAACTCTCCAAGATATACATTTGTGGGGGAGTGTCATTATAACTAGAAGGTCATCGGCGAAGGCCATAGTTTTATGGTGTATTCCTTGTACATTTATGCACATTATGTCTTTACACTGTGTGCAGAATTATTAGGCAAGTTGTATTTGTGAGGATTCTTTTTATTACTGAACATCAACTATGATCTCAATCAACTCAAAAGACATAAATATCAAAGCTTAATATTTTTGGAAGTTGGAGTGGGTTTTTTTTTTAGATTTGGCTATCTTAGGAGGATATCTGTTTGTGCAGGTAACTATTACAGTGCAGAATTATTAGGCAACTTAATAAAAACCAAATATATACCCATCTCACTTGTTTATTTTCACCAGGTAAACCAATATAACAACACAAAAACAAAACAAAAAAAAAATCAGTGACCAATATAGCCACCTTTCTTTACGATGACACTCAAAAGCCTTCCATCCATAGATTCTGTCAGTTGCTTGATCTGTTTACGATCAACATTGCGTGCCACAGCCACCACAGCCTCCCAGACACTGTTCTCAGAGGAGTAATGTTTTCCCTCCCTGTAGATCTCATATTTTATGAGGAACCACAGGTTCTCTATGGAGTTCAGATCAGGTGAACAAGGGGGCCATGTCATTATTTTTCCTTCTTTTAGACCTTTACTGGCCAGCCACGCTGTAGAGTATTTGGATGCATGTGATGGAGCATTGTCCTGCATGAAAATCATGCTTTTTTTGAACGATACCGACTTCTTCCTGTACCACTGCTTGAACAAGGTGTTTTCCAGAAACTGGCAGTAGGTCTGAGAGTTGAGCTTCACTCCATCCTCAACCCGAAAAGGTCCCACAAGTTCATCTTTGATGATACCAGCCCATACCAGTAGCCCACCTCCACCTTGCTGGCATCTGAGTCTGAGTGGAGCTCTCTGCCCTTTACTGATCCAGCCTCGGGCCCATCCATCTGGCCAATCAAGAGTCGCTCTCATTTCATCAGTCCATAAAACCTTAGAAAAATCAGTCTTAAGATATTTCTTGGCCCAGTCTTGACGTTTTATCTTTTGTTTTTCAGCCTTCCTTACCTTGGCCATGTCCCTGAGTATGGCACACCTTGTGCTTTTTGATACTCCAGTAATGTTACAGCTCTGAAATATGGCAAAACTGGTGGCAAATGGCATCTTGGCAGCTTGACGCTTGATTTTCCTCAATTCATGGGCAGTTATTTTGCGCCTTTTTTATCAACACGCTTCTTGCGACCCTGTTGGATATTTGCTATGAAACGCTTGATTGCTCAGTGATCACGCTTCAAAAATTTGGCAATTTCAAGACTGCTGCATCCCTCTGCAAGATATCTCACAAATCTCTCTTCTGACCCATTTTGCCAAAGGAAAGGAAGTTGCCTAATAATTAGCACACCTTATATAGGGTTTTGATGTCATTAGACCACACCCCTCCTCATTACAGAGATGCAAATCACCTGATTTACATAATTGGCAGTTGGCTTTCAAGCCTATACAGCTTGGAGTAGGACAACATGTATAAAAAGGATGATGTGATCAAAATACTCATTTGCCTAATAATTCTGCACCCAGTGTATATTATAAATAACAATGGCGAAAGGAGGCAGCCCTGTCTTGTTCCATTATGTATAGCAAGTAACCTAGTGAGGGAATTATAAAGTTTAATTTTGGCTGAAGGATGGGAGTACATCTGAAGTATGGCTGCTGTCACTAGGGATGGGAAATTAAAGCAATTAAGAGTTTCTTGTGGAAAGGTCCAGTCCACTCTGTCAAATGCTTTCTACGCATCGGTGCCTAAGAGCACCAATGGGAGTTTGTGGTGAATACAGTATTGTATCAAGTGAAGGATTCGCCAAGCGTTCTCCTTACCCTCTCTTCCCTTAATGAAGCCGGTCTGAACCGGTGGTATCAAACTTGGCAAGAGCTTCGCAATGTGTTTTGCAAGCATGCTGGAATAAGTTTTAAGATCTACGTTTAGTAGGGAAATCACAATCTAGAAAGATGGCGTGCACTCAAGTCTAAGTAACGAGGTGCAGGTGTAATGGACCAATAGGTCCTATTACCAATAATAATATATTCACCGCACACTCAGAGGAATTTTAATGCCAACAAGTGTTCATTTTATTATGTACAAAACATGTGGGAGCCAAAAAAGAATATATAGCACTAGATGGAAGCGATAGACATTTATTTCATTGGTGGACCGTGAGGTCAAAATGCTGTCCCACCAGGCACAACTCGGTTTCTTCCCTACTCACTCCAATCTGTCACCTGCTGAGAAACAGTCTCTTAACTCCATTCACAGCAATAAGAATATTATAATTAAACCGGCTGATAAAGGCGGTGCCTTAGTTGTCATGAACTACATTGATTACAACAAGGAAGTAAATAGACAATTATCTGACACCAGCACATATGGGATTATTCCTAGGGATCCGGTGTCCACCATTACTCACAAGATTAGGGACCTTACTAAAACATACTTGGACCGTCACATAATTGATCAAAGAACTGCCAGTTTCCTTGTGAACCCTCATCCAATTACACCAGTGTTCTATATACTTCCAAAGATACATAAATCTCTAGAAAATCCGCCAGGCAGACCGATTGTCGCATCCACCGACTCTGTTTTATCCCCACTTTCCATCTTTCTCGAGAAAATATTCACACCCTTAGTTAAACAGACTAGATCCTTCCTCTTGGATACGGGTCAATTCTTGAGTATCATTAAACAGGTAGGCAAAATACCCCCGGGTAGCATTCTCACCACCCTCGATGTCAATAGTCTCTACACTTCAATCACCCATGACAAAGGGATTGAAGCTGCAAGATTTTTACTAAATTCCTCAGAACTGTCAACAGACTCCATACAGTTTTGTCTAGACCTTCTCAGTCTTGTATTACATGAGAACTACTTTTTGTACGAGGATACCTATTATATACAGAAGTGCGGGACTGCGATGGGCGCGAACATAGCGCCGGCGTATGCTAATGCCTACATGAACCATTTTGAGATTAATCATGTGTTCTGTAATGATCTATTTCTACAATATGCTATAGAATATCACCGTTATATCGATGATATCTTCTTTATTTGGACAGGAACGACATCATCTTTACAGGATTTCTACCTACACCTTAATTCCATCCGTCCAGAACTACAGTTCACGCTACATTTCAATATGGAATCGGTCCCCTTCCTAGATACAAAAGTTATACAAGATAGTGAGGGGAATCTCTCCACAGATTTATACTGTAAACCAACGGATACCAACAGTCTTCTACACTACTCGAGTTGTCACCCAAAGGCCACCAAGAATAGTCTTCCACGCTCACAATTTAATAGGGTGGCACGTATTGTCTCTGATCATGATATTCGCAATGAGAAACTTGATATTATGGCAAAAAAATTTAAGGACAGATGTTACCCATCTAAACTACTTGAGGTTGAAAAACAACGGGTATTAACCCCTCCATCTCCTCTACTGAGGACATGCGCAAAAGAAAGGATTCCATTTGTACATACTTTCCATCCACTGATGCACAAAGTTTACTCTATTATCAAAAAACACTGGCCCCTCCTCTTCAAGGCTTATCCTGACGTCGGCTCGTTTGAAGCTCCAGTTTTAATTTGCACAAATATTCGCGATAAAGTGGTTAGGGCTGACATGGGCAGTAAACTTCCTACCACTACACAGAGGCTACTTGCCTCTCGCCGGTGTGGTACATTCCCCTGTCTAAGTTGCGCAGCCTGTTCGAATGTGATTAGATCGGACAACATTACCCATCCAAGGACAGGTAAATCCTTCCCTATACGTGGCTACTATACATGTGATTCGAACTTCGTGGTCTACTTGGTAAAATGCCCATGTGGCCTCCTCTATGTAGGGGAAACAACCCAACATGTCAAGGACCGCATTGCCAGCCACAAATCAACAATTAGGTGTCAAAAAAACTGGTTACCTTTACCTGAACATTTCACTAAATATCGACATTCAGTGGCACAATTAAAATTCCAGGTAATCGAGCATGTACCACGCCCAAGGAGAGGGGGCGACCATGTTAAATTATTAAGGGAGAGGGAAACTTATTGGATACATAAGTTAGACACTTTAGCCCCTAAGGGGCTGAATAGAGAAATAGACTGGCTCCTATAACTGTTAATAACTTTTTTTTCTCTGTTTTTTCTGTTATTTTACAGACTCGCTAATATACTATTACCCTAGGTGAGTTTTGCTCCGCCCACTGGACTCCTACCTATTTTGGATCTTTATTTTCTTATTTTTATTTTTATTTTTTTATATTTTTTATTTTTATAACCATCCCCCTATATAATGCATGCATAGGTAATTATTTGCGCAAGGTCAGCAATGTTGTTTGTTATTTTTGGTTTCAATTTTTTCTTTATTTTTTTCTTTATTTTTTTCTACATTTATTTTTTTCATTTTTTCCATTTTTATTTTGTTATTAATTTTTATTTTTTGTTATTCTTTATTTTCTCTTCTTTTTAATTTTTATCTATTTCTTATTTTACCATCTATTTTGTTTCATATTTTCTGTTTTTGCCCCTTACAGATTTCATTTTCTTTTTTTCTTTTTATGGTTCAATATTTTCTATGTGCCTGCTTATATATTAGCTATTTTGACTCTACCAATTTGGTAACGCTGTCTCCTTGTTATATAATTATACTACGCAATATACACACACTATTCGGCGCTATTAGAAACACTACAAGGACGCCAACCTGCTTATCACCCTGGCAACCATCACAGACATGCGCAGTGTCTATACTAAGACAGCGCGACGTCACTTCCGGCTCAGGGGTTTCACTTCCGGCCGGATGCGGCCACCCGGGCTCCTATTTAAATACAGCCACATACCGAGGGGCATAGCATGACGCCATTGCAGCCAGGCGCGGGAGCGCCGCTCTAAAGCACTACAGCTACAGGTAACCGGCACAGGCCCCCTCCTCTCTAATAACATCCACATTCATATAAGAGTGCTGTTACATAGCGATCTACTAGATGACACTGTGCTTATCATACGCAACACACATGATGTGTGACGTCCTGTATTCCCATAAGAGCGCTGTTTCTAGTTATACCTTGTGTATATTTATTTCCCTATTAGCTGCGCTATTTTGACACTCTGTGGACAAGCACTCTTACTGCCCTATCTGATGGCATTACCACATGGTTAATCTCTGCTATTATTATTGCGATCAGCAGATTAGCATAAGGCTTCTCATTACAAGGATGGTATTCTTTTCCCCATAATGCTGATACTATACACAGACAACCATATTAGAAAACCAGAGTAACTAACTACAATTACAACTTTATCTATTTTACTAACCATGATGTTGACAAATTCCTTTCAGCCGTCTTTCTTGGGCTACTCTCTTGGGAGTTCTCTTCCTATTTATTCAAAGATCCGAAACCGGATTCAGGTAATCCTTTTCTTTCCCCTGATTCTACTTATTATGGTACTAGTTTTCTGGGCCTTTGCTCTTGTCCCGTACATCCATGTTCTCCATGAAAACAGCATAAGTTGTATGTATATATATGTGTTTTTATCACTGTACTATATTTGGATAATGTGATGTTTATATGGTGTTGTATATTCTCTCTTTTTTGTTTTTTCTGCATTTGTTTTTTCTCTGCATATGTTTTGATTTATCTTTCTTTATTTGCAGCGATAAACTGATAAAGGCTCGGGCTGAGCCGAAACGTCGTTATATGTATATCGCTTCCATCTAGTGCTATATATTCTTTTTTGGCTCCCACATGTTTTGTACATAATAAAATGAACACTTGTTGGCATTAAAATTCCTCTGAGTGTGCGGTGAATATATTATTATTAGTAGGGAAATCGGTCTGTAATTACTACAGTATTCTGGGTCTTTGCCTTCCTTTTGTATAAGAGAGATGTGGGCTTCCAAAGTTTGAGGAGGGAAAGGATTGCCTTGGAGTATCTCATTACACAATTTGTGAAACTGGGGTTCAAGAGTCTCGCTCAGAAAATCTTATAGCATACAATGGGAAGGCCGTTAGGGCCAGGGGCTTTTCCCGTAGGACTATTTGCCAAAGTGGATCGGACCTCACCCAAGGTGAACGATTTAGAGAGATTCATTTGGTGTTCTACTGACAGTTTAGGTAGATTAAGACTAACTAAAAAGGATTGAATTTCTAAGCACTTCTTTTCTTTATCCGGTCCGGATTCATCTGGGTGTAGATTATAAAGGGTAGTACTGTGTTGTACTTCAAGAATTCTGATGAGATCAGATTAGGATCTGTTGTGCTTTGGCCACTAGTGTTTTTTAAAGAATGAATGTAAGTTTTAGCTTGTCTTATTTTAACTAGTGACATCATAGTCTGGAGGCCTTATCGCCATGGACCATCATGCAATTTTTCCAATTAAGGTATTGTTTTGCAGATTGCTTATTAATCAAATTTTTTTAATTGTAAGCGTTTGGCTGTCAAGGTCTCTAGATTCCAATGCAACACGGTTCTTTTATGTTGTGTTTCTAGCTTGGCTATTTCTTCATAAATATTTTGGTAACCTCTTTTCGTTGTTTGTTGAGGTGGGAGGCTATGGAAATCAGTTCACCTTCAACCAATGCTTTGTGGGCTTCCCACAAGATTGGATAACTCGTTTCTCATGTGTCTTTAATCATGAAAAAGAAAATTAGGGTATTTTGGATTCACTATTTGTTGAAGTCTGAAGTTAAAATTGATTCATTTAGTCTCCATGTACAGTATACAGAGTGGGGTTTAGAGAGTGTGAAACAAACTGAGACTATGGAGTGATCAGAGTGGATCGA
Source organism: Dendrobates tinctorius (assembly GCF_039654945.1). Classification (NCBI taxonomy): domain Eukaryota; kingdom Metazoa; phylum Chordata; class Amphibia; order Anura; family Dendrobatidae; genus Dendrobates; species Dendrobates tinctorius. The sequence continues at coordinate 23,612,490 of NW_027361743.1, read as the reverse complement.
GGGAAGAATTTCTGCTTATATAGTTTTTGACAGCAGAGGTCTTGGTAAGAAAATGTAATCAATCCTATGATAGGAGTTGTGGGGATGAGAAAAGTATGTAAAGTCTAGGTCATTGGGGTGTAAATGACGCCAGATATCAATAAGTGAAAGTGAAGTGACTTTTTTATCCTACCAATATTTTGATAGGAGATCTGACATTTTTTTGAGGTGGAGTCTAAGGTAGGGTCTAGGGGAATGTTAAGGTTTCCTCCAAGGATTGGTGTGCCTTCTAAAAAAGAACGGAATTGATTTAGTTTGGATATGATCCATTTGATTTGTATTTAAAAGAGATTATCAATAGTTACCAGGGTTCCTGCCAAAAGGAAATAGGGGGGAAGCCAGCACTGCTTAAGGTTAGAACGCATAAATTGAAGTGCATATGCACATAATATCCAGCTGTATTCAAAAATGAGATATTTGGCAAAAAAATTGATCAATTCAATTGAGCCACCCCGCCGCGCCAAGGCAATCTCATGTGGGGGGTCCTACTCTACATTTATAATAAATACTGTGCCATTACGGCCTCCTAAGAGCATGACCATATCAAGTGCAATCTGTACCTGCACATTGCTGAATCGCTCCCATGAAGCCAGATGAAGCAAGTGCAGATGAAGGCCAACCAGGTCTGAACACAGACATATCAAGATTGACCTCCACACATTGCCCAACCAGGAAACATAGATGAAGGGCGATATTGGCCCGGACACAGGTGCACAATTAAATAGAGCTTGGGGCAGGGCGGGGCTGCCGTGTGTGTGCACAGCAGCCTAGATCCATCATAATGAACACAGAAAAATTTTATAGCGGACATAGCCAAGCGTGCACGGCAACAGTGGTGGTGAGCCACAAACCAACAACAAGAAAATAGGGGGGGAAGCCAGCACTGCTTAAGGTTAGAACGCATAAATTGAAGTGCATATGCACATAATAGCCAGCTGTATTCAAAAATGAGATATTTGGCAAAAAAATTGATCAATTCAATTGAGCCACCCCGCTGCGCCAAGGCAATCTCATGTGGGGGGTCCTACTCTACATTTATAATAAATACTGTGCCATTACGGCCTCCTAAGAGCATGACCACATCAAGTGCAATCTGTACCTGAACATTGCTGAATCGCTCCCATGAAGCCAGATGAAGCAAGTGCAGATGAAGGCCAACCAGGTCTGAACAGACATATCAAGATTGACCTCCACACATTGCCACACATTCTTGTTGTTGGTTTGTGGCTCACCACCACTGCTGCCGTGCACGCTTGGCTATGTCCGCTATAAATTTTTCTGTGTTCATTATGATGGATCTAGGCTGCTGTGCACACACACGGCAGCCCCGCCCTGCCCCAAGCTTTATTTAATTGTGCACCTGTGTCCGGGCCAATATCGCCCTTCATCTATGTTTCCTGGTTGGGCAATGTGTGGAGGTCAATCCTGATATGTCTGTGTTCAGACCTGGTTGGCCTTCATCTGCACTTGCTTCATCTGGCTTCATGGGAGCGATCCAGGAATGTTCAGGTATAGATTGCACTTGATGTGGTCATGCTCTTAGGAGGCCGTAATGGCACAGTATTTATTATAAATGTAGAGTAGGACCCCCCACATGAGATTGCCTTGGCGCGGCGGGGTGGCTCAATTGAATTGATCAATTTTTATGCCAAATATCTCATTTTTGAATACAGCTGGATATTATGTGCATATGCACTTCAATTTATGCGTTCTAACCTTAAGCAGTGCTGGCTTCCCCCCCTATTTTCTTCCTGCCAAAAGACCTTTCACAAAAAATATATTGTCCTCCTGAATCAAAGAGTCAATTAGTAAGAAGGGAGTATTCTTGTTGAATTCAATTGACACCCCTTCTAGAGCCCTTCTGGGGGAAGAAGCATGGTACCACTGGTTATAGTAAGCCTTTTCGAAAGAGGGGAGCTTCTCGGTTTGAAAGTGGGTTTCTTGCAAAAGGAGTATATCAAAAGTTTTCTTTTCTGAGCCTATTTATTGTCTGGGATCTCGGTATAGGGAAATTTAAGCCATGCGTGTTGAAGCTTGCCAATTTAAAGGGAATCTGTCACCTATTTTTTCGACTATCAGCTAGCGGCACCGCCATCAGGGGTTTAGCTACAGCATTCTGTAATGCTGTAGATAAGCCCCTGATGTAACCTGAAAGATAATAAAAACGAGATAGATTAGAATCATAGAATCGTAGAGTTGGAAGGGACCTCCTGGGCCATCTGGTCCAACCCCCTGCTCAAAGCAGGATTCGCTAAATCATCCCAGTCAGATGTCTGTCCAGCCTCTGTTTGAAGACTTCCATTGAAGGAGAACTCACCACTTCTCGTGGCAGCCTGTTCCACTCATTGATCACTCTAACTGTCAAAAAGTTTTTTCTAATATCTAATCTGTGTCTCTTCCCATTCAGTTTCATCCCATTGCTTCTAGTCTTTCCTTGTGCAAATGAGAATAAAGTTGATCCTTCTACATTGTGACAGCCCTTTAGATATTTGTAGACAGCTATTAAGTCTCCTCTCAGTCTTCTCTTTTGCAAACTAAACATTCCCAAATCCTGCAACCTTTCCTCATAAGACAGGGTTTGCAGACCAGGGTTTGCAGATTATACTTACCCAGGGGCGGTCCAGGTCCGGTTTTGGTCAGATTGGTGTCACGGTCCGGTCCGGCGCCTCCCATCTTCTAACGATGACGTCTTCTTTGCTTCCCATTGCGGCTCCGGTGCAGGCGCATTGCTCTGCCCTTTTCAGGGCAGAGCAGAGTCCTGCAGTGCGCAGGTGCCGGACCTCTCTGACCTTTCCCGGCACGTGCGCACTGCAGTACTCTGCTCTGCCCTCAACAGGGCAGAGCAGTGCGCCTGCGCCGCGACGGGAAGCAAAGAAGAGGACATCACCTCTAGAAGATGGGAGGCAGCGGACGGAACTGCGACACTCATCAAACCAAAACCGGACCCGGACCGCCCCTGGGTGAGTAATAATCTAATTGTGGGTGTTCCCAAGGTTCTATGCATGCTTCTTTGCTCTTTTATTTCTATCCACAGACCCTTCTTCGGAAGGCCACTATGACGAATCAGTCACTTCTTCGTTAGGATCTCGCTTTCTCGGGCCTTTAGTCTCCTTTTCTGCGGATCACCTCATTTATCTCCGCCTCCTCTTCTTTGATTGACCGCTCTGGTTTCATAGAATGAGAAGGGTGGAGATAGATGAAAATCAAGCAGGAGAGAAGTTGTATATAAATGATTGGCCCCACAGTGAACCACAGAGTGCCTGTGCTTGGTGTGAACAGTCATTTGGTGCTGACAGTCCCTTTAAAAGTATTGAATAAAGCTGAGCTGCAATGTCATCTCACAGACAAAAGGGCAAAGGTTCAAAAATCCTCACAGAAAAAGAAAGCCTTATCGACACCAGGTCAGATTTCACCAAATCGCTAACAGGGTACAGCAGATGCTGCTTCTTGAACTGCAATACCAGACATAGTCATGGACAAAGGTGGCAGTGTTCCCAGTAAAACAACCTTTTACTGAGGTGATAATGGGGAGATGATCATTAACCCCTTAATGGCCAGAGCTATTTTTGGTTTTGCATTTTCATTTTTTGCTCCCCTTCTTCCCAAAGCCATACCTTTTTTATTTTTTGGTCAAAATGGCCATGTGAAGGCTTGTTTTTTTGCGGGACAAGTTGTACTTTTGAACAAAACCATTGCTTCTAACATATCGTGTACTCGATAATGGAAAAAAAAAGTGCAATCCCACAGTTGTTTTATGTTTTGCTTTTTTGCTAGGTTCACTAAATGCTAAAACTGACCTGCCGTTCTGAATCTCCAGGTCATTACAAGTTCATAGACTCCAAACATGTCTAGGTTCTTTTTTATTTAGTGGTGAAAAAAAAAATCCAAGCTTTGCTAGAAAAAAAAAAAAATTGCACTATTTTCCAATACCCGTAGCGTCTCCATTTTTCGTGATCTCGAGTTGGGTGAGGGCTCATTTTTTGCGTGCTGAGCTGACGTTTTTAATTATATCATTTTGGTGCAGATATGATCTTTAGATCACCCGTTATTGCATTTAATGCAATGCCAAGGTGACCAAAAAAATGTAATTCTGGCACTTTGACTTTTTCTCGCCTTGCCGTCTAGCGATCAGGTTAATCCTTTTTATATTGATACATCGGGCGATACCAAATATGTGTATGTTCGATTTTTTTATTGTTTTATTTTGAGTGGGGCGAAAGGGGGGTGATTTGAACTTTTATTTTTTTTAAATTTAATATTTTTAAAAACATTTTTTTAACTTTGACATGCTTCAATAGCCTCCATGGGAGACTAGAAACTGCACTTATCTGATCGTCTCTGCTACATACAGGTGATGGTCAGATTGCCTGTATGTAGCAGAATTACTCACTTGCAATGAGCGCCGTCCACTGGGCTGCGCTCGTAGCAAGCCGACATTGACAACCATAGAGGTCTGCAGGAGACCTCTGGTTGTCATGCTAATCCATTGGTGGGTGACCCGCGATCACGTGATGGGGGTTACCGATGGGCGGATTTCTGGTGTGATTGCCAGAAGTGCATGTTAAATGCCGCTGTCAGCGTTTGACAGTGGCATTTAATGGTTTAATAGCCGTGGGTGGATCGCGATTCCACCTGCAGCTGTTCTGGGCACATGACAGCTGACTTGTTGCTGGGAAAGATGTGGGCTCACCGCCAGAGCCCACATCGAAGGGAGGGAGTCCGACATCGGCATACATTTACGCCCGATGTCAGAAAGGGGTTAAACAATTTGGTCAATTTGGTCACCGAGATGGCAGAAAAAAAATAATTGTCAAAATATGCCTATCAATCAATGTCATTATTATGAGTCACTTCTCCTTTCTATAAAACTCTCAGGCACTTGAAAAACTTTCTCATCTGAAATCACCTCTTGTAATCCAACATATGACAAAAGGAAATTGCAAGAGCAATTTCCATGTAATGATTTCTTGTCTGGAGTGGGATCTCTTTGAGAACATTAGCAATTATCCCAATGACTGCTTATCACATGCATTTCTATTCAGAGCTGCACAGGGAATTGCCACAAAGGAAAATAATTAATTGAACACCATGCGGATATTATAGGACATTCTACCCAATGCTAGAATTTCATAATGTCAGACAATAACTGCTTTACATGTAGAACAATATTCGGTTGGAGACTTGTAATTAATTATTTCTGCGTTGTGTGATTCAGTAATGAATAACCCAACTGATTTACATTGCAGGATTATCGCGATCAAGTTCCTAGGAGCGCTCGTTTCACGATAATCTTACAGTGTAAGCAAGCTGTCGGTCACCGGACAAATGAGCAAAACGCTTGTTTATTGAGTGAAATGATCTTTTGGTTTAGCCAAAAAAACAATCAACCTCGGCAATCTTTTTAAATAACATACTCCTCCAGACCACTCTGTCCTCCTTCATTCTCCTCCAGACCACTCTGTCCTCCTCCAGACCACTCCGTCCTCCTCCATTCTCCTCCAGACCTCTGTCCTCCTCCATTCTCCTCCGTCCTCCTCCAGACCACTCTGTCCTCCTCCATTCTCCTCCAGACCTCTGTCCTCCTCCATTCTCCTCCGTCCTCCTCCAGACCACTCTGTCCTCCTCCATTCTGCTCCAGACCACTCTGTCCTCCTCCATCCTCCTCCAGACCACTCTGTCCTCCTCCATCCTCCTCCAGACCACTCTGTCCTCCTCCATTCTCCTCCAGACCACTCTGTCCTCCTCCGTCATCCTCCAGACCACTCTGTCCTCCTCCAGACCACATTGTCCTCCTCCATTTTCTTCCTTCTATAGGAATGCGCGCCTAACAATTTATTACAGATCGTTCAGTGTATATCTGAAGCGCAGTATGCTTTATGCTTTTGTAAACCAGATTAATAAATGACCGCAGATGGGTAATAATGTTGCAGGTCAGGGATTGTTTAACACAGCGCATCACACAGTGTAAATGGACCTTTAGTTACAAGCCTCATAACTTGTTGCTAACATAGGCAGTTATCTTGTCAACTACATTGTGACATGGATACACATAGGTAGCAAACGCCTAAGACCGGCCCTGGTTTTGTGGTATCCTGCTGAAGGGGGCGCTGAAGATGGCCTTGCAGCTAAGGCTTGGGACTACCAAACTGTAATATTTGTGTCCCACTGTTATTACTTTTTGTATGGAGCTGGTAATTCATCTCTGTATTTTGGTATTATTTGAGCACCTCTGTATTTTTTAATCATTCTGCTCTTGCTGTAAGAAATCAACTCTACGTATATGCACCCTTTTTTTTTTTCTTATAACAGTAGTACTTAGCAGTGTAGTAGTGAATCCAGCTCTGGGATTAGCTAGCTAGAAGCTGCACCATATGCTTTTACCTCTCCTCTCCCCTCTTCACAGAGTATAGCAGGCTGTGTAAGCTGACATCTCACTGGGTTGCCAGTCTGTATGGTGTTGAGTAAGACAGATTTAAGCTTGATATTGATTTTCTCTTCAGAACGGATGGTGAGTAAAGGGGGCAGGGTGAAGTGGGAGAGAAAGAAAAAGTAAAGAAAGAATCAAGTTCTAAGAAACAGGTAATCCCCGCATATGTTGCGGTTGTCTAACAGCCGTAAATCATGCAGCTGCAGGGATTCCAACATATCCGAGTGTGCCCAAGATACTCGGAAAACACCCGAGCATGCTCATATGGCATAGAATGGAGTCGCATGCTCAATCCTCGATCCATTTGTTTCTCTATGGGCAGCCGCCATAAAAAGACATGAGCACAGCACTTAGCCATTCCATAGAGAATTAATGGAGCAGTGATTGAGTATAACTGCCACTCCATTTTAATGAGGATGAAAGTGTCTCATTCTGCTGAATGGTGAAGGTCTCAGTGGTCGGCCCTTCCATCGATCTATAAATTATCACCTAGACTGTGGATCACCAGTAAACACCTTTAAAGAGGTTGTCCACCTCCAGGAAATTGAGCTCCAAACTGTGTAACATTCCTAAAATAACAAAAGCAGCAAGTAGTCACCCTCCCTTGGTTCAGCGGTGGCTTCCCAACCCATGCTACGATCCCAGTGTTTCTGCAACAGCGATGACATCATATCAACAGTGCGCGCAACCGCTGTAGCCAGTCACTGAGTTTAGCCAAGGTTGATGGCACTTGCCGCTAAGCTCAATGACTGGCTAGGTAAGTGATGTGCGCTGTTGATATGATGTCACCACTGCAGCCGAAACCAGGGAGCAAATCCTGGACACGGGGAGGGTGAGTACTTGCTGTGAATATTTTATGCGTTTTACATAGTTTGATCCCAACTTTCCTGACAGTGAACAACCTCTTTCCGCTATGTGTAATTGCTACACTATATTATGTTTGTGCTATTCTTATTTAGTCAACCAAGCGGAAGCGCCATGTGGAATATACCAGAGGGGTTTTGCTAAAAAATGTTTCTTCTATTGACGTACACAGGTCTATAGATAGGCTCAGACGCGCAGTGTTATTTGGAACCATCTTTCCTTAGAATAGGCAATAGTAAAGCAACTTCCACACTTTCCTATAACGCCATCCAATGCTGAGTGACATGTAATGCAGTAACAAAGGGACGCTGCACCAAGTAATCCTCATGTCATCTGTCAGGTCATAAAGGTATAATACTCTCTAAGGACAGATCAAATGTACACCAGACCATGCCACACGGGGAATATCTTCAACGTCAAATATTCTGACCTGGAGATAAATTATTTGCAATCCAATATCAACATTGTCATTAAAGAGTAACTAAACTTTTTTTTTTTCCACATAATTATAATTATTGATCAGTCTTTGGAAAGTTCTGATTTTTTGTAATTTACTCCATTACATTATCTTGCTTCTTTTTCGCATATTTCCATGCTGAAAGGACAGTTTATACTGCCTTGTTCATGCAGGCATATTGCTGCTTAGATTGGCAGGTTTAGCAATCATCCGTACTCCTTTGTGAGATCCTCTGCTCCGCTCTCTCATTGGTTAGAGAGGAAGAGAGTTTGTCATTTTGTGCTGAGGATTGAGGAGTAGAGCAGGGAAGACCACTCATGGGTGCAGATATTTGTCAGACCTTCAGGTCAAAACAGCTACTCTAAATGCATTTACAAGAGAGTTGAAACAGCCCTTTCATCATGGAGTTTGGAAGAAAAGCAAGCAAGTTAATGGAATATATTACAAAGATTCATGGCTTTGCAAAGACTAACCAATATTTAAATTGAAAAAGAAACAAAACCTTTGTTTACGCTTTAATAATGAAAATTCCAACTATCCGAGCAGTCTAATAACAGTTAAACCTTTGGTCCACCACCTTGTGTCCAGCATGCATAAGGCTGTAAACATGTCTGTTTCAAGGTTTGAGCACTTGCCGCAGGTCTCCTGACCTAAGCTTGACAGCCATGTAGGAGACTTTTGAGTATGGCTCAGGGGACCGGCGGCCAGTCCGTACATCACTGTCAATGGTGCCTATCTCAGCATTCGGACCCTCACTTATCAATAAGTTATCACCTATTCTATGGATGGGTGCTAATTTGTTTCATTGGACAACGCCTTTAGGTCATACACAAAATATCATATGAAATGACTATCATCTACCCTGGTGTCCACACATCTGGTGACCTGTACCAGCATTTTTGGTCTTGCACATCTTGTGTAGTAGTCACCGTGTCACTCACCTCATAGCAACATTGCTCCCATCAATTACAATTGGTCTTAGGTTTTCACTGTCATCTACTCCCTCCTGATGAAATGGGGATTCGGGTCTTTGAGATTCGAAAGAAGATGCTTCCCGTACAAGGGTGTTACACACAGTCCCATTTTGTTCAGTCTCGCTCTTGCTGCCAAGTTTGACAAGTTCCCCCAAAATGTCATTAATTAAAGCATTTGTACCCAACTTGTTAAGGACAAGAAGAACCTGCTCTTCCGAGTATCCCAACTTTAGTGCAAAGTCCAATTTCATTTGGTATTCTTTTATGTCGTCCGGTGGCTTCTTTATCTCTTTAGAGCCTGTGTGATCATGTTCAATCTTAAGATCTTCTAGAATCTCGTTTCTTTTTAGTATATATGGCTCAATGCAAGGAGATCGACAGAGCTGTCTATGCTTCTTGGTCACCCGGCAAGGTTCTGCTACAAGTCTACTGGTCCGCTCAGACTCGTTATCAGAATTTGTGCTTTCTTCCGAGTCACAACTCGAACTACTGGTCTCCTCAGAGGCTTCTTTATCTGAATCATCCTTCCTGGAATTAACTTTATCCATAGTTGGCTTCCGCAGAATAGTCCACGGCACAATTGCACTTAAGTGTGTATCACTGGTCTCTGTGTAAAGACGCCCAAAGTTATGACCAAAGTCATCTTTCAAGCCCATGAAGCCGGCACATGTGTCCAGCTCCACCTTGTTATTATTTCTGAAGCCTTGATAAAATGACCTGAATTCCTGAAAATTAAAGAAAGCATAAATTAGAAGTCTAGTAACAGGATATTTCATATTGTAGTTTGGCAGAGGTCATTGAGCTGAAATGGATGGCATGGATAAAAGCGTAATAGCAGATGAATCAGGGCTCTGCTGCCTGAGGTTTCCAAAGTTCCCTCCGTCACATAAAAACCACTAGTATTATCAATGTTAGGTGCAATACCCAGATACAGTTTTTGCATTGGGTCCCATGATTTATGAGAACCAGCCAAAACTATATGATCCCCCAACTAATTTATCTCTGAAAACCCATTCCAAATGTAGTCATACATTCTTAAAAGCCTAATATCCATTACCAATTTTCGATATAATTAGCCAATTCATCATGTCCATACATACAATCTCCTTTTTCATGGAGAAGATTGGCAGGAGGCCATGACTTTGCTCCAGTGGCTAGCCTTACTGAAAGGTAAAACGATCATGCTTACACACAGTATCCACAATGGCCTTTCCCCCCCCTATAGTCCTCCTCTATAACTGTTCTACCGGTTTTCCAATTATGTTAAATTCATTACAAAAAGAGCACAAGAGTTTTGAAAAGGGTTGGTGAGTTTGGTCAATCAATTATTGGATAACTGGTCTTCCAGCAAGAAGCTAGTTGACTAACGTCTCAGAGCTGTGGGGCCCAGATCCCAAGAATGCTTATTTTGGCTGTACCCTCAAATGATTGGGAATATTATTGGACACAGTCCTTCAGTGGGATTCCCTTATATTTCTAGAAAAAAAACAAACGAGCAGGCATTTCTTGACAATTTCCTACAAAAACTTGCCGTAGTTGTTTCAGGAGAACTTGCGGCAGAAGGTCCGATTCGGCCTCTAGCTCCTTCATAGAATTTTAAAACCACCAGCTGTCATCTCCTATCTCAGGATTGTGAAAATCTGTCTTCACTGAATACAGATTTTATCCATTAACTGAAAGGTGAAAAATTAATCCAGGAGGTGAAGTAAGCAGATTTCACTAAGATATATTAAAATGTTTCTTATTTTCATGTGTACTATTGATTTATGAAATATAGCTTGGTTCCTCTTTAACTACCGGACATATACATTGTATCGTGGCTGGTAATTTCCATGATATATATCATTTTGCTTGTATAGACTAGAGACAATGACACATCAGACATATTGTACAAACACAACAGGCTCTTGGGAAAAATCCACTTGCATCCAAACCGGGGACTACGACAGCTAATTGTACCTAATTAGAAAGCTTCTCCTATTAGAATTATCCTGAGGTTCGGCAGATTGCAGACATTCCCACTGCCCTTGTCAGTTATGGGAAGGCTGCAGATGGCTGGGATGCCATGGACTATGGCTTTCCATTTGTGAATCTGACATCTGTGTGACAACCAATCACTACGGGACTTGATGAGACGCCACCAATTCGGTTAGGACCATTCGATGCAAAAATCAGTAGAGTGCAGCCATCGCTATAATTAACAAATGGGTGAAAAACCACAAACATTTTTTAAAAATCCTTGCATGTTTTTAAATATTTTATCAGACTCTGCAATAAAAAAATATTGATTTCATAGCTTATTTTTTTACTTGAATCGAATCTAATCTCAATAACATCTACTGCAATCAATTATATATATATATTGAAAACTGCTCCAACTTAAAGAGTTGAATGTACTAACTTTTCATGGTACGTTTGCTTTTTTCCTCTTCTTCATCCTAAAGCTATAATATATATATTTTTTTTTTTTCTGTGGACATAGCTAAATAAGGACTTGGTTTTTTTTTGACGTATGAGATGTAGTTTTGAATGACTCCATTTATTTTACAATATACTGAAAAATATGAAAAAAAATTCAGGTAAGATGAAAAGTTAAAAAAAAAGATTGCAATTACCCCATTGATTTTGAACTGGTAATGTGATTCTTCCATTCAGCACAATTGGGGTGATACCAAAGATTTTTGTTTTGTTGATGGAACTGTGTGAGAGCTAGTTTTTTTTTTTTTGGAGTGATGCGCTATGCTTTTTAAATGATATAATTTTGGGATTTCTATGAATGGCAATGTACAGTAAATTCTCTCTGATTTACTTGTATGGGACAGTGCTTGCAGTACAATGTGTGGAGCTGTGCCACGCCACCTTCATCAGCTGTTCACAGGCATACTAGATGTTGAACCCCCAAAAAGATGATATTTATGACCTAATCTAAGGATATGTCATTATTATTTATATCCTTGTCACCTTCAGATCTGGATGCATCTTGTAAAACCTGTGTTACTTTTAATGCAATGTATCATCAGAAAATGACCTATTTTTATATGCCATGTATTTTTTACAAATTTTTGTCACTATTTTTTTTTCATATTGCAATTTATATTAAAAAAAAAAGAAGCAAAATAAGCAATATTTCAATTTTGACAATGGCCACTGAGGTTTTTTTTTTTTTTTTTTAGAGTTTTCAGCAGGTTCTTTATCTTCAGAGGCAGGATTACAGTGACAGGTAATACTTCTATATACAGCTGATAACAGGATCCACCAGTCACAATAGACGATGTCACAGTTGACCCTGCTCACTTTCCCATCACCATGACATTTGAACACACTCGTTAGCTCTTCCAATGCAAAAGATAGGGTTGGGTTATGTACATGTGTTGTTTCCTGAAACAACAGGATGTTATTATTTTAATAACAGCCCCAGTGGCAAGTGTGTAAATTACAAGATTTAGATATTTTTGTTTGTTTTTAATAAAGATTGTGATGCGGTGAAAATAAACAATGTCATTTAAAAAGAAAAAACACAATTAACAATATCTCATCATTTTTCTCGTGATACATTACTTCCAATTCTGACTTTCAAGTAGGTGCAACATCAAACCTGTTTCTAAATGAGCAAAGTGCATAAACCTACAAGCATGTAAAACAACATTTTCCTATAGCATGCCTGGTTTTCTTTTGATATCAGGATTATAGTGCTAAATTCTTGGGTTTTCAACAGCTCTTCTCCATTAAACACTTGATCCAGCCTTTGATATAAGAAATGCTGTTGGAACAGAGCTCTCTAGGGAAGTATTGTAGCCTGCAGGCGTTACGTGACTGTAAATCAGCATTTATCAATATATCTCTATAATGAAGGTGTAACATCAATGTAGGAGCGCACGTCAACGTGTACGAGCAGCTAGATGGCGTGGCGCTCACAGTATTTGCGGCTATGGGAAGTATATAAAGTAATACATCGAAGTATATAAAGTACTGCAGTTTTCTACTTCTACTCAAAATTATATGATCCACACTTCTGTGAATACTTTATTGCACTTGTACACAAAACCATAAATCCTCTCTGAAATAGAAGCAAACGACCAGAAAGACAGACTAGAGGGAACATAGGATGATCCTGAATATTACTTACTGGCTTGTTTGTTCTCTTGACATTACTGTTTTACCAAATACTTGTATCCCATTACCGCCCCCCCCACCAAAAAAAACCCCACAAAACACAATTCTTTAGCATCTTTTCTAACTACTCCTTGTTGTACGGTCGTTCTGTTACTCATCCCAGAAATGTATGAATAAATTTCCAACTAGGTGTTACCATTCTCCTTGTCAGAGGGGTGTGTCTCCAACATCTCCAACACCGGACTGGTGTAATTTTCAAGTCTAAAAACCAACAGCGTCGTAACGCATCGTGTAATAAAAACTGCTTATTTAGATCCTTGGATCAAGAATCTTTGCATTTCTAACGCAGCCTAAAACTGTGAATTGTATCTTCTGGTCAAAAATAGTAACTGAGAATTCTTTACATTTCTTTGGTTCTATCCCAGGTATCTGGAAAAATGCGCTGATACCTGGAATTGAGGCAAAAATGTGCACCCAAAAGGCGATAGGTCACACAGATCTCATCTCATAACGCTGTCATAGTACATTACAATTTTTTTGTGTTACTCAAATTCTGTAAAGATCTATGAAAAAAATACTTACATGAAGCAAAATAAAGGTATTTCAAGGTACAATATGGATCGACACTTCGATGGTTTTTATATTATAGCTTCTTGCAACTTCTGTGAAGCCATATTATGGTCACATGAAAAGGACCCTAAGGAGCCTATACACCTTCTAGAGCTGTCATCCAAAAGATTATTTCTCCCTAACTAAGCATCCCTTTACACAAGCGAGCTTTGTTTGGCCAAAGGTGTACGTGTTATCGGTGGGTAGAAGTAAGCCATTACAAGACAGTTGTGGCAGAAGCTTAAAGCAAACCTATCACCATGATAGGACCGCCCAGTGGACCAAAAATCCCACAAAGAGCAGAAGATTAAATAAGTGAAACACAAAGTGTACTGAATCTTTTCTCACAAAACTATGTATCAATCTGCTCAGCTCCTCCTGCTCTATAACATGGCACTTGGAAATTGCACTGCATTTTCATGGTGACTTGGTCACCTTAACTTTTCTGAGAATGAAAGAATTGTAAGCTAAAATGTAATTGCCCAATTTCTCTCTTCCCAGTTATAAATCCACCTAACCGTAGCTTTGTCAATCCCATACTTGGCCATTTCTTTAATAAGGATATTATGAGATACTGTATCATAATGTCACTGGTGATCACTGTATTACCTATACACTATATACAGAGCTCCTGTGTATAATGTAATTGGTGCTTACTGTATTACCTGTACACTGACACTACATACTGTATACTACGTACAGGGCTCCTGTGTATATTGGGAGTTATGGTAATATTAGCATTATGTTTTGTTATTAATGATCAGTATTGTAGTATTCGGTCACTATGTTGTGGTAATATGTGGTCTGGTCATGGCGTGGCAGTATTTGTTCCTTGTATCTGGTATTATTCGATCACTATGTGGTGGTAATATGTGGTCTGGTCGTGGTGTGGTGGTATTTGTTCCTCGCATGTGGTATTATTCGGTCGCTATGTGGTGGTAATATGTGATCTGTTCATGAAGTGACAGTGCTTGTCCCTTGTATGTGGTATTATTTGTCATTTCCAAAGATGTATGTGACACATTCCCTTAAAGAAAGATTAATAAAAAAAATACTTAAGAGTATTGGATATTTTAAGACATTTTTAATAGGTTAAAGTAGAGTAGGGCCCTGCCAAAAGAGTTTACCTTGTTGTGGTGGCAGCTTAAAAAAATCTTTTGGCCAAAACAAAAGCTGATAGCTATATATGTGATATGATGTTCGATGGGAACTGTAATGTGTAATTGGTGAGAATGTGGTGCAGAAGTGGAGTTTTTTCAAGAGTTGGCGATAGGACTATGGAAGGTTTGAGGGGTGGAGAGCAACCCTGGGCAGAGTCTCAAGGGGGCCCAAAAATGTTGCCTGTATGAGACCCTGAAATTTATAGTGGCAACCATGCATGAACATAATATGGGCAGATATCACATAGTTGCCAAATGTCCCTGGTTGAAAAGGAGTGGAGTTTATGTATACCCCAGACAAAAGTAGCCATTCTAAGTTGACTTGGGGGTGTTCACTGGAGGACTGTGGGCAGGGTTGATGGTGGAGCTTTAGCACCCCCAGAAATGTTGGCAACTATAAGACCGGTTGTTGATCATTTTACTTTGGACTTTTTTTTTCAATACTAAGCTTTATCAGCATACATAAGAGACAAATATAGCATGCCAAAACCGCCGCAACAAATGCACAAAAAAGCATCAAAAACGCTGCAAAAAACGCAAGTAAAACCAAGGAAAACATGCGTTTTTTTCAGGTTTTGATCAGGTTTTGCTGCAGATAAAAACCCGCTGAAAAAACGCCTAGTGTGAACCTACCCTAAGACCCGTAAGAAGACAAAAATTTGAAGCTGTAATACAAAAAAATGTTTCCATAAAACAATCAAGTCAACTTAAAATTTTCCCATATTCTTTTGTACCTAAAGCGTTCCAAAACTTCAAAGGTAAAATAAAGATAAATATGGAAACTCTTCTGATTAGGTACAGTTCTCAATTTATTCACTGGGGCCCTCGACCAACTATGACAGTTTCTTTTAAGTTGGAATGTGCTAGTTTTTAATATGCGCAGCTTTCATGCAAAAAAATAAAGTATCTGCACAAGGAAATTCTACTCGGAAGTCTGTTGCCAGGCAACCAACCTCAGTTGCTAGGATGCAAGTCCTTTAACATACCATCATGAATGCTATCACAGAAAAAAAGATTAATTTGGTATGAACAAAAGACCTATGAAAGAGGCTGGGACATAAGTGCGTCTGGTTTACGCTTCAAGAACAATGAAGCTGCCAAACCAATCTGAAAGCAGCAACATCATTGTTCAATAAGTCCCGCAATGCATCGCCCAGCCTGGAGGAAGTGTATTTAATAAGGGCCATTTTTTATTTTTTTATTTAATCTGCTCTAGAAAGTTGAGGACAACTTTTTTTTTTCGGCCTGGGTGATTATGTATCAGAATAGATAATGGATGTTTAAGAATGTAAATTAGGCAATCTCAATGCAAATCCTATTATGCAAAAAAAAAAAAAAAGAAAAGCTAAAAAAAAAGCTATAACAAATTAAAATGACGTCTGGAAATGCAACCCAGGAGAGTATAAATTAAAAAGTTTTGATCGGATGTTACACAAAAGTTTAAAATAAGTTTAGAAAAGTTTTATAAAGTTTTTGTTGAATTTTATTATTAGTGGATCACATATGAAAATTGTATATTTGTCATTATAAAAGGGACCTGGGGGGAGATGAACATTTACAAAACAGCAGATGTACTAATAGAATTGCGTTTTAACAGCTCGCTGCCTGAATTAACTGCTGGAGCACACGTCTGTCTATTGGGGGGTCAGGAAATTTCAATATGAAAGCCCAAGAAATTTGAAACCTTATCATTAAGTCTGCGACAAATGCATTGAGCTGCTGAGGCCCATGGTCATCTTGCAAATGTGAGGGTCCTGAATATATTAAGTAGCATCTGTGTCCTCCTGCTTATTCCCTGTGGATTTTGGGCCAGGGATTTATCTGCAGCTGTCTTTAATGGAGGACAGTTTTGCTTTTCAGAATGTTTATAAAATCACAAATGGCCAGTAGTCTTATATACCAGACACCAAAAAACGGAGGTGTGAAACCAAATATGTAATTAAAAGTGAAAATTTATTGAATATACAGAAAGGTAAAATCACATAAATATGAAGGGACTGAAACTGAACAAAATGAACTCCAAGGGGTCCACAGAAAATGAAAAATGCCAAAAAAAGAATAAATACCAGGTGGAACCTATTGAATTATGTGAGCTGTTTGCATAAAGTAATACCAAAATGGCTGCAAAGAACTAGCAATGTGACAACACATTTATATAGTAATAGGCAAAGATCATTTACATATAAAGTGCAACAGTGCAAAAATAAGTATACAGTGACAGTCAGCAAAGCATAACAAAAGTGCAATAGTGCAGCAATAGATTGAGGTAGTAAATCAAAGATGCATATGACAGTGCAAGTGCACAAAGAGATTGCTGCCCACTGGTTATACGACCATAAACGCAGGCAACTAATGGAGCTGACTGTCACTAGGAGGCATAATTACCGTGTGGACCGGTAATAGCCACGACGTGCGTTTCGCAAGTCGCTTCTTCCAGGGGGACGAGCACTGTCATATGCATCTTTGATTTACTACCTCAATCTATTGCTGCACTATTGCACTTTTTTTATGCTTTGCTGACTATCACTGTATACTTATTTTTGCACTATTGCACTTTATATGTAAATGATCTTTGCCTATTACTATATGAATGTGTTGTCACATTGCTAGTTCTTTGCAGCCATTTTGGTATTACTTTATACAAACAGCTCACATAATTCAATAGGTTCCACCTGGTATTTATTCTTTTTTTGGCATTTTTCATTTTCTGTGGACCCCTTGGAGTTAATTTTGTTCAGTTTCAGTCCCTTCATATTTATGTGATTTTACCTTTCTGTATATTCAATAAATTTTCACTTTTAATTACATATTTGTTTTCACACCTCCGTTTTTTGGTGTCTACTTTGGTTTGAGGTGTGTCCTCTATTATTTTGGTCTTGTTTAGGATTTGTTAGTCTTATATACCAGTCAATAGTTAAAGGATAATCTGAAAATTTAAAAAAAAACCATGAATTAATAGTTGAATTTTAGGCACATTTTGTCTGAACGCAGAGGCTCTAAAATCTCTGGATTTCCTCCATGCTTGGCTCATATAATCATGATGACGCTATATGGATGTATTGAGCTCAATGGCAATATTGCGTTCATAATGTCCGCTACATAGACGACATTACCTTGATATGGAATCTAAAATCCACATTTGATATGGCAAATGTCTTGATGCTTTAAAGAATCATGGTAACAGATGCTCACACCAACTTACTGTGGTCCATACAAAACAGAAAACGTCACAACACGTTTCTTTTCTTCAAAATTTATCCAATAATATTTCATCCAGTATATATATAATAGAAATAACTATACAGTATATTCACCACTGTGAACAAATCATACAGACTGCGGTACAGACTTCAGAAAGCTTCCGACTTGTAGACACATCCTGGGTGTGAGTAATCCCTGCGCAGACATGTGTTTCCATTATTATTATACATTTGTATAGCGCCATTTATTCCATGGCGCTTTACATGTGAAAAAGGGGAAATATAGTCAGGTACAATAAACATGTGTTGTAAGACAAGTGACACACAAGTAGAGGAGAGAGGACCCTGCCCGTGAGGGCTCACAGTCTACAGGAATGGGTGAGGATACACTAGGAGAGGGTAGAGCTGGTTGTGCGGTGGTTCAGTAGTCTGAGGTTCATTGCACTCTGTAGGCTTGTTGGAACAGGTGGGTCTTCAAGTTCTTCCTGAAGGTTTCCATTGTTGGTGAGAGTCTAATGTGTTGGGGTAGAGAGTTCCAGAGTATGGGAGAAGTACGGGAGAAGTCTTGTATGCGGTTGTGGGAAGAAGAGATAAGGGGGGAGTAGAGAAGGAGATCTTGAGAGGATCGAAGGTTGCGTGCGGGTAGGTACCAGGAGACCATGTCACAGATGTATGGATGTATGGATTTCAATGAACTGAGAAGGAGAGCAGAGACACTGACTGACGATGAGGGAAACATACCTGCAGCTAATATCTCTGGACGAGGACGGCAGACAAAAATTGATGAAAGATTGCAACACAAGACATTCCGGATGTTGGATAAACAGCCCCAATCAAATTACAAAGAAACTCAAGCTGTTTTACAGCCTCAGGGTGCATCAGTGTCAGAGCAAACTTTCCATCAACATTTGAATGAAATGAAACAATATGGCAGGAGAACCAGGAAGACCTCACTCCTGACACAGAGACATAAAAAAGCTAGACTGCAGTTTGTCAAAATGTATGTGAGTAAGCCAAAATTCTTCTGGGAAAGCATCTTGTGAACAGATGAGAACAGCATAGTTTTTTTTTTTGGCAAAGCACAATCTATTGTTTACTGAAAAAGGAGTGAGGCCTACAAAGAAAAGAACACAGTACCTACAGTCAAATATGGTGGAAGTTCAAAGATGTTTAGGGGTAGTTTAGCTGCCTCTGTGACTGGGTGCCTTGACTGTGTGCAAGGCATCATGAAATCTGAAGATTACCATAGGATTTTGGATCGCAATGTAGTGCCAAGTGTCAGAAAGCTTGGATTGCATCCTAGGTCATGGGTCTTCCAGTAGGACAATGACCCCATATATACTTCAAGAAGCACCCAGAAATGGATGGAAACAAAGCACTGGAGAGTTCAGAAGTGGCCAGCGAGGAGTTCTGATCTAAATCTCACTGGACACCTGTGGAGAGATCTTACAATTGCTGCTTTAGCAAGGTTGGTTGTCAAAAATGGGGGGGACCCCACACCGATTTTTTAAATTATTTATTTAAATAATAAAAAAAAACAGTGTGGGGACCCCTCTATTCTTGATAACTAGCCTTGCTGAAGCTGACAGGTGAGGGATGCATCCCCCAGCTGAGAGTTTTGTCTGGCTGGTAAGCAAAAATGCAGGGGAACACACAATTTTTTTTTTAAATTATTTATTTACAGCGCAGGATCGGCTAATGAATACTCCCGTCCGCCGCTCCTGCTCTCACTGTAATTAGTGGCAGCAGGTGTCGAATGATGGGATCAGTAGTCCCATCTGCTGACACCAGTGACTGGAGGTAAAGTTTATACCTCCGATCACCCCGCTGTCTTTTGATAACATGGGAAGCGCGGCTCTCTGACCGGCGGGTATGATTTTGCAACCGATCAGAAGCAGTGTTTGCCACGCTGCCATGCACATGACAGTGTGACAAACACCAGTTGCTCGGGCAGTCGAACTTAAACTGTAACGCGGTCTTCCTGGTGAACTCCGTGTTCAGTGTCTGTGTCCGACTAGTAGGTGTTCGGTACGGATGCCGAACTTTACTGTTCGGGTTCGCCCATCTCTACTCCAGACTACAGTTATAGGGGGCGCTCAAGACTATACAGTCATTATTTTTTTTTCTGTTCAGTGGCCGGTGTGAACGTGTGCTTACACGCTGCATGCATGCAAGTTTATATCTCATTTCATACCTTTGGGTTTTTTTCTGTCTGTTTGCATTTTGTGCATATAAAGGTTTGGCCTGCCTTTCCTTTGAGCTGGGCATTATATTGAAGTGGGTCTCCCATGGCTGTGTTTACTGCAGGGCATTTAATCATTATGTTTCTGTCTTTGGTTTTTACTTTTTAACCATGTCTAAATAAATATTGGATTTTAATAATCAGTTCTGGGAGATGAACTAGTGCTTATTTTTTGCGCTCTAGATTACATATCCAGATCGCTGTTATAAGTTGAGCTTCAGGTTGGTCTTACAGACTGCGGATAAAGCGCATGCTCCAGACTATAAATGCATCCGAACTGCTGTACAGGAGTGTACGGGAACAGTAAGTGGCTATTTCTACCACTACCATAGAAGTGGAGACAGCCTCATTCACAGTGGCGCTATTTATGGTATATCCTGTGTATATGCCAAAAATGTCCAAGATGGGAATACCCCTTAAAGGGGTTCTCTTGGAAAACAATAAATAAATAAGAAAACATCACCATAAATAATTTCCTAAATTGTCAAATCAAATCAAAATAGTTATCTCTATCAATCTAATCACTACAGAATTAAAATGACCACCTTGTTACACTAACACAACCGTGTCCTAGAATGTTAGGACAGGTGCCTGTGAGTATGTGCAGCAGGAATCTCCCCCTTTTACGTATAGGATGAGGTGCTGCCAGTGGATGTTCTGATCTAATGCATACAGTGGGGGAAATAAGTATTTGATCCCTTGCTGATTTTGTAAGTTTGCCCAAAGACAAAGCCATGAACAGTCTATAATTTTAAGGGTAGGTTCATTTTAACATTGAGAGATAGAATATCAAAATCCAGAAAATCACATTGTATAAATGCAGTGAGAAATAAGTATTTGATCCCTCTGGCAAACAAGACTTAATACTTGGTGGCAAAACCCTTGTTGGCAAGCACAGCAGTCAGATGTTTTTTGTAGTTGATGATGAGGTTTGTGCACATTTCAGGAGGAATATTGGTCCAGGAGGAATACTTATTTCCTCAACTGTAGATACTGCATGTGTTGTGCTAAGAAGAGTCTGCTCACACTGCTGTCCACCCTGTCTATCTGATCTAATACTGGAGAGCCTGGGGTGCTGAGGTAAGAAGAGACTGCTCACACTGCTGTCCACCCTGCCCTTCTCATGTAATACTAAAGATATCAGGCATGCTGAGAAGAGGCTGCTCACACTGCTGTCCACCCTATTTGATCTAATCCTGGAGATACCAGGGGTGCTGAGGTAAGAAAAGGCTGCACACACTGCTGTCCACCCTATCTGATCTAATACTGAAGATACCAGGGGTGCTGAGGTAAGAAGAGGCTGCTCACACTGCTATCCACCCTTTCTATCTGATCTAATACTGGAGATATCAGGGGTTCTGAGGTAAGAAGAGGCTGATCACACTGCTGCCCACCCTGTTCTTCTGATCTTAAACTAAAGATACCAGACATGCTGAGAAGAGGCTGCTCACACTGCTGCCCACCATGTCTATCTAATATAATACTCCTGATGAAGGCAGCGTGCTGATTGCATGTTGGGGAGGACATCATTTAGAAGAATGAGACCCACATTGTCCCTGCAAGTATTACTACTCCTCCATTTGTGGATTGATTTTTACATAATTAAATAGGGTCTCTCTTCTCAATTCAATATTTAACTTATGTTGTTCTAACGTACCTTTACACCATCTTAATGATCATTTATATTCACACCATGGATTTATGCTGACAGTCACTGGAGCTGTTTTGTACTGGAGCTGTTTTGCACTAAGCACTTTATTCCTTGTCATATATCCCGTACAACTCCTTGTATGCACTTTACTATTCTGTGATTGTTCCTTATTCATTTATTTTCATTAATTATATATAATCTTGCACAAATTTTTATAGTCTCATTGAGATTCGCACTCTACATTTGGCCTCATTACATCCCATTGTTCATGGTCATTTTTCATATCTGGGTGTGCGGCCTTGTTTTTAATTTTTGTGTACATTGATTTGTTGTTTCTATTATTATTATTATTATTATTATTACCTGTTCATTATGTAAATTAATAAATACTTTTGATTTTTCACCATACTACATTTGAACTTTATGGTCGGCTCTCCCTCTCCGTTTTTATTCTGTGGTATTCTGACTGTCCACATGTGATTATATATAAGTCCGGCTTTCCGATTGCAGAGGTATTATTAAATCCACATGATACTCTTACCACTCAAATATATTGTCACTGTGAGCATTCCTCTGTTTTTGTTTTATACTGATTTAATACTGTACATACCAGGGATGCAGAGGTAAGAAGAGGCTGCTCACACTGCTATCCACCCTAACTGATCTAACACTGGAGATACCAGGGGAGCAGCAGTAAAAAGAGGCTGCTCACACTGCGGTCTACTCTAACTGATCTAATACTGGAGATACCATGGGTATAATGATAAGAAGAGGCTGCTCACACTGCTATCCACCCTTTCTATCTGATCTAATACTGGAAATACCAGGGGTAGTGAGGTAGGAAGTTGCTGTTCAAACTGCTGCACACCCTGTCCTTCTGATCTAATACTAAAGGTACCATGCATACTGAGAAGACATACCATAGAAGAGAAAAAGAAGGACAAAGGCACAGCTGTATGACCTCGAGTTAATGAAGCTGTACACACATCAGGGAACACGGGTGCCACTTCCAAGGAAAATAGTCTGTATGTCCATAGAGAAGAAAGTGGATAGGCACATACCGTCCTGTGCAAAATAATCCTTTATTGTGGCATCAAGTTACCAACAGCAGGAAGATAAAACCATGGAGCAAATACAGACGACAATCGTTTTACGCTTACATTGTGCTTCAACAGGTCATCAACAGCGCAATGTAAGCGCGAAACGATCGTCGTCTGTATTTGCTCCATGGTTTTATCTGCCTGCTGTTGGTAACTTGATGCCACAATAAAGGATTATTTTGCACGGGACGGTATGTGACTATCCACTTTCTTCTCCATGGATATACTGAGAAGAAGAGGCTGCTCATACTGCTGCCCACCCTATCTATCTGATCTAATACTGGAGATACCAGAAGTGCTGATATAAAAATAGGCTCTATAGACTGTATAGAAATGTATAGACCTAGATACAGTCATATAGATCCTTTGGGCTTGAAAAATCCATCTAATATATTTGTCTTGTACCTGCCGGATCAAGACCAGAGACGTCCATCGGACCAGACTGTGCCGTCTGTGAGTATAATAAAAGGTCTTTTTTGTGTCTTGTATAGGAGACATACTGCACATAAAGCATCCTAGAATGATGTAAAATAGGGCTTATAGGCGCTGGACGTACTTTATATGGGGTGACAGGCTCCTTTAATCACTCAGTGTAAAAGTCATTTAACAGAACTTATTGCAAAATGTCCAGACCTACATACAACATTTACAACTCCATATTTACTTTTACAACCCTCAGGGATCTATTCTCCTGTCTATAAACTAGACCTATATAAGGACTTAGTCATACAATTAATTAAAATAAATGAAGTTTGCATTAACTTTGGTCCAATTTATGGACCAGAATAATGTATACAAAGTAAAGGCAGCTCTATCTCCTGTCTACCATGCGGATGAGCAAATGGGTCAAATCTGGATCCAAAATTTACGGAAGTGACAAACCCATTTTTCCATAATTCTGTCTGAACCCGGCCTGATACTAATAGCTAACCAACGAAGCAGAGTAAAAGAGATTAGGATACAATTACACAAATTTAGAAAGAGGCGCTCATCTCTGTACAAATTACATGCAGCATCTGGTTTAGGTCTCATCGGACATATTGAGACATTTCCCCCTAATGTAATCACTGCCACCATTAAGATCAGGTCTGTGGCTTAATGTTTATATACCCATTGCTGAGAAATGGAAGACGAAGAAGAAAAAAATGGTGAAAAAGTATACTAAACAAAACAGGCATATTTTAGTGTATAAACCAGGGGTCCCCAACCTGTAGCTTGGGAGCCACATGTGGCTTGTGGTCCCATGAATCGTGGCTCGCGACTGTCTGCCAGTTTGTGCATTAGGTCCAGGTCTAGCAAACAGATATGAAGAGTACGTCTCAAAATGGTGAATTTTGTGAGTGGCCATGCAGATCTGGATGCACATTTACTATTTTTTGGTGTTTAGAGATGTTTTAGGTATGGAACGCTGGAGGATGGTACTACTTGTTAGAGGAGGTGCTCAAAGCTGGATGTGACTGTGTGTTGGGAGTCCTTGATGGGAGAATATTGTAGGGGGGGATTGTGGGAACCCCTGGATCTCAGTGTTCTGCTTTGGAGTGATTTATGTGGAAAAGCTTTGGTTATGATTATACCTGTAATGGGGGCTTTGGTTGACACTACTTTGAGGGAGGGCAGGAGCTGGATGTGACTCGCGCCCCTCCCTCAGTACTGAATGTGGCTCGCAACCCTCTCTCTAAGCTGAATGTAGTTCTCAAGGTCAGAAAGGTTGGGGACCACTGGTATAAACCAATATATCATATTTTAATAGCTCAGTAGTTTATTATATTAAGAAAAATAAAAAATGTGACCCGATTAAGGCCGTAAAAAGAGTCTGACACCCTAAAAGTGTAAATTAAACAGTTATAAAGGGGACATAGCCTGTATAAACACTATATATTTAATTGCTTTAAAAACTTGTTTTATTTCATATGCAAATGAAGAGGCTTCAGTGCACCCTTAAGGCCCCGTCACACTAAGCGATCTCGCTAGCGAGATCGCTGATTTTGTGACACATCAGCTATCTCGCCAGCGAGATCGCTGTGTGTGACGGAGATCAGCGACCGTTCCCCCTGCCGGTTATCGCTGATCGTGCTCGAGCGGCCTGGGCCGTTTTTCGATCACTGGTCTCCCGCTACCCAACGCGCATCGCTGCGTGTGGCAGCGAGAGACCAGCGATCAGCTACGCTGGACGCTGGTTGCTAATGTAAACGTTGGGTATCCAGGAGCCGCAACTCCTGGATACCCGCTGTTTACCTTGGAAACCGGCATACACAATAGAAACCAGCGTCCAGCGTCGCTGGTCCTGATCACTGGGGCTGTCTATGTGACAACTCACCAGCGATCAGCCTAACGATGTCCCAGCGATCCCATCATGTCGGATCGTTGGTGGGATTGCTGGGACATCGTTTAGTGTGATGGGCCTTTAGTTTGGCCAAGAGCTCAGTGCACCTTTACACCCCCCCTAAATTTGCATATTGAGAAGTTTCCTGATTCTGATTGACATCTATCGCTTGGCCAGAGGAAGCGCTGCCTTAACTATAACTGTGGTCCTGCTTGTGCATGAAGGAGATAGTGGTGGCCATAGTGTGGGGCAGGTCTCAGTTTCATCATCGCCTCCTGAAAGCATCCGCCACTTCGGGGTGTAGCGAGTGTCGTCACAGAAGAGGAGTGAGTGGAGAGGATCAGTCTCGTTCTCATCCTGTGTTCTGTGCATCACAGAATAGGTGAATGTAAGAGGTGATAGTCGCCTATTCTGTGATGTGCTGAAGATAGATGGAGCATGTGTAGGTAACAGCAGGTTCGTAGGATGCAGTGACGAGACACGAGACTGAGTGTTGTTTTGGAAAATAACGTTTATGAATTGGAGACGCTAGGGCTATACTGAGCAACCAAAAAGGGGTAACACTAATTGTCCTCGCAGGGACTCAACAACAATAACAACACTTTTCTTTAACGAGAATGTGACAGACCCAGCAAGGCCAGCTATTATGGGGCCACGAAATGGCCAACTACGGGTCCTTTTTCCTAAAGTCAACTTATCCTTCCTGACGTCCCTCGGTGTCGCTGGTGTAACTGCTTTGGTGTTGCTGATGTGGCTGCTTTGACGTCGCAGCCGCTGGGCCCAGCTGTTGAGGAACTGTCGTAGTCTTCAGGTGTCCAGCACCCAGGAGAAGTTGGGGCACAACAGGCCCTAAGGGAGTCTTTCGTTGCGGTAACCCCCTGTAGCCACAGCAGGGTCCCGTTCGTTAGCGAGTCCACGGGGACTCCAGGCCCCCCAAGCAGGATAGTGATGTAGTCTGGAAGAGTGGCGGTTGGTAGGCCACGCGCACGGACTGGGCCTGTGCAAAGAGTCTCTCCATAGGCGAGGAGCATGCCCCAACTGCCAACTGTAGCGGGGTAATGGCAGCCCTGGGCGGTGATGAACAGACCTCAACTGCGGACTGTAGTGGGGTGGCAGCAGGCAGGCCACCACTGCAGGCAGGATTGAAGCGGCGGCGGCCGCGGGAGACAGCGGACAGGCCGCAACGGGCTGGAACACAGCGGTACCGGCTGCAGACGACCGTGGGCAAGTCGTATCCCCGACTTGGCGAGGGGGGGTGACAGTCTCTGGTCGGTAAGTTCGGTACTTCCTCTCTGACGGGCACTGAGAATCTCCTCTCTGCTGCCGTTCTCTCCTCTGGTCACCGTCGGCCGCTCTAGCTCTCACAGTCCCACAGCCTCTTGTTCAGTGTCTGGCGTGCCACCAACTGTCTCCCCTGCGCGCCCCCTGCTCCTTTTATACTCGCCCCTCCCCTTGCTTGCCCAGTCACGCTCAGTCATCTGCTCTCCTCCTTTGTTCCCCGGGTACTGTTTACCTAGGAACCCAGATGGCGATTCCCTTGGTTCCGGCCCAGGCAACCTATGGGGGGTCCTCCTCCCTACACTCCTCCACCCTGTAAGCTCGCCAGTCCTCGGGCGAGGGCTTCAGTGTACTTGAGTTGATCTGCGGAGGTGCCAGTTTTTGTTGCCATATGAACTGGTCTTGTTCGTATCATTCGGGGGGTTTGCCGGCTGTTGACCGCTCGGAGCGTCTTAATTCGACTGGGGTGGAGTCTTCTGGGGTGGTGGACGGTGGCGAGTTAACTAGTTCGGGCAGGTTAATTGTGTCAGTTGGTTCGTCATTGAGTAGAGAGCCCCTGGTTATTGGGGAAAAGTCTTCTTCTTCATCAGGGTCCCAGAACACAGGCAACGGTTCAGAGACCGGAGGGGCAAGTTCAGGTTGTTCCGGGTCGATCGAGATACATGGACGTAACATATTACGGTGCACAATGCGAGTGGGCAGCGTTCCATCCTTCTCGGATTGTATTTCGTACACAGGTCCCTCAGGATTTATACGGCGTAGGACCCGATAGGGACTCTCTTCCCAACGTGGCTCTAATTTGTTCTAGGGACGTTGATCTAGTATGAGTACTCGGTCTCCGCTTTGGAGGTTGAGAGGTGAAGTTGTATTCTTTCCTGGATGTTCTAAGTCTTGGAGTTTGGTATGTACGATTCGATGAAGAGTTTGCAGCCGGTGTCGATGATTTCGGACCCATGAAGATACTCCGGTCCAGGGCTGGGGCTCCTCCGGGTCCAACTCTACCTGCGTGATCCGTTTTCCTTCTCGTCCGAACAACAGAGAGTAGGGGGTGTAGCCGGTAACTCAATGTACTCGGTTGTTATAGACCCATACTAATTCAGGGACATATTTGGGTCAACGCGCCTTCTTGTCACTCTCCAGAGTACGCAACATTTGGATTAATGTCCGATTAAATCATTCGCAGGCCCCGTTTCCCTGCGGGTGATACGGCGTGGTCCGGGATTTGTCAATACCATAGAGACGGTGTAGTTCCTACATAACTTTTCCCAAAAAGCATGCTCCTTGATCTGAATGTATCCGTTGAGGACAGCCGTAAACTTGTATGAAGTTTATGCAAATTGCGGAGGCGGCTGACTCCGCGGTCTGATCTCGAGTGGGGGTGACCACAGCGAACTTAGTGAAGTGGTCCACCATGACGAGGCAGTGTTCGTACCCCTGGAATGCGGGACCAATGGTCAGGTAATCCACCGTCAGAAGCTCGAGGGGTGCTGAGGTCACAATTGTTTGTACTGAGGTTCGCTGTGCGGGCGATTTAGCTAATTCACATGGGCGACAGGTCCGGCAAGTCTCGTCCACAACAGCCTGTAAGCGTGGATGGTAAATTTTTTGTTGTAACCAATGCAAAGTCTTTTGAGCCCCGAAATGAGCCCCTTTTTCGTGGGCTTCTCGAGCCAGTTTGTGGAGTAGGGCTCCGGGCGTAACTACCTGCCAGATTGTCATATAGGTTGTTCGTGATGTCTTTTTATGATACAATAGTCCCTTTCGGATTACCAGCCTCTCCCATTGTTGTAACATTAGCGACATGTCCTGAGTCAAAGTTTGTCTCTGGGGGTCAGTGGGCAATTTGCCAGCGGCGACCCACGTCCGGAGAAGTCTAATTTCTTTGTCTTCTTGCTGCTGCTGGATCCACTCATCCCGGGATTGTTCCAACATGCCTCTTTGGGTCTCCGAGGGAGATACTTTCTGGGTGGCAGCTGTGAGCATGGCAGCGGTGACGGCGAACGGTATCTCTTCCCCTTCTAGCTCGTCGTCTCGACTCTTCCCTGGGGTTGTATGTTGAATTCTGGAGAGGGCGTCAGTATGTACATTCTCGGCCCCTCTTTTATATATGATTTTATAGTTGAATTTCGCCATTCGAGCCACCCATCTTTGTTCCAGAGCTCCCAGTTTGGCATTTTCCAAATTGGCCAACGGGTTATTGTCAGTCCGCACCACTACATCGGAGTCCGCCAGGTACTCTGCGAACCGCTCCGTCATGGCCCACACCACTGCGAGGAGCTCAAGCTTAAAGGAGCTGTAATTGTCAGGGTTGCGCTCGGAATCATGGAGTGAGCGGCTTCCATACGCGATCACTCTCTCCAGGCTGTCTTGAACCTGTGACAACACAGCCCCCAGCCCGTGAAGACTCCCGTCAGTGTGTAGGATGAACGGTAGCGAGAAATCCTCCTATGCCAACACTAGGGCATCCCAGAGCGCAGCCTTAAGGTCTTGGAAGGCCCCTTCTTGAGGTTGTTGCCACTGGATTTTCCATCCATTTGCCCCAGCGGGAGCCCCCTTCAGCAGGTCGTGCAGGGCTCGAGATGCAAAATTTTTTACGAAACAACGGTAGTATCCGGCCAACCCCAGGAAGGCCTGCATGTCTTTTATCATCTCGGGGGTAGGCCATCCCTGAATAACAGCAACTTTTTCCCGGGACGGCCTCACGCCCTCTGCCGAGACGACATGGCCCAGATACTCAATCTGTGAGCGAAATAGGTGGCATTTTTGGGGTTTTACCTTCAACCCGTACTTTTGCAACCCGCATCTGTTCAAGGATGTTTAGACCCTTCTCCTGAGCCGAGATTTCGGTGCCCTGCAGAGTCCGAATGGTTACATCCCAAGGATCCTCGGATTGCACTCTCAAATGAACCCCAGGAGCTGGCAGCACTTCTTCTAAAGGCCTAACTAATTTGGCCAGTTTGGTCCGAGCTTTCAGGACAATGTCTTGGTCTTCGAGGTTGACGCAGCACACAAGGACGGTCCCTTTTTGCACTGTAGTTAGGGAACGGGCCACCAGTATGCCAGGAGGTAAGTGCTCCGAGTAGCATGGCTCCACCTGCATCTCTACGCCCTCCAAGGGCATCGAGGTTCGAATTGGCAGGGCCATCACCATCTGCCTAGGAGGCAGTACAAGCAGGGGAGCCGCTGGGGCAATGACTTTGCCCAGAACCTCACCTTCCCGGCAGTCCTGATGTACTCGCGCCTCCCGTACCAACTGCTGGAATACCTGTCCCTAGGCCGTGCAGGAACCCCACTGCTTCAGGATCTTATGCGTGGGATCATTGAGGAGCAGATTGCCGAACTCTTGTAGTATGTTCATGCCCAGAATAACTGGGTGCTGCTTATCGGTTTCTCCTTGCGTCAGTACCACTCCTCTGCGACCGAGGGATTTACCGCACAACTTTACCTGCACCCAGACCACCTTGGCAACAGGGACCAGTAGTTGATTGACGGCTACTAGTCTGATCATGGGTCCCCACTGGGGTCTCGCTGCCTCGGGGAAATTTTGCTGAAAATAAGTTGCAGGCATAGTTGTCTCTTGTGACCCCGTATCCACGAGGCACCGGACGGCCCGGCCCTCCACTTCTGCCCAAACCACCAGACATTTTGCGACCAAATCTTCGGGACTTCCAACACCCCTAGTTGTGGTTTTTGGCTCTGAGCGACATCCCCCCAGCCCGGAGCCCTCTAGTTTAACGGCCGCCGGGGTGGTTATCTCCCATGCCGCGGACACTCTCGGGCGAAGTGGCCTGGTTCTCCATACTCATAACACCGGGCATGCGCAGACCAACCGCCCCGCGGGGAGCGGGACCCCCAGGGGCTGGGATTAAAACTAGGACTCGGTCCTTCTCTTCACTTCGGCTAACTCGTCCTTAATGTTCTTCAACTCTTGTTTCATCTCTTCCACCCATTGAGGCTCCTCGACTGCGTTCGCCGGAAGCCTCCACACTCCGGACCTTCCCCACGGGAATCGCCATCCCCTGCTCTTGCTCTCGAGCCCGTGCTTGACTTCCCACCTCTGAAAAGTCTATATGGGGATTCATTCTGATCTGCTCCCGTAATGCCTGTTTTATTAACGGGTCTTGCAGTCCAGTCACCAGTAGGTCACGTAGGGTAATGTCAATAGGTCCTACCCCTACTCCGTCCTTTCTTTCAGTAGCCGTATGCAATTCTTGGAGGACATTCATATACTGGGTGATAGTCTCCCCCTCTCCCTGCATTCGACTGAATAACCGAGTCCTTAATTCTCCCACATTAGCTAGGTCCCCATGGGTCTGTCCTACTATCTGCAAAACTTTATCAAAGGTGTTGCGGTGTCCCGTGGGCCTCAAGATCACTGACCTCCGAACCTCCCCGTCTAATGCCATGAGTGCTACTTCGGCTTCTCGGCTTCCAGGTCAGGAGTCATTGGGTGCATCCGAAAAAGCCCCCCGCATCCACTCTGTCCAGCTCCATAGCATAGTATTGGAGCCGGAAAACCTAGGCAGGTTGTTCAGCATAGCCCCCAACGAAATGCTGGAACGGGGGCCCTCATTATCTGTAGAGTTCACAGCCCTGCCCTGGTCTGGGGCACCACTGTCCGCGCTCGGAGACTGCATCCTGCCGACAACGCCAAATGTAGGTAACAGCAGGTTCGCAGGATGCAGTGACGAGACACGAGACTGAGTGTTGTTTTGGAAAATAACATTTATGAACTGGAGCCGCTAGGCTATACTGAGCAACCAAAAAGGGGTAACACTAATTTTCCTTATTTCCTAAAGTCAACTTATCCTTCCTGACGACCCTCGGTGTCGCTGGTGTGGCTGCTTTGGTGTCACTGATGGGGCTGCTTTGATGTCACTGATGTGGCTGCTTTGATGTCGCAGCCGCTGGGCCCAGCTGTTGAGGAACTGTCGTAGTCTTCAGGTGTCCAGCACCCAGGAGAAGTTGGGGCACAACAGGCCCTAAGGGAGTCTTTCATTGCGGTAACTCCCTGTAGCCACAGCAGGGTCCCGTTCATTAGCGAGTCCTCGGGGACTCCAGGCCCCCCAAGCAGGGTAGTGACTAAGTCTGGAAGAGTGGCGGTTGGTAGGCCACGCGCACGGACTGGGCCTGTGCAAAGAGTCTCTCCGTAGGCGAGGAGCAGGCCCCAACTGCCAACTGTAGCGGGGTAATGGCAGCCCTGGGCGGTGATGCACAGGCCGCAACTGTGGACTGTAGTGGGGTGGCAGCGGGCAGGCCGCCACTGCGGGCAGGATTGAAGTGGCGGCGGCCGCGTGAGACAGCGGACAGGCCGCAACGGGCTGGAGCACAGCGGTACCGACTGCAGACGACCATGGGCAGGTCATGTCCCCGACTTGGCGGGGGGATGACAGTCTTTGGTCGGTAAGTTTGGTACCTCCTCTCTGACGGGCACTGAGAATCTCCTCTCTGCTGCCGTTCTCCCCTCTGGTCACCGTCGGCCGCTCTAGCTCTCTCACAGTCCCACAGCCTCTTGTTCAGTGTCTGGCGTGCCACCAACTGTCTCCCCTGTGTGCCCCTGCTCCTTTTATACTCGACCCTTCCCCTTGCTGCCCAGTCATGCTCAGTCATCTGCTCTCCTCCTTTGTTCCCCGGGTACTGTTTCCCCAGGAACCCAGGTGGCGGTTCCCTTGGTTCTGGCCCAGGCAACCTATGGGGGTCCTTCTCCCTACACATGTAACTGATACTCTCCACTCTCTCCTCTCTGGAGCTGCTCGCTACACTTCAGAAAGGGGAACTTGCCCGTGCACCGTGTGCGCCACTGACTCTTTCATAGTTAGCGCAACTTTTAGGATTTAGGCATTGCTTTCTCTGGCCAAGCGAATGTTGCCAATCGGAATCAGGTCATCTTCTCAGTTTACAAATTCATAGTTAGCGCAACTTTTAGGATTTAGGCATTGCTTTCTCTGGCCAAGCGAATGTTGCCAATCGGAATCAGGTCATCTTCTCAGTTTACAAATTGAAGGGGTGTAAAGGTGCGCCGAGCTCTTGACCACCCCAAGGGTTCACCAAAGCTCCCACATTTGCAAATGTAATAAAATAAGGTTTCAAAATAATTTTACTAATGAAATATATATTTCTTGTATGATTTTCATAAGGGCCAAGTCCCCTAAATAACTTTCTAAATAGTTTAATTTGCATTCAGAGCGTGCCAGACTCCACTTGAACCAGAAGTTCCTTAGGTAATATTAACGTCCTGCCTGTGGCACAATAGGGAAAATATTCCTTCGTCTTGAACTAGTCACTAATCTACAGATACAACTTTGTGACCTATTAGTGCAACTAAAACCATAAAATATTAAAAGCTTCTCAAAACTACTAACTTTATAAGACTAGCGACAAAGTTATAGGAGATAGTGACCTAGCAGGTTCTACTGCCTAAAGGGCACAAAAAGGCACCCACAAGGCACCAGTTTTAATAACAGCACATGTTTCATGGGGGCCCTGTTTCAGAATTTGTGTTGGGGAAGAGAAGCTTCAAGTTACGCCTCTAATAAGGATTGCATGAGACAACAGAATTCCAGGGCAAATTTTTCAACTGAAAATCTGTACAATGCATTGACCTAAACTGGGAACTGTGGCCTTATTAGACGTTGGCCACTAACAAAAAGCATTGAAGAAGGTCTTGGCCTTTTGGTCAGTTATTATCAAAAGTTCAAAAATGAGAGAAGTTTATCAGATGATAAGTCTCCTGTATATTTAATGTCCCAAATATTTCCCGGTTGAACAACAATGTGAAGGTCTGCGTTGCCAAGTCCAGGCTCGGCTTATCCCAAGAGCCAAGTAGCCAACACCTCTCAAAATCTGTCACTGGCAACTGGCCCTCTTTTTTTTTTTCCTATTGAGGTCTATTAAAATAATTATTGCAGGGCCAAAAATATAGTCAAATTGGTACAAATTGCTTTGGCATTTTCCTTAGTCCAGGACAGTGCTTGACAACAAGGATGGCATCAGAATTCACAACATGTTGGACTCATTGTACTACCGACATCAATAACTAGAATAAAAATTGAATATTTTTGGCTTACGTTGCACCAATTTTTCACTTATTTGCATAAATACTTTGTAGTAAGTAGATCACATAGTAAATATTCTCAATGTAAGATTCACAAAAAGGTCTTCACATTGGCCATGCTCATTAAAGAAATCAATATCCTCCTTAACGTCTAGGAGCCATCTGTAAAGTTCCCATATGTCGGACTTTCAGGAACAGTTTCACAGGATTGTCTTCACCTCAGGATGCTCTTTTTTTATCCCCCCCTTCAAGGTAAACTCCTCATGAACCCAAATTAACACAACAACTTGGAATAGCTTTCACTAATAAGTCTTTTAAGTCACTTGAAAACTGAAAAATGGGAAGGGGTGGATTTAATGACCTGATCAAGCTGCTCCTATTAACATAGCCAAAATAATGGAAGCCCTCTCCATATGTCCACAAAACCTCAAGCTACTCATTTTGTGACAACTATCACCATTTTCAGAGAATCCATCCAAAAAATATGTGTGTATAAAATAATGGTGGTCTGGGCCCCCGTGTTCTTAAAGTCATGGACGTATACAACCACATCATCCATAAACACTTGTGTAAAGAAGTTTCTTTATAAGATATTTTATTACTTTTTTTTTTTATTTTATTTTTGCAGGTTGTGCACTTTAACAATAACCCCTTTCCGCTGCAGCTAATTTTCATTTTTTCATTTTCCTCTTTCCAAAAGCCATAACCCAATTTAATTTAATATTATTTTTCACTCATAGTAACCATATCAGGGCTTTTTTTGTAGTTTTTAACAACACCATTCATTTTACTGTATAGTGTACAGTACTAAAAAAATAGGAAAAAATAAGATGAATATGAAAAAAAAAAATGCAATTCCGTCATTGTTTTTTTCTTACCATGATCTGGCCATGTGATTCTTCAGGTCAGTATGATTGCAGTTATACCAAACATATAACAATGCAAACCAAAAGAATTAGCTTGTGTTGAACTTGATGGACTTAGGTCTTTTTTCAACCTATGTAACTATGTGTCACTATTTATCAGACCTTTTTAATTTTCCCGTCGGTTTTGAGACATGTGAGATCTTGGTTTTAGCATGGTGAGCTGATGTTTTTACCATTTTGGAGTAAATACAGTGGTTTGATCATCTTTTATTGCATGGCGTGGCAACTGAAAATCAGAAAATCTGCTATTTCTAAATTTTTCTTTTTCTTTCTTTTTTTACATTTTTTATGAACTTATATTTTTACTTGAACCTGTGATCATCTGATCAGTGGTTATATATATATCAATTAAAGTGTATTAAAGTGTAAAGAGAAAATCATGGTCTCTTAAGAAGCTGAACCACAGGCTGCCTTGGCAGCCCTTCAGCGCCCTATAGTTGTGTTGCAGGGGGAAAATGATGGGGGCAGGAAACAGATCGCCCACTGAGATTGACAGCGACATTTAATTGGTTAACAGCAGCGATGAAATCTCAGCTCCATTCACTGCTGTTAGAGGCAGATACCGGCTGTGTAACACAGCCACCATCTGCTGGGCATGATGCAGGCTCAGCTCCTGAGCCTACTTTATTCACAGGGACCTGACATGCGCCATATACAGCTCTGGCAAAAACTAAGAGACCACCACATCAAAACTCTGTCATGAGCAGCCCAATCTCCAGACCTGAATCCCATTGAAAACCTCTGGAATGTAATCAAGAGGATGATGGACAGTCACAAGCCATCAAACAAAGAAGAACTGCTTACATATGTGTACCAGGAGTGGCATAAGGTCACCCAAAACAGTGTGAAAGACTGGTGCAAAGCATGCCAAGACGCATGAAAGCTGTGATTACAAATCATGGTTATTCCACAAAATATTGATTTCTGAACTCTTCCTGAGTTAAAACATTAAAGGGGTTGTCCGGGCTTTTCACATAATCTCAGTACATATCTGGGCTGCAGAATTATGACAATAAGTAATTTACTTTCTGTCACTAGTTTGCACGGTTTTCTAGATATTCTGAACAGAACGTCCAAGGGGGGGTGTGTTATGGCATTGGAATGAGAACTAGTCCTAACCTCCTACTCTACTCCAAACATGCCCTCCATAGCTACAGGCCCTCCTCGTTCACATGAAACAGCCCTCATCACACAGTAATGAATTCTTCCCCTCCAGCAGCCTCAGTGCAGAGAGCAGAGAGCTGCTCCTCCCCCAGACACACACTGAACAGTGATCTATGGAAAGTGAACCTAGTGAGGAGGGAAAATCGTCCTGTATTCTGGGCCACTCCATGATTACAATACATAACTCATTATCAGTAATTCCTTCCCTCACTGTCCCAGGCTGCTGGCAGCAGTGAGAACAGACTGTGTGATGGCCAGTGATGGGGGTCTGCAGCTTCTAATCTGCACAGGGGATGGCAGTCACTGATGTAATCTGTTCTGTGACAAAGCCTCTGCTGTGTGAATGAGACAGCTCTGTGTCACTGATGTCTTCACACAGCAGCAGATTTGGTGCAGTGTATGTGTGAGCACTGTGTCTCTAATGACACAAATACTGATGGGAGCAGCCTGTCCAATCAGCAGCTGTAACAGTGTGAAGTGTTGGGGGGTGTATGTATGTATGTATTGTGCTGCTTTCACAAATACAGGATCACTGCTGTGTTCTTTCCAATGCTGGAATGATGATAAAGATGAGTGGTGGTGCAGTTTACTGACAGCCAATGAGTGGGCAGTGGGTGGTGCTGGTCACTGGAGCTTGCTGGGAGTTTGGTGGAGCTTCGCACATGCAAAAAAACGTATCGACTAAATACCCTGTATTTGTTATCATCTTTTTATCAGCACTTGCTGACTACTGTTATATGTTTTACTGCAGGATATTTCTGCACAATTGTCATTCTGTGCTCTCTGTTTGTGTTTGAGTCAGTGGGTGGTGTGAACATTGTCCTACCGACTTGTTCATATGTGTTCATGTCACATGTGTTTTTAATCCATTTTTTTCCGTGCCTATGCATGATTTGAGAGACCCTACCCCTCTCTTGTGTGACATGCACATAAAAAGCTGGCTTGCACCACGTGCCCATACTGGGAAGCGCCTGTCTTCATCCTGTTCATTTAGACACTGTTCACATGTCCAGGCTTTAAATACATTAGATAGGGACTGCTTCAATAGGGGCTACCTTGACGCGGTGGAGCAGCTTGGTATACATTTTTTTGCAAAAAAATGTATCGACTAAATACCCTGTATTTGCTATCATCTTTTTATCAGCACTTGCTGACTACTGCTATATGTTTTACTGCAGGATATTTCTGCACAATTGTCATTCTGTGCTGTTTGTGTTTGAGTCAGTGGGTGGTGTGAACATTGTCCTACCGACTTGTTCATATGTGTGCATGTCACGTGTTTTTAAACCACTCACAGACATGTGGGCTGCTGTTTCCGGTAAGAAGCCTCCATGTGTTTTTCTAATCCTGGACAATTCCTTTAGGGTTGTTGCATGCAGAGTTGATTTGACAATGGGTTTAAAAGAAATGGGAATTGTATAGAAAGAAAAGGAGGACTAATACTTTTCCTTCCTGAATCCACTTGTGACTTTGACTTAAAGAATCTGTAGTGCCATTTTTCCAAAAATGATGTGTGCATGACCACCCACGACTTGGAGATCAGCTTCATAAATAAAACAGTGACCCTTGTAAAATAAGAACAGCATATACTCACTTCCCAGACCGGCAATGTTCCAGTGATATTGTCGCACTGGGAGGTGAGTATATATTATTATTTTACAAGGAGCTCTTTTATTTAAGAAGGGGATGTGCAAGTAGTGGACAACACCTTTACAGAGGTTGTCCCCGATTTTAACATTGATGGCCTCTCCTTAGGATAGGTCATCAATATCTGATCGGTGAAGGTCCGACACCCAGCATCCCCGACGATCAGCTGTTATCGGTTTTGGAGGTGGCAGGATTTTTTCAGTTTTGGAGGTGCTGATATCTTCAGTGGCCGTGGCCCGGTTTTGCACAGCCACCCCCTATTCAAATCAATATTCTGGCAAGACACAGCTGTGCAGCTCTGAAACTGCATACTACCTCCAGCAGTGGGAACCGCTGATCGACGGAGGTGCCAGGTGTTGCATCCCCACCATTCAGACATTAATGGCCTATAACAAAGATACGCCAGTATGGTTAAAGAAATGGACAATCTCTTTACGGAGTTTTGTAACTGACTAAAGGTCTATAGACTTCAGCTTTCCAGCACTGCTCTGGAAGCTCAATAGTTAGTGTGCAAAAGATGCAACACACCAAAATGTTATCAAGTGAAATCTAAAATTTCACCAGGACTTTTATCAAATATTGTATAGGAGTCTCATCATCTGGACTTTTACGTGAAAATCCATCAGAGCTTGAAGACGATTATGCTCTGATAAATTGTGGGAAAGAGAAAAAGGATAATCTGCAGCAAGATGGGTGGTGACTAGTGAGTGAGCGTGCTCATATAAGGTGTTATTCGAACATGCTCGTGTCCTAGTCAAGCATTTTCGGCGTGCCCGAAAAAAAATGCTCGAGCCGCCTGGCAGCTGGTCAACAGCCGCAACACATGTAGGGATAGCCTAACAAACAGGAAATCCCGTCTTGTGCTGCGCCTGTCGAACACCGGCAAGACATGCAGAGACGGCAAGTACGTCTTTCGAGCATGCTGAAATACTCGATTAGCACCTGAGCGTGCTTGGATAACACCTTATCTGAGCACGCTTGCTCATCACTAGTGGTGACATTTACAGATATTATGAGCCTCTAACACATTCTCATCAATGGAGCTGAGCTGAAATTCCAAACTCAACTGGTGCTGTGCTGTTTCTAGAAGAAGGTTTGCAGATATTACTAGTCATGGACAATCCCTTTAATTAATATTTTCAACAAACTATATGCATGGTGAAAATCTACATTGGTGCAAAGATGGCATCTAAAGAGGACCTGTCACCAGGTCAAAAATGGTCAGATTTTTCTCTTATTTTATTTTCATGCCTCCCTGAGTATGCTGTTTTGTTTTTTTTTTAATCTGCCATAAAGTTCCAGGGAGATGGGTTTATTTTTTTATTTAGTGTTAATTATTTTAGCCTTTACAAGGAGGCGTAGCTCAAAGGGTAACTATTCAGAACCGCCTAAAGACAGGCCCACATAGAATCCCATCAGCCATGCCCTCTTGGTAGAGGCCATAAATATTAGTACTGATTTAAAAGGTACAAAAATCTCTGGAACAGTTTGGGGGTTCCAAAAGAACAAAGACTGTAATACTCAGGGGAGCAGAGAGAATACAGTAATAAATAACACTATTCCTTACTTATAATAGAGAAGGAAACACTGAAGAGATCCATAAAAAATTATATTTATTTAAATCCAACATATAAAAACAGAAAGTTTATATAAATAAGCAAAATGCCTCAGAACAAGGACGGGACTGCTCACAAAAATCCCCACATTGTGCAATAATTAAATGTGTATGGCTTAGGGGTACATAATAAGTGCCAACCAAAATTCATTAGTTAATACAAGTAAACATATCACAATAATAATAAATAATAAAGTGCACAGTGCAAATATATCCTTTAAATTGTGGAAGTTACTAAATGACAAAGGAAGGCAGGATTAAGTCCCAGCCATTAGATATGCATGTTGTTAAAAATGGGGGAAAACGACTGATTCTAATCCCAATCATTAGGGATAATGAAAATAAGTGTAGATATCACAGTGGGCTAACAGGTGAATACATCCCATTTCTAAGTAATGCTACCAGGAG
Organism: Dendrobates tinctorius; assembly: GCF_039654945.1. Taxonomy (NCBI): domain Eukaryota; kingdom Metazoa; phylum Chordata; class Amphibia; order Anura; family Dendrobatidae; genus Dendrobates; species Dendrobates tinctorius. Next base: position 23,573,239 of record NW_027361743.1, on the reverse strand, counting down.
TTAAAGAGAACCTGCTAACCCCCCTGGGCGATTTTAACTAAAAGAGCCACCTTCAGCAGCACTAAGGCTGCACTCTGTGAAGGTGGCTCTTCCATTTCTGACCCCCAGTAACGCCGAAATATTAACTTTTATAAATAGGTCCTCATACCTATAATGCGCCCCATAGGTATGGTGTCTCCCCCTGTAGCAGCTGTCTCCCCGCCGTCAATCATGTCTCTGCAGCGTCTGGGCCCTGCCTCCCATAGACGTTCATCATACCCCTGTGCTGCCGTCTGGGCCCCGCCTCCCCGCCGTCAATCATGCCCCTGTGCTGCCGTCTGGGCCCCGCAGTGTGTGTTATGATGTATTCACACTGTGGGGCGGGATCTGGGGCCTCCACAACACGCAGGCGTGATCACCTGATGTCAGTTTACGGGCAGCGCGCACTGCGCATGCCCGAGAAATGTTTTCACAGAGCAGGCGCCGGTATAGTAGACAGAAGGAGGCGGGGCCCAGACGGCAGCACAGGGGCATGATGGACGTCTATGGGAGGCGGGGCCCAGATGCTGCAGAGACATGATTGACGGCGGGCAGGCGGCTGCTTCAGGGGGAAACAACGACGCATTACAGGTAACTTGCACAATTTAAAGGATATATTTGCACTGTGCACTTTATTATTTATTATTAGTATGATATGTTTACTTGTATTAACTAATGAATTTTGGTTGGCACTTATTATGTACCCCTAAGCCATACACATTGTGCAATAATTAAATATGGGGATTTTTGTGAGTAGTCCCGTCCTTGTTCTGAGGCATTTTGCTTATTTATATATACTTTCTGTTTTTATATGTTGGATTTAAATACCATAAATATAATTTTTTTATGGATCTGGATCTCTTCAGTGTTTCCTTCTCTATTATAAGTAAGGAATATTGTTTTTTATTCGGAGTTGGAAGTGCCATTGTTGTTATATATTGTTTTTTTGTGGACACTATTTTATGGAGAATACAGTAATAGCAAGAACTGGGCATTTCTGATCTGGTGATAGGTCATCTTTATCAGGAATCTGTCACCAGGTGTTTGTTATTCCATCTGAGGGCAGCCCGATCTAAGTAGAGACAGATACCCTGATTTGACACTTGTGTTGCTTACTGGGCTGCTTGCTGTCATTTTGAAAAAATGAGTGTTTTTTTCTACTGCCGATCAAGCATTTCTCTGAATGCTGAGCTCTGTATAATCCCACCCACACCACCGATTGGCAAATTTCTGTGTACACTGTGCATGGGCAGAAAGCTGCAATCAGTCATCCTGAAAGGAAATTTATCCAATGGGGACAGTTATGATGATGTCTGTAGAGTTCTGTGGAATATCTTAGTGCTATATAAGCAACAGAAATAAATAAATGCTCCTAATGAACTCATTACCTGCATTAAAGACAGCTGTCATACATAGTCACCTTTATAAAAGTCTCCTGTCCATAGACTCAATCAGTCAGACTCTAACCTCTACAACTTGGGCAAGACCAAAGAGCTTTCTAAGGATGTCAGGGACAAGATCATAGACCTGCACCATGCTGGAATGGGGTAAAAAACCATAATTAGGACGCTGGATGAGAAGGAGACAACTGTTGGCGCAATAGTAAGAAAATGGAAGAAATACAAAATGACTATCAATTGACATCGATCTGGGGCACCATGCAAAACCTCACCTCATGGGGTATCCTTAATCATGAGGACGGTGAGAGATCATCCTAAAACTACATGAGAGGAACTTGTTAATGATCTCAAGGCAGCTGGGACCACAATCATCAAGAAAACAATTGGTAACACATTACACCATAAAGGTTTAAAATCCTGCAGAGCCTGCAAGGTGCCCCTGCTCAAGAAGGCACATGTGCAGACCCGCCTGAAGTTTGCCAATGAACACCTGGATGATTCTGTGAGTGACTGGGAGAAGGTGCTGTGATCAGATGAGGCAAAAATTGAGCTCTTTGCCATTAACTCAACTAGCCGTATTTGGAGGAAGAGAAATGCTGCCTATGACCCACTGTCAAGCATGGAGGTGGAAGCATTATGTTTTGGGGATATTTGTTTACTAAGGGCACAGGACTATTTTACCACTTCAATTGGAGAATGGATGGAGCCATGTACCATAAAACCTTGAGTGACAACCTCCTTCCCTCCTCCAGGACATTAAAAATGGGTCGTGGCTGGGTCTTCCAGCAAGACAATGACCCAAAACATACAGCCAAGGCAACAAAGGAGTGGCTCAAAATGATGCACATTAAGGTCATGGAGTGGCCTAGCCAGTCTCCAGCCCTTAATCCCACAAAAAACTTATGGAGGGAGTTGAAGCTCTGAGTTGCCAAGTGACAGCCTCAAAATCTTAAGGATTTAAAGATGATCTGCAAATAGGAGTGGACCAAAATTCTTCCTGAGATGTGCGCAAACCTCATCATCAACTACAAAAAACATCTGACTGCTGTGCTTGCCAACAAGGGTTTTGCCACCAAGTATTAAGTCTTGTTACCAGAGGGATCAAATACTTATTTCTCACTGCAAAATGCAAATAAATTTATATAATTTATAAAGTGTGATTTTCTGGATATTAGTTTTGATATTCTATCTCTAAATGTTAAAATTAACCTACCCTTAAAGTTATAGACTGTTCATGTCTTTGTCAATGTCCAAACTTACAAAATCAGCAAGGGATCAAATACTTACTTCCCCTACTGTATAATATAGATTTTTGACCAAAGTTCATTCTGATTTCTCCATTCGCTATGACGGCTTCAGTATTATTCCTTAAATATTATAATTGTCAAGTGCAACATAAAAGCCATTACAGTATATCACTTATCACTCGCAGCTATGCAATTCCAAGAATGTCCCATAATATGAAGAGTTTGACGGCTCAAGACTAGCACGTACTTTACCGTGATGACTCACTACTCAAAAGCCATGAAGAAATGATTATGTATTGCTATGCGTATGCGCATTATGTAGAAATCCAGGTAATCCAGAATGATGGATAATTATCTACACCCTGGTCAGTTGTAAATGCTGAGAACTGTCATAAAAAGATTTGAGGAAAATAAAATTCTGCTATGGGAGATCAGTAGCATTCATCCAAAAGTTTTTTTTTCATAAAGCTCATGTGGATTAGTTTGAGAGTCACAGCAAATTCTGCAATAGAACTGTTGTTCAGATGGGTCATATATGATACATGCTGCAGAGAAAATTGGTGTAACTTGACCGGGGCTACAGATTGATATCTACAGTAAGGCACAGACTGCGACCCAAAGGGGATAAAAGGAAGGTCCCCGTCACTATGAGGCATGCCTTGGACAGGGCACGGTGACCCAAATGGATTAAAAAGAAGGTCCCCGTGACTAGGAGGCATGCCTAGGCCAGGGGGTGACCCAAAGGGGCTAAAAGGTAGGTTCCTGTGACTAGGAGGCATGCCTAGGCCACAGCACTGTGACCCGAATGGATTAAAAAGAAGGTCCCCATGACTACTAGGCATGCCTAGGCCAGGGGTGACCCAAAGGGGCTAAAATGTAGGTCCCTGTGACAAGGAGGCATGCCTAGGCCAGGGGGTGACCTAAAGGGGCTAATAGGTAGGTCCCCAGGACTAGGGTGTGTGCCTAGGCCAGGGGTTTTGTTTTTTATTTTATAAAATGCCATTTTTTGGCCCAGAATATGAGGGATCCTAAGATGGCATTTGGTAGGGATCAGGGTTATTTGTGTGGGGGCTGACATGAGGAATGGCATAATCGTGGCCATTCCTGATTGGTGGAGGGAACTGAGGTATATAGGGCTCCCATGGCGGTGAAGGAGCAGTCCGTTGGTGGAGCAGTGTCCCACCCTTTCTCCCTTCAATGTGAGTTTCTGCCATTGGTTTGTGGTTTTCTGGCCTTGATGTGGTTGTTCTGTGGCTGCTGTATGTCATGGCAGCTGTCTGGATCTGGTCTTTGGAAAGCCAAAGGGTGGCATGGTAAGAGGGGAGGGGACCCATTTGGGAGGGGAGCCTTCAGGGCCATGGTCTAAGAGGGAAAATTATATGAGGCACCATTTGGCAGGAGGACCCCTGATTCAGAGAGTTGCGATTGGGGGCAAAGAGGATAGATAGTGCTAGGATTTTATTGGTTGGTTTCCAAAGACCCCTTTCCTTTCCTAAGATGGTTAATGTTATAAAATAAAGGCTACTGCGTCCATTTACCCAAGTCCACAGTTGTCTGTCGTTATTGTTAGGGGGAGAGCAAGGGTAAAGGTAGGATGAAAAGGGGTGGAGGAAAGGTAGTTGGAAGGTTAAAAAGAGGACAGAAAGATCATCCTTTCCTCAGTCAAGTATGGAAATTTTTGCTACAGAAATTTACTGCATATTTCACCCCTTCCTATGGCTGGGTGTCCACAGGTGGGGCCCGGCCCTGCTCTGCTCTCATTCACATTGAGGCCGGTTTTGACACATGGTAAGGTTTTAATACTAGAGGTTAGGACCGTCCTGACTGGGTGCACCCTGGTGCTGGAGGGATGGCTTTTACGCTTTTTTTTTTAAAGGAAAAAACGAGTTTACAAAAGCACCCTACGTTATTTTCAGGCACCATTGCTTTTTACTTATAGATGGAGATGTGTTAATTTTATTTTTATCTTAGATTTCACCCTTTACAAAGAAAGGAAGTGAAGTTTGTGTTATGTCTGAGCAGTGGCCTGATTTGGATGATAAAACTAGTGCATCTTTAGAGACTTTTCTCTAACTTTACAGCACTTCTCAGTTAGTTTAGGTCCAATGTCGCCCCTTTTTATCAGTCACTCTCCTGTCAAATGAGCGAAACATTCAATAAATAAGTCTAAAACTTGATGAGACATAATGAGCACTCCCCCCACCCAAAAAAAATGTATGGTATATTGGTAAGCATATGCCTATGGCAAGTATAAAATATACAGGGATTTTTAATAATTAACTCATTAATAAGTATATAAATCTCTCTCTATAAAACTGAATGTATGTATGTATGTATGTGTGTATCACCAACCAATCACGAAGCATCTTTCATTTCACCAGCGCTGTTCAAAAGAAGCTGAGCTGTGATTGGTTGCTATGAACAACAGTTTTCCTTGCAACCAATCACTAAGCATCTCTCATTTCACCAGAGATGGTTAAAAGAAGCTGAGCTGTGATTGGTTGCTATGAGCAAGTTTTCCCACTTGACAACACCTCAGCAGACACTGACATGGTGGGAGAAATCTAGCATCCCCAGAAACATAAGCTCCCAGCCATTGTCTGCCCCCCAGAAAGGAGCAGAGAGCACATGACAAAAATGAATCCCCCCTCTCCCGTGCCCATATACACATCACACATCCTCCATGCCATAGGCAAATCTTCCCTCTTAAAGGGATCTCCGGTATGGAAGTCAGGGCAAATCCATCCAGCGCTTTGGTTTTGACCCCAGGCCTCTCTTAAAGGGATCCCCGGTATGGAAGTTAGGATCGTTCTACTCAGCTCTATGGTTCTGACCCCAGGATCTCTTAAAGGGATCATTGGTATGCACGTTAGGGCAAATCCACTCAGTGTTTTGGTACTGACCCCAGGCCTTTCTTAAAGGGATTTCCGGTATGGAAGTCAGGGCAATTGCCTGCAAATGCTCTGGTACTGACAGCAGGCTCTCTTAAAGGGATCTCCTGTATGGAAGTTAGGGCAAATCCCTCAGCGCTGATTCTGACCCCAGGGTTCTATTAAAGTGATCATTAGTATGCAAGTCAGGGCAAATCCATCCAGCGCTCTGGTTCTGATCCCAGGCTCTCTTAAAGGGATCCCCGGTATGGAAGTTAGGGAAAATCCACTCAGCGCTCTGGTTCTGAACCAAGGCTCCTCTTAAAGGGATCCCCGGTAAGGATGTGAGGGCAAATCCACTCTGCACTTTGGTACTGACCTCATGCCTCTCTTAAAGGGATCCCCAGTATGGAAGTTAGGGCAAATCCCTCACCGCTCTGCTTCTGACCCAAGGGTTCTATTAAAGGGATCATTGGTATGCAAGTCAGGGCAAAACCACTCAGCACTCTGGTTCTGATCCCAGGCTTTCTTAAAGGGATCTCCGGTATGCAAGTTAGGATAAATCCCTCAGCGCTCTGATTCTCACCCCAGGCTTCTATGAAACGGATCATTGGTATGGAAGTCAGAGCAAATCTACTCAGCGCTCTGGTTCTGACACCAGGCCTCTCTTAAAGGGATTCCTGGTATGGAAGTTAGGACGGTCCGTTCCACTCAGCGCTGTGGTTCTGACCCAAGGCTGTCGGGATGATGCGAGATATTAGGGGTAGTAGTCCGGTGACTCTGGCTGACGGGATGATGCGGGATATTAGGGGTAGTAGTCCGGTGACTCTGGCTGACGGGATGATGTCGGATATTAGGGGTAGTAGTCCGGTGGCTCTGGCTGACAGGATGATGTGGGATATTAGGGGTAGTAGTCCGGTGGCTCTGAAGGGATGATGCGGGATATTAGGGGTAGTAGTCTGGCGGCTGTGACGGGATGATGTGGGATATTAGTGGTAGTTGTCTGGTGGCTCTGGCTGATGGGATGATGTGGGATATTAGGGGTAGTAGTCAGGTGGCATTGATGGGACGATGTGGGATATTAGGGGTAGTAGTTCGGTGGCTCTGGGTGACGGGACGATGTGGGATATTAGGGGTAGTAGTTCGGTGGCTCTGGGTGACATTAGGGGTAGTAGTCTGGTAGCTCTGGCTGACAGGATGATATGGGATATTATAGTGAATGTGGCTATGCGGAGTGGGCGGGGCTCAAAACTCACCTTTATATATATATATATAGATATAATCATTATAATTTGCTATAACTAACCGTAGTTAGTTACTATGCCCGGGCAGCGCCGGGCTCTTCAGCTAGTTATGAATAAAAACAAAAAATAATACAAATAATAATTCTGACTTGCTTGTTGTTTTCTGTAATTAAGTCATTATGGCGGCTTTGATACAAGCACTGATGCAGGAAATATAATGAATATGTAATAAAAAGCGGTGGGGCAGGATCCCCCCCGATTTGATGGCCATTGTGTGGCCCCGAGCGCTGTTGTCTGCTAACCTCCAGCTCACAAAGAAAAGATGTCCCATTGAACAGATTGGTTAATACTCAGAGGCAACAGATGTCTACTGGAGCTGCAGGAGATCGGCAACTGGTGGTCTGTCCAGCTCCCGAAAACTTTCAATAGGCTGATGCATATGTCGGAATAATAGGGGCATGTGGCACGAGTGCAGCCTTTATGTTAACCCTTCCTGCACCTGCCTCTACACCACTCATCTACAAAGACCTTTAAGAGTGCGGCGTGCTCCCTAATACAGATCATAGCCCCCCTGCTGAAAGAGGGTCCTGTCACTGGACATCCCATACAAGCAGAACTCCCACTCTGCTCCTTCCACCCCCTCAACGCGTACATATGTAGTAGAGCTGAATTTGTCATTAAAAGCTACCTAGAGTCCTTGAAGCCCACATTTTAACAGAAAATACACTGGGGCAACGGGGCGACTTTGAGCCATAGTGCAAGTGAATGGGATACCACGAATGCAACATGGAACTAGAAACCAACCCAGCTTATTTGGACTTGCTTTTCATGTTACTTTGTGGGTCGCAATATGACCCCTTTCACTTGCGCTAGGCAGCAATCTTTGGAATGGTGACCGGTAATGCTGCCAAAGTCGCCGTGTAGCCACAGGCTTCGTGGCAAATACAGCGACAGCGGCACTGTATAGACAAGCACAAACATAAATAACCGTTCATTGGTCAGTCACTACTGGTTGTAAGCGCACCGTCTTAAAGGGGTTGTCAGGTTCAAAGCTGGCCGGGAGTATGTATAACTCATTCATGGAAGGTCTGAAACTGGCAAATCCTCACAGCGCATACGCTGCGGGGGATTCATAAATCAATTTGGACAGGATAGCCATTTTAATGGCATACAGCCAGGAAACTAATACAGAACTAATATTTTTATTTATTTATTTTGCTCACTTATATAGCGCCATTAATTCCATACTGCATTACATACATTGTCATCGCTGTCCCCAGATTCCCTATCTGAGAACCCAGAACTACATGCCCTGGTGTCCTCCACTCATTCCTGCGCCAACCTGCCCAGCACTGCTACATCCCTTGCGCCCAACACTACACCATCTACGTGTCACTTCACCTACTCTGCCCTGGGACTACAGCCCTGCCTGTGGAGGGCTATAACATCAGTGCTGCACCACACCATCAGTCCCAGAGGATCTGTCTGCAGCGTCGGCTTACATCTCCATTGCCGAACACCACAGGTGGCGTCACTAATTACTTATAAACTTTCTTCACAATAAACACAGTGCAACAACCCCCCCCTTTATACATTGGGCGCCCAGGGCCACGGGCCGGGTTCCAGCTGCTGTGACATCTCCCAGTGAAGCTCATTGGGTCCGGTACCGAGTACCCCACAGCCCTGGGATGGCGACCCAATTTTTGGCGTCACGAACAGGATGATGAGTCCCGATGCCATCGGGTTCTGTGTGCCTAAGACTAAAACCTTTTGAAAATGTGCAGAAGACCCAATTTAATAGACTGTAAAATGAACGCTAGAAATGGCCGCCGGCACGGTGAAGAAGGGCGTGACAACATGGGTGGGCCTAAGAAAAGACCGCAAACTGTCCTGGGCCTTCCCTGTCTGAACTTCTATGCGACAGCAACATGGCCCACCCCCCCGAGGGGTTCATATACTGGCCTGGTATGGAGGAGTTGGAAGACGCCGCCCTCAGAAGGAGGGGCGGGAGACGGTGGCGGGAAAAGAGCCCAGGAAGGAGGAAAAACGCCAGAACGCCATATTGGAAGGAGAAGGGAGGAGGCCTGCGGAGCGCGAGGAGGTCGAGCTAAATCTCCTCGGCGCAATGGCTGAAGGCTCCGACCCCATTTCCGAGATGGACCGCCGACAGCTGGAGGAGATTACCCGGCTAACACACCATCTGCAGCTGAGGCAGGAGGCATTGTGGAGGCTGAACTGGCAGCATGCCCCAGAGGGGCTTACACCCGCGGTACCCCAGTCACCGGTACCAGCTGTCGCTATACTGGATCTTCTCCAGGCAGACCCTGTGGAGCCTGCGGCCGCTGCCATACCATCGGCAGCACCCATGGTCCCCTCTCTGCCGTCACCACCGGAGGAGTTGTATGAGACCCTGGGAGCTGAAGCGGAGGAAGAGGCGCTCCCGCCTGGACCTGACGCGGCCATGCAGGCCCCACTGGAGACCCCCGCAGACCGGGAGCCACCAGTTATCCCATCCTCATCTCCGATATCCACCCGGGCAGCCACCACCACCACCGCTGCCACCCGGACTCGCACCGTGCCTGCACTGGGGCCGAGACTGCACCACCAGGAGGCTCCAGGTATAGATGCTGGCCCTCCTAACGGGCTACCCCCCAAATTCTCACTGCCGGAGGCTGGCCTGATGGAACTTGAAATGGGGGGTATTGGATGAGTCATCCAAGGGCCCTAGGCTGTCGGAGATGGGAAGATGGAAGAAATCCCTGCTGAGGAGGGTACGGTTGGAGCAGGCGCGCACTATTCGGCACCTTCAGGGCTTGGAAGAGTCTAGGCCGCTTTGGGATATTGATATGCATCCTGAGATCCCTTGGCCACAAAGCCCCCGTGTGGCTTCCTACCAATGCCAACAGGCTGCAGCCTCCTCAGATGTTAGGCCAAGGATCAGAGCGATAGTACCCCCTACCAATGAGGAACAGTATCCAGTAGTACCAGCTGCTACTCCTACTGAACTAATGGTAGCCGAGACATCACCAGCAACTGTTGAAGTCACCACCCCTGCTGTATCTCAGGCAGCAGCCATGCTATCTGGGAACCGGAATTCATCAACCCACGAGGAGGTGGACACCCAGAGCATCTCCCCTGGAAGCATCCCAAGCAACCATCTTCCAGAACCCCAGGAGGGGATCATTAGCAATAATCTTGATTTGAACTAACTTTTGTTGCCCAGGAGGGTATTAGCAAGTTTCCAGATTTTCTATTTTTTCTATTTTTGATTATGATGTTTATTTGTTGATCCTGTTGTTGCCCAGTTCTATTGGCAGCGTTCTTCTATTACTTGAACTGAGGAGATCATGGACGCTGAATGATCCAGAACTGTCATTGTAAATAGTTTTCACCTCTTTAGGTGCTTTCTCTTGGTTTTACAGAGGAACCTCACCTTGGAACAAGGACTACCTCGTTATAGGGACATTTCAAGACATGATGGCTGGACCAATGTCTACTCTTTGCAATAATGGATAATGCTTAGTATTTTTGAACAAGAAACTAGAAAGTGATAATGTGTAGTAAAAGTATTAATGACAGATTTTATAGGGTTTGATTGAGAAAGAAATATAGAGAATGTTTAACAATATTTGAATAAAGATGTGAGAATTGAATAAAAGTATGCAGGTGACGAACCAGGTGTTGACGGTTGTCACTCATTAAGAAAGTAGAAAACGTGAAAGCTAAAGAACAGAAATGTGTTGCTAGAAAATGTGTTACTCAAGCTCATAGTGAATTTGTTCCATAGCACTTTAAATTAGGTAACATAACTTTAAATATAGGTAGACAGTTAATTTGTTTGCAACGTTCAAGAAACAGTGCCTCCTACATTGGGAAGTTTAGTATAAGACATGTTCATTATGCAATATAAAAATTTTGTATGTTCCTGTATTGTCAACTGTGTTTACTTTGCAGCCCGCGGACGTGCTGTGTTTAACGGGGGGGTATGTGGCGCCCCTGAGACTCAGTCGCCACAGAGGTACTGCACCTCCTCCTGAGGTGTGGTACCCCACCATCCAGGTAAGGTGGAGACACCTGACCATGCTCCAACACCTACACCCCACATCACAAAGTAGTGTAGCAAAGCACCTTTGGCGGCTCCCTGCTTGGAGTATAGCAAAGCACCCATTGGTGGCTCCCTGCTTGGAACACGAAACGTGCTGGGAGGTGGGTGGAGTTAGTTTATATTACAGAGAGCGGGAAGAGTTGAGGTTTTGAGAAGTCAGTTGGTTAGAGAGCTGGAGAGAAGAAGATCCCCGGGGAGAGGGATAGATGGATGGAAGTGCTGCAGCAGATCCCAGTGACCTGGGTCTGCTGGCACAGAAAAGGAAGAGAGAGCAACATAGACTGAAAGCCTGATTCTCCATAGAAAGAAAGATTAGTACGGAACGTGAGGCGTAAAAGAGAACAGAGGACGTGGGTTAGAAGAGAACCCTTCCTAGAAGTTCTAAGCGCAAGGCCGGGGCCCGGTCCCCGAGGTTGTATGGATACTAATGGTCCTGCAGCAGACACCGGAGGAATAGAAGTAGTGACCACTTTATTCCCACACAAGACTTGGGGGCACAACAGCAACTGGATAGTGAGCCGGGACTTAGTAGCAAGGAGTCCCCGAAGCAGGCTACAGCTGTCTGCTGTACAAGTAGAGTTCATAAGAACATCGGACAGAAGGAATTCCAGTGTAACTCAGTACTAGGAGTACTTCATTTAAAGGCGCTATAAGAGGAGACGTTCAGAAAGGCACATGTTGGCGGAGTGTTGGAAAGGGGTATTCCATCTGGCCTGGAGGTTGACTGAGTCCCTGACCCGGAGGAAGGCACCTGTTTGTACGTCAGACTGTGAGTAAAGCTTTGGAACTACATGCCCTGGTGTCCTCCACTCATTCCTGTGCCAACCTGCCCAGCACTGCTACATCACTTGCGCCAGACACTACACCATCTACGTGTCACTTCACCTACTCTGCCCTGGGACTACAGCCCTGCCTGTGGAGGGCTATAACATCAGTGCTGCACCACACCATCAGTCCCAGAGGATCTGTCTGCAGCGTCGGCTTACATCTCCACTGCCGAACACCACAGGTGGCGTCACGAATTACTTATAAACTTTCTTCACAATAAGCACACTGCAACAACCCCCCCCTTTATGCATTGGGCGCCCAGGGCCACGGGCCGGGTTCCAGCTGCCGTGACATCTCCCAGTGAAGCTCATCGGGCCCGGTACCGAGTACCCCACAGCCCTGGGAGGGCGACCCACTACCGTGCTAATATATCATTGCGACCTAAAGCATGCTACATTGCACCAATACCACTTTCAATTAGTGATGGGCGAGTATACTCGTTGCTCGGGTTTTCCCGAGCATGCTCGGGTGTCCTCCGAGTATTTTGGCGTGCTCAGAGATTTAGTTTTTGTCAACGCAGCTGTATGATTTGCGGCTACTAGATAGCCTGAATACATGTGGGGATTTCCTAACAAATAGGGAATCCCCACATGAATTTAGGCTGTCAAGCAGCCGCAAATCATGCAGCTGCTTCAACAAATACTAAATCTCCGAGCACAACATAATACTGGGACGATACACGAGCATGCTTTTGAAAACCCGAGCAACGAGTATACTCGCCCATCACTACTTTCCATCATACAAAAGTGAATATACTATTGAAAGACCTTGATCACAGAGCTTGCAATCTATGCACAAAGGCATCAGCAAGCTGTGAGATTCATCCTCAAACTAACAACATTACAACTTAAAATACGTAGATAGAGTTCGGTTCTATCAATGTGTCAGAAAAGTTCTCGCTATTTTTTTTTATCCAGATGCAATTCTAGTAATCAGCTGTTATCTGTCAACTAAGCCCTCTGCTAAGAAAAGGCCTGAACAGTCAACAGATTCAGCACTTGCTCTGATCTGGGATCCATGTCCTCCTGTATCGAGAAAATTCAGCACCTGCTCTGGTATCCATGTCTTCTTGTATTGTGAAGATTCAGCACCTTCTCTGGGATCTATGTCCTCCTGTTTGGGGAAGATTCAGCACCTGCTCTGGGATCCATGTCTTCCTGTATCGTGAAGATTCAGCACCTTCTCTGGGATTCATGTTCTGTATGGGACGATTCAGCACCTGCTCTGGGATCCATGTCCTCCTGTATGGGGTAGATTCAGCTCCTGTGCTGGGATTCATGTCCTCCTGTATGGGGTAGATTCAACACCTGTGCTGGGATTCATGTCCTCCTGTATGGGGTACATGCAGCACCTTCTCTGGGATTCATGTCCTCCTGTATGGGGTAGATTTAGCACTTGCTCTGAGATCCATGTCCTCCCACTATAGGAAGATTCAGCATCTGCTCTGAGATCTATGTCCTCCTGTATGGGGTACAGGAAAGATATGTATATTTGTACCCTGTTAGCCAGTAGATAGAAGATTTAGAATTGAGAGTCCTCAGTGGTTGATACCTTTTAATGGCTAACTGAAAAGATGGTAACAAATTGCAGTGTGTTACCATCTTTTCAGTTAGCCATTAAAAGGTACCAACCACTGAGGACTCTCAATTCTAAATATTCACCTGTATGGGGAAGATTCTGCACCTGCTCGGAGATCCATGTCTTCCCTACATGGTGAAGATTCAGCACCTGCTCTGAGATCCATGTCCTCCATGTTTGGTGAATTTTCAGCACCTGGTCTGGTATTCATGTCCTCCATGTATGGAGAAGATTCAGCACCTGCTCTGAGATCCATATCCTCCATGTATGGTGAAGATTCAGCACTTGCTCTGGTATCCATGTCCTCTGAAGATTCAGCACCTGCTTTGGGATCCATGTCCTCCCACTAGGGGTGGGGAACCTCAGGCCCCAGGGCCATTTATGGCCCTCGATGACCTTTTATCAGGCCCCCGAGCAGATTCTCAGGGACCGCATTCTTGGGCAGGAGCTGTATTTTGATTGGCACAATCTCATTAATTTCTCCTTGCTCTGTTCACACATACACCCAGTGTTCACTACTGAACATTGAAGGGCATGCAATGAAAGATTAAGTCATGAAACCAGTGCCAGTCAGGATGTAATTTGTGGGCGGAGTTTGTATGGCCCCCGAAGAATGGAATAAATATCCAAATGGCCCTTGGCTGAAAAAAGATTCCCCACCCCTGCACTATGGGAAGATTCAGCATCTGCTCTGAGATCTATGTCCTCTTGTATGGGGAAGATTCATCACCTGCTCTAGGATCCATGTCCTTCTTGTATGGGGAAGATTTATCACCTGCTCTATGATTCATTTCCTCCCTGTTTGGGAAAGTTTCAGAACCTGCTCTGGGATCCATGTCCTCCATGTATGGAGAAGATTCAGCACCTGCTCTAGGCTCTATGTCCTCACTGCATGGTGAAGATGCAGCACCTTCTCTGGGATCCATGTCTTTCTTGTATGGGGAAGATTCAGCACCTGCTCTCGGATCCATGTCCTCCTTGTATGGGGAAGATTCAGCACCTGCTCTCGGATCTATGTCCTCCTTGTATGGGGAAGATTCAGCACCTGCTCTCGGATCCATGTCCTCCTTGTAACGCAATTAAGCTAAAGATCAATTCAGATGGAATGGTGTGACCTTAGCTGCACACTGTTTTACAATGGTTGAGGAGCTACAGTAGCAAAAGGTAAAGCTCTTTAAGGGCTTATTCACACAAAGCAACTTTTTCAGCCATATTTGCAGACTGATATGCTGTATTACAGTAATACCATGCAACAAATGATACGTGGTTCTTGGCCACACAGCAAGAACAACACTGAATAAATCCTATGGCTGGGGCTACACAGCAACTTTAGCCACGACTTAGTTTGGACAACTAAAGATCGCTCAGTACCACTGCAACGTAGTTCAAGGTATTGCAGTAGCGGCAAGCAAGTTGCAAATAATCGGACTAGTTGTGACGCTTTGCACCTTGCTTGCTGCGGCCCTGTGGGTTGCAATCTTACTCCTTTCATTTGCATTATGGCACATAAAGCGTTTTCTTTTTTTTTTGCGGTGTGACCTGTGGTGTGGCCAAAGTTGCCGAGTATCCCAAGCCTAAAGCAGAAGATTGTAACCATACAATACATACCCCGATGAGTTGGACCAAATGACAAACTCAGCTCTGCTACATCCAAATGAGAAAAATAAAAATAAAATCCATAAAATCCAGCAATTGCAATAATCCGCCGTGTACTCACTTTAGCTGGTGAACACACAGACATTGGTTTCCAGAGAGGTTTTAGCAGCAAAGTCCTTAACACAGTGCCAGCACCAGGATCACAGGCAGAGTGAACAATGAAGAAGGGAACAGATGGGAAAGGAGTGAATCTGCAGAACCTATTACTGAGTAGACATGCAGCCAATGAGGGAACAGCAGGCACACAATGACTGGCCAGGCAGATGCAAAGCAAAAAAAAAAAATCCTCCCTAGCTCTGTGTCAGGTTTGGAGGCTTCTAAGTTGATTTCATTCCCAGGGTCTGCCCCCGGGCAGCATGTGCATTAACGAGGGGCGTGCTGCAACAATGGCCCATACAAAGGAGGCAGCAAGGCAGCTGCTCTCTGAGAGTTGGAGTTATTAGCAAACAAGCTGCCAACAAAAAGCACCTGGCTCTGAACAGGCCTCACGTCCCCCCATTGTTTCCGAAATCACGAAACAAAGAAAGAAATTATTTGGTGGCAAAAGTTTATTATTTCCAGGGACGGACAGACAACGTACAGGACTAAGGGCGATGTTCATACGGAGGCTGCGCTACTTATATCCTGTTCTAAAATAAGTGTGGAAAACAAAAACTTCAGTCATTTGCAGGGTGCTAATGGGGACGTAGTGAGAGGAAGGGTGTGAATGTCGTGTCCCGTAGTGTCTCGGTGGTGTAACATATACAGAGACATTAATCAAGTATCAGATTATCTATGACCCTATACATTTTTGAAAATGTTCTCTGCTTTTAACAACTTTGCATGATTCTCCTTTAGGCCTAAATTACATCACATTTGTGTTTCCATTTATGATTCTTCCTAAAAGCCACAAAAGAGTCCCAGCTTGAGATATTGATTTTATAGGGTGCTTTCATTACTTTTATATGATGACTGATACTTAGCATGGATTATCTATATAGTATTGGTAAAGGTCTGCCCCTTTCACAATCAGATGTTATTATGACCTCCACCAGGGGTCGGGTTTAAACTGATATCACCAGTTTTAGATGAGATAGACAGGATGGACAGCAGTGTGAGCAGCCTCTTCTTACCTCAGCACCCCTGGTATCTCCAGTATTAGATCAGATAGACATGATGGACAGCAGTGTGAGTGGCCTCTTCTTACCACAGCACCCCTGGTATCTCCAGTATTAGATATGAAAGACAAGGTGGACAGCAGTGTGAGCAGCTACTTCTTACCTCAGCACCACTGGTATATCCAGTAGTAAAACAAATTAACAGATTGATAGGCTGGACAGCAGTGTGAGCAGCCTCTTCTTATCTTAGCACCCCTGGTATCTTTGGTACTAGATCAGGAAGGTGGGGTTGACTGCAGTATGAGCAGCCTATTCTTACCTAAGCACCATGGTATCTCCAGTATTAGAACAGATAGACATGGTGGACAGCAGTGTGAGTGGCCTCTTCTTACCACAGCACCCCTGGTATCTCCAGTATTAAATATGAAAGACAGGGTGTACAGCAGTGTGAGCAGCCGCTTCTTACCTCAGCACCACTAGTATCTCCAGTATTATATCAGGTAGACAAAATGGACAGCAGTGTAAGCAGTCTCTCATTTCAGTACTCCTGGTATTTTCAGTATTATATTAGAAACACAGAGTGTATAGCAATGTGAATGGCCTCTCCTTACCACACCTCCGATAACTCTACAATTAGATCAGATAGATAGGATGGACAGCAGTGTGATCAGCCACTTATTTCCTCAGCACTCCTGGATTCTCCAGTAAAAGATTGGAAAAACAGGCTGGACAGCAGAGTGAGCACCATCTTCTTACCTCAGCACCACTGATATCTCAAGTCTTAGATAAGAAAGACAGGATACAGCAGTGTGAGCAGCCACTTCTTTCCTCAGCATTCCTAGTATCTCCAGGATTAGATCAGATAGACAAAATGGACAGCAGTGTGAGCAGCATCTTCTTTTCTCAGCACCACTATTATCTCTAGTAGTAAAACGGATTAACAGATTGATAGGCTGGACAGCAGTGTGAGCAGCCTCTTCTTATCGCAGCAATCCTCGTATCTCCAATAATAGATTGGAAAAAAAGGTTGGACATCAGAGTGAGCACCCTCTTCTTACCTCAGCACTCCTGGTTCCTCCAGTATTAGATCAGAAAATCTACTGAGAGCACAACTTCCTACCCATGAACAAATGGGGCAAAGTTACATGCTTACAGGGACCTTTCCTATTAACATTCTAGGACAGGTTTCTTTCACCAGGGCTAGGACAAAGTACTTTATAGCCCTAGGAAGATAAGGCAAATGGCATTCTCACCGCACTCCTTTGAGGAAAAAGGATAAGGCCTGTTTCACACTTCCGTTTTTTCAAATCCGTCAAAATCCGTTGGTTTCCGTAAAAAAACGGATCCGCCATTTTTTTGCAGGATCCGTTTTTTTTGTCCCATAGACTTCCATTAGTGGTTACCGTGGATCCGTCAAAAAAACGGATCCGTTTTTTTAAAAACGGATCCGTTTGCATCAGTTTCCGTCAAAAAAACGGAAACGGATCCGTTTGGCGGACACAAAAACGGAAGTGTGAAACAGGCCTAAGCAGAGCTAGTGACCTTCTTTCTGGGAGTGTCTGTCTTTTAGCTCTCCATTTGGCACATTTACACAACTGTAAAGGTCAAATTTCTGAAATACCATTATTTTTTGATTATCTTCACAAAGAATGTTTTAATCTCCATTTCACAAGCTGTTTTCACACTGAATCCATTACTTTTCTGGATCTGCAGCTAACTGGTAAACCAGTAGAACTTATTGAAAACCAATGGAGGGCAATACAATTTAGATGCCTTTAGTTTCCACTGAGCCCATACTATTAAAATGATTCCTGTCATGTTCATAAACATGTTCCTCATCATAGATACAGAGAGACAGACTGTTTGTGCTTTGGGGCGGCCTGTGGTCAGGTCTTTCCTTGATTTTTCTGGCTTAGAGCAGGAGGATAAGACTCTACCTACTGTCCTGCCCCGGATCACGGTCATATCATTAACTGCAAACTTCTAACACTGATTACACAAGAACCACAAGACGTTTTTTTTTTTCACCCCAGGTATCATTTTAATCAGTTTAACAGCATCAACCTGACAATGCCTGTAGTTTACTTAGCAAAATCCTGCTGACAGGTTCGCTTTAACTGTTCACAATAACAGTAATTTTGATCAGGGGTGCCCAAACGTTTACATGCCACTGCATATGTTTTTCCACATATCATGTTATAACACACATACCTGGTGTGTATTCACTGTGCCTTAATTTTTTTTAACAATTTGAATAAACTCTTTACTATTTTATGAATTTCTACATCAGAAGCTGGATCTCTCGCATATATTGACAGCATACAGACCCGAACAACTCCCGAGTTTGTCACTCTTATCTCTGATATTGTTTGCGCAGAAATAATCTAACAGTAATGAGAAATATATTATATTGAACATTCAGTCTGAATCCATTCCTGGCTTGTACTCTATTAAAAACTGCATGTCTAATACAAGCCTAATGGTACATGCTCCTGGGGTATTTCGGCTACGAAATCTTAAGCAACTACCATTGCAGATATTGTGTGGCAAATCTGAGAAATCATCCGCAGCATAAATTCTGGATTTGAAATCCATAGTGCTGGATAATATATGCTGCACATATTCTTCGCAGTGAATGCATAAGATTTCTTAAACTCTCAGGCACAGAGCGGCTACTGTAGTACAGACGGACGAGGCGAAAATCTGCTCATAACGGTAGCAGTGCTTGTATTTTAATACATCTCATGCTGATGCCTGCATTGCAAATTGACCAGCGCTGTGGATGATATTGTGGCGTATTCTTGAGTACACATACCCTAAATGAAATGCAGCTACCTCTTTCTTTTGTATCCACCTCTACTTCCAAAAATTGCATCCACAATTTCATTCTATATTTCTATGATTTATTCCCATTGACTACACATTGAGTCCTTCGAAATGTGATGTTGGAGAAGGATGTTATCAATACCATGGATGGCAAGTAGAACACAAAAATCAATTTTGGAACAAATCAAGCCAAACATGTCACTCGAAGCAAGGATCACCAAGCTACAATTTGCCTACTTTGGACACATACGAAGAAAGCAATCACCGGCGAAGGACATAATGGTTGGAAGAGTAGAAGGAACAAGGTGAAGAAGAAGACAAGCAACCCGATGGCTTGATACTATTAAGACAACAGCGGAGAAGACCCTAGTGGACCTATCTAGGCTTGCAAAAGATCAGTCTAATCATAGAATCATAGATTGTTAGAGTTGGAAGGGACCTCCAGGGTCGTCGTGTCCAACCCCCTGCTCAACCATCTCAGACAGACGTCTGTCCAGCCTCTGAAGACTTCCATTGAAGGAGAATGCACCACCTCTCGTGGTGCATCTTCCTACAGATTGTTCCTACAGATCATTCCTTCCTAGTTCCTACACATCTTCCTATGAATCGTTTATTCATCAGGCTGTTAAAAAATGTTAAAAAACAAAGCTGTCTTCTTATATACTGTTATTAGATATTTTATTGTTTTTAGCAGAATTTGTTTAATGACAAAATATAATGCAATAAAAAAAGTTGCGGACACTTCCCTGGCACGCTATTCAAGTAGTCTATGCGTGGTACACCCTGACCCCTGGAGGACCACAACTCACAGCAGCATGCCATGTTTGCACAGTCTGTACATAGTGTACTTTTTTGCATATGAAGTCCTGCTTTACCATGAATCTTAAATAGTAAAGCTCAGATAATGGGAACAGATGGTAACTAACGTGCAGAACAAGGGGAGTTTTATTGTGTGCTCAGTCAATAGTCACAGAGACCTTTCCTAGAGCAAATCTGGGCATTAGGGACAGTTGGCTGCAGTGAAAGCCTTGTATCTATTGGAAAACTGTGTCCAAGAAAATTCCAATCTCCTTGTAAAAACATTTACTGATAGTGCGGTGTGGCGTCCTCATATGTTACCGCTAGTTTCGATTCTTTTCAGAGGTTTATAGTTTGTGTATTTGGATAAAGCACAGTTGCCAACTCCAAATGATAAAATCCAAAATCAACATGCAAAGTCACAGTGTTTAATATGGATGACATCAGGGGGGTACCATGGCAGATCATGCAGTCATTATGGGGTCTGTGAGTTGGGGGGACCTGATGCCGAGTGACACCGATCCACACCCACGCCTGTTGTCACAATTTCAACAGTATATACATACCTTGGAATAAAATGATGTAGCAAGAGGCATTACTAGATCGTACCTGCTGTGCGGACCCTCAGTCCTCTCAGTGCAAAGACTGGAGGGAATAGGGTCATTTATTTTTTAATGTCAGTATTTGGAGAGGGCTGTAGGAAACCTACATGATGCTGTGTGGCGGGAGCTGTGAGGGACATTGTTTTGGTTGGGTGTCTATCATGCTGAGTGGGTTTTTGGGGAGGGTGGGAAGAGTGGAGAGGGGACTATTAGGGCTTTTGCTATATGTCTATGTGATTTCTATGTACACCCCCTGGATGAAAGCATCATGTACTTTTAATGATAATCAACAAGAGTTTGAATTGGACCTGTCACTTGCCATAAATAAGTATTTTTTTTGCATGGTGTATATTTGGCTATTTTCCATAATATGGTGTATTTAGTTTTACAGTGCTGCTCTCAACTGTTTAGAAACTGTCTCTGAACAGTTTTGGTTAATGTTGCAGCCAATCACATACTCTTCCAGAAGTCGTAGTAAGTATAGAAATCGGAAAAGGACCTGGGCAGCTTAGGAAAAGGAGAAGCAGGCATCAGTTAAATGAGTATACTTCTCATAATTTATTCATTTTTAATCAATTTAAGTCGTTTATAAAAACTAAGGTCACAGGAGGAAATGGGTTTTAAAGTTATGTCAAGTCATTCTACTTTATAATTTGGTGTAAATTGTTCAAGTGTCCAATATAATGTTAGTAAAGTATTTTTACAGATTACTAAATGTTGACCTTGCCCGTCTAAGCTGATTATCGTGTTCTTTCTGCCTGGATATGACCTGCAAATGGATCATAAGCATTGTTTGAGCATGCACAGTGTATTTCCAAGTGATCTTACTGACCGCACATGCAGCTACTTGAACACTCATTGTTTGTACTGCATATATGCATGTTGCTAGATTTCACCGTATGGACTAATAAACTTGAGCAAATCCAAATAGCCTCTTGTTGTAATATGTTTAGTGCAAGAACTCCATTCCTGTCTATGAGTGTTCAGTTGCTAGATTTGCATGCTGTTTATAAAGCTAGAACAAAAAAAAACTCCCAGAAGCTCACACAGGGAGAGCATGTGACTCTATTTCCTGTTTTCCTGCATCTGTGTATGAGAGAAGCAGCCTGCTGTAGATGCTGCCAGGGGCGTACATAGAAATCATGGGGCCCAATAGCAAAAGTCTGAATGGGCCCCCCAGGAAAAAAAAAAAAATCAACAGGTGCTCTTAACTCCAGGCAAGCATGTTATAGGTCAAACAATTAATTTTATAGCTAGTCTTTGATTTTTTTGTCATTTGAGTAAAAGAAAAAGTAAAACACTAACATCCAATTTGATATATTCCTTGTAAAAGTCAAAATGGAAGGAGCTCATACAGTATATACTGCACAGGGACCCAAGTACTGTCCAGGAACTCATATATACTGCACAGGGGCCCAAATACTGTCCTGGAGCTCATATATACTGCACAGGGGCCCAAATACTGTCCAGGAACTCATATATACTGCACAGGGGCCCAAATACTGTCCAGGAGCCCATATATACTGCACAGGGGCCCAAGTACTGTCCAGGAACTCATATATACTGCACAGGGGCCCAAATACTGTCCTGGAGCTCATGTATACTGCACAGGGGCCCAAATACTGTCCAGGAACTCATATAATACTGCACATGGGCCCAAATACTGTCCAGGAGCCCATATATACTGCACAGGGGCCCAAATACTGTCCAGGAGCTCATATATACTGCACAGGGGCCCAAATACTGTCCAGGAGCCCATATATACTGCACAGGGGCCCAAATACTGTCCAGGAGCCTATATACTGCACAGGGGCCCAAGTACTGTCCAGGAGCCTATATATACACTGCACAGGGGCCCAAATACTGTCCAGGAACTCATATATACTGCACAGGGGCCCAAATACTGTCTAGGAGCTCATATATACTGCACAGGGGCCCAAATACTGTCCAGGCGCTCATATATACTGCACAGGGGCCCAAATACTGTCCAGGAGCTCATATTTACTGCACAGGGGCCCAAGTACTGTCCAGGAGCCCATATATACTGCACAGGGGCCCAAATACTGTCCAGGAGCCCATATATACTGCACAGGGGCCCAAAGAGTGTCCAGGAGCCCATATATACTGCACAGGGGCCCAAATACTGTCCAGGAGCCCATATATACTGCACAGGGGCCCAAATACTGTCCAGGAGCCCAAATACTGTCCAGGAGCCCATATATACTGCACAGGGGCCCAAATACTGTCCAGGAGCCCATATATACTGCACAGGGGCCCAAATACTGTCCAGGAACTCATATATACTGCACAGGGGCCCAAATACTGTCCAGGAGCTCATATATACTGCACAGGGGCCCAAATACTGTCCAGGAGCTCATATATACTGCACAGGGGCCCAAATACTGTCCAGGAGCTCATATATACTGCACAGGGGCCCAAATACTGTCCAGGAGCTCATATATACTGCACAGGGGCCCAAGTACTGTCCAGGAACTCATATATACTGCACTAAAATGATTTTCAATCTGGCTTAAAAATAATCCCACTCAGTAACACATCCTTTTTTGTAACTAGTAAGTGCTGCTGAGAACAATAATAATCTATGCACACAAAACAATCTATACTGATCATCCTGTGAGCATAAGAAATGCCAACATGGGCTATCAGCTATTGGCCAACAAGTAGCTGATTGATTGTCAATATATATAACACAGA
Organism: Dendrobates tinctorius; assembly: GCF_039654945.1. Taxonomy (NCBI): domain Eukaryota; kingdom Metazoa; phylum Chordata; class Amphibia; order Anura; family Dendrobatidae; genus Dendrobates; species Dendrobates tinctorius. The sequence goes on along the minus strand of NW_027361743.1, from coordinate 23,550,255 downwards.
CATTTAGCAAGGCAGAATAAATCATTGGTGGCTCAGTGGTGCTTACATTTAATTAAAAGAGATAGTACTGTGTCAGCACAGCACAGCTGCCAAACCGCAGCAGCCGTCGTGGGCCCCCTCACCCATCCGGGCCCCCTCACCTGTCCGGGCCCCATAGCAGCTACGTGGTCTGCTACTATTGACGGTACGCTGTTATGAATGAGTCACCGTAGGAGGCAAAAGCACTTATACAAGCTAAGTCCAGAAAATCAGAGAAGTTGGCAACTATCAGATTGCAGACCCCTGAACCTATCAACACAACTAGCAGTAGCCGTGGGGGGTTCCTACGATGCCCTAGACCCCTCGATCACAGCCGGAGAAATACATAGGCCTAAAGAAAGAAAGGGGAAATCTAAACTGCCCCAGAGCAGACCCCAAAGCAATAGGCAGCCCCCAATATATAATGACGGTGAAGCAAGATGAAAATACTAACACAGACAGAAAGATAGACTGAGCAAAGACGGGGCCCCAAAACTACCTAGATAGGAAAGGAAAGGAAGGCTGCTGTCTGCAATCTGCCAAAACCCTATCAAAGAAATAAGCCAACCAGCTGATATGAAAAAGGCCCTGAAGCAGCTAGGCTTCAAAAACTGAATCAGCACTCAGGTATTTTCAGAAGACAGAGCTAAATGAATTCAGCACACCCCAGCAGGGAATGGCAGAAATCCAGAAAAACAAAGCAAAAACAAAGACAAAGCACAAAAGCAAAAGGCCGAGCAGCAAACTTAGCTTTGGAGGAGCAGGAATTCAGACTGGTCTCCAAGGATCCCACAGAGAAATCACCCGCAGGGCAGAAGGGCGTCGGCAGCATTATATCCAGTCCGTAACTCCACTCAGCCAGTCACAATCATTAGCCTCAGGTGTTTGACAATCAGGCTCACTACCTTTCTTTACCAGAAGAGGGAGTTCCTCGGGTCTCAGTAATGAAGGGGAAAATGAACTCACAACAGTACCTCCCCCTTGAGGAGGGGTCACCGAACCCTCAACTATGCCACCAGGGCGATCAGGGTGAGCCCGATGAAAGGCACGCACCAATCGTTTGGCATGAATATCAGAGGCGGAGACCCAGGAATTATCCTCCTGACCATAACCCTTCCACTTAACCAAATACTGGAGTCTCCGTCTAGCCAGATGGGAATCCAGTACTTTCTCTACCTCATACTCCATGTTACCTTCAACCAATACAGGGTCTGGAGGTGCCACCCCGGAACAACAGGTTCAACAAACCTCTTCAACAAAGATTTATGGAACACATTATGGATTTTAAATGTGACAGGAAGAGCCAAACGAAAAGAGACCGGATTAATAATCTCCACAATCTTGTAAGGTCCAATAAATCTAGGCTTAAACTTAGGAGAAGCCACCTTCATAGCAATATTTTTTGATGATAACCACACCATATCACCAACCTTAAACTGGGGACCAATGGTCCTATGTCGGTTGGAAAACCGCTGGGCTTTCTCCTGGGAGAGAGATAATTTATCCACCACTTGGTCCCAGATCTGGTGCATTCTCTCCACCACAGTGTCAACACCTGGGCAGGCAGAGGGCTCCACCTGCCCTGAAGAAAATCGAGGATGAAACCCAAAGTTACAAAAAAAAGGTGACATCAAAGTGGCAGAACTAGCTCTATTATTCAAAGCAAATTCGGCCAAGGGCAAAAATGAAACCCAATCATCCTGATCAGCAGAAATAAAACATCTCAAATATGACTCCAAGGTCTGGTTTGTTCTCTCTGTCTGCCCATTGGTCTGAGGGTGAAAAGCAGAGGAGAAGGACAACTGAATTCCCAGCCTGGAACAGAAAGTTCTCCAAAATCTAGACACAAACTGCACTTCTCTGTCAGATACAATGTTCTCAGGAATCCCGTGCAAACGAACCACCTGTTGTAAAAACAGGGGCACCAACTCAGAGGAAGACGGCAACTTAGGGAGTGGTACAAGATGAACCATCTTAGAGAACCTATCACAAATCACCCAAATAACAGTCATCCTCTGAGAGACAGGCATATCAGAGATAAAATCCATTGAAATATGGGTCCATGGCCTCTTGGGGACAGGCAAAGGCATCAAAAACCCACTAGAGCGAGAACACGATTTAGACCGGGAGCACGTCCCACAGGACTGCACAAAATTCCGGACATCACGAGACAAGGAGGGCCACCAAAAAAAACGACTCACCAGATCTCTAGTACCAAAAATACCTGGATGACCAGCCAAAGCAGAGCAATGAACTTCAGACATCAATCTCTTCTTCCACTGGTCAGGAACATACAACTTTCCACTGGGACAACGCTCAGGTTTGTCCTCCTGGAACTCTTCCAGAGCACGTCTCAAATTGGGCGAGATGGCAGAAAGAACTACCCCTTCGCCTAAGATGGTAGCAGGCTTGGTCACCACAGGAGAATCAGCAAGGAAGCTCCTAGAGAGGGCGTCTGCCTTGACATTCTTTGTTCCAGGAAGAAAAGAAACCACAAAATCAAAACGTGTAAAAAACAAGGCCCACCTAGCCTGTCTAGGGTTCAAGCGCTTAGCTGACTCTAGGTAAATCAAATTCTTGTGGTCAGTGAGGACCATGACTTGATGCTTAGCTCCCTCCAACCAATGTCTCCACTCCTCAAATGCCCATTTCATGGCCAACAGTTCCCTATTCCCCACATCATAGTTACGTTCAGATGGAGAGAACTTTCAGGAAAAGAAAGCACAGGGATTCATTTTAGATGTTACAGGATCCTTTTGGGACAAAACAGCTCCTGCACCATTCTCAGAAGCATCCACCTCTACCTGGAATGGAAGTGAGACATCAGGTTGCTGCAAAACCGGGGCGGAGGTGAATCTTCGCTTCAACTCCTGAAAGGAAGAAACAGCCTCCGGAGACCAATTTAACACATCAGCACCCTTTTTAGTCAAATCAGTCAATGGCTTGGCAATACTAGAAAATTTTGCTATAAATTTCCGATAAAAATTAGCAAAACCCAAAAACTTCTGGAGGGCCTTCAAAGAAGTGGGCTGAACCCAATCGTGAATGGCCTGTACCTTGGCCGGGTCCATTTCAATAGTTGACGGGGACAAAATAAATCCCAAAAAAGAAATCCTCTGTACTCCAAAAAGGCATTTAGATCCCTTGACATACAGGGAATTCTCCCTCAAGATCCGGAACACAGTCCGAATATGTTCCACATGAGAATCCCAATCCTTGGAGAAGATCAAAATATCATCCGGATAGATAATCAAAAATTTATCGACAAAATCTCGGAAAATATCGTTCATGAAGCACTGGAAGACAGAAGGGGCATTAGTGAGCCCAAAAGGCATCACCAGGTACTCAAAATGTCCCTCCGGAGTATTAAACGCGGTCTTCCATTCATCCCCATGCTTAATGCGAATAAGATTATACGCCCCCCTGAGGTCAAGCTTGGTAAACCAGCAAACACCTTTAACTCTGGAGAATAGATCAGAAATCAGGGGTAACGGATACTGATATTTAACAGTAATTTTGTTGAGGGCACGATAATCAATACAAGGTCTTAATGATCCATCCTTTTTGGCTACAAAAAAAAAAAACGGCACCCAAGGGTGACGAGGATGGTCTAATATGACCCTTCTCCAACGCCTCCTTAATATAGGATCGCATAGCCTCGTGCTCGGGTACAGATAAATTGAAGAGCCGACCCTTGGGAAATTTACACCCCGGGCTCAGTTCAATTGCACAGTCATAACTCCTATGAGGAGGCAGAGACGCAGACTCATTCTCACTAAATACATCATAAAAGTCCGCCAAATAATCAGGAACATCATGCGACTGGGGAGAGGTGGAAAACACCGGAGCCTCACTAAAGGCACACCGACAACCCCAACTCACCACAGACACAGATTTCCAATCCAAAACTGGATTATGAATCTGTAACCAGGGAAACCCCAGAACAACAGTATCATGCAGATTATGCAACACCAGAAATCTGCAATTTTCTTGATGGTCTGGGGCGACCCGCATTACCACCTGGGTCCAAAACTGGGGTTTATTTTTAGCCAAAGGAGTAGCATCAATTCCCCTCAAAGGGATAGGCGTCTGCAGAGGTGTCATCGGAAATCCACAACGTTTAGCAAAATCCAAGTCCATTAGGTTTAGGGCTGCTCCCGAATCCACAAACGCCTTGGCGGAAAATGTGGACAGGGAGCAGATCAGAGTAATAGCCAGAAGAAACTTAGGTTGAACACCCCCAACAGAAAACGTGTGTGCAAAGCGTTTCTCTCATTTGGGACAGACAGAAATAATATGCGAGGCATCTCCACAGAAAAAACACAACTTATTACGCCTTCTGAACTCCTGACGCTGCTCTCTGGAAAAAACTATCACATTGCATAGGTTCAGACATTTGTTCAACAGGTGGCAACACCTCTCGTGCAGCTTTGCGTTCGCGCAAACGCCGATCAACCTGAATGGCTAATGACATAGAATCGTCAAGACCAGAGGGAACAGGAAATCCCACCATAGTAACTTTTACGGCTTCTGACAACCCCTTCCGAAAGAGAGCAGCCAAGGCATTATCATTCCAGGTAGTAAGTACTGCCCACTTTCGGAATTTTTGACAGTACAATTCTGCAGAATCACGACCCTGGCTCAATGCCAGCAGGGTCTTTTCAGCCTGATCAATGGCATTAGGTTCGTCATACAACAACCCCAAAGCTTGAAAGAATGCGTTCACATTAGTCAGAATAGGATCATCTGGTTTCAAAGAAAACGCCCAATCCTGGGGATCGCCACGCAGCAAAGAGATGACAATTTTAACCTGCTGCGCGGAGCTCCCTGACGAGTTAGGCTTCAAGGCAAAAAATAATTTACAATTATTTTTGAAATTCAAAAATTTAGACCGATCCCCAAAAAATACATCAGGTGTAGGAATCTTTGGTTCAGCAGCATGTGAATGAGCAAGGTAGGTGGAAATTCCCCGCACTTCCGCAGCGAGCTGCTCCACACAATCAGACAATTGCTTTATCTCCATTGAGAGAGAAAAAAAAAAAATTCCCCCTACAGCCTCAGAGATATAGAGGAAAAAATATACACACTTTTTTTTTTTTTAAATTCTTTCCTGCTATTGAGTACCCTAGAATCTGCGGTGAGGCGGGTGATTCTGTTATGAATGAGTCACCGTAGGAGGCAAAAGCACTTATACAAGCTAAGTCCAGAAAACCAGAGAAGTTGGCAACTATCAGATTGCAGACCCCTGAACCTATCAACACAACTAGCAGTAGCCGTGGGGGGTTCCTACGATGCCCTAGACCCCTCGATCACAGCCGGAGAAATACATAGGCCTTAAGAAAGAAAGGGGAAATCTAAACTGCCCCAGAGCAGACCCCAAAGCAATAGGCAGCCCCCAACATATAATGACGGTGAAGCAAGATGAATATACTAACACAGACAGAAAGATAGACTGAGCAAAGACGGGGCCCCAAAACTACCTAGATAGGAAAGGAAAGGAAGGCTGCTATCTGCAATCTGCCAAAACCCTATCAAAGAAATAAGCCAACCAGCTGATATAAAAAAGGCCCTGAAGCAGCTAGGCTTCAAAAACTAAATCAGCACTCAGGTATTTTCAGAAGATAGAGCTAAATGAATTCAGCACACCCCAGCAGGGAATGGCAGAAATCCAGAAAAACAAAGCAAAAACAAAGACAAAGCACAAAAGCAAAAGGCCGAGCAGCAAACAGCTTTGGAGGAGCAGGAATTCAGACTGGTCTCCAAGGATCCCACAGAGAAATCACCCGCAGGGCAGAAGGGCGTCGGCAGCATTATATCCAGTCCGTAACTCCACTCAGCCAGTCACAATCATCAGCCTCAGGTGTTTGACAATCAGGCTCACTACCTTTCTTTACCAGAAGAGGGAGTTCCTCGGGCCTCAGTAATGAAGGGGAAAATGAACTCACAACAGAGAGTATCCTGAATAATCTGCTCCCAACAGGTTATGGGCCCAGAGTGACACAGAACCCCAGAGTAACAGAGCAACAGAATCCCAGAGCAAAAGCAGCACAGAGCAACCAGGGAAGATGTCCACTAGCAGCAATCCTGTCAAGTTCTCACTGCGAAGCCACACTAACCAGAACTACCAGTCCTGGAAATTCAAGGTGAAGATGCTGCAATTAAGAGAAGGTACGTGGAAATATACTCCGGAACAAGTGCCTTATTCATTACCAGATGATTGGCTAGAGAAGGATCATAAAGCACAAAGCACGATCTCCCTCAGGGTAGATGATAATCAGATTGTGCATATATGCAAGTGTGCAACTGCAAAGGAGATGTGGGATGAGTTACAGAAAGTGCAATGAAAGATCAAATCTCAGCAACAAGCTTTATCTCATGAGAAAGTCTAAGCTAAGTGATGGACGGAATATGCAGGACTATATAAGAAACACCCTAGAGATTGTGGAGCGTCTCCGAGGTATTGGAGAAGAAATTAATGATATTCATGTTGCTGCACTTCTATTAAGTGGTCTTCCAGAAAATTATGACACACTCGTGACTGCACTAGATGCACGGCCAGATGATGAGCTGACACTAGAGTATGTTAAAGGTGTACAGCATATAAGCAGCAGTAATGAATCCAGAGCAGAAACAGCATTAAAGATACAGTATTTCCCTAAATATGTGACGACTATGGAAGGCAACGTCCGAGAGTGGACCCTCTGGATCGCGGAACTGGAGCTCCCAAGGGCGAGCGCGCCAGGTGAAGCCGACCCCTATACCGGGACCGTTAGGGACAGACCCTCAGAAGACAGATACCGTGATAGCTAGTACCACGAAGGGTGGCTCAAGGGACCAGAGAGCAACTGGCGGAACTGGAGCACAAGATGAACCGGTGATACAGGATGGGTCAGGAACACAGGACAGAGTACAGGACTGAGTGCAGAGTACAGGACAGAGTTTGGAGTACAGGACTGAGTGCGGAGTACAGGACGGGGTACAGAGTGCAGGACTGAGTACGGAGTACAGGACGGAGTTTGGAGTACAGGACTGAGTGCAGAGTACAGGAAGGGGTAAGGAGTACAGGACTGAGGACGGAGTACAGGACGGAGTACGGACAGAGACTCTCTGTCATACGTCTCTGTCGGAATCTCAGGAGGGGGAGACTTTACGTCTCCCCCTCCTGAGATTGGACAAAAACTTCCTTAAAATAAGTGGAGCATTAACATTCTCTCTAGGTTCCCAAGACCTCAGGACCAAAACCCTTCCAATCGATAAGGAAGAAGGTTCGCCCCCGAACTCTTTTCATGGCAAGAATATCTCTTACTTCAAAGATGTTATCGGCCCCTACTGGCTGAGGGGAAGGAGGTGGTACATGGCGATACCGATTAAGAACAACAGGTTTAAGGAGTGAGACATTGAAGGCGTTAGGGACCCGGAGTGAAGCCGGCAACCTCAATTTATAAGCCACGTTATTAATGCGTCCAAGAACCTCAAACAGACCGATATACTGGGGACCCAGTTTGTAAGAAGGCATCTTTAGGCGGATATGCTTGGTTGAAGCCAGACTTTGTCGCCAGGTTGGTATGGCGGAAGGTCCTTGCGTCTCTTGTCTGCATGTCTCTTAATCCGGATACTGGATTTTTCAAGTGCCTCTCTGGTCTCCCTCCAGACCTGAGAAAACTCGGAAGAAAGGGCATCCGCTGCGGGAACACCAGAAGGCATGAAGAAAGGTAGAGGGTTCTGGCCAGAAACCACAAAGAACGGCGTTTTAGTGGTGGACTCATTAGGATGATTGTTATGTGCGAACTCTGCCCATGGCAGGAGGGACACCCAGTTGTCTTGATGGGCGTTAGAAAAGTGATGCAGGTAGGCTGCCAATACCTGATTGATCTGTTCCACTTGCCCATTGGACTGAGGATGATAGGCAGAGGAGAAATCCAGAGACATACCCATGAGTTTGTTGAGTGCTCTCCAAAATCAGGAGGTAAACTGGACCCCTCAATCAGAGACAATTCGTTGAGGGAGTCCATGAAGTCTGAAGATCTGGTGGATGAAGACCTTGGCCAACTCAGGTGCTGTAGGTAATCCGGGCAACGGGACAAAATGTGCCATCTTGGAGAAGCGATCAACCACTACGAGGATAGTAGTACACCCGGAAGAGCGAGGTAAATCAGTAATGAAGTCCATACCAATCTGTCGTCAAGGGGTCTCAGGAGGAGGCAGAGGGTGAAGCAGGCCGGACAGCAGACTCCTTGGTACTTTGTTCTGGGCACAAGTCATGCAGGAGGCTATGAAGTCTGTCACATCTTGACGAAGTGAAGGCCACCAATAGAAGTGAGAGAGGAGGCTGAGGGTTTTCTTGACCCTGACGTGACCTGCAATCTTGGAGGAGTGCCCCCAGCACTTCCGACCTTTTATTTTGTGGGACGAAGGTCTTGCCTGGCGGAATGGGGAAGAGCGTCACGGGTGCCACGGTGATAACTTTGGCAGGCTCAATGATATATGAAGGAACCTCCTCAGTCTCAGGTGATTGCAAGGACCCGGATAGGGCGTCAGCCTTGGTATTCCTATCTCCAGGCCGAAAATGGAGTTTAAAGTCAAAGCGGGAAAAATACAGCGACCACCTGGCTTGCCTGGAGTTGAGCCTTTGCACAGAATGAAGATACGCCAAATTCTTGTGGTCCGTGAAGATTATGAATGGATGGACCGCCCCTTCCAGAAGATACCGCCACTCCTCCGGAGCCATCTTAATGGCCAGTAATTCTCGATCTCCAATTGAATAGTTGCATTCTGCGGGAGAGAATGATTTAGAGAAGAACCCACAAGGCACCAAGTGGCAAGAAGACGTCCGCTGGGAAAGGACCGCCCCTGCTCCGGTGGAGGATGCATCCACCTCTAGGATGAAGGGCCTATTAACTATCGGCTGGTGTAAAATCGGGGCTGTTGCAAAGGACCGTTTCAAGGCAAGAAAGGCCTCTTCGGCCTCTGAAGGCCAGACATTTGCTTTTGTCCCTTTTTGGGTCAGAGCGGACATGGGCTTGGTCACTGAAGAGAAGTGAGGGACGAACTGCCTGTAATAATTTGCGAAACCCAGGAACTGCTGGATGGCTTTTACTCTGATCGAATGTGGCCATTTGAGTACAGCAGACAATTTCTCGGGGTCCATCTTCACCCCGGAGTCCGTGATAATATACCCTAAGAAGGGCAATGAAGTTTGCTCAAACAGGCATTTCTCTAATTTAGCATAGAGTCGGTTCTCCCATAGGTGTTACAGGACCAGCCGAACACTCCTCCTATGGGAGGATAAGTCAGGTGAAAAGACATGGATGTCGTCTAGATACACGACGACACAGGAGTACAGTAGGTCTCGGAAGATCTCATTAACGAACTCCTGGAATACCGCCGGGGCATTGCAGAGACCAAAAGGCATAACCAAATACTCGTAATGGCCGTCCTGAGTATTGAAGGCTGTCTTTCACTCTTCCCCGGCATGGATTTGGATCAAGTTATAGGCTTCCCGCAGATCCAATTTGGTAAAGATCCGGGCCCCTCTCAAACAGTCAAAGAGTTCAGGGATTAGCGGGAGAGGATACCTATTTTTAACTGTGATACTGTTCAAGCCTCGGTAGTCAATACATGGCCGAAGGGATCTATCTTTCTTCCGGACGAAGAAAAACCCTGCTCCAGCAGGAGAAGATGACTTCCGAATAAAACCTCGGGCCAAGTTTTCCCGGATGTACTCAGACATGGCCGAGGTCTCTGTTGTACTCTCTACGAGACAGAGACAGAGAGACAGAGAGACTCTCAGTACGGGACGGAGTACGGAGTACAGGGCTGAGTGCGGAGTATGGGACGGAGTACGGAGTACAGGACTGAATGCGGAGTAAGGGACGGAGTATGGAGTACAGGGCTGTGTGCGAAGTACAGGATGGAGTACGGAGTACCTGACTGAGTGCGGAGTACGGGACGGAGTACGGAGTACAAGGCTGAGTGCGGAGTACAGGACGGAGTACAGGACTGAGGGAAGAGTACAGGACGGAGTACAGAATACAGGACTGAGCACAGAGTACGGGGTACAGGACTGAGGGAAGAGTATAGGACGGAGTACAGAACGAGGAAAGGCACGGGTTACAAGAGGAAGTTGTAGGGAAGACCCCTACAACTCGGCGAGAATACCGCAAGAAACAACACGCGATAATCAGGCGTCTCCACCATCTTGGAGACGCCTGATATACCATAGACTGCTGGATGATTGGGCTGCCAGGGCCTCTGGGTGGGCTCTGCAGGGTTAAGAAACCTGCAGAGTGCACGCCCACGGCCTAGGGCGCCTGCGCAGGACAGCCACGTGCCGGGAGGACGGGAGCGAGGAGGAGGCGGGCACAGCGCAGTGAGACATGGGCAGGTGAGTAGAGGCGGCGGCAGATCCCGCCGCTGCTGGAACGGCGGCAGTCACCGCCGCCGACGTGACAAAATATAAGAGCAATCTAAGAGAAACTTGTGAATTTTTTGTCTGTAAAAAGCCCAGCCACCTTAAAGCAGTCTGCAGGATTTGGAAAGCAAGAATGAGTCAGCTGAAAAAAGCAGAACAGTCATCAAAGGCTTAAAACAGCTGTAAAGGAAAATTCTGCATATGTTGAAGCTGCATTTAATACCAGTACAGGCCCATCTGCAAAGCATATATGGTGTATAGATTCTGGTGCAAGCAGTCATTTGACAAATAACAAGCATTTCTTCACTGACCTTAATGAAAGCAAGTCAGAAAAGGTCATCTTAGCTAATGGTCACTGTATGATCAGAAGGAGTAGGAGACATCTACCTTCACTGTCAAGTTCTCTCAGCACAAAGCAGAAAGATCCCAATAAAGGATGTTCTATGTGTCCCCAGCCCTGAAGGCAATCTTCTGTCAGTAATGAAGCTCATGCAAAAGGGGAATTTAGTTATTTTTAGAGATAACAGCTGCATCAGCTGAAAGAAGGGTCACACTCTTGCAGAAGGAAAAATCCAAGATGAACTTTATCAGCTAAAATGCAAAGAAAGAGTGTACAGTGCTAGGCAAGATCTGCATAAGAACTGCATCCATGTATGCCACAGATGTCTTGGGCACAGAGACCCAAAAGCAGTAAGGAAGCTAGCTCAACTTGCAAATGGTATTGAAATCAACCAGTGTAGTCAAATGATGAAGTGCATTAGCTATCTTAAAGGAAAATGTCCAGAAAATCCTTTCCTAAAATAAGCACCACTAGATCTGCACAGTTTCTGGATCTGACACATGCAGGTGTATGTGGTCCAATGAGTGTTCAAAGAAGAGATATTTTCTCACATTTATAGATGACCACTCCAGATACACAGTCACCTACCTCCTTCACAGTAAGGATGAAGTTCCACAGAAACTTGAAGGATATCTTGCTGTAGTGTTTAACAAATTTGGAACAATGCCAAAAGCCCTGCGTGCAGATTATGGAACCCAATATACAAGTGGTAAGGTGCAAACCATTTTGAAAATGGATGAAATCCGTGTACCATTCCTTACAACCCAGAAGAAAATGGCATTGCAGAGAGAAAGAACTGTACTCTCTGGGAAAGTGGAAGAAGTATGATTGATGCAAATCTACGTACAACTAGTGATGAGTGAGTATACTTGCTACTCGGGTTTCCCCGAGCATGCTCCGGTGGTCTTCGAGTATTTTGGCGTGCTCGGAGATTTAGTTTTTGTTGCCTCAGCTGCATGATTTGCAGCTGCTAGAAAGCCTGAATACATGAGGGGATTGCCTAACAAACAGGCAACCCCCACATGTACAGTTGTGGCCAAAAGTATTGACACCCCTGCAATTCTGTTAGATAATACTCAGTTTCTTCCAGAAAATGATAGCAAACACAAATTCTTTGGTATTATTATCTTCATTTAATTTGTCTTAAATGAAAAAACACAAAAGAGAATGAAGCAAAAAGCAAAACATTGATCATTTCACAGAAAACTCCAAAAATGGGCCACACAAAAGTATTGGCACCATCAGCCTAATACTTGGTTGCACAACCTTTAGCCAAAATAACTGCGACCAACCGCTTCCGGTAACCATCAATGAGTTTCTTACAATGCTTTGCTGGAATTTTAGACCATTCTTCTTTGGCAAACTGCTCCAGGTCCCTGATATTTGAAGGGTGCCTTCTCCAAACTGCCATTTTTAGATCTCTCCACAGGTGTTCTATGGGATTCAAGTCTGGACTCATTGCTGGCCACCTTAGAAGTCTCCAGTGCTTTCTCTCAAACCATTTTCTAGTGCTTTTTGAAGTGTGTTTTGGGTCATTGTCCTGCTGGAAGACCCATGACTTCTGAGGGAGACCCAGCTTTCTCTCACTAGGCCCTACATTATCCTGCAAAATTTGTTGGTAGTCTTCAGTCTTCATAATGCCATGTACACAGTCAAGCAGTCCAGTGCCAGAGGCAGCAAAGCAACCCCAAAACATCAGGGAACCTCCGCCATGTTTGACTGTAGGGACCGTGTTCTTTTCTTTTTGAATGCCTCTTTTTTTCTCCTGTAAACTCTATGTTGATGCCTTTGCCCAAAAAGCTCTACTTTTGTCTCATCTGACCAGAGAACATTCTTCCAAAATGTTTTAGGCTTTTTCAGGTAAGTTTAGGCAAACTCCAGCCTGGCTTTTTTATGTCTCGGGGTAAGAAGTGGGGTCTTCCTGGGTCTCCTACCATACAGTCCCTTTTCATTCAGACGCCGACAGATAGTACGGGTTGACACTGTTGTACCCTCGGACTGCAGGGCAGCTTGAACTTGTTTGGATGTTAGTCGAGGTTCTTTATCCAACATCCACACAATCTTGCGTTGAAATCTCTTGTCAATTTTTCTTTTCCGTCCACATGTAGGGAGGTTAGCCACAGTGCCATGGGCTTTAAACTTCTTGATGACACTGCGCACCGCAGACACAGGAACATTCAGGTCTTTGGAGATGAACTTGTAGCCTTGAGATTGCTCATGCTTCCTCACAATTTGGTTTCTCAAGTCCTCAGACAGTTCTTTGGTCTTCTTTCTTTTCTCCATGCTCAATGTGGTACACACAAGGACACAGGACAGAGGTTGAGTCAACTTTAATCCATGTCAACTGGCTGCCAAGTGTGATTTAGTTATTGCCAACACCTGTTAGGTGCCACAGGTATGTTACAGGTGCTGTTAATTACACAAATTAGAGAAGCATCACATGATTTTTCGAACAGTGCCAATACTTTTGTCCACCCTCTTTTTTATGTTTGGTGTGGAATTATATCCAATTTGGCTTTAGGACAATTCTTTTTGTGTTTTTAAGACAAATTAAGTGAAGATAATAATACCAAAGAATTTGTGTTTTACAATCATTTTCAGGAAGAAACTGAGTATTATCTGACAGAATTGCAGGGGTGTGAATACTTTTGGCCACAACTGTATTCAGACTGACTAGCAGCACCAAATCATGCAGCTGCGGCAACACAAAATAAATCTCCGAGCACGCCAAAATACTCAGAACACCCGAGCATGCTCGGGGAAACCCGAGTAAAGAGTATACTCACTCATCACTAGCTACAACGTATTGGGCAGAAGCCAACATGAAAGCTTACTATCTTCAAAACAGAGGGCAGGTAAAGCCACAAATAAAACTCCACATGAGCTATGGAACTGTGAAAAGCCTAACCTGAAGCACCTCAGGATATTTAGAAGCAATACGTTTATATATGTTCCCAAAGAAAAACGTTCCATGTGGGAGTCATGCAAAGCAAGGAGTCCTAGCGAAACTCAAAAGGGATACAGAATCCTGCACCCAGAGACCAACACAGTAACTATCAGCAGAGACGTAGTGACTGATGAAAACTCTGTATCGCTCAAATTCTATGAAGTTACACCAGTTATTCAATCTAAGAAGAAAGAACAAGAATCTCAATCACCAAACCCAGACACCGAAAATAAAACACTGAAGTGTGGATAAACTCTGAAGTCACCAAGGAAGACACAGAAGAACCAAGTCAACCTCCAGTCAGGAGATTAGAAAGGCCAAACAAAGGTATCCCAGCTAGACACCTTTCTTATGTGGTCAGAACACTTCCTAAACCAGTTTGGAATGTCAGAAGCCAAAGGTGCGTCAACACCAATAGATCCATCTTACTTAAAGTCAGAAGGAGAAGAAGATCTGCTACCCAGCCATGAGAGTTACAGACAAGCAGTGGGGGCGCTTCTGTACACAGCAACCACAACTCGTCCGGATATCACAGCCACAGTCGGAATTCTCTGCCGACGTGTAAGCAAGCCACGCTAAAGAGACTGGAATGCAATTAAGAGAATTCTTTAATATCTTAAAGAAACTCAAAGGCTAAATCTTAAGATATCTGCATCAAAAGATCTCACTATCAGAGGTTACGTGGATGCAAACTGGGCTGGAGATTCAAGTGACGGAAATCAACAAGTGGTTATGGATCGCCCGCCAGGGCAGTGGGGTTACTCGGTACCGGGCCAGTGTCTCAGAGGGATGTGTCACAGTGGCGGTGACCCGGTCCATGGCCCTGGGCGTCCATGCAAAAGGGGTGAAACGTGGATGAAGTTTATAGGTGGATGATACATGATGCCACCTGTGGTGCTCGGCAATGAAGGGGTTAAGCCGACGCTGCAGGCAGATCCTCTGAGACAGATGGTATAAGGCAGCAAGATGTAAGAGCTCCCCACAGGTAGAGCTGTAGTCCCAGGGCAGCAGTAATAGGTGTTGAGGAAGAGGGTGCAGTGTTAGGCACAGAGATGTAGCAGTGCTGAAGGGGTTGCAGGAAGAAGGCAATGACACAACAGGGTGCAGTTTCTTTTACCTTTACTTTGCTCTGTAAGTGTAGTCCAGGATCCAGATTACAGGTGGAACAGGAGTTAATCAGCCTGGAAGCAACTTAGGAATCTCTCTATGCAGATGGGTTCTGTGGTCTCCTTTCTAGCGTTTATCTGAGGCACTTGCAGTTCTGAGTTACACTGAAGTTCCTCTTGCTTGCTCTCTTTTAGAACTCCCCTCGTATGGCAGGCAGCATTAGCCTCCTCTTTCTGGCTCACACACGTTACTGCTGTGCCTTTGAGTCTTAGTTGGGAACAGAGCATTTACAGCTTCTCGTTCCACCGGTTTCTGCTGCAGGACCATCAGCATCCATACAACCTCGGATACCGGACTCTGGACAATGTGCTACAGCTAGAAATGAGCCTGAATTCCGCTCAATCCTCCAGCTCCTCTCTCCCACGTCTACACACTTCACCTTGACCACACGAACTCAACTAACTTCCCTTTCCTGGCCACAGAGAGCAGCTCCTCAGCAGTTAAGTTCAGAGCTCCCTCTGCTGGCCTGGAGTGGGAACTGTGCTGTGTGCTGGATTTACCTGACAGAGAGATCCTTCATTGCTTCCAAGCATGACATCACCCTCCCTAGGAGGAAGGTAATGCTACTATGGCGACCATACTCCTGGGGACACCACATTCCCCCCTAGTGCAATTCAGTACTCCTGAACAGAGAAAACATGCAAACATATAAACAAATGAACAATTGTAACTGTTACAAGATTTCAAAAATGAAAAATTACAAAAACCATAGCTCAAAAATAGTCCTTGTGATGATTAGTCCAAGCGTCAATGTCCATGGTCCAATTCCTGAGCAACTGGTAACTATATACAAGGATAATTTTGGCCACACATAGTCCTGTGGCCCAATTGTCCATCAAAAACAAAATAAGACATTCAAAAGATTCTTGCAGAGTCTCTGTAGGCACATAAGCTTGAAAAGTTGCATATTTACATTTGACCATTTACATAACTTATTTATATACGAAACCTTATGGGTGGTATTCCTTGGATACTACGGACAGACCTACGTAGCACTGGTGTTGTTGGGGACCTTACTGGATGCCTTGTGTTAACAACTACTGGTGTAGTGCATGTTGTACTGGCTACACTACTGGTGGTTCTGCGTAGCGCAGGGATACTTGATTTCCTAGGACCACTTCTACTCACTGTGGGCATGACAGATTCACCACTGGCAGGACGAGGAGTCTCTTGCTCCACTGCTGGTGTGGCATCTGCCGCCTGTACTTGCTGGTTTTCAGTGTGGTCTTGAGTCACTTCTTCTTACACTACCAGTTGGGGAAAGGTCAAAACTGGCACCACTATAGCCTGATTCGCTTGTCCAATTTGGAAGGGAATTCTCTGAGTACAGTGTTGACCTTTTCTTCTTCTTCCTCTATGGGCTGAAGGTTGTTTTGCTCTCCCATCCTATCCTTTAGTTGTTCAGGGCACAGTTTCAGATGATCCCTCGACACTGCTGATGAGGTTTCTCCTCCATCCTTACTGATAAGGCACACTTTGGTGTTGTCAAAGTTTGATGGTAGGATGGTGTAGGGTTCAGCTTCCCATTGGTCATCCAATTTATGCATCCTCCTTTTTCTCTTTAGGACCTGTTCTCCTGGTGACAATGGAACTGCAGGTGCATGTTGATTGTAGTTCTTTTCCTGTTTTTGTCTCTCCTGAGCTAGACTCTTTTCTATGCACTCTTGTCCTCTTCGGTATTGCTGCTGCCTCTCTGTGTCCCAGTCAGCATCTGGTGATGTCACCTCAGGTGTCAGGACTCCCATATCCAAATCAATAGGCAACTTGCCAGGCCTCGCTCTCATTAGGTAGGCTGGAGTGCAGTTGGTGGAATTCACAGGAATGTGATTGTAGAGGTCTACCAGATCTGGCAACTTCTCTGGCCACAGATTCCTCTCTTACAAAGGCAAGGTCTTCAGTAGATCGATCACCACCTGATTCATCTTTTCACACAAGCCATTGGTCTGTGAATGGTACGGTGTTGTCCTGATCTTCTTGCAACCATACAAGTTACAGAATTCCTGGAACACTTCTGCCTCAAAGGCTGGACCTTGATCTGTAAGCACTCGCTTGGGATATCCGTGTGGTTGACAAAAGTGCTGTTGGAATGCTCTGGCTGCTGTCCTGGCTGTTTGATCCTTGACAGGCACGACTACCAGGAATCTCGAGTAGTGGTCAACGATGGTAAGAGCATAAACGTAGCCTGAAAGGCTTGGAACCAGCTTCTCATGGTCCAGGGCTACCAACTCGAGTGGCTGTTTAGTTATTATTGGCTGCAAAGGAGCTCGCTGGCTGTTACGGTCCTTCCTGCGCAGGTTGCACTGTCCACACTCCCGGCACCAATTTTCAATGGCCTTCCTCATACCAGCCCAGTAGAATCTCTCTCGGAGCAAGGCCTCCAACTTCTTCCATCCAAAGTGTCCTGCTCCATTGTGGTACGCTTCCAAGACCATCGATGCCTTCCTCTTTGGGACTACCACCTGCCAGACCAGCTCATGAGTGTGGGCATTGTTACTCCTCCAACACAGCTTTCCCTCATAGATGAACAGTCTGCCTTTTTCATTCCACAACTGCTGGGTTTCTTCAGGAGCATCTGGACCTGGGCGTGAGTCAGCTTGTGACAGTAGCTCCTTTACAAGGCAGACTGCGGGGTCGCTATCCTGCGTTTCTGCACAGTCATGATGAGGCAACTAATTTAGGGTGGCCTCTTTCACGATAGATCGTCTGTTTCTCACTCCTTGAGCACGTTGGGCCGCAATTGGCCGGTGGAAGGCAGGTAACTATTTGTTCGAGTGCCTCAGGGTCTTCTCCCCCATCTGGCAGATTGGGCTTCCTGGACAGCCCATCAGCATTGGCATTCTTGTGCCCCGCTCGGTACTTGATGGTAAATTCATAGTTAGACAGCCGGGCCATCCATCGCTTCTCCAGTGCACCTAGTTTTGCAGTTTCCAAGTGAGTCAGCGGGTTGCTGTCCGTGAAGATGGTAAACTTGGCTGAAGCTAGGTAATGCTTGAATCGTTCAGTCACAGCCCAGACTATGGCAAGGAACTCCAGTTTGAAGGAACTGTAGTTGTCAGAGTTCCTTTCAGTGGGACGAAGCTTCCTGCTGGCGTAGGAGATCACTCTTTCTTTACCATTCTGTATCTGTGACAGTACTGCTCCCAGTCCCACGTTGCTGGCATCAGTATACAGAACAAATGGTTGGTCGTAATCTGGGTAGGGCAGATCTTCATCTCCTGTGAGAGCCATTTTCAGTCGAGTGAAAGACCTCTCCAGGTCCTCATTCCATTCAAATGTAGGACTCTTCTTCCTGGCTTTCTTGGGCTGGCCCACCAGAAGATTTTGCATAGGCATGGCTATCTCAGTGAAGCCTTTGATGAACCTTCGGTAGTAGCCTACCAACCCGAGGAATTGACTTATTTCATGGAGGTTGCTGGGCTTCTGCCTGTCCCGGATGACAGTGACTTTGTCAGGATCTGGTGCCACACCTTCTGCGCTCACCACATGACCGAGGTACTGTACCTTGGTCTTCAGGAGGTGGCATTTGGATGGCTTCATTTTCAGACCAAAGTTGGACAAGGCTTCAAACACCTCAGTCAGGTGCTCCAGATGGTCTTCATAAGTCTTGGAGAAAACAATGGCATCATCAAGGTACAACAGAACCGTCTCGAAGTTCTTGTGTCCAAGACAGCACTCCATTAGCCATTGAAATGTCCCTGGGGCGGTGCAGAGCCCGAACGGCATGTAGTTGAACTCACAGAGACCCATTGGTGTGGTAAATGCTGTTTTCTCCTTGTCTGCCTCTGCTACGGGAACCTGCCAATACCCACTAGTGAGATCTAAGGTGGAAAAATAGCAGTTTTTAGTGCTGCTAATGACTCTTCAATTATGGGTAAAGGGTAGGCATCCTTATGTGTAATGCTGTTAATTTTTCTGTAATCAACACACATTCTCATGGTACCATCTTTCTTTTTCACAAAGACTATTGGGGCTGCCCAGGGGCTACAACTATCTCTGATCTTGGCACATTGATATTGTGTTGGGGGTATAGGCCGGTACCTTTCTTTAATGGGTGGATGATCTCCAGTGGGGATATGGTGTTGAACCCCTTTTGCCTTCCCAAAGTCTAGAGGGTGTTTGCTGAATACCCGCTCATACTCCTGAGCCACTTGGTACATCCCATTCTTTTGGTATGAAGGGGTGGAGTCAGTTCCCACATGCAGCTGCTGACACCTGTTATGATTGATTCACCGTAGGAGGC
Source organism: Dendrobates tinctorius (assembly GCF_039654945.1). Classification (NCBI taxonomy): domain Eukaryota; kingdom Metazoa; phylum Chordata; class Amphibia; order Anura; family Dendrobatidae; genus Dendrobates; species Dendrobates tinctorius. The sequence continues at coordinate 23,531,132 of NW_027361743.1, read as the reverse complement.
AAAAACAGAAATGCTAGCTAAGTCCAGAAAACCAGAGAAGTTGGCAACTATCAGATTGCAGACCCCTGAACCTTTCAACACAACTAGCAGTAGCCGTGGGGGGTTCCTACGATGACCTAGACCCCTCGATCACAGCCGGAGAGATGCATAGGCCTAAAGAAGGAAAGGGGAAATCTAACTGCCCCAGAGCAGACCCCAAAGCAATAGGCAGCCCCCCACATATAATGACGGTGAAGCAAGATGAAAACACTTACACAGACAGAAAGACAGACTGAGCAAAGACGGGGCCCAAAAACTACCTAGATAGGAACGGATAGGAAGGCTGCTGTCTGCAATCTGCCAAAACCCTATCAGAGACAAAAGCCAACAAGCTGATATAAAAATGGCCCTGAAGCAACTAAGCTTCAAAAACTAAATCAGCACTCAGGTACTTTCAGAAGACAGAGCTAACGGAATACTGCACACTCCAGCAGGGAGTGGCAGAATCCAAAAAGCAAGAAAAACAAAAACAAATCTTAAATGCAAAAAGGCAAAACAGAAAACTTAGCTTTATGAGAGCAGGAATCAGACTGGTGTCCAAGAGTCCACAGAGAAATCACCCGCAGGGCAGAAAGGGCGTAGGCTGCCTTATATCCAGTCAGTGACTCCACTCAGCCAATCGTCTTCATTAGTCCCAGGTGCCTGATAATCAGGCTCACTACCTTCCTTCACTAGAATAGGGAGTTCACCAGGCCTCAGTGACGGAGGGGAAAATGAACTCACAACAGTACCCCCCCCTTGAGGAGGGGTCACCGAACCCTCAACAACGCTACCAGGGCGATCAGGGTTAGCCCGATGAAAGGCACGCACCAATCTTTTGGCATGAATATCAGAGGCAGAGACCCAGGAATTATCCTCCTGACCATAACCCTTCCACTTAACCAAATACTGGAGTCTCTGTCTAGCCAGACGGGAATCCAGAATTTTCTCTACCTCATATTCCAAGTTACCTTCAACCAATACAGGGTCCGGAGGTGCCACCTCAGGCACAACTGGCTCAACAAACCTCTTCAACAAGGACTTATGGAACACATTATGGATCTTAAATGTGACAGGAAGAGCCAAACGAAAAGAGACCGGATTAATAATCTCCAAAATCTTGCCTGTCTAGGGTTCAAGCGTTTAGCCGACTCTAGGTAAATCAAATTTTTGTGGTCAGTGAGGACCACAACTTGATGTTTGGCTCCCTCCAACCAATGTCTCCACTCCTCAAATGCCCATTTCATGGCCAACAGTTCCCGATTCCCCACATCATAGTTACGTTCAGATGAAGAGAACTTACGGGAAAAGAAAGCACAGGGATTCATTTTAGATGTTACCGGATCCTTTTGGGACAACACCGCTCCTGCACCAATCTCAGAAGCATCCACCTCTACCTGAAACGGGAGTGAGACATCAGGTTGCCGCAGAACCGGGGCGGAGGTAAATCTACGCTTCAGCTCCTGAAAGGAAGCAACCGCCTCCGGAGACCAATTCAACACATCCGCACCCTTCCTGGTCAGGTCAGTCAATGGTTTGGCAATACTAGAAAATTTTGCTATAAATTTCCGATAAAAATTAGCAAAACCCAAAAACTTCTGGAGGGCCTTCAAAGAAGTGGGCTGAACCCAATCATAAATGGCCTGTACCTTGGCCGGGTCCATTTCAATAGTTGACAGAGACAAAATAAATCCCAAAAAAGAAATCCTCTGTACTCCAAAAAGGCATTTTGATCCTTTGACATACAGAGAATTCTCTCTCAAGATCCGGAACACAGTCCGAGTATGTTCCACATGAGCATCCCAATCCTTGGAGAAGATCAAAATATCATCCAGATAGATAATCAAAAATTTATCGACAAAGTCTCGGAAAATATCGTTCATGAAGCACTGGAAGACAGAAGGGGCATTAGTGAGCCCAAAAGGCATCACCAGGTACTCAAAATGTCCCTCCGGAGTATTAAACGCCGTCTTCCATTCATCCCCCTGCTTAATGCGGATAAGATTATACGCCGCCCTGAGGTCAAGCTTGGTAAACCAGCAAGCACCTCTGACGCTAGAGAATAAATCCGAAATCAGGGGTAACGGATACTGATATTTAATAGTAATTTTATTGAGGGCACGATAATCAATACAAGGCCTTAAAGAACCATCCTTCTTGGCCACAAAAAAAAAACCGGCACCTAAGGGTGAAGAGGATGGTCTAATATGACCCTTCTCCAACGCCTCCTTAATATAGGACCGCATAGCCTCGTGCTAGGGTACAGATAAATTGAAGAGCCGACCCTTAGGAAATTTACACCCAGGGCTTAGTTCAATTGCACAGTCATAACTCCTATGAGGAGGTAAGGACGCAGACTCATTCTCACTAAATACATCATAAAAGTCCGCCAAATAGTCAGGAACCTCATGCGACTGAGGAGAGGTGGAAAAAAACGGAACCTCACTAAAGGTACACCGGCAACCCCAACTCACCACAGACACAGACTTCCAATCCAAAACTGGATTATGAATCTGCAACCAGGGAAACCCCAGAACAACGGCATCATGCAGACCATGCAACACCAAAAATCTGCAATTTTCTTGGTGGTCTGGGGCGACCCGCATGACCAACTGGGTCCAAAACTGAGGTTTATTTTTAGCCAGAGGGGTAGCATCAATCCCCCTCAAAGGGATAGGCGTCTGCAGAGGTGTCAACGGAAATCCACAACGTTTAGCAAAATCCAAGTCCATTAGGTTTAGCGCTGCTCCCGAATCCACAAAAGCCTTGGCGGAAAATGTGGACAGGGAACAGATCAGAGTAATCGCCAAAAGAAACTTAGGCTGAACCCCACCAACAGAAAATGTGCGTGCAAAGCGTTTCTCACGTTTAGGACAAACAGAAATAATATGTGAGGCATCTCCACAGAAAAAACACAGCTTATTACGCCTTCTGAATTCCTGACGTTGCGCCTTAGACAAAACTCTATCACATTGCATAGGTTCAGACGTCTGTTCAACCGGTGGCAACACCTCTCGTGTAATCCTGCGTTCACGTAAACGCTGATCAACCTGAATGGCTAAAGACATAGAATCGTCCAGACCAGAGGAAACAGGAAATCCCACCATAGTATCTTTTACGGCTTCTGACAAACCCTTCCGAAAGAGAGCAGCCAAGGCACTATCATTCCAGGTAGTAAGGACCGCCCACTTTCGGAACTTTTGACAGTACAACTCTGCAGATTCTCGACCCTGGTTCAATGCTAACAGGGTCTTTTCAGCCTGATCAATAGCATTATGTTCGTCGTACAGCAACCCCAAGGCTTGAAAAAATGCGTTCACATTAGTCAGAATAGGGTCATCTGGTTTCAAAGAAAACGCCCAATCCTGGGGATCGCCGCGCAGCAAAGAGATGACAATTTGAACCTGCTGCGCGGGGCTCCCTGATGAGTTAGGCTTCAAAGCAAAAAATAATTTACAATTATTTTTGAAACTCAAAAATTTAGATCGATCCCCAAAAAATACATCAGGTGTGGGGATCTTTGGTTCAACAGCATGTGAACGAGCAAGATAGGCGGAAATTCCTCGCACTTCAGCAGCGAGCTGCTCCACACGATTCAGACACTTGCTTTATCTCCATTGAGGGAAAAAAAAAATTCCCCCTACGGCCTCAGAGATATAGAGGAAAGAATATACACACTCCTCCTTTTTTTTTTTTTTTTAAACACAATTCTTTCCTGCTATTGAGTACCCAAGGATCTGCGGTTTGGCGGGTGATTCTGTTATGATTGAGTCACCGTAGGAGGCAAAAACAGAAATGCTAGCTAAGTCCAGAAAACCAGAGAAGTTGGCAACTATCAGATTGCAGACCCCTGAACCTATCAACACAACTAGCAGTAGCCGTGGGGGGTTCCTACGATGACCTAGACCCCTCGATCACAGCCGGAGAGATACATAGGCCTAAAGAAGGAAAGGGGAAATCTAACTGCCCCAGAGCAGACCCCAAAGCAATAGGCAGCCCCCCACATATAATGACGGTGAAGCAAGATGAAAACACTTACACAGACAGAAAGACAGACTGAGCAAAGACGGGGCCCAAAAACTACCTAGATAGGAACGGATAGGAAGGCTGCTGTCTGCAATCTGCCAAAACCCTATCAGAGACAAAAGCCAACAAGCTGATATAAAAATGGCCCTGAAGCAACTAAGCTTCAAAAACTAAATCAGCACTCAGGTACTTTCAGAAGACAGAGCTAACGGAATACTGCACACTCCAGCAGGGAGTGGCAGAATCCAAAAAGCAAGAAAAACAAAAACAAATCTTAAATGCAAAAAGGCAAAACAGAAAACTTAGCTTTAGGAGAGCAGGAATCAGACTGGAGTCCAAGAGTCCACAGAGAAATCACCCGCAGGGCAGAAAGGGCGTAGGCTGCCTTATATCCAGTCAGTGACTCCACTCAGCCAATCGTCTTCATTAGTCCCAGGTGCCTGATAATCAGGCTCACTACCTTCCTTCACTAGAATAGGGAGTTCACCAGACCTCAGTGACGGAGGGGAAAATGAACTCACAACAGACACCACTCCTCCAGCTGCTTTACAGAGCCATTGTCCCCTGCCTGGTCGGATGAGACCAAGGGCTCTGCTGCCTGTATGGCGTTGTTACTAACAGTAACCAGCTTAGCAACTGTGGCATACCGAGGTATTGTGGCCTCCTCCTCCCCACAATTCAAGAGGCGCACAGGTACTCTCCCTTTGCGGACATCAACTACCCCTCTGGCTGTCAGGACAGTGGGCCGGCTATCAGAGTACACTGGCTCTATAAATGCTTGGTAATTAGAGTTGAGCGAAACGGGTCGAACAATTTCAAAAGTCGCCGACTTTTGGCAAAGTCGGGTTTCATGAAACGAAACCCGACCCTAGGATGAGGTCGGCCACGACGTCGGCGACTTACGCGCAAAAGTCGCATTTCAAAAGTTTGTTTAGCGCTCTTTTTCAGCCAATCAGGATCCAAGGACACTGTGGGCAACGTGATGACATAGGCAGGGGTCGCCACCATCTTTCAGAAGGGCATGCAAGTGATTGGCTTGCTTTGGTGGGCGTCACAGGGGTTATAAAAGGGCGTGCACGCCGACCGCCATCTTACTTCTGCCGATCTTAGCATAGGGAGAGGTTGCTGATTCTGTAGGGAGAGCGTTAGGCAGGGAAGAAGAAAAAAAAACTGCTTCTGCTGCTAGCGATTTTGCCTGTGCAACACACCAGTCACTGTGTGTGCAGTGCAAGGGGAGGCTATATTGTGGTGGATCAGCGGTGTTGGTTGTTAGGCTGCCTTCTAAGGCTTCCTGACAGCTGCATTGCTGTTTCCCCACTGCTCTGCAAACTGCTTTTTTAAAAGCAATCCCAATTTTTTTTTGTCCTGCTAAGGTACTGAGCGTGCATTTATTCACACCATACAGCGGTGTACGCTCCTCACACAGTACCGTGTAACGGCTGTTATCACAGCCACAGTGAAGCTATCTGTGTGTCACTGTGGAGGACTTGTTCCGTTCTTACAGACCTACACTCTAGGGAGATTCCTATTCTGCCCAATTCTACAATTCACTTTTTTCACACCTGTGCCATCGAGCCTGTGACATAGCGCTCTGATATTCAGTGGGCCTCACACAATCCAAAAGTGTCCAGTGTCCACAAGTGTCTGCAGAAATTCAAAATCTCCCTTATCCTGTAGTCACTTTTTTCACACCTGCTGCATCGAGCCTGTGACATAGCGCTCTGATATTCATTGGGCCTCACACAATCCAAAAGTGTCCAGTGTCTGCAGAAATTCAAAATCTCCCTTATCCTGTAGTCACTTTTTTCACACCTGCTGCATCGAGCCTGTGACATAGCGCTCTGATATTCATTGGGCCTCACACAATCCAAAAGTGTCCAGTGTCCACAAGTGTCTGCAGAAATTCAAAATCTCCCTTATCCTGTAGTCACTTTTTTCACACCTGTGCCATCGAGCCTGTGACATAGCGCTGTGATATTCAGTGGGCCTCACACAATCCAAGTGTCCAGTGTCCACAAGTGTCTGCAGAAATTCAAAATTTCACAGAAATTCAAAATCTCCCTTATCCTGTAGTCACTTTTTTCACACCTGTGCCATCGAGCCTGTGACATAGCGCTCTGATATTCAGTGGGCCTCACACAATCCAAAAGTGTCCAGTGTCCACTAGTGTGTGCAGAAAATCTAAATCTCCCCTGTCCTATAGACACCTTGTACCTTGTTTTACATTACTATATAGTTTGTTGGATTTTGTCTACATTTCTACCAAAAATGAGGAAGGCTGGTGGAAGAGGCCGTGGAATTGGGCGGGGGTTGGCAGCTGGTAATGATGGTGTTGGTGGTGGATCTGATGGTAGTGGCAAAAGCAAAATAGGACCGAATGCAGGAGGTGTTGAGCCTGCGTCATTGTCTGGCTCCATAAGGCTTCGAAGGCTTAGTTTTCTAGGAGTTGGCAAACCGCTTTTAACGCCAGAGCATCAGGAAAAAGTTTTGTCTTACATTGCTGACTCAGCCTCCAGCTCTATCGCCTCCTCTTCTGAAGTTGTAAAAAGTAAAAGCACTGAGTCGTCATTGGAGGCTCATGTTCATGAACCACACCTTTCCTTGTGTCCTTCACCACAACCAAGATTGAAGGATGACGCAGGCCATACTACTCATTACTCCATGGAGCTGTTTTCACATACCATGCCTGGATTATCAAGTGAAATGGTGAATTACCCAGGCCAAGATGAATCTGACATGGAGTGCACTGATGCACAGCCGCTGATAGATGATTCTGCTGGTACATTCACTCAGAGCACTACATTGTCCTCGCAGTGTACAGAGCCAGATTCTGACCCTGATGAGACTCGGGTGCCCCTTCCCGCACACTATACCACCATACACGGTGACACAGAGGAAGGTGCACATGACATTGAAGAGGAGGTGATGGATGACCCAGTTGTTGACCCAGATTGGCATCCATTGGGGGAAGAGGGTGCTGCTTCCAATAGCTCAGATGAGGAGCATCCACAGCAGACATCAACATCGCAACAGCTGTTATCTGGCAGGCCCGGAGCACTCCAAAGACAGGTTCCAAAAATCAAAAGAGTTGCTGGACAGCTTGTCCAGAGGGTCAAAACATCACAGCGTGCTAGGCCGCAAAATGTCTGCCAAAGTAGGAAGAGTGCAGTGTGGCACTTTTTTGAACAAAATCCTCATGATCAGGCCAAGGTTATCTGTAAGAAGTGCGCAAAGACCTTTAGCCGAGGGAAAAATCTGAAAAATTTGAATACCAGTTGCATGCTTAGACATTTAACCAGCATGCACTTGCAAGCGTGGACACAACACCAAAGCTCAAGTGCCACATGTGCAACTGATCACAAAGAAGGTAGTCAGCAACGCTACATTGTTTCCCCCACTGTAAGCCCACCGGTTAGCACAGCAGCAAATGTTGAGGTGTCGTTGCAAGGCCACAGCAGTCAGGGAATCCCACTGTTATATCAACAAAATACTGAATCTAGGCCATCAGAAAGAACACCAACTCCATCACCATCATCAACCCTCTCTCAGTCTGCCCTGTCCACCGCTACTTCTACCATATGCAGCTCTCAAGTCCAGCTCACCCTCCCAGACACTATGAGTAGGTCAAGAAAGTACTCAGTCTCTCATCCGCGTACACTGGGTTTGAACGCCCACATTGCCAAACTAATCTCGTTTGAGATGATGCCCTATCGGTTGGTGGAAAGCGCAGCTTTCAGCGAACTCATGGCCTATGCAGTACCACGCTATGACCTACCCAGTCGCCACTTCTTCTCTCGCAAAGCCATCCCAGCCCTCCACCATCATGTGAAAGACCGCATTGTCCATGCACTCAAGCAGTCAGTGAGCGGAAAGGTGCACCTCACAACTGATGCATGGTCCAGTCGGCATGGCCAGGGCCGTTACGTGTCCATCACTGCGCACTGGGTTAATGTGGTGGATGCAGGGTCCACAGGGGACAGCGGTGGTGGGACAGTGCTGCCTAGCCCACGGTATAGGAAACAGTTGGCTGTAGGCGTTCGACCCTCCTCCTCCTCCAGAAGCGAAAGCTCGTCCACAGAGCGCAGTCGTACGAGCACTCCATCTGCAGCTGCCACTGTTGCACACGAGGTGTCCCCCTATCGAGCAGCTAGTGGAAAGCGTCAGCAGGCTGTGTTGCAGATGATGTGTTTGGCCACAGACACACCGCCGAGGTGCTGGCCGAGTACTTGAAGCGACAAACTGAGTCATGGCTGGGCAGTGTACATCTTGAGGCAGGCAAGGTAGTTAGTGATAACGGCCGTAATTTTGTGGCAGCCATAGCCCTTTCAAAACTCAGCCACATACCTTGCTTGGCTCACACCTTGAACCTGGTGGTGCAGTGCTTCCTCAAAAACTATCCGGAGTTAACAGCCCTGCTCCATAAGGTGCGAAGACTGTGCGCGCACATCCGCCGGTCGCCTGTACTCTCCGTTCGTATGCAGAAGCTGCAGCGATTGCTCCACCTTCCCAACCACCGCCTCATTATCGACATTGCAACAAGGTGGAACTCCACCCTGCACATGGTGGAGCGGCTGTGCGAGCAGAGGCAGGCCATAATGCATTTGTGGGAGGATACACGGCCAGGCACTTTGAGAGCAGACATGGAGTTGACAGGTGTGCAGTGGTCGAAGCTGAAAGACCTCTGTAAAGTCCTTCAGTGTTTTGAGGAATGCACACGGCTGGTAAGCGCAGACGACGCCATCCTAAGCATGAGCATCCCACTTATGCGTCTGCTCATGCAAACTTTGATGCACCTTAAGGAGCAGGCTTCTGCAGCCAATGTTGATGAGGAGGAAGAGGAGGAGGGAATCCTTGATGACATTCAGCCATTGTCTGCTCTTAGGGGAGGAGGATGCATCTCGTGGGGCAAGTGAAAATGTTGGCGTGGCAAGGTCTGGTACAGGGTTTGTGCATGACTGGAGGGATGTGGATTTGCCAGAAAGTGCTCCTCCAACCAGCACTCGCAGTGCATCATTGACACCAGGAACATTGGCCCACATGTCAGATTATGCCTTGCAGATCCTAAAAAGGGACCCCCGCATTGCCAAAATGATGAACGATGACGACTACTGGTTGGCCAGCATCCTGGATCCACGCTATAAAGGCAAATTACAAAACATCATTCCACAGGAGAACCTTGACCTAATATTGGCTAATAAACAAGCAACTCTGGTAAATCGGTTGCTTGAGGCATTCCCAGCACACAGCAGCGGTGATGGTTCTCACACGAGCCGTACGGGCCGGGGTCAGCTTGGCAGAGGTGTTCATGGTGCACACAGCAGAAGTGGCGTTGGAGACAGGGGTTTCATGACAATGTTGTGGACTGATTTTTCAAGTACCGCTCACACAACTGGTAATACTGCATCGATAGAAAGTGACAGGAGACAGCAGTTGTCAACTATGGTTACAAACTACTTTTCCTCCCATATCGATGTTCTCCCACACAGGTCATTCCCCTTTGACTATTGGGCCGCTAAACTGGACACCTGGCCTGAATTGGCATAATATGCCTTACAGGAGCTCGCTTGCCCAGCTGCAAGTGTGCTATCGGAAAGAGTCTTCAGTGCAGCTGGATCAATCCTGACAGAAAAAAGGACCCATCTGTCAACCCAAAATGTGGATGATCTAACCTTCATTAAAATGAACCACGCATGGGTTTCCAAGAATTTTGTCCCACCTTCCCCTGATGACACATAGGGTGACAGAAAAATGGCTTGCTTTGGTCCACCTCTTCCTGGGACTTGACCTATTTCACCTTTTGCATCAGCTGAATGTCCAACATCAACATATGCCACTTTCTAAAACTCCCTAACTGTGCTGCCTCCCCCCCCCATGGCCGGGGTCACCACCTAGCGCACGACACCATGCGAGTGCCGTTGCCCTGGACAGGTGGGTAGGCCGACTCTTGGGCGCGGGCACTGGCACAGGGTCCCTCATAGTGCAATCAAGTGTCTCTGACGGTGGTGGTGCACACCCGCCGTCAGACACACCGCCGTACTATGAGGGGCCCAGTGCCAGTACCGACGCCCATGAGTGGGCCCCCCTTGCTTGGGCAGGGCCCCAGCATTTGCAATCTTTACCTCTCCCTGCTCCTCCGCTGTGTAGTCTGGGCCGTCAAATCCATACTGTGCCTGACACCGTCTGAGCCTGCCTCCTGATGTATAGACATATCTTTTGAATGTGTACGCTATCCATACATGTTATCCGGGGATACGGTACCCTTTCTCACCTTTGTGCAATCACTTGCAAGCCATACTGTGCCTGACACTGTCTGAGGCTGCCTCCTGATTTATAGACATATCTTTTGAATGTGTACGCTATCCATACAGGTTATCCGGGGATACGGTACCCTTTCTCACCTTTGTGCAATCACTTGCAAGCCATACTGGGCCTTACACCGTCTGAGCCTGCCTCCTGATGTATAGACATATCTTTTGAATGTGTACGCTATCCATACATGTTATCCGGGGATACGGTACCCTTTCTCACCTTTGTGCAATCACGTGCAATCCATACTGGGCCTAACACCGTCTGAGCCTGCCTCCTGATGTATAGACATATATTTTGAATGTGTACGCTATCCATACATGTTATCCAGGGATACGGTACCCTTTCTCACCTTTGTGCAATCACTTGCAAGCCATACTGTGCCTGACACCGTCTGAGCCTGCCTCCTGATGTATAGACATATCTTTTGAATGTGTACGCTATCCATACATGTTATCCGGGGATACGGTACCCTTTCTCACCTTTGTGCAATCACTTGCAAGCCATACTGGGCCTAACACCGTCTGAGCCTGCCTCCTGATGTATAGACATATATTTTGAATGTGTACGCTATCCATACATGTTATCCGGGGATACGGTACCCTTTCTCACCTTTTTGCAATCACGTGTAACCCATACTGGGCGTGAGAACGGCTGGCGAGCTGTTAAGCAAGCTACAGCACCTGTGGTTTGCACACGTAAGTTTTTCATTTTTTTCAGGAATGACGGTTAGGCCTAATTCCGGAACTGCGGTTAACCTGCACTTACTGGGAAATCATCGTTCGCGAGTAATAATTGTAATCAGTGATCCCCATCACTAACGTTGTTCAGCGGGTTATCTGCACCTGTAAGCGACAAACGCTGGCCTTTTCAGTGTAGCGCACATGCAGCCACGGACATGTAAGGGCATGACACACCAGTTATTGGCCAATCTCATGTACCAGAGCCTCACGTGTCCCTCTAGTAAGCCAGACTCGGACCGCGGGGCATGACGGAGTCTCGTTCGTTAACGGAATTAAGCTTGCAATGTGTGCATCTGTTCTGTAGCTGGCATGGTTGAGGTTGCCCGTGTTGAGTCAAATTACGCCGTAGGCTCCACTCCTGGTGGTGCCCTTCTGGACATTCCTTTAAGGCTCAGCTTTGCAACCATACTGCCCACGTAAAACAAACACTTTGCCTTCATGAACGCTGTTTGGAGGGTCATGACTCGTGGGAATAACGCCGCCCAATCAGTTAACCTGCTAGAGAGATCCTTCGTTGCTCCCAAGCATGACATCACACTCCCTAAGAGGAAGGTAATGCCACTGTGGCGACCGTACTCCTGGGGGCGACACAAGTGCACTGATGCCCAGCCACTGCTCGATGAATCTGCTGGTACATTGACCCAGACCACTACATTCCCCTCGCACGCTACCCGGCCTGAATCTGACCCTGATGAAACTCAGGTTACCCTTCCCATATACAGTTCCATCTTACACGGTGACAAAGAGGAAGCTGCAGATGAAAGTGCAGGTTCGGCCCACCCGCCATCAGACACACCACCGTACTATCAGGGGCCCTGTGCCAGTGCCGTCGCCAACGAGTGGGCCCCGCCTGCTTGCTCAGGATCACAGCACTTGCAAGGTTGAAATACTGTGCAGTGAGATGGAAGATGGGGACGACGAGGAGTCCAGACTAGTACAGGGATTCCCTAGCGAGGAGACTTATTTGATTGTTTTCAATGTTGGGACAGCAATTTTTGGGGAGCACTATACTCTGGAGAATGATAGATGGGGCCCACCATACACTGGAACATTCCAAAGGTGGACATCAGACACTGGAGCAGCATTTACAGGGCCCATTATACACTAGAGCATTAGAAATGGGGCCCATTATGTTTGGAGCATTATTTGGGCCCATAAGACAGTGGAGCTTCATCCATGGGGACCAACATATACTGTAGCATTATGTGGAGCTCATCATATACTGTTTCAAACATTATATGGGACCAATGATTCTGTATGGAGAAATAGATGGGCCTCGTCATGAGATGTAAAAAGTGAATTATTTTTCATTGTACTATACCGCTATTTCTCTGCCGTATCGGAGCATGATGAGTTGTGGTATTATGTGTTAAAGGGGCGCTCTTTCGCCCAGAGCACATGAAAACCTGGAGCCAGCCCTACCCCCCCACAACTTTAGCCAAATAACCCCCATTTTTCAGTGCGTAACTTGTATTATGAAGTTAATTAAGGTTGACCAGCTTAAGTAAGAAGAATTGATGCTTTTGGCATTCAAATGAGCACTGTAGGTGTGTTTCCTGTCCTCCTCTCACTGCCTACTTTTATTCCCCATTGACTTACATTGGGTTTCGTGTTTCGGGACGACCCCGACTTTTCCCTATAATCTGCCGATCTTGCTCGACCCGACTTTTGGAAAAGTCGGGTTTCACGAAACGAAACTCGACCATAAAAAACCAAAAGTCGCTCAACTCTATTGGTAATCTTTTCCTCATCTGGGGGTATCGCAATGGGGAAAGAATCACTCACTCTGACGCTGCCAATTTCTCCGCCAAACAGTTCTACCTGCTGACTTTGCATCAGGATCTTGATCTCCTTCTGCAGGACTCATTGTTCACTGAAACCAGCAGTCTCAGCTACTTTTTGCAACAAAACAATAACCTCGGCAAGACAATTTTCAATCACATAAGTACCTAAGGTCATCATTGGGTTACATTCTCGTCGATCGATGTCTACAGCTATCAGACCTTGAGATTTTAACTCCACTTGCAACACCTTAATGGTAATCTCTTTACATCCTACTTGCGGCAAAGACTGACCATTGCTGGCAACTACTGTCAGCTCATCACTTGGGCCGCGAGTAAGTTCAGAGTCAGCCCAATACCGTTTGTAAAGGATATATGGCATAGTTGTCACCTGAGAGCCAGTGTCCAGCAAAGCGTTCATGGGGATGCCGTCAATCACCACTGTGAGGTAGCGCTGTCATTCAAGGTTGGGGTTGGGGGACACTCGCTTGGCAGCCACACAATCAGATCCAGCACGGGTTTTCATAAGCCATAACAGTCCATGAGTTTTATTTGTCATCATAAACCACAAAAGCAACATAAACAGCATTACAGCAGAGCGTCCATTATAGCTTCACTCTGGTTAAGCCTGTGGTCACACACAGGTCACTCATTGTCCATACTCAGGCTCTTCAGCCTCATCATTATCTCACCCATGTCAGGGTTCTCTCATGGCTGTTGCTCCATGCTGCAGACATCCACTCTCTCCTCTGGGACTCTCAGACGCTGGCAGCCATTACACCCAGCCACACACAGGCTGTTAGTGAGGAGATCCTTCTCCTCACGGGACCTTCCAAACTGGACCAATCAGGTCCCAGCATTCACCCCAGGTGACCTACCCTGGCCACCATATATAGTCTGTAGCCACGCCCACCGGGTCACATGGCTATGACCTCATCACAGGTCCTTCACATACTCACATAGCCTTTTACTATAGGCGTTATCAGACACACCCCTGGGTGGATTTGTAGGCAGCCAGAACCCGCCCATCTCTCCAACTGCCTGAAGGCTTCTCCCTAACACATAGGCACGAAAGATCAGCTCTGCTGATCAGCACATAACCAAGCCTTCATCTCAAAGCCACCCACTTTGAGATACACAACGGCCACTCAGTATTCGGCCACTCATCCTCTCTCTTGGGACATCCACACAGCGCCCCCTTGTGGACACAGTGGTCATTACACCACATACCCCGCCCCTCTGTTCAAGCTTGTGGGGTTGAACACACAATCTTACACCAGGATCTCGAGACCGGGCACTCATTACACCTTGCCCCATAGGTCGAGAGAACCGTCTCCCTCTGTCATCCGACCTCATTTCTAAGTTAGGCCTCCCCCAGCGGTCAAAATATCGGTCATTGTCTTTGACCCTCCAGTTGCAGTCTGTCAGCGTCATCAGACACTGTTTAGTCACCACCCTCCTAGAGTGTGCTTCGTCACCTGACTGTTCTCCCACTGACCGGCTCTCCCGGTTGGTACGGTCATCAGTCTTAATCGGTCCTACTGTCTGGCCTGAGTCTGACCCATTCAGCGTCTCACAGGAACTGCGGTCTCTCAGCCTCGCACGGCCCGTCGAACTGCCACTTGCTGCCATTCTTCGGCCACCTGCCATGTCACTACTTGGAGGAACCCTTCGGGTCCTTACATCTTGGGTTGGAGGCGTCCGCCACCTGGTATTCCGTACTTCTTTATTAATTCGCTGATGGTCCAGCCTCATCTGCTCAATTTCTTGCAGGTACCCCACTTGATACTCCATGAGCATCCGAAAGTCTCTCAGACTCTCCATGGAGCCAACCACCATGATGGGAATTCTCCCCACTTCACTGGACACCGGGTCTTCATTATCAGGAGGGATCCTCACCCTCACCACACCGGAGATATTCACAAGGTCTTGCATTACCTTCCCGGATCTTCCAATGATTCTCCCAGTCAGAGCTTTGGGTACCGGAACCACGTCTTTCCGCAAACCCAGCCGATCCATAGCCTCCCTGGCTAATTCCAGGCATCGAGCAGCTTTCACATTACTCTGCCTGACCCGCTGTTTGGTGTGGAGACATTGTAGATGCATCGCTTTCAGGACAGCTACTCGGTTTGACGTATCTTCTCTGTCCGATACTATCACCAACTGCCGAGTCTCAGGTGCCCAGTGCACCTCACACGACTTGACCGCCTCTTTAAAAGCCTCATGTACACCTTCCTCCACACAGGCATCTTGCATGTCTTCCGGAACATCAATCACAGTCTTGAAGGACATGGTCTTGCTCTCTTCCAGGCCAGGAGGCTCTGGCCTTACCACGGACACTTCCCTCACTACAGTTGACCCGACCGGGTGACTGTCTTCTTCAGTTCTTAACTCATCAACTTCACATGGTTGGATCACTTCATGACCCTTGGCCACTATGGCTAATCGCAGTTCTGTCTTATTATCACTCACGCTCACCCGCGGTAAGTCTTCATCCAACTTCTCTCGCAGAAGACTTTTTACTACTCCTCTGAGTTCCTCCACCTCTTCCTTGAGGTTCTTGTTCACACTTTGCCAGGTGGACAGGTGTCCTCTGAGCTCCAAGATCTCTTCTTGAGCTCCTCGACCCTGTGCTCAGCCGTTTGTCTCAGGACTAGTGTTGAGCATTCCGATACCGCAAGTATCGGGTATCGGCCGATACTTGCTGTATCGGAATTCCGATACCGACTTCCGATATTTTTTCAATATCGGAATTCGGCATCGGAATCGGAAGTTCAGTTGATTGACGGCCTGACGTCATCATGATGCGCGGTGTGTGCGCATCATGATGCGCCGTCATTTCGGGCCTTCCGGGGGTCTCTGCCGGCCTGCCGGGGGGCTGTGCCGGCCTGCCGGGGGGCTGTGTGGACTGCCCGGGGTCTGTACCGGCCTGCCGGGGGGCTGTGCCGGCCTGCCGGTGGTCTGTGCACCCTGTGGGGGTCTGTACCGGCCTGCCGGGGGGCTGTGCCGGCCTGCCGGGGGGCTGTGCTGATGTCCGGGGGTCTGTGCAAGCATCGTCCGATGGGACTACAAGTCCCATCGGGCGATGCCTGCTACCATGACAGTGATTGACACATTAGCCAATGATGGGACAGTAGTAGTCCCATCATCCGGCTAATGTGTTAAATGTTAAAAAAAAAAAAAAAAAAAAAAATACTACATACATACTACATGCATGCTACATACATACTACATGCTACATACATACTACATATATACTACATACATACTACATACATGCTACATACATACTACATGCATGCTACATACATACTACATGCTACATACATACTACATGCTACATACATACTACATGCATGCTACATACATACTACATACATGCTACATACATACTGCATGCTACATACATACTACATACATACTACATACATACTACATGCATGCTACATACATACTACATATATACTACATGCATGCTACATACATACTACATGCTACATACATACTACATATATACTACATACATACTACATACATGCTACATACATACTGCATGCTACATACATACTACATACATACTACATACATACTACATGCATGCTACATACATACTACATGCATGCTACATACATACTACATGCATGCTACATGCATGCTACATACATACTACATGCTACATACATACTACATGCATGCTACATACATACTACATATATACTACATACATGCTACATACATACTGCATGCTACATACATACTACATACATACTACATACATACTACATGCATGCTACATACATACTACATATATACTACATGCATGCTACATACATACTACATGCTACATACTACATACATACTACATACATGCTACATACATACTGCATGCTACATACATACTACATACATACTACATGCATGCTACATACATACTACATGCATGCTACATACATACTACATGCATGCTACATGCATGCTACATACATACTACATGCTACATACATACCACATACATACTACATACATACTACATGCTACATACATACTACATATATACTACATGCATGCTACATACATACTACATGCTACATACATACCACATACATACTACATACATACTACATACATACTACATGCTACATACATACTACATATATACTACATACTACATGCTACATGCATGCTACATACATACTACATACATACTACATGCTACATACATACCACATATATACTACATACATACAATACATTCATACAATACATACATAGACATACAGTACATATAACATAGAGTAACATACTTACCAATACTTGTCACATTGTTCCCCGAAGCCATTGTCTTTTCCGGAATAAATATTAACATAACAAACCACAAAAATACTCACCCACGATCCGAAGCAGTCCACGAGTGTGTCCCACGACGATCTTGGGTAGAGAACTGCAGCATCAGATGATGCTGCCGTTCTCTACGGGCTGCAGGAATCCAATGACGGAAGGTAGGTATCCTTCCGCACTGTATTCCTCCGCCACTTAAAAAAAAAAAAGTCCCTAGTCTCACTTTATGCCATTGCTGCGTGGGAATTTCCCACACAGCAATGGCATAAAGTGAGACTAGGGACTTTTTTTTTTTTTAAGTGGCGGAGGAATACAGTGCGGAAGGATACCTACCTTCCGTCATTGGATTCCTGCAGCCCGTAGAGAACGGCAGCAACAGCTGATGCTGCAGTTCTCTACCCAAGATCGTCGTGGGACACACTCGTGGACTGCTTCGGATCGTGGGTGAGTATTTTTGTGGTTTGTTATGTTAATATTTATTCCGGAAAAGACAATGGCTTCGGGGAACAATGTGACAAGTATTGGTAAGTATGTTACTCTATGTTATATGTACTGTATGTCTATGTATGTATTGTATGAATGTATTGTATGTATGTAGTATATATGTGGTATGTATGTAGCATGTAGTATGTATGTAGTATGTATGTAGCATGCATGTAGCATGTAGTATGTATGTAGCATGCATGTAGTATATATGTAGTATGTATGTAGCATGCATGTAGTATATATGTAGCATGTATGTAGTATGTATGTGGTATGTATGTAGCATGTAGTATGTATGTAGCATGTATGTAGTATATATGTAGTATGTATGTAGCATGTAGTATGTATGTAGTATGTATGTAGTATGTATGTGGTATGTATGTAGCATGTAGTATGTATGTAGCATGCATGTAGTATATATGTAGTATGTATGTAGCATGTAGTATGTATGTAGTATGTATGTAGTATGTATGTGGTATGTATGTAGCATGTAGTATGTATGTAGCATGCATGTAGTATATATGTAGCATGTAGTATGTATGTAGTATGTATGTGGTATGTATGTAGCATGTAGTATGTATGTAGCATGCATGTAGTATGTATGTAGCATGCATGTAGTATGTATGTAGCATGCATGTAGTATGTATGTAGTATGTATGTAGTATGTATGTAGCATGCAGTATGTATGTAGCATGTATGTAGTATGTATGTAGTATATATGTAGTATGTATGTAGCATGTAGTATGTATGTAGCATGCATGTAGTATATATGTAGTATGTATGTAGCATGCATGTAGTATGTATGTAGTATGTATGTAGCATGCAGTATGTATGTAGCATGTATGTAGTATATATGTAGTATGTATGTAGCATGTAGTATGTATGTAGCATGCATGTAGTATGTATGTAGTATTTTTTTTTTTTTTTTAACATTTAACACATTAGCCGGATGATGGGACTACTACTGTCCCATCATTGGCTAATGTGTCAATCATTGTCATGGTAGCAGGCATCGCCCGATGGGACTTGTAGTCCCATCGGACGATGCCTGCACAGACCCCCGGAGCCTGCACAGCCCCCCGGCAGGCCGGCACAGCCCCCCGGCAGGCCGGCACAGCCCCCCGGAGCCTGCACAGCCCCCCGGCAGGCCGGCACAGCCCCCCGGCAGGCCGGCACAGCCCCCCGGCAGGCCGGCACAGCCCCCCGGAGCCTGCACAGACCACCGGCAGGCCGGCACAGCCCCCCGGAGCCTGCACAGACCCCCTGGCAGGCCGGCACAGCCCCCCGAAAGGCCCGTACAGACCCCAGAGAGGCTGTACAAGGGCAGGAAAGGGTTTTTCTTATTCCGATACCGGAAGTCCCATAGACTTGAATGGGACTTCCGGTATCGGAATCGGCGATACCGATACTTTTTTTAAAGATCGGCCGATACCATCCGATACGATACTTTGAAGTATCGGACGGTATCGCTCAACTCTACTCAGGACTCTTTCTCGTTTGACACACTCATCCACCTCCTCTCTGAGGGCCTTATTCAGTCCTTGCCACGTTACCATGTGGCCTTTGAGCTCAGAGACTTCTTTCTCTAGCCCTGCTATTCTGTGCTCCCTTTCTTTCTCAGAGCCACAGTCATCCCTCCAGTTACTCACTAACCGTGTGACTACTTCCGCCGTCTTATCCACCAGGTCAGCGTCAGTTTTGTCACGAGTTTCAGTCAGCACAGCACTAGATTCTGTCCTAGTGGTGGCTAATGGCAACAACACGTCACAGTCACACCACATTGTACGGTGAACCCCCAAGACACTCTCCATCCATGTGTCAGCTCCGCTCTTTTTGTTTACCACACCATTCTCATTCACACTGTGGTACCCTTCAGGTGACGTCAGGTCAGTAAATTCATCTGACGCAATTCTTTCTCTGGTCGCCCCTACGTCTGGCCTCTCCATGTTAGGAGGCGTCAGCGTCTTCGTATTGGTTAGTCCAACAGTAGGAACGTCTCCACCCTCGTGGCATGTATCATCAAACCTGACAAAGTCCCAGCCCCACTCCAAGGCATACACTAAGTCTGATGGTATACTGCCCCCTTGGCACTCACTGCCTCCAAGCCCCTCAAACATTATTCTGTCTACCACACAGTTCACTGTGACCCCATGTGCACAGCGAACCTGGACCATTTTCTCGGTCAGACAGAAAGTGAGAGGAGTTCCTACCAGAGTCACCTGACTCTTTGAGTCCAACCGTCCCGAGATTCCTTCCCGGTGCAGCATCACAGTACACACTTGCGGCCAGTCATCACTCGGAAAGAATATCCCACATTCTGGAAATTACATACATGAACACTGCGGTTTCCCAGACATACCCACTGAGCCAACCAGTGCTGCCATTTCATCACACTCGGCCCCTTTCTGGACCACCACCCCAATTTGGGTTACCTCCTCCTTCTGAGACTCCACCCCTTTTCGGGATCTCCCCATGTCTGTTGTACCGGTCTTCTCAGACCACAGTTCACCCCACACAGTTTATGTCTCTTACGATACCAGACAAGTCCTTGCTGGCACCACCACAGCTCCTGCTGTCACCGATCACTGGCACCACCGGCTGCTGTTCACACACACAGCGGCTGGAGTCACTGCAGCTCCTGCTGCGTCGTCTTCGTGGACCCGCCGATCCACCGGAAGCCGCTTGTCACCTTCGTGACCCCACTGAGCCACATCAAGCCGCTTGTCACCTTCTTGACTCCCACTGAGCCACCGCAGGCTGAGTCGAGAAAAAAGAAGAAAAAACACACCACAAAAAACTCAAAAACTCACGTGTCCTGACTGTGTGCTATTCAGGACGCTCCTGTCTCACCTGAGACCGTCCAACACACAGGGCGCACCGGGTGCGATTCAGGGAGCGACCCTCCTCCCAGGGTCTCCCCACACACCGGCCTCACCAGGTCCAGGGGCTCGGCGGGTGCTCTTCAGGACATCTGTCTCCGCCTGAGACTGCCCCACACTCGCGCCTCACCAGGTCCAAGGTCACCCCACGTGCTCCTGGGATCTGTCTCTTCTCCCAGGGCTGACCCTCCAGGACCTTTCCTCACTGAACCTTCCAGGTACACTGTCTTCCTCACTGACCCAGGTCAGTACCACACGAACACCTATCCGATACCTGTGTCGGCCACACGGGTCACCGTTTTACTCATTGACCCAGGTCAGTACCACACGAACACCAGTCCGTTTCTCCTGTGTTGCCCACACAGGTCCTCGGGTACCTCTTCTCCGGAGAGGCACCCTAGTAATCACCAGTCTCTTTCTCCTGGGGAATCAGCCGCACTGAGCTTACCGATCCGGACAGTGCCTTACTCACCAGGCCGCCCAACGGTTTCCAGAACCACAGCCGGACAGTGGCTTCCCCACTTGCAGGCCGTCACAGGCTCTGCTCACACGTGGCCGGTCAGCAGCACATCACACGGCTTCCACAACCGTCAGCCCTCCTGGCTCAGCGTTGCTCTTTGCCACCGAATTTTGCAGTCCTTATCCGTTGCTCCCAGCAACAAGGCTACACCACTGCCCATAGCATTCTCCACCAATTGTGAGGTAGTGCTGTCATTCAAGGTTGGGGGACACTCGCTTGGCAGCCACACAATCAGATCCAGCACTGGTTTTCATAAGCCATAACAGTCCATGATGTTTATTCGTCATCATAAACCACAGAAGCAACATAAACAGCATTACAGCATAGCGTCCATTATAGCTTCACTCTGGTTAAACCTGTGGTCACACACAGGTTACTCAATGCCCATACTCAGGCTCTTCAGCCTCATCATTATCTCACCCACGTCAGGGTTCTCTCATGGCTGTTGCTCCACACTGCAGACATCCACTCTCTCCTCTGGGACTCTCAGACGCTGGCAGCCATTACACCCAGCCACACACAGGCTGTTAGTGAGGAGATCCTTCTCCTCACGGGACCTTCTAAACTGGACCAATCAGGTCCCAGCATTCACCCCAGGTGACCTACCCTGCCCACCATATATGGTCTGTAGCCACGCCCACCGGGTCACATGGCTATGACCTCATCACAGGTCCTTCACATACTCACATAGCCTTTTACTATAGGCGTTATCAGACACATCCCTGGGTGGATTTGTAGGCAGCCAGAACCCGCCCATCTCTCCAGCTGCCTGAAGGCTTCTCCCTAACACATAGGCACGAAAGATCAGCTCTGCTGATCAGCACATAACCAAGCCTTCATCTCAAAGCCACCCACTTTGAGATACACAACGGCCACTCAGTATTCGGCCACTCATCCTCTCTCTTGGGACATCCACACAGCGCCCCCTTGTGGATACAGTGGTCATTACACCACACCACTGGGAGGACCAGTCACCCTCCAACATACTTGGCTTGCCAGTTATTTGGGCCTTGTGGTCCTACTCCTGGAGGTTGGCCCTCTGCCCAGGGGTTGCGCGTTTAAATAACAGAATCTTGCGATGTGGTCTGCCTTGCGGCAGTGACGACAGATGGGACGTCCATCATGGTCATAGCGATCGTTGTCTCTCCCTTGGAGTGGCAGGATCCTCTTCTTCCGTAGCCACGGGACATCCTCTGGACTGGAGGCCAGCTGGATCTTCTCCTTTGAGGACACCTGCATGGACTGCACAGTTTTGGCAAGTGCAGCCATACTTTTGGTCAGCTCTTGGACCTGAAGGCGCAGTTCTGTAGATGGATCATTATCCATAGTCTGTGCCTCAGCCTCCACAGGTCTCGGAGGGAAAGATGCTGCTTCTTGGTGGCATGTGATCGCTGGGCGCCTAGGGGGTGCTGGACGGCTTACATTTGGTTCATGCAGCACCCGGATAGCCCTGTCTTTAAAGTCTGCAAAGTCTAGATCAGGGTTTTGTAGGGCTATGATGCACAGCTGTGCTCTGTGGGTACTGGATAGGAGTCCCTCAATAAATTGCTCCTTTAACAGTCTGTCTCCATCTTTCACACTGTCTGGGTCAATCTGCTTTATGGCTCTCAGCGCCTCCTGCAGGTTAAGGGCATAGTCCCGTATACTGTCCTGCACTCTTTGCTTACACCCAAAGAATCTCATTTTTATTTCAGCTGCAGGGCGGGTGTCAAAGGTGCTTCTTAGCTTAGCCAGAATCTTTTTAACAGTCTCTTTATCAGTGTCCTGCCAGGACTTTACTTCTCTTTGCGCTGCACCAGTTAGCTGCCCAATAAGGATGTTCACTTTTTGGCTTTCAGACAGAGGATACACCTCAAACAAACTGCACAGTCTCTCTTTGAATTCACTCCGGGTATGTGACTCCCCTGAGTACTGCGGTAACCTGGCCGCTCCTGGTATATAAGGCATGGACAGTGGCATTATGGGGACTGCTGCGGTGGGTGCTTGTTCTTGCGGTGCTCTGGAGGCAGCGCTGGCCGCTGGATTCTGCGGTGCCATTGGAGCCGCAGCTGCGCTGGCCCCTGCATCTTGCGGTGCTGTGGGGGGTGCGGTGGCGTTCACCACTGCATCTTCTCTTGCCTCAGATATTCTCTTCCCCCCCTAGTTAACGTTGGCCAGGCCCTGTGTTGCGCTGGCTTACCGGTTGCCGCTCCGCTGGCTGGATGATGATCGGGAGACGCCGGGACTGCAGGCCTCTGCTCCTCACTTCCCGCCTGCTGGTTTCTTCCCACGCAGCACCTCACTTTTCGCAGACTCCGCCCATGACGGCACGCCCCTTCGGCTTTCCTCGCGCACCAAGTGGCTGGGTATTGGCGGAAATTGCACAATAAGTCTATGGCACACAACACAGTCTCTGGCACACAGGACCCGGGGGCACCGGGCTTTCCAAATCCTGTTTGTGACGCCAAAATGGATCGCCCGCCAGGGCACTGGGGTTACTCGGTACCGGGCCCGTGTCTCAGAGGGATGTGTCACGGTGGCAGTGACCTGGTCCGTGGCCCTGGGCATCCATGCAAAAGGGGAGAAACGTGGCTGAAGTTTATAGGTGGATGATATGTGATGCCACCTGTGGTGCTCGGCAATTAAGGGGTTAAGCCGACGCTGCAGGCAGATCCTTTGGGACAGATGGTATAAGGCAGCAAGATGTAAGCGCTCCCCACAGGTAGAGTTATAGTCCCAGGGCAGTAGTAATAGGTGTTGAGGAAGAGGGTGCAGTGTTAGGCACAGAGATGTAGCAGTGCTGAAGGGGTTGCAGGAAGAAGGCAATGACACAACAGGGTGCAGTTTCCTTTACCTTTACTTTGCTTTGTAAGTGCAGTCCAGGATCCAGATTACAGGTGGAACATGAGTTAATTAGCCTGGAAGCAACTTAGGAATCTCTCTATGCAGATGGGTTGTGTAGTCTCCTTTCTAGCGCTTATCTGAGGCACTTGCAGATCTGAGTTACACTGAAGTTCCTCTTGCTTGCTCTCTTTTAGAACTCCCCTCGTATGGCAGGCAGCCTTAACCTCCTCTTTCTGGCTCACACACGTTACTGCTGTGCCTCCGAGTCTTAGTTGGGAACAGAGCATTTACAGCTTCTCGTTCCTCCGGTTTCTGCTGCAGGACCATCGGCATCCATACAACCTCAGATACCGGACTCCGGACAATGCGCTACAGCTAGAAGTGAGCCTGAATTCCGCACACTGTGCTGTGTGCTGGATTTACCTGACAGAGAGATCCTTCATTGCTTCCAAGCATGACATCACCCTCCCTAGGAGGAAGGTAATGCCACTGTGGCGACCATACTCCTAGGGGCACCACATTTACTTGTTCAAGTTAAGAGAAAATTCAATTTCTTGGTCCAGCAGAAAACAAATGTCAGTAGCATTATCTTCTACAGAAGCAGAATATATGTCTGCTGCTTATGAAAGTCAAGAAGTAATTTGGTTGAAACAATTTTTGGAAGATTTCGGCAAGCCATTAGCTTAACCAACAGTTATCTATGTAGACCCTCGTTTGTTTTCCTATGTTGTCGTTAGTTGTAGTGAGGGCTGACTAGCGCTCACTCTGTTGCAAACATCCTGGGTGAATTCCTTTTCCATAACCTTAATGAATTCTTTGTCCTCTTGGCAGGTGCCAACTTGTTGAATTGAACACTGTTGACGCAAGACATCACAGTACAATGAATGTATTCATGTTGTCAGGGGATTCTTGCTGCCACTTACTGTCACTCAGCTTCGCTCTCACCCAGTAAGTTTATGGAATATTTCTACGTTTATGGATAAAATGTTATTGCTTGTTTGGTGTTAATAAACGGGGCTGCTGTGGCCTTTTAGATCCAATGTCACGCAGTCGTGTCTTATTTAAGTTAAGAAGGGGTAAGTGTGGGTTTTTGGGAGGGGTCATTACAGTGAAGCCGTCAGTCAGACTTTCCTAAGTCATGATGTGGGCATGGCTGAAAGTAAGTGCTGCGTCCCTTTGGCGAGATTTGAGTCTTAAATAAGGAAATCATTATAGGTCTCTTCATCTTATCTATGCAGACATTGCCTATGATAACCCAGCCCAGATCAAATCTTTGTGTAAATGGAGCATCCTGTGGTCCACTGATTTGCTGACACACCTTGTGTAGCTAGAGAATGTCTCTGTCAAGCAGAATTAGGGTGTCTGCACTGTTGTCAAGGGCTATCTTGTTAGCAATAGTCTTTAGATGAGGGTGATGATGACCAGCTTCTGACGTTGGGATCTCCTCCCTGTTAGATGGTATCTGGTTGAAGCAACCAGAGTGGGTAAGGGTATCTCCACAATGTTCTCAAGAGAAGATTCTCTAGTCCATTGACTCTTCTCGCAGAGACCTCTGTAACACCACTACAGGTGCACAAGGTGTAGCCATAAGCATTTTCCTTCAAATTGAAAAGATAAAAAAGTTCTGACCTTGCAAGTAATCAGTTGCTATGATCATCCAGGATGACATAAACCCTCATGGTTTTCTCTGGTTAATCCTTGGGATACATGTTTACCCGTCATATCTTCACTACGACTTGTCCCAGAGGCCTTCTCTGTGGAATTCTGTGCATGAAGAAGATTCTTTGGTAGGACTCACTGCTTCATCTGCATCCTACCTGCCATGACTTATGGTGGGTAAAGGAGGTGTAAGCTGTGGAGAGATAGGTTGGGATGGATAGATGGAGCACTTGTACATGGTCCTCAGTGTCACACTCCAAACACTTTTAATAGTACAGTAACTTTACAGCCTTTAGCAAAGTGTTCAGTAGAAGCATAACATCTGAAGCATACCACAAACTTCATTAGAAATTCCAGGAGTGGTTTCTTTCTGTAGTTAATGCACTTCCTTAGGGGATGTGGCTTCTAATGAATAGGATAGTGTTGATTAAGGTTTTCAACCTTTTCCCCTACGTCGCTCTTGTCTGGAGCTAATGAAGCTGTGGGAAGAACATAATTTTTTTCACTGAAACTGTACTGCTGCAATTTCTGTTGCTTGAACTTGGACTCTCATACTTATGAGGGGATGAACCAGGGCTGCTGGATTTCGCATAGTAAAAGCTTGGTTCAGTCATATACTCTGCAATATCCTTGATAAACTCACTTAAGGAGGAAGGAAGACTTCATTTTATCTTCTATATCTTGACCCACCTTTCTTGTATATTGTAAGTCAGCTTAGAAGCTATTGGGTTTACCCGACGAGCAGTATCCAGGTAGCTGAGGCCAGGTAAGTGAGTGTCTGCCTTGGCCAGCTGGAGCTCTATCAGTAGGTCACTGAGCTCTTGGAATTTTTATCTGTCCTTACTGGATATTTTTGGAAAATCCTTGACGTTGGTAGTGTCAAGTTGCTACCTGAGGGTGAAACTAGCATCACATCATCCCCTAGCCTCCCCCCGCATCACCTCCATTACCTACACCAAAACACGGAGACTCAGGATTTCTTTTGGAATGTTATGGCCACAGCAGCCTTTATTTAAACACCAAACAACAAACGATGAATCATAAATCACATATACAATAACTTGAACGCTGAGAAGGAGTCATTGAAGCCCCAAGATCTTGATGAATAAGCCCAAACTGCTGTGGACAAAACCCATCATGATTGCTCCCAGCCGTTACCCCACTGGCTCGGGAGCACCAACACCAATATATATTGTCCACTACGCTACTCGGGGATCCGCCACTTCGGTCGGAAACTCCCCCTCCACCTTTCACCAGATCACCCCCAACATACTTTTTAACGAAGGAGACCCTAGACACTGAGTCTCCAAAACCCAATTTCCACCGACTTCAAGGACTTCCCCCCCTCTCGAAACCGCCACAACGAGGGCCCTTGAACACCTCAACGGCCCGAGACCCCCTGAACACGCCATGCTATGGCCCGCTCAATACCTTCCTGGAGACCGAGAGCCCAAATATCGGAACCAACCGAATTCAGATGAACCTCATCGGCCAGCCAAAGATCACCCTCGCCCTTTTCCAAATCAAAGTGTTGCACAGCCACACCCCCGTTCCTGATAACAAAAGAAGACACAGCCCTGTTCACTTTTATCCTGGCCTTGTTGACCTTTGTGATAGACCTCAAGGGAACGCCATCGCCTCCGAGGGACGATGTTGGACCAAACGATAGTGACCCCTCGGTAAAGCAACCACAGGCGCAGACAATCCTGCTTGATGTCCCTTATCAATTCCCGGAAGGGACGAACCGCCAAGTCGTTACCCCCGACATGTAACACCAGGATGTCCGGAGCGCGGTCCAACCGAAGGCACTCGTGTATTTCCTGCAAGACCCGTCTCCACTCCATCCCCCTAAAACCACACCAACGCAACAAGGCCGTGTTCCTGGAAAAACCGAGCTGCCTGCCTTCATTCTGTACATCGGCCCGCAATGCTCCCCAGTAAACGAAGGAATGACCAAAAATCCACACCAGCAACAGCTCGACACCTGAAATAAAAAAGGCAATGCCAACATCAAAACCAGCCTCAATTAATGTGAATGCAACCCTCTGCATCACCAATCACCACCCACCGACCTGACGTAAGTTCGGTAACGATTAGACGCCCAACCGCCAATGCACTGTATCGAAGCCGCATCCAAACCCCGAACTGCTGCTTCCGACGCTGCCCCTATCCTGAATGAATGAGAAGCGAAACGAGATTCATCCAAACCCAACAATGGGATGGATCTCTTAAAAACAGCGCCAAATTGGTATCTGGACAAACTAGAGCCATCAACGTGACACAACAGGGAACCGCTCAAACTAGGACTAAGTTCCCAAAAACCCCGCAAACACTGAACGGGACACATCAAAGACCCGGGCACACTACCTAACACCACTCGGCGGCCTTTCCCTGCCTGATCCGTCTTAAACCGTCGCAGCCAAAACTCAATGCCCTGCGCAGTAACCACAACGTCCCTGGCCAATATACCCCCAGAATTCCAAAATGCTCCGCCACCAACTCAATGGCCTGTAACAATCTCTCACAACGCGAAGAATCTGCCGGGCCCACACACAAAAAGTCATCCAAGTAATGAATGACCGAATCGAAACCGGAAACATCACGCACGACCCACTCCAAAAAGGAACTGAAGGCTTCAAAATACGCACAGGACAGCGAACATCCCATCGGTAGACACCTGTCCACAAAAAACATGCCTTCCCAATAGCAAACCAGCAACTTCATGCTATCCGGGTGGACCGGCAGCAAACGAAATGCAGATTCCAAGTCTGTTTTAGCCATGAGGGCACCCCGACCACATTTCCGCACCCAACGTGCTGCTTTGTCAAAGGAGGAGTAAACCACCGAACAGATCTCTGGATCAATACCGTCGTACACAGACCCCCCGCGTGGGTATGACAAATGTTGAATAAGCCGAAACTTATTCGGCTCTTTCTTCGGAACCACTCCCAGAGGGGAAACCACCAAATCTGAAAACGGGGGAGAAACAAAGGGGCCAGCCATACGGCCCAACGAAACCTCCTTTCCCAGTTTTTCTGAGACCACCGAGCCATGTAACAGGGCTGAACGCACATTTTTTAAAACCCGTGGCATTGCAAAAGGGGGGTGAGGGATAACAAAACCGTCTTTAAAACCCGCGTACAGCAATGCCGCCTTCTCCCTGTCCCCATATCTATTTAGATAAGGGACCATCCTTTCCAGCTTCACTGGAGCCTCCCCCTTGGGAATTACTACCGCCGGTTCTCGGCTTCACTTTCTTGAAACACTTTGCGGCTCCATGGAAGCGCTATTGCAGTTGGAGCAAAGATGTTTGAATTTGCAGTTCGCCCCGAACTTACACTGGCCGTCGTTGAACTGCCAGCACACCCCCAACTTATGACTCCCCGTTTGACCTTGCCCGCTTCCGCCTGAGACACCGGAACTGCTGCTACTCTCGCTGGTACTCCCAGCCCCCCGTGAAAGGAGCGAACGTCTGTTGCCAATTAACAAACGTCTGAGGGATCAGACGCCACCTGCGCTTTTCTTCATCCTCCTTTTTGCTGTCATCCTTGTTACCCTTATCCAAATTAAATTTCTCTAATGGTAACAAGGAAAATATTTCCACGTACTCATCCTTCCAAATGCGCTCCTTTACTTCCTTCTTCAAATGAGCCCCCAACTGGCCTTCAAAACAAACGTACACCTCCCCAATGCGCTCTGTCGTCCAAATGCACACGACATTCTTTTTCCTTCTCAGTCTGCACCGACACAGACACCGCCTCGCTTGCGCACGCGGCCAGATCAGATCCGCTCTGCCCTGCAGGACTCCCAGCTTGTACCCCAACCCAAGCTGGCGCGACGAGACCCTGCTCCAGACGTGACACCAAATTACGCATGTCCGCAAGCACATCGCTAACACCGCCGCCTGCGGCTACGCCACCGAACCCCAACCCCACACTGATACCAAGGGATTCCGCCAGCGGCCCCCCACCTAACCAAGATGATGTCGCAACGGGATGACAAACAGGGGACACAGAGCCATACTCACCAGGCTGAGAGGGGGCTGTGTGCCTTCCAGCCGGAAAACCTGGATCCGCGGATGTAACTTCGCCAGCTTGCTGTCGACCTCTGGAACTCCCCACGGGAGGAGCCAGATGGGTGTGACTGGGCCCCCCGGGGGACCCCGATGGCGGGACCCCGGTTACGGATGCTGGCCGGGACACCATGCATCGAGTTCCTGCTGCCACGCCTGGATCCAGCAGGGAAGCATGTAAGGCCCCCCGCTGCGCCTCCAGGCCACCCAAAAAGAGCCTATCGCCTCCGTCCATGGGCATCACAGGTGCCGGCCCTGCAGGGAAGCAGGTCGCGACCCTGCTGCTGAAGCGTCCTCCTCCTCCTGAAGCGGCCACTGAAGCGTACCGCCGATGAAAGCCCCCCTCACCGCGGCCCCCCACCGCACCCGATGTCCCCCCACTGCTAGGGGACGGTGGTGGCAGTCCTGCCAGGCTGCAGGCCGATGGTCCCCCGATGATTGCCCCCCCGCTTGAGGGGGAGGCAGGCCGTGCGGCGTGGAGACTACTGCCGCAGCCCCCCGCTGTTCTTGGTGCCTGCCACCGCCCGGTGCATGACAGGCCCGCCCCCCATCTGGATGTAGGCTGCGGCCTAGTCACCACCGCGGGCCCTCGCCTGGCCTGCGGATTCCTCCCAGGCCGGGTAGCAGCGGTGGGAGCAGAACGCAGTGCCCGGCCTGGAGGGTCCCGGGAGGGGCTCCTGCGGCGTCGCGAGGCCCTGGGAGCTGAATCGGGTGAGAACCGCTCGGGAGGCCTCACCCGTCTATAGCGCCGCTCCTGCAGCCGACTCCCCGGAGGTCCCTGGCATATCCCCGCCACCTGTGACGCCAGCCAGCCTGGGGGCTGCGACCGCGCCACCATCCGCAGCTACTCCAGAAGCCGCTCCACCTCGGCCATGGTAAGTGCCTGTCTCTGTGGTGACTTCTTCTTGCTGGGGAGCCGGATCCAAAGAGGAGGGGGACACCCTTGTCCCTCCACTATATACTCCCCCAGCTCCCCTCCTCCTGGGTACTCTCCCTTTGTGTCTGACCACCCCCCCGTCATGCTGGCCTCCACCTATGCCTCCTTTGGGAGGGTGGGGAGGCTCAGCTCCGGCCAATTCTGTAGTCACTCGAAAGTGGATTTTCTATGACCTCAAGACTGCCAAAGTTTTGTTGTAGTCAATGGCGGATCTTAATAGGGGCGGATGGGGCGGTCGCCCCGGGCCCAAGGTTTTTAGGGGGCCCAGGGCAGGGGCCAATCCGGTCGGTCGGCATCGCATATGATCTGTCACTGTGTGAGCTGCCGGCCGCCGCCCGCCGCCGCCCAGTGGCGTAGGAACTTGGAAGGGGGGCGGGCAGTCCCAGGCGGCACGTGTGTGGGGGCGGCGCAGCACGGCAGGAGCAGAAGTTCCTCCTCTCTCTGTGTGCTGTGGGCGGCCGGGACTGAGAAGCGTGGAGGCGGCGGCCGACCGACTGGCAGTGCACAGTGAGGACTCGGAGAGAAGAGAAGAGACTAGAGAGTAGAGACATCAGGCTCAGCCTAGGAGATTTTGGCAGCGGCTAGGGCAGGGCAGGTGGGTCACTGACACTCACCGTCGGCGTCACCATTTGGGAGGAGGATGCTCTGCCTCTCCCCAGGTTCCCTCCCTGGCTGCTCCCTCCAATCCAATGCATTATGCAATTTATGCGGCTGCCTCCATGCTCTGCCTCTCCCCAGCCTCCCTGGCTGCTCCCGGCTCCAATGCATTATGTTATGCGGCATAATCCGCATAATGCATTGGAGCCGGGAGCAGCCAGGGAGGCTGGGGAGAGGCAGAGCATGGAGGCAGCCGCATAATGCATTGGAGGGAGCAGCCAGGGAGGCTGGGGAGAGAGGCAGAGCATGGAGGCAGCCGCATAATGCATTGGAGCCGGGAGCAGCCAGGGAGGCTGGGGAGAGGCAGAGCATGGAGGCAGCCGCATAATGCATTGGAGGGAGCAGCCAGGGAGGCTGGGGAGAGAGGCAGAGCATGGAGGCAGCCGCATAATGCATTGGAGGGAGCAGCCAGGGAGGCTGGGGAGAGAGGCAGAGCATGGAGGCAGTCGCATAATGCATTGGAGCCGGGAGCAGCCAGGGAGGCTGGGGAGAGGCAGACCTGGCAGAGCATGGAGGCAGCCGCATAATTTATGCGGCTGCCTCCATGCTCTGCCTCTCCCCAGCCTCCCTGGCTGCTCCCTCCAATGCATTATGTGGCTGCCTCCATGCTCAGTCAGCTGCTGAGCTCTCCCTGCGGGCAGCTTCCTTCCTCTCAGTGTCACTCACAACTTAAGTCACACTCACACACACAGCAGCCAGGCAGCCTGTGTAAGGCTGTGTGCACACACTGCGGATTTTGCTGCGGTTCCGCAGTGGTTTTTGACATCCGCAGGTAAAACCGCAGGTATTTTGACCTGCGGTTTCACCTGCGGATTTTACAAAATCTGCGCGGATGGATCCGCACCTAATCCGTAGCGTGTGCACACAGCCTAAATGTAACTTATATGTTAACACAAAAAAATGGAGTGAAAGTCCAAAATATTTTAGAAACGTAAGAAATTTATTTGAGGAACAACCCCGTTATCCCATGCTAAAGTGCTTACCCATCATGTGCTCCAGGACAAGTGCAGTCCAGCCTCCAGGACAAGTGCAGCGCCGCCACGCTGCACTTGTGCTGGTGGCGGCGCTGCACTTGTCCTGGAGCACATGATGGGTAAGCACTTTAGCATGGGATAACGGGGTTGTTTCTCAGGGTGCGCACCTGGGTTCTTCCCTACACTTTGTGTCCCGGTTTTATAGCCCATCATTACAAGAAGCACTTGGCTCCTTTTCACTTAATGTTATATGGACAGGACAATTAGCAGCTGATATTACCCGATTCCTGTTCATGTTATGTGGGAGACTGGGAGTGTCCATTATCGATCCCCTTTGACTCATAATTTTACAAATGGTGACTCGCCTGGGGTGTCAGAAATGAATGTCTGTGACTGTGTGATTAATCATTAACATCCCTAACCAGTAGCCGGCCAGGCCGGCGGTACCCCCTCCCAAGCGCGGCCATTTTATTCCTTTCCAGACCCCGCATCCGAGCAGGCCATTCACCGCCCGGGGGGAGCCAAATTCGGGAACAGGCCCGGGCGGCAAAAGCTCTAGCTACGCCAACGCCGCAGCACAATTTTGGCTTCCCCCAACAGTCACGTGTCGCGGCAATTGTCGGCGGCTGCGCTGCGCTGAATGGCTGGCTCACTCACCTGATCCTCCTCCCCTCTCTCCGCAGCGTCCGCGCTCATTCCGGCCTGCAACTGGCATCACGTGGCTGCATCAGAGTGACGCTGGCCACTCACACTCTGGCAGCGGCTCCTCTGTTCCCTCCCCTTCGTTGGTGTCCATAGATACAGCGGGGCCCGACAACTGACAGCCCAGTCGAGGCCGTGTATCACAGGAGGAAGAAGAACTCTCTGGTGCCTGGTGGACACTGTGGGGCGGAGGTATGTCATGACTGACTCATATGGATGTGGGCAAAAACACTCTTTGTTTGTTATACATGTATTTTAGCCCTATGTTGATTGCTCATTAAATATTATAAACTGAATGTACATTTCCTGCCTATTGATGAGTACACCGCATAACATCTGGGCCTCCATCCTTGATCGCCGGCACACGTGTTTTAGCCCTTAGTTGCCTTGCCTACCACATCTTTCTCTCACCTACTTTATGTGGATGTGGGGGGCTTGGGGGGGTGGGTAGGGGGGGGCCTTGGTCAAGAGGGGTGCCGGGTGGGGTGCCCAGACTTTAGGAACAGGCAGCCTCGGACCAGTGAGCAGTGCACTGCACGCATTATGTAACGTAACCCATTCAGGTCCTCACATCACGTCCCCTATGGCCAGGATCACGTTGGGCGATTTTGTGCGTATTGGCCGTAGGCCTACAGCTTATGTGCAACGTCTTTTTAGGCCATGTCCACACGTGGTGGAATGGTGGCGGGTTTTCCGTATGGACCCGCAGCAAACCAAGTGCTGCGGTCCGTACGGCTGTCAATTCCTGCACGGGGACCGTCCGCAGCGCTCAGGTAGCTGTGGTCCCCGCCCGGGAATTGACAACTGTACAGACCGCGGCACTTGGTTTGCTGCGGGTCCATACGGAAAACCCGCCACCATTCCGCCACGTGTGGACATGGCCTTAATCCGGTTTAACCCATAGGGACCAATGTTAAATGTGCACACCTGCTTGCGTACCGACCGGATTTGTACGCAATTGCAGGTTTTCCGATCTTCGCGGTATCGGAAAGCTCAACATCACTAATCAATGCTGGAAAAAATGGCCCGCTCTGACACTTGGAAGACTTGGGGGCTTGTATGCTCTGATATTTGAGTTGGGGGATAACAACGTGTCGACACTGGTCACAGGTCACACAGCCGGAAGAAGAGGACATGTGTGTGATGACATGGCCAGCAGTCACTTCGCACACAGAAGATAGAGCAGATTTATTTATTTTTCTAAACTGATGAGCGAACCTGTAACACCATCACCATCACCAGTTCGATGTAGTCGACCCCAAATGGGCGTTGTTCGGTACGGACCCCGAATCATCACTTATTACACTCTATTAGGAAATAAGGGTGAGGGTCCGACTCCTGCTCATAAAAACACTTTAGTGAATTCAACCCTTTTCCCCCTCTCTTGGACACAGACTGGCAATCTTAGGAGCATTCAGTGCATTAAGTTGAAGACTCCAATTCCAAAATATCAGGATTGGGACCTCCATTTTAGAAGGTAGGTACTTTTCTCTCTATTACACATTAGACAATGCACTATTCTCACACTTATTTTCACAACCATCACCATTTTTAACTACAGAATTTTACTATCTTTTAATAGATGCACTCAACACACAAGTCTGGTGCTCAGAAAAGAAAAGACCAACATTTAAGAGAACAACAACAAAGATATGAGGTTTCTAAAATGACCAAGTTAGACACATTTTTTATAAAGAAAACTCAAACGGAACAACACCAAGAGCCGAGCAGCATTGAAGCTTCTACATCTGCATCTGTCCCAACTAATATATCTATTTACTCAGAGTTAGCTGATGCTGTGTTAGACATTCAAAGAGATCCAGTGGAAAGTGTTGAAGAGCTAGGTGCACATGTGGAAATGTTGCAATTTCCTTGTGATATTGGATTGTGGGGAGAAAATATCTCCAAAGAATTGTTGGAGTATTGGGTTATAAAGGGAAGCAAACTTTGCAAAAATGCTGATGCTGACTTTAAAGACTCTGGTGTTTTGACAATTGAGGGATATTATCGCTACTGCAAAAAATCATTCTTCACCCATGGTAACCCCAAAACAAAAGAAATATCCGAAAGAAATTGGTTATGTTATTCACCATCTGATGGAAAATTATATTGTTTTCCATGCAAACTGATTGCCAGTAAACGTGGCCTTTTTACTCTTGGATTTAATGACTGGAAACATGCAGAGGAGCGGCTTTTTCGGCATGAAAGTAGTGATACTCACAAACAATCTGTCTTATCAATAGTAGCAAGAGGTCAAAGCTCTGGACGAGTTGATAGTCAGATAATTTTGCAATTGGAGGGTGAAACGCTGTACTGGCGTAAGGTACTTAAGAGATGTCTCATTGTTATCCAGCACCTGGCTGAACGAGGTCTTCCACTGAGAGGCAAAGATGAAATTATTGGTTCTCCCCACAATGGCAATTACTTAGGGATCTTAGAAGTTATGGCAAATGTAGATGAATTTCTAGATGAACACACCAAACAATATGCCAACAAAGGTAAAGGCCACACATCTTATCTTTCCTCTACTGTCTGTGAAGAACTCATACAAATTTTGGGAACAAAAGTTCAGTGTAGAATTGTACAAGAGATAAAGAAAGCCAAATTTTATTCCATATCTGTAGATTCTACACCTGACATCACTCACCGTGATCAACTAACCTTCATTGTACGATATGTTTTACCAAGTGGGCCTGTGGAGCGGTTTTTGCAGTTTCTACCAGTTCTTGGTCACAGTGGCAAAAACATTGCAAAACTAATTTTAGATTTCTTGAGCAAACATAAAATTGACATTAAAGATTGTCGAGGACAATCTTATGATAATGCAGCTAACATGAGTAGCAAGTACATTGGTGTCCAAAAAATTATAAGAGAGCAGTGCCCTTATGCAACATATATTCCATGTGCTGCACACTCTCTCAACTTAGTGGGTAAAAACAGTGCTGAGTGCAACATAGTTGTTTACAGATTTTTTAACAATCTGGAGCTGCTTTATGTTTTCTTTTCAACTTCATCTCATAGATGGAGACTGCTGGTGGAGAAACAGAAAGCTTTAGGACTACCAGTTGTCAAGCATCTGTCTGCTACAAGATGGTCTGCCAGATATGATGCTGTATCAGCACTTTGCAAAAGTTATGAGTCCATCTGCAGTCTGCTAGAATGCATGTCCTCTGACCCAGACTACAGTTCATGCAAAAATGAAGCTAGCTCTTTGCTTGATAAATTGTCAGAATTGGATTCTGCTATTCTTGTTGTTTTTTGGAACACCATTTTGGAAAGATTTCATAAAACAAATTTGTCACTGCAAGAAGCCGGTTTGAATTTAAACACTGTTGTTGCTCTACTGAAGTCTCTTTCAACCTTCGTACAGAGTCAACGAGAAGAATTTGAACACTACGAAAAAGCAGCAATTAAGTTGTGTGGCCATAATCAATACAGTGCTGCTCAGAAACGGTTTCGGCCACATAATCGACGTTATGATCATGGAGAAGGAGAAAACACTGTACTCACACCAAGGGAAAAGTTTAAAATTGAAGTTTTTAACACTGTAATTGATCACTTATATAGTGGTTTACAGCAATGTCTGGAAGCTTATAATGATGTGTGCTCCAAGTTTGGATTCTTATCTAATCTGTGTACGCTGTCCACTCACGAAATTCGTATAGCTGCTGAAAATTTGGTTCAGTCATATCCAGAAGACTTAATGCCAGGTGTGACAGAAACTGAGCTGATTCAGTTTGCAAGTTTTCTTCGGTCCAAGTCACAATCAATAACATGCTGTGGTGATAAAGGAGCCGAACTCCAGATGTTCTTTTTTCTTCATC
This sequence comes from Dendrobates tinctorius, assembly GCF_039654945.1. Lineage (NCBI taxonomy): Eukaryota > Metazoa > Chordata > Amphibia > Anura > Dendrobatidae > Dendrobates > Dendrobates tinctorius. Next base: position 23,494,390 of record NW_027361743.1, on the reverse strand, counting down.
AACATGGCCTCACGCAAACATTTTTCAATACAGAGATAATTCTGAGACTATATTTATGCATGATGGTTTCAAACTGCACAGGTGAGAGATCCTTTTCAAAACTTAAACGAATTAAAAATGAGTTGAGGAGTCAAATGGGACAAGACAGACTCAATCATCTCTCTTTAATGAGCATTGAACAAGAGCTTTTGAAGAGTCTAGACCTCTCAGAAATCATCAACGACTTTAGCACCAAAAAATCTCGCCGAAAAAGTCTGTGAGCAGTTTATGATCTTCAGTGTCAAAAAAAATCCAAGTTTCTAGTCCATTAAGAAATTGTTGCCTGTGCTCATTGCACTTTTCCTGTTAGGCTACCACCCACACAGACATACATCTGTATAGATAACTAATTATGTTGAATTATTGTTTAATATTATGTTTACATGTTCTTACTTGCACTTACATGTGGTACGGTGAATGCAGCCTTATGTTTACCGTGTATGAAGAAATACAGGCCAGTATATACCACATTATATATTTTGACTGTTGATTTTGAGGAATATTTAATATTATTTATATTGTTTGACCATACAATACAATTTCTTGTGAGAAAAAAGTAATTTTTCTTTGTTTTTATGGTCTAATAAATGTTACAATTTGTATACCTAAAAATCAGCATATGCAGTGTTTTTGTGAGAAGAGCCACAAAATTTGGACAGAAAATGTTTTCCTGGGAAGGGGGGTACAGGGGCCCAGGTTTTATGAACAGCCCCGGGCCCATAGTCCACTTAATCCGCCACTGGTTGTAGTCCTCCCATGGAGCCATGAGATCAGCTGCTGGATTACTGATATGGACAGATTTAGATCCCTTGATCCACTCTGTGGATTGTGGCCCAAGCCACCTGATCAACAGATCTAGCTCTTCAGCAGTAGTGATGCCGAGGTTACTAAAGTCACATTTCCAACCTCTATAGTTTTCAGGTTGATCATAGAACCTTGTGAGACTGGTTTTAGTAAGTTCACGGCAGAACATCTACCTTGCAAAGTCAGACATGTCCGTTTTCTCTGATTTTGGAAAGACAATTGCTGGCTGAGTAGTTTTATTAATTTTGCCAGGAGTATCTTGACATAGAGATGCAGGAAAGTATAGTGCGGCATAGGCAGTTAGTTTAGTAATGGGTTTAATGTGCATAGTTTCTGCCACGCATGGGACTGGAACTGTGTTGTTGACTGGAACGTCATGACTTGCCTGCATATCGGCTTATATGTGGGCGTTTGTGTATAGGGTTTGCTGAGGTGCAGAAGCCTGGTACATTCTGGTGCATGAAGGAGGTTCAGCATAAGGGATTGGCAATGCATTGTACCAACCTTGAATGCAGGTGGCTTTAGAAGGATCTGTGTCATTTTGCCTTGGAGTAATATCTGCGCTGTCAGAAATGATTGTTGGAGTCAGGTGCACTATTTTGCCTGAGTGCATAGTCTGTAGTGCACTTAATAGGCTCTTTTCTATCAAAATCACTTAAACTGATGCGGTCTCTTTGACTCTCATTGATAGCTTGTTCCAGGATCTTTAACCTTGCCATGGCTGTGGCATGATCAAATTCCTTCTCTGCACTTGCCTCTATTTCTGACCTTTTGTGTGTTGCTTTGGCTTCTATTTCTACCTTCTCACACCCTGCTTTGGCTTACATTTCTACTGTCTTAGGCTACTTTCAGACTTGCGTTATGAGGCACATCACAGGGCCGCCGCTAAGCTCCACCCCCGGCTGCGCCTCCTCCGGTCAGCTCCTCCTATGGGCGCATGACGCTGCATGCGACCGGCGTACTCTATATTTAGCATTGGGTATGCTGGCTGTACGCTGGTCTGCTTTTGCCGGCATGTGTGCCCTTTTGGCGCTGCGCCGAGCACACAGAAATTCCAACCAAACACTAAGCATCTTTCATTTCACCAGAGCTGTTTAAAAGATGAGCTGTGATTGGTTGCTATAAGCAACAGTTTTCCCACTCAACAACACCTAAGCAGACACTGACATGGTGGGAGAAATCTAGCATCCCCGGGAACATAAGCTCCCATCCATTGTCAGCCCCCCCAGAAAGGAGCAGTTAGCACAAGACAGAAATGAATCCCCCCCTCCCGTGGCCATATCCCCATCACACATCCTCCATCCCGTAGGCACATCTTCCCTCTTAAAGGGATCTCCGGTATGGAAGTTAGGGCACATCCCTCAGCGCTTTGATACTGACCCCAGGCCTCTCTTAAAGGGATCATTGGTATGGAAGTTAGGGCAAATCCATCCAGCGCTTTGGTTTTGACCCCAGGCCTCTCTTAAAGGGATCCCCGGTATGGAATTAGGACCATTCCACTCAGCGCTGTGGTTCTGACCCCAGGGTCTCTTAAAGGGATCATTGGTATGGAAGTTTTACAGTTCCACTAAGCGCTCTGGTTCTCACCCCAGGGTCTCTTAAAGGGATCCCTGGTATGGAAGTGAGGGCAAATCCACTCTGCGCTTTGGTACTGACCCCAGGCCTCTCTTAAAGGGATCTCCGGTATGGAAGATACTAGGGCAAATCCCTCAGTGCTCTGATTCTCACCCCAGGCTTCTATTAAAGGGATCATTGGTATGGAAGTCTGGGCAAATTGATCCAGCGCTTTGGTTCTGACCCCAGGCCTCTCTTAAAGGGATCCCCGGTATTGAAGTTAGGGCAATTCCACTCAGCGTTCTGGATCTGACCCCAGGCTCTCTTAAAGGGATCCCCCATATGGAAGTCAGGGCAATTGACGTCAAATGCTCTGATACTGAACCCAGGCTCTCTTAAAGGGATCCCCGATATGGAAGTTAGGACTGTTCCCTCACCGCTCTGATTCTGATTCCAGGGTTCTATTAAAGGGATCATTGATATGCAAGTCAGGGCAAATGCACTCAGAGCTCTGGTTCTGACCCCAGTCTCTCTTAAAGGGATCATTAGTATGGAAGTTAGGGCAATTCCACTCAGCGCTCTGGTTCTGACCTCAGGCCCCTCTTAAAGGGATCCCCGGTATGGGAGTGAGAGCAAATCCACTCTGCACTCTGATTCTGACCCCAGGCCCCTCTTAAAGGGATCCCCGTTATGGAAGTGAGGGCAAATCCACTCTGCGCTTTGGTTCTGACCCTGGGCCTCTCTTAAAGGGATCTCCGGTATGGAAGTTAGGGTATATCCCTCAGCACTCTGATTCTCACCCCTGGCTTCTATTAACGGGATCATTGGTATGGAAGTCAGGGCAAATCCATTCAGTGCTCTGGTTCTGACGCCATGCCTCTCTTAAAGAGATCTCCGGTATGAAAGTTAGGACAGTTCCACTCAGCACTCTGGTTTTGACCCCAGGCTGATGGGATGATGTGGGATATTAGGGGTAGTAGTCCAGTGGCTCTGGCTGACGGGATGATGTGGGATATTAGTGGTAGTAGTCCGGTGGCTCTGGTTGACGGGATGATGTGGGATATTAGAGGTAGTAGTCCGGTGGCTCTGGCTGACGGGATGATGTGGGATATTAGGGGTAGTAGTCCGACGGCTGTGACGGAATGACGTGAGATATTAGGGGTAGTAGTCCGGTGGCTCTGAAGGGATTATGTGGAATAATAGGGGTAGTAGTCCAGTGGCTCTGACGGGATGATGTGGGATATTAGGGGTAGTAGTTCTGTGGCTCTGGCTGACGGGATGATGTGGGATATTAGGGGTAGTAGCCCGGTGGCTCTGGCTGACGGGACGATGTGGGATATTAGGGGTAGTAGTCCCGTAGCTCTGGCTGACGGGATGATGTGGGATATTATAGTGAATGTGGCTATGCCGAGTGGGCGGGGCAATACACTCCTCTTTATATATATAGATTGTGGTGTAGTGACCACTGTGTCCGCTAGGGGGTGCTGTATGGATGTCCCAGGAGAGTGGATGAATGGCAAAATACTGAATGACCGTTATGTATCTCAAGAGATGTAGATTTATGTGTGTTAATCAGCAGTGATACTGCTGAGGTGCTGGTTCAATGTGTCAGGGGCTAGTTACCTACAAACCCACCCAGGGGGTGTGTTTAAAGAACGCTATTATAAAGTATGTATGAGTGGTTGAAGGACCTGTGATGAGGTCATAGCCATGTGACCCGGTGGGCGTGGCTACGGACCATTTAAGGTGGCCAGGGTAGGTCACATGGAGTGAATGCAGGGACCTGGTTGGTCCGTTGTGGAAGGTCCCGTCTGAGAGAGATGGGGCTGCCTTCCGACAGCAAGTGAATGCTGTGTTAATGGCTGCACGTGCCTGATATTTCCCTGGAGGGAAAGAACGTCTGCAGTATGGAGAAACATCCATGAGGGAACCCTGACGGGTGAGATAACTGTGAGGCTAGAGAGCCTGATTGATGGAACATTGCATAACCTGT